>NC_092422.1:67226898-67895898 GCF_036169615.1 Heliangelus exortis
AACAGCTACATTACCTTGAGTTTATCTCTTGATACATTGTGATGTCAGGTGGTCTAGGGACAGAGAACCAGACAAGAACTGGAAGCAAACTATATTAAGACATAACAAAAATCCTGTTTCTTGCATTAGCCTGATGATTATGACAAATCTGGAATAGGTAGAACAAGCCACATTTCTGAAATCATGACAGATTGTAAAAGCAGTAAATATTAACTTATATTTTATGCCAAATACATTTATTTTTGGCCTGCAGTTTATTTTGAGTTTCCATAGGCCTTATTCCCTTTCCATAGGCCCTTATCCCCTTTCCCTAGCGAGAAAGCTACAATGTGAATCCAAAGACTGAGTTTTGCCCCGAGTGCTTTTAATGCTAAAATAACAAGTTTTCTCTAAGAAGGTGCAGGATTCAGATTAGCAAGAGTCTTTGTAACTTGGACATCAAACATCTTGAAGCCTGCTTTGATTTTCTATAGGTATTCACTCCTCTTTCCCATCCCCAAAGATGGAGGCAGTAGGATAAGGAACAAAAGTACATAAGTGGTGTCCTTAAAACCGATGGCCAAACACCCTCTGATCTGAGCTCATCAGTTGATAAGTCAGCTCTCTCTGAGCCAAATCCCTTATTACAACAGAGTCAATTCAGTGTGCAGCATCTCTTCTGTGAAGTTAGTAAATGTTCATGGTTTCAAACTAAATTGCTAGGAAAGAATGGTCAAATATATTAATGTGTGTTAAAATTATTAATCTCCCCTTTCCTTTCCTCCCAGTATTGTGAGAAGCAAGTGCTTTGCCAGGTCTACTGATACTTAGAAGACATCTACTAAAACAATAATTAAATAATAAGACTATCTGACATGTTTAAAATTCTCCAAGAGCTGTTACAGAGTGCTCCCAATTCTGTAACAACCACCAGGGGAAGTTTTTATTGTAGTCATCATCCATATGACATAAGCTTCAAAACTGAGTTTTGTTTCTTCATGCTATCCTGAAATATTCCAGATATCTCCTTCAAGTCTTGCTCAGAGATGGACTAAACCTCTGTCATCAATACAGCATTCACTACTATGGCTCAATAAAGGTACTACTTGGAAAAACTTGAATTAAAAAACCAAAAAACCCAAAAACAACAAAAAAGGGACAGACATTGACAGAAAGTGGTTTACCATCTACAGACATCATATTTCAATGGTATATTTTCTTCTAATCAACCTTTCTTCCTTATCCTCTGCTGGACATTTGTATAATTTTTCATCAGTTTTGCGTCAGTTCTCCATGTACCCTTCTTTTATTAAGAAAAAAAAAAGATCAATGGTCTTAGTGCAATGTTACCTACAATATTTTCTCTGTTAATATTCAGCTTCTTTCAAATGTAAGGCAGTTTTAAAAATTGCTAAAAGTAGTGACTTTTCCCTGCTTCATTTAGAATGTAGCAAAATTACATTAAAAAATGAAGCCATGTGGACAACTTATTAAAATCCCCTACATTTGTGTAATTTAGACATTACATAATGTATGAAGGAACACCTCATATATACATATTTCAACAATAAACATTAATAACATGTTAATATCTTTATTTCTATGCTCTTCCTTTAATCTACCAAAGTAAGCTGGAAGCAAAGTTCATATCACAGTTATTTTCATTAAACCTCCCCTATTTTAAGAAAGGCCTGTGCTTTCTTCAGTGTGTTATGAATATTTTACCTTTCAGCATACACATAAATATACAAATATATGTGTTTCATATACCTGGTACTTAAAAAATGTTCTCCATCTGGACAAGAAGATATTTCCAGGACATTTGGACTCATTATGATGAATGAAGCCATTACCAGAAGATCAGGTAAAGGGTCATGGGAGACAATGGACAAAGTTGGTAGGAAACTGATTAGAATTCCGCAGAGATTAATATAATAGCTCCTTTCTCAGTTACAGTTGTATTTATTGCTTGTACATTCTATACTTCTACAGTTACTATTGCAGGTATGGTCTGTTTTTTATAAATGTAAAACCATGCTGCGGCTGCTGATAATTTAATTTGATGTTTATATTACAATGAAGCCTAGAATATTCCTAGAAAATATATTTGCCTTTGAAATATGCACCGAACAAGTTTTTCTGGTTTGAGGGGGCACAGATTAAATTTATGGTATCAATGCGAGGACCTAGAGAGAGTCTGGGACCCTGAGGAATCCAGGGGAAGAACAGAGAGGGACCAGTATTGTCTTCAAATTCCTGCCATACTCTATAAAAGCCAGGAGGACCACAAGTCCCCCCCATTCCTGCTCCCCTCTTCTCTGCTGCTTCACTTCTCATCAGCTCACCGGGTACTCTGCAGGATCTGCACCCCTCAGGTGTTAAGATCCTTGTACCATTTTCCCAAGTCATCCCTGTCATGAGGGACTTTCTGACACATCAGTGATCACTGAGATTGGGGTGCGTATATATTTGTATATTTGTTGCTTATCCCTCTAGTTACTATGCCTTCCCTGTTCTTTTAAACTTGTTCTACTTTTACATCCAGTCTTTAAGTCTCTCTTCCTTATTTGCCTTTTATCTTCCTCTGGGAGAAGGAAGGGGAGTAACAGAGAGCTATTCTGTTCCCCATGTTTTGGTTCTCCCTGAACACTAAACTGAGGCACAACTGCAAAAATGTCTGTGAATTAGAATTTGTAGATAAGTGGGATGTATCCAGCTTCGTTATCTGAACCCCTCTGAAATCACATCTTGTTTTCCTGAATGCAAAATGAAATTAAAAAAAAAAAAAAAAAAAGAAAGTCCAAAACCTGTGAGCCAGGGATAATGAGAGCAGAGAGTCTGTATTTCTGGTTGCAGGGAGTGGTCCATTTGGTCACCTACATAAGATTACCACAGATGTCAACTGAAATAGTACCACTGGCAAAGTTTTACTCCCAGCCCAGGAAAAAAAAACGAGAGAGGGTCAAACCAATGTCTATTCTGTTATTCTTAGAAGAATCTGCAGACCTTTTATGTATGGGTGCAATGACAGTGTGAAAGCAGGCTACCAAAGTACCTGTTAAGTATGTTTTGCATATTGTTCTATTTTGGAGCAAAGGAATGGACTACGTTCTGTGAACACTATCTCTTTGACAGTTTTATTTAAAGGCTGACTCAGTCCTTGGGCCAGGTCACACATGCACAACAAGGTCATGATGATCAAAATTTGGTAGTTTAAATACCAGAAAGCACACTTCCAGCACCCACAGCATGTGACGAATGAAATCCAGTGATTATTCTGATACTGATGGACTAGTGGTGGGTGGCTGTTTGGGTTCTTGGCAAGGCAATGCAACACAAGTTGTTTTAATTAACCACTTGGGTTAATTATCTACTTGGGTTAATTAACCAGCTGTGGTTAATTAACCTTTCTTTGGCTGCTGATGTCTCTCCACTAACTTCGGGGAAGGTCCCTTCCAAACAAAACAATTATGTAAAATTATGCCTCCTTTACTTTAGGAGGGCAGTGACACTGAGGGGCTGTGCTGTGTGGACACAGGCTAGGGTCAGGTACCACCACTGCCCTGAAAGACACCTTGAAAGAGCTCTTTCATTGTCACCATCCTCAGCAGACCAACTGGCCATGGAAGCAGGAGCAGTGTCCATGACCTCAGCCAGGTGTTTTGGGCAGATGATGTCCATCTGCTTTTCCATGGGGAGAGACCTCTCAGCTCTGCCAGGAGGAGTGTACCTGTCTTCATGGTGTTGTCATCAATCCCAGACTGACAGGAGCCTGTTTGATGGGTGCTCTGTCACTATGTTGACACTGGCATCATATAAATAAGGGCAGATAGCTAAGATATTAAGATAAGATCTTAAAATAAGAAATTAAAGTAAGAGCTAGTTTTTGTAGCTCACACAGTTTATTGTGCATCTGCAGCTGGGGATAGTGGAGAGCTGGGAACTGAGAAAAGCCCCAGATTTTACTTGTAGTAATTGCAGTATCTGGCTAAGGACGTTGATCTGATCAGTTCCCATACTTTCTTAGGCATATGTCTGGAAAACATCCATCATTAGAAAAAGGAGTCATAAGCAACTAATGACATGCCATGGATTTAAAATTAGTGTTGAAACTATAAAAAAATCAGCTTGCTTATGGAACAAATTGAACTGGCTGGAAGACAGCAACGGTTGTTCCCCTCATGACAGAGATAGAACAAATGCCATATAAACAGAAAATAAATGTTTGAAAGAAATCATCAAGATTTACTTGCATGACTGAAAATATCCCAGATCCACAGAGAGAGGAAAGAACATATAAGTTTATTTATCTTAAAGAATGGATTAGTGAACTTGAGAATCTCTAAGAAGACCAATCAAAAGTTCCAGAAATCAACCTTTTTCTAGTCTGCTAAAGGTAGAATACATAGCAGCATCTGATTTAAACTACATTTAAACACTATGGTGTGATGTTCCTTAGCAACTGTACTGTAAAAAAATTGTCAATCTTAAGTACAACTCTCCAACAATTAGGTGAATTCAATTAGATAAATATCAGTCATTCTAGATACTGCTTCAGACTGAGAATAAAGAAGAATGGAAATTACAGGTCACATTCAAATTATCTAAGGAAGTAATTTCTGCCAGACAGACCTGAAATTATATGATGATCAGACCAGAGCTGGCTCGATGGAGAAATATGTCTAAACCTGCAATGTGGGTAACTAATGCTAAAAAGGAATTTAATTTACATTAGCAGAAAGAGCCTTCCTAAAATATGACCCAGTGTTATGCAAGTTAGAAGTGATAGCACAAACATTACTAGGGCATTAGAATCAAAGCTGCAGGAAATTCAGGCCTGCATAGTTGAAGTCGAAATGTAATATATGGATTCCATATTTACCCAGTGTCAACAACAGCTACTCACATGTTCTCAATGCTTTCAATGTAGGCATGAGGCAAGTTTATAAAAGATAGGAACCATGTGGCAAACCATATACTAGCAATATATGCTGTATAATAGACAAAAAAAAAAAAAAAAAAGGAATGACTCCCTGATTATTTGTTACTACATATAAAGATCTTGCATATAAGATGACCTTGAAATCTGCAACAAACTGAAGATATTTACTATGTGTACAGTATTTTTTGGGGTATATTGCTTTTGGTACAAACAATATTCTCAGTTTTCTGTTGCAGAAAAGTAGTGGAATATTATCATCTTAACCAAGCAAACCTCTCATTATGGTTAGGTAGGCAGACAGATACTTATTAAGATATGTTCATGCTTTATATGGATAAGTGCATACACACTTAAATATATCCATAACGCTATGTTTGCATGTGTAGATATGTGCAATTTATATCTATGTAGAGAAAGAGAAAAAGTGAGAATGAAGAATACAAATATAGTGTGAATGTTTGTCAATACAGTCAGAGTATTACCCACCCTTTTGAAAGGAGAAGGAAGGGATTTGTTCATGGGCACATTCAGAGGGATTGCTCAAGACAGTGATATTACTCTGTGGAAAAATTGCTAAATTGTTAGAAATGACCCAGACTCCATTTGTAAGTAAAGGTACAGCATTTGGAGCCAGTGGAATGTGCCCAGAGAACCATGGCTATGATAGATGTGGCACTCTCAGGGGTACTTGGTGTGCTACCTTCAAGAGAGATTGCATGGAGATTGGAACAGAGTGGAGAGACCCCATGGCCATGCTCTGTGGCAACAATACCAACTAACTACACTTTTGATACCCTGGGCCAGCAACCCGCCACCCTTTGACAAATGCTGTTCCTGGAGTGTAGTTTTGCTCATTATAATCTTATTTTAACATAAAAAACACACCTCCATCTCTGAAGTTACCCACTCCCAGGTGCGACCCCTCCTCAAAAAGGATGCACACTGAATTTTTTGTACCCTGTACCTTGGGTGAAGCAAGAGAACTTTGCACCAATCACAATAAAGATATTCTTGATTAGAGTCACTCAAGCTACACCTGTCAGGTAAAATAGTATAAAAATAGTTAGCAGGGGGACAGATGTTAGGGAAGACACCATCACAGGGACACGCCTGACCTCTGGAACCAGTCGATGGGCTAAGCCTCTCTCATGGACACCTCTCTTATGCTCTTATGGATGAAGTATATTGATTCTTTACCCTGAAATTTCACCTCAGTCTTCTTGCTTGACATAGTACTGGAGAAATGCTCAGATTTTCTGCCTCCTGCTTGCACTTCTGTTTGCCCTGGATATTACATAGCAGATGTTTTTCTCCTTTTCATGTAATGATGGATTAATTGTGTAGTGATATCAAAGCTAACTCTCAAAATATTAGACTGTATTGGTTTTGAAACCTTTAAGAGAAACTGGACTTTTAGAGTTGTCCTGTATGACATCATGTGTCAGACACTGATAGGGCAGAAATTTATGACTAAGTAGTTAAAATCCTGAATGGCAGAGACATAGCAAGACTAGAGATAATACTTTATCAACACATTTTCATTACTACAAAGTGTAAATAATGTCAAATCTTTTAAAAAATGAAAATTTCAAAGTATCTGATATCTGTTCAGATACCTAAAGACACTGAATAATGTTCAAAGTACTCATAAAATGGTGGCTTGATGAAACATGATGAAAATCTGAAAGAAAAGTAGTTTCTAACATCATTAGGAAATGAAGACTTGAGTCTTTATATTTAAACCTTAGATTTAGTGCCCCATCACAATTTACAACATAACAAGACATTATGGGCTGTACAGTGAGTGTAAGAAAATGGTACTTACCCGTGGTACTTTGCCCACTTGGCCACTGGAGATTTTTCTGTATCTAAGAGACACATTGCATAGACAGAAGTACTTAAACTATGGAAATAATGATTCACAAATGCGTGAGAATTTGCTTCAGACACTGGGAAAGATACATAAAATGTGCAATATTTGAGCTTTACTATCTTGCTTCCCAATGGCATTAGTTAAACTTGTGAGCAGTTAGCATTTTTCCCTAGCAATTCTCTTAGTGTAGGTTATACAGTACTCTATCCTACTATAGTCTTACTTTTTTCATCTGTCACATGTGGTAAGAATACAAAGACTCCACTGTTGCTAAGCTTAAACTTCCTCCCCATTACTACATTACCTATAAACTGGGAGAAACCGCAGATAAACTGCAAGTCATATGTTTACAGGTTGATTTTATGCTGCCTCTGTCTTCTTAAAATTTCCTTTTTTATTCTTGTAGTGAGCAAGACACTTGTTTATTTCTGTAATAGCTGGTGATGTCAATTAATTTTCAAGCCAGAATATGTGAGTGGCAGAGTCACCCCAAAAGCATGGTCTTTGCTGCCATTCTCTGAGGTTCATTATGCTAGTGGTCAAGCTGGTAACCCATTACTTCTAAGTGCTATCAAAGGAGCACTTATTATTTCTCCTATGCTGAACTGTGGTATGTTGGTACCCAAGGCTCTGTCTGTCAGGCTTCAGAACCTACTTCAGGTTCTTTCCATTGCTTCTGATTTCCACTCTAGTATTGCCACTGTTGGGATCTCACTGCAACTGTCCCAACAGTCCATCTAGAATTGAATAGGTTTTTAATCTATTCAAGTGTTGACACAGCCATTGTTTGTGACATTGTACTGTTAATACAGTCCTCTCTTCTGCTTGCTTTCAGGTCAGAAAACAACAGCAGTCTTTTCTTCTGTCTGAGTCCCCATATGAGTGTCTTTCCATGACCTCAATTTTTCTGCAGTCATGAAACTCATCAAACACTTCTGTGAGCTTATCCATTGTCTGGGGCATTCTCCTGGCAGTACTTTCTTCTTTACCTTTTTGTCCCCATTGAGATGATAAAATCCCTTCAGGTTTCTCATTTTTACCCCACCATGGTCAGTTCTTGCATGTCCCATTTGTCCTTCTGCTGCTTCCATACGGCGTAACAATTTTTTTTTTTTTAAAACCAGAAAAAAACAAACTTTCCTTGTAGATAAGAGTCTCTAGGGGGCTTTTTCTTTCTGCTGCTGCCTAGCTGCTGTTTTGTTTTCCTGTTAATCACATTCTTCCCCTAGCTCTGGGTCTCACTGGACTGACCATTTCCACCATGATTTATATAGTACCTGCTGGGAAAAAAATAGGTTAACTCTGAAACTAAATTGGCACTGTTCTAGAGAGGCACTGTGAATGTAGCCACCATCTCCTCTAGGTGTTTTCTACTGCCTCTACCAAGCTTCTTCACCCTGGAAGATGAAGAGTGGTGGTAGTATGTTCAGGTTGTAGTTTAAGGAATCCAAATGCAAGTATAAAAACCAGATCAAGTGACTGGTGACCTATAAGCAGCTCTTTCTCTCCGCTGGCTAAAAAGGGGGGATAAGCAGTAATATCAGATGAAGATGTCTACCCCTCTGGAGTGAGGTGAGATAAATCCCATCAGTGTTGTTTCTGATGTATGGTTTCTACTTCACAGCTGCCATTGAGTAGCATTTAAAGATATTTAAAAGAACCTTAATAAAAGGTGTTGTGAAGCAAAACACAACTGCTCTTAACATGTTGTAATTGCACACTTCAGCATGTCTGGCAGATAAGGCATCTATTGTTCCTTTAATGTGCGTGAGACGAATAGCACATTTAATTACCCTGTATGTCAAAATTAATACAGATCCCAAAGCAGGCAGTGTCAATACATTTAGTTATATAGCAATTATAGTGCAGCCAGAGCCACTTAATGTACAGGACTGAAAACAGAAACTAAACAAACATGAAAAAAAGGGAAAAAAAGCATGGATCAGTGGTTCAAAGAATAACCTTATAACCTTAGGAAAGCAGGAGTTGTTCATTAGTACTAGGCAGCAAGTCCAAATAAATATGTAACCTCTCAAAAGTGTTCAGACCAACCCCAGAGCCTGTTAGGCCTTGTTGTTTTAGAGACCTCAGAAAGGTGAAGGTGAGCTCTTGACACAATGCTTTTCATTTGAATTCACTTCCTGCTCTCTCGTTTACTGGAGGTAACTTCCCTTGGTACCTCAGCTGGCTTTCTTCACACAGAATGATTCACTATTTGCATTTTGGTTCTAATACAGAATTCGCCTAACATGATTCAATCTTATTTTCCCAGTGGTACCATTAATATTTTAATTTAATCAGAATTTCAAGAACTTGTTTGCCATCCAGAGCAACTTGGTTACCTGTCAGCCTCCATCAGCTTGTCATATTAGAGGTGATTGTTCCTTGAATCTAATCTACTTTAAATGATTTCATTGGGTAGAGGTCTATAAATCATTTCAGAATGGGTCTGACAGATGAAGGCTTAGGTAAGTAAACAAATCAGGCTTGCTTTACTTTAGGCAGCAATGAACTTGGCTTTATCAACTTCTCATTGATTTCTGCACTCCGAAAGGTCAAAAAAATCTCTTTAACATAAGAACATTATTAATATAAGTACAGTATTACAACCAACCATAATTAAGATAAGTCCCAACATTCAGTGATGAGGCTGACTTAAGAACACTGCAGACTGCATTTCAATAAAGCCTGTTATATAGTTTGAATTGATGAATTAATTTCCAAAAGGTTTACTTTTGTCTTTCCAATCAAAACAGAAATTAACTAATTAAGCAGTCCAGAGTCCCTCTGGATTTTGAGCCAAGTTTATATAGGATAATATGATAAGGCTGCAGCTGGGACTGCAATGTACAGTATGTTATTTGAATCTTACAGTATGTTTGCATTTACTTACCTAAGCTGTAGTTAAAAACAGAAATCTGGTCCCTGTGAAATGTTGCTGAGCAATTAGACATCACATTGTGATTCGCTTCAGAAATGTGCTGGGCCTGAATCAGTCAGTGATTGTCAGCATGAAGGTGGCAGTGACAAGGGGATGCAGAGGACAAGGTGTGCTATGTATGAGCACATTTTGTTGTAGTCTCTGGATTTCAAACAATACTGGCACGTGTGGCTTGGAAGAACTCTGTCTCCCTCAGTGTGAGTGAGGGGGAAAGC
The DNA here is from genome assembly GCF_036169615.1 of Heliangelus exortis. NCBI lineage: Eukaryota > Metazoa > Chordata > Aves > Apodiformes > Trochilidae > Heliangelus > Heliangelus exortis. Next base: position 67,236,849 of record NC_092422.1, read on the forward strand.
TCTGTTTTCCTGTGGCTGATTACAAACGGTGATAAGTGGGGGAAAATTGTAAAAAATAAGGGTAAATAATGAAAAAAATTTAATCTAATTAATTAATTGTATACACATTTGACAAGAATACAAAGAGGAAATGTATAAGGAGATATCCTGCAGTGATTTTATATTCCTTTAAAACAAAGAGTAAATCAACATCCAGAAACCATAGCCTATATGACCCCTCCTCCTCCAGATCTGTTCTACAAAAGGCAATGAATGCCTGTTTCTGTTTCAAGTTAATTTACAAAACTGCATTCAGATAATATAGATATATAGCAATAAATTTGAGGAATGTTTTCCTTGGACAATAAGATTTGGTTGCACTGACACATCCTGTCACATCACAGATTGAGGGAAATCAGCCAGTTATGCAAACAAACCTGCCTATGGCCATGTGTAGCAGCAAAGTTGGAACTCAGATGAAAGGGACCAACTCTCCTCCAACCTGCATGTCCAAGGAGATGTGTGGGAGGTAGAATGTTGAATAATAACTAAAACTAATATAACTCTGGCCCAATACCCTTAGAACCACTTAAAAGTTAGGAAGTGTTTCCTGGGAATGTTTCTTTCTATCTCAAGTAGCAGTACTGAATTACAGGTTCCTGTTACATCACTGTGCTTTGCTACAGGTCACCTTCCTGCACAGAAACAAACTGATGTCATGTAGGTGGTAAATTGGGTTGTAACCAGTGCTAACACTTCCTCCTGCTCTGGAGAATGTTGGTGAGTGAGGCTGACATGCAGAAAGAGAAAGGACGCATCTACACATCTCAGCTACCTAAAATCTGGTGTCTGGTGGCAAAGAAACCTGTAGATTGGAATTTATACCACTTCTCATTGATTACTATCTTGAGAAGTCCATCTTAAAATGTATGTGTCCTAGAAATGCCCAGTTCTCCCTGCTAACTATAGAGAGAGTGTGGACCATGAGAAAAAAATCCATCCTGAAATTGTTGACTATCTCAAGGCCATAGATTCTACTAAGGATAAGGAAGTATGTTATCTGCTGGTAGATGGTTAAGGTCTGAACAGAGCCCACACTCTGCTCTCTCCAGTGTTTCAAGAGCACATGTGAGGAATCCTTTGGATAATTTTTTTTTTAATTTTTTTTCCAATATCACTTAGCACCAAATTATTTCCTCTGCAGAACTGCAAGACAAAAAAAAGTTATTTAAGTTTCTCTAGGAATTAACTCAAGAGAGTTAATCTTTTAGCTTTCCAGCAATACAAGGAAAAAAGAAAAGCCTTGCATGTGGAAGATACTACACTTTACGTACATAAAGATGTGATTTTGGTTTGGAGCAGCTTTTCAATTGCCTCAAAATTATTTCAGGACTAAAACTGTCTGTTTCTATATATATAAATCTATAGATTTATTTATTTATAGATTTGATTATATTTCTATTTAGGAAGCCACCTTTTATCCAGTTGAGTGCTTCCACTGTAGTAAGATCTGCTTTTAAGTTTTCACTTATAATTTCAAGGGTTATAATTTGTAAAACACTATTTAATGAAAGTGTGGACCAGAATGCACTCATTGGAGGAGACTAAGCCCAGGGACTACACTCTCAACCACACCAAAAATCCTCACCAGGGGGTTCAGAGTAACAATGTTCCATAAAGAAATTAATCAATAGAATAAAATTACCCATGTATTATGATGTTAAATGACACTGCAATAATTACCATGCCCATTGAGTGGACATAAAAAGAATTTAGTTTAATTGTTTTAATTTTGTCTTATTTTAAGGTATGCAATTATATTTTACCTAATTCACAGTATTTACTTATGAGAGTAAAAGCACACAGACTGTGAAATTCTCAGAATGAGATTCTTCTTCGATGTTTCTTAGAGAGCATTTTATATGTTTTGTTTTCAGAAGAATGGGCTGTGTTTGCTCCTGTGGGTCCTAATGGGGTAGATTCTTTGCAAAGCTTTTGATTACCTGACTGAATATATCTATAATTTTTATAGAAAAGTTTCAAAGTTGGAATGGAAAGTATTATTTTTACTGAAATGGTCCCAAAAATTGCTCTTCTTACCTCTTAAAACATAAATATCTCTGTCTTGTGTGTTATATGAAATCCTGTTGACACCAAACCATTCATTGATACGGACAATGTAATTTTACACCCAGACATTAGTATTAAATACACAGCAGGAATGACATTTACCAAACTTTGTCACAGTTTTTTCCTTTTTATAGAATCAAGATTGCATCCTTTCTGCACAGACTTTTTTTTGTCTAGGATAAGCAGCATTTACAAACATTAGCTCGGGTGTTTACAATAATACCTTTTGGTAGTATCTTCAGCATTTCCTAATCAGATAGACCTTATCCAAAACCAGAAAACATTCTGACTTGCTGTATTTTTGTTAGGTACTGCCATTCAGAAACATTTGGTGGGAAAGAAAAATACATGAACTGAAGCTCCATCTGGTTGTCTTAAGCAAAAGTTAAACTAAAAGTGTCAATTTGTATTTTGGTGTTTTGTAATTTTTTTGGTATGGCATCCACAGAGTCTCTAGCAAGTGACATTTATCAGTGTTTTCCATTAAAACCTGTCTAGAAAACTCAGGAAAGAATTATCAGTGAATGCACATGCCTATACTAAAACAAATGTATATGTGCTTTATATTATAACATTATTTTGCTTTCATAAATTTCCAATATCTTAATCAAAGATATGTCTTGAAATTATATTCAACATACCTAATACATATACAATGTAAACTTTACATTCCATCTCTACCAGGCTTAAAATACAGGTCAGGAGATACATTGTAAATTACTCAGTGATGGATCCTCCTCAGCCTCTTCACTCCAGTGGGAATTTTTCTATTAAATTCACAAGGCTTTTGTTCAGGTCCTTATTGCCTTTGCAGCCTTTGCCAAGTAGGAATGAGCTTCTCATTCAGTGGTAAGCAAAAATGCTGTGAGCTGAGTGAGGTATTTTTCAGGTGGGAAACCCACCTCTGGATTGTCCAGGGGCCCCTTAATTCTTTCTATTCATGGTGCAAGAGCTGATCCACCTGATTCAACAGTTTACCAATGGGGAAACATATAATTGATGAGTTCAGTTTTTTTCAGCTGAAATGTTGTGTTGTACATGTGTTGTACAGAATGAGTGCTGTTGATACAGTTGCTTAAGGATAGAAGGTTTTTGTACAATCCCTATCTAAGGATTTGTACAATCCCTATCTTATGTACAATTTCCTATATAAGCTACTACTGGAAAGTTAACAAATTTAAGGACTTAATTTCAGTTCCATTGAGGAGGATGACGGTCATGTGAGGCCAACCATTTTTTAGGAGGCTGAACCATAACCATGGTCCTCTGGAGCTACAATGAAATGGGGCTATAATCTCTTAAAAACTTGAGATGGTCATTAAAATCAATATTGCATATCGCAAATGAAAATATTCAAGTTTTTGTTTTTTTTTTTTAATGCAAAAATGCTGTAGTTTGGCTTTTTTTGCTTCATAAAATTTTATATTGCATGGTTGAAATGTATGTGGAAATAAGTAGTTTTCAGCAGTCCCAGCTGCTGAAACACATCTGAATAACAAAGCAGAAATACAAGTATGCTTGATTTGAAGCAATTTTCTTTTCTGAATTTGCTAGGGAAGGGCAAGCAGTAGGACAGAAGCAATTCAACTGATATGTTCTTGCTGCTATTTTCCTGATGGCACAGATTTGAATTAAACTGAACCTAGGGAAACATTAGAATATTTTGATTCTTATGTTCTCTAAACCTAATGTTGCTATTTTATTATATGAAAGTTTAATGGTTTTTTTCTCTTGGTGCCAAAATAGGACTGTACTTCTCTGACTGACATCATTGTAAATTCACTAAGATCAGCTTTTGTGTTAGAAATGAATAGTGAAAGGGTGGATAACTCATTTGATACACAGCTCCTGCAGATCTTTTTTAGGTCAGCCAGTTGCAGTTTCAGCTCAGAGGGATTTTTTGTTTATTTTGGTGACGTGTAGTGAGAAAACAAAAACTTTGGGCCCTATTCTGCCACTATTATATGCAGAGAACACCCAGAGGCTATCTACAGTACTTTCCCAAGATAAGATGATAGATACAGAGATTGGCAGGATGAACTAGATGATCTAACATGTTTTTCTTTTTTTCTGTCTAACCTCTATTACATAAATTTAAAGAAGAAAGATACTGACACATTTGTCCCTTTGGCCAAAGTTCTGAAAACGCTGGAGTGACTGCAAATAGTCTTTGTTTAACAGAGATGATTCCAATTCAGATTTCAGCTTGTTTTTTTTTTTCAGCAATTTCACAGCAATGAAAAGGGAAATTGTAGTCACTGAAGAATGTGAATTCCACTGCATGATATAAAATATTCAATTTAAAGCTTCCCAGCCCACAAACTGTGGGAAAACGTATATAAGACATCAGAAAATTGTCTCATGCAATATGGTTGATAAGACCAGGTTGTGAATATATTTCAGTTCTTGTTGACCAGTAACATTCAAATATTTATGATGGAAAAGGCTGTGAAAGGCTAATATCTAAAGCACTACAAATAGCAACAAGAAAAATGAGTTTGCTAAAAGGTGTACTCCCATACTTACATTTAATGGAGAGTACTAGTGTTTGGTAGTGTTTTTCTTAAAATATTTTGCCTGCTCATTTAGCTGCTAAGAGGGAGCTAAGTGTCAGTCAGAGAAGGGATTCCTTGCTGGCTTATGTAGTCAGTTGTTACCTTTGATAAAATGACTTAGAAACTCAGGATATAAGACTTTGGAAAAAAAATCCCATTTTCAGTGTATGAGCTGGTAGTTTTTGCTTGGTAGATTAGTCCTGGACATTTCAAATACTCTCAAATAACACATTCTTCTCTTCCTCTGACTGTGTCAAGAACATGATTGCTACAACATACATCCATGAGTAGGTGGTCAGCACAGCAGGCAAATGCTGGGACTATAAGACAAATGGTAGGTATAAATTATTTGCAAGCTCAAGTAACAGCAATTTGACTTTTTATGAGCCTGTAACAATGCCCCCAGAGACGAAAGTGTGAATTTCTGTAGATCATTGCATTTTCATGGCCTTAGCATTAAGTAAAGGTTGCAGCTCTAGGTTTTGAATTTCCCTACTCATAAATAAGAGCTATTTTTGTTTTTTATGTCTGATTTTTTGCATGAAATATGTATATTCTAATCCTCACTGAGAAGTCTTCAAGGAATAATAGTGGAGGCTTTTTGGTATAAAATTTCAGCTCACATGCTTGCAGAAACCATACATCTTTGGTGTTGAAGTTGCAGCACCTATATCAAGGGCTTGTGAATCAAAGCCATGCTCTTCTGTATTCTAGTGTTTAACAATTTGCTGATCATGACTGACAGGTTTACAGAGCTAACATGTTCCAAAGTTGTGGGTGATTTATTCCAGAATAACTCAGGTGATTCAGAGAATTTAGCTGCCACAATCTTCCTTTTCATCACAGCAAAGAAATTAATATTTGTATTGATTGCGTTTCCTTTAAAACAGCCTCCACCCTACAGTGTCCTCAAATAACAGTAATTTGAGTGTCCAAATTCTCATTTTAGAAATGCAGAGAAAGATCTCTTTGTTAATCTTAATTATCCTTTGGGTTGTACTTATTGTGGTGGTCAAGATTTTTTTTAGTTTTCTTTTCTGGAAATGACAGTTCATTGCTAATGTTACCATACAGAGAACAAAATCTGTATACAGAGCTCAAGAGTCAAATAAATGCCTGGCATGATGGAAGTGGAAACAACTATTGCAAGAAGGCAAACTATTTGGCTTAGATACCACAAACCCCTAGTAAAGGTGAGATTACAGGAAAGAGAAAAAGACAGACCTGAAGACCTGAAGCAGACATGGGTCTTATATGCTTTTTTTTTTTTTTTCTTCAATAGCTCGGGACATGGCCTTCCTTATTTCTAGTATAGAATGGACTGATATACTTTTGTAAGTGCAAAAATATCCAAAAAGAACTAACTGAAAATATACAGTTGAAATCTTCTGATGTGATTACATTTTTGTTTGGATTCTTCGGTGGAAATTAACTTCTTTCCTGTTATTTACATTATCACTTTTCTAGAAGCCCTAGGGAATCTAAAACTCCAGTGTAAGATCCTGTACAGAATATAATAGCAGGCCAACAGCTGAAGACATGGTGAAACAGGTGGGTAAAGGAATAAGGACCAGATGTGACACAGAAATGGCTTTCAACTCTACAACTAGGAGTTTGCACTCACTGACTATTTGATTTGGTAGAATAAACCAGTCTCACTCAAAAGCCTTCAGCTGACAGATTCGGATGCTGATAGTCTTTATTCCTGATCTTGTTTAGCTCTCAGAAACAAATGGATGCCTATAAAAGTGTCCCAGGGGTGATCTCCCTGATCTTGAGCTCACATGCAAGAATGGGGAGATATTTATGGCTTTATCATCCAAACTGATTATTGTACCTCTCAGTAGAACCAGATGTCAGAAATTGCTGACCAGGAGTAACCTCCTGGAAATCGAACCTAAATATAAGGACTGGATGTGTCTTCTCTTACATATTCATCCTTCTTGCTACAAAAGAAGTAGCACCGTGGTTCTGTTACTGAAGAACTTCAAGAAGCATCTGCTTTTATTTAGATGCTACTAATAAAACTTCTTAGAAAGGTGATTATTTTTTCTTGGTAGGAAGGACCAAATAGCATCAGTGAATTCCTGGTTCCAGGTTCTAGTTCAGAATTTGAACCACTGTTTAGAACACGTCCAAAGAGAACTGGGTGAATGTCTACCCCCAGTAAGCACTAGGACTATGTAGAGAGCTTAAGAAGGCTCCCAGATTATTATTGACTAAAGAAGGCTGTGTCTGAAAGGCCATGATATTTGTTGGCTGGAATGACTCTGGCCAAATATATCTGTCTATGCATATGTTTGTGCCCGAGTTAATCACTCTAGACTCTTTTTGCAGGAAGAGAGAACTTTTCTTTTTTTCTTTTTTTTTTTTTTTTTAATCCATGCATCTCCTTTACTTAGGTAGAAGTCTGGAGAAGTCAGAAGAACCACATCATAAAAGCACCCGTTTATTTCCATGAAGTACAAAGGAATCCTAAGTAACCAGTTCAGATGAAATCAATGACACTGAAGACATCTCAATTTGACTGAGATGAATCATGGTGAAAAAGACTAAATAAAAAATACTAGGAGATACTAGGCATATGTAGAGCTAGAATAGGAAGTGTAAAGAGAAGAGAAAAAGGTATTTAGTGTGTGTAGATACATATTTTTATATACATGTGAATTTATATTAGAGTATATGTAAGAGGGCAAATATTCAAATGATGTTGGTTAGGCCATTTTAGTATTTGTTTCAGCCAAAGAAGCAGGAACAGACTAAACAAACCTGGCAAAAGCAAAAGTGAGAGGAAATAGGACAGATGTCTTAAAGTACATCCAAATGGTAAAGACCAAAGACTGAAGGACTAAATAGGAAACAGCATATTTGGTAGAAACAGTCTAAAGAGAAATTAGAGAAAGGTTTCTATTTGTTATGAGAATAAAACCAAGGAAAGCTATCTGGAATGAAAAAACTATCTAGTTTAAAATACCTGACAGATCTATTAAAAACTTTACCTAACGTGGGTTTTCCTATTATGGTAAAGGTTTGAAGCTTTCTTTGAAGCAGTCTTAAGCTCTGGGTTTGTTTTTTTTCAGTTTTGTTTTTATTTTAGGAGGTTTCTGGCTAAAGGATGTTGTAAAAAAAATATTGCCACTGTCAAATTCTCCACAAACTCTATTATTTTTATAGCACTTCTACTGTTTTGTTTTTGTTTCGTTAAATTTTTGAGAGCAGGCTACCCAAGAGAAGGAAACTGTTTCTCCCTGGACTCTTCAACTTATCCTTGTGTACTAATAGAAATGCCAACCATAATACAGACCTTAGGTGATTTATAACTGTTTTGACCATAGTGGTTGAAGAGATTTTTGACAATGCCTGGTTTAATCTCTTATTACCCCTTCTGCAACAGACTTTCTCTCTTTTGAGGGAAACCTTGCATTTTAAAAAGAAATGTTTGGGTTAAAACTATGTTAGAAATTTCCCTGCAAGTAGGATTTAGATTTTTAAAAGTACTGAACATCTCTAGTTGAATTTTTAAGTGCTATACAGAGTAACTGAGCATGAAATTCAGAATTAAAAGGCATATATGAAAGCATATTAAAGTGCATATAGCATATTTATTCCACATTCAATATTTGTAGTTTGGTATCTCCTAACCTTAACAGGTTTTTGATTCTTCCACTGATTTCTCCTTAGAAACGTATAAATCCTTTCCAGATTTTAAGACAAATCTCTGTCCAGTCCAGACAGACTTCAGGTAGGAAAAGTTAAAATAGTTGAACATGCTATGAAATTGTTCTCAGAGTTTATCACCAATTCCTTTGCAAGGGCACATGGCAAAGCTTTCTCAGAACCTGCAGAAAGATCACTTGAAGGGAACTTGGATAGCTTTTATTCTGTGCCCAAGCACTCACATTTCTTGATCCAAACAAAATTTATCTGGGTATCAATTAAAATATATCGATAAACACTAGGGTTTTTCTTTATAGCTCACTAGCAAGCATCTTGAATTAAATAAATAAAAAATATTCACCAACTTTGATTTGCTGTGTGCTTCCTAACCATCTGCAGCCATGGACAGGCTTGCTCTGGACACTCATGCAGATGATATGCAAAGAACTGTGGTGTTCCACAACTCCCAGTTGTCAAAGTGTCTCAGGACCTTTCTGTCTCATGGACAGAACTGGAAGGATAGATTTTTTTCCTTGATTTTCTTTATCATCCTGTGACTTTTTGGAGGTCTTACAAATGTTGGTGAAAAACTGCCAAGTATCTTTGCCCAATGCAGAAAAATAACATGGTCTCAGCCCTCCATTTCTGTCTCCCATCCTTATCTTCTTTACAGGGAAAGAAGCACAGGTATTCAGTGCCATGTTTCTGGAGGTATCAGGAATGGAAAAGGCTCCTGTTATAGAATCATAGAACAGTTTAGGTTGGAAGACACCTCTAAAGGTCATCTAGTCCAAGCCCCTTGAAGTAATAAGAGCCATTCTCAGGTGGTGTTGCTTGGAGCCTTGTCTAGATGTTCTTGTGAAATGCCTTCCTCTCCTTGAATTCAGGTGAAATGTTGTCACAGCTTCAGAATTCACAGTGAGGATCAGTCAGTTATTCTGGCTTTTCAATAACCACCATGAATTTTTAAAACTGCCAAGAGTGTTAGGACTAACAAATCTGCCAGCTCTTCTTCAGACTCCTCCATCTGAGTCTTTGGTTCTAATCCAGCAAAATGTATAAGCGTGTGGTTACAAGTGGAAGGGCAGCATTTTTGAACTATGTACAGGTCCTGCATTGAGTAGGAATAGAAATTCTTTCCTGAACTGGAAGTTTCTGATGAAGCAACTCCTTAGCTCATTCATACCATCATTATAGACTGGTATGGGGGGATGGAGCAGCTGTACTGTGTATGTCCATGGTACACAGGCTCGAAACTCAGAACACAGAGATCAAGCAGCACTGCTGGAGGGAAGCAATGATTCTTCCTCATTTTTCCCCAGATTGTTGGAAAATGAACATGGTAAAAATGGGTGGGGCGTTATGTTCTTTTTGGCACAGCGTATTTAAAATAGCCAGATTTAAGCTATTAGTGAGCAATACTGACAAACATCTGCAAATTTATGTAGCAAATACACTTGTAACTTCTTAAATCCATTTTCAAGAAAACCATTGCTTTCCTTTAATTTGCTGTCATAGTGGTAATAGCCTCTGTGAAGACATCATTCCTCTGCTATCTACCTTTAGCAGTCTTTAAAATTCTTCACATATTCCTTCTTGCTGCTATTAGCTGAGGCGCAAAAGGTTAATACCTCTAATTGTACCTCACGTGTTTGTATATACATATATTTATATCTATATATGCCATGTCTCAGCTTTGCTCCTGGTGCCAAGGAAAATGTTGGATTCTATTCAGTTTTCTTCATATTCATTTTCCTGCCCACTTAACAAAATTACATTCAATGAGCTGTGGGAGAAATTCACATCAACGGGCCATGTAATGCAATTTCTGGTATATATGCAGGAAGAAAAAATCCTACATTTTCTTTCATTTCTGTCAAAATCAATCAAATTGTACTGAACTGAACATAATCTCTTAAAAAAAAAAATCACCCAGGCATTTCCAGCGAAATAAGCCTCTCTTACATGGTAACATGCACATATTTAAGAGGTCTCCGTTTTATTTTTTTTTAATCATGCCTAATTAGTTTTTTTTAATCACCCACACAACTAAGGCTCTTGCCTGCATAATTTATGACATAGAGGGGCCGGTGTCAGAAATCAAATGTTGTAAATTAAAAATAACAAGTTTGAGACTAGTGATTCAATTAAAACCCTAGAAAACATTGGATTATGCATAATTGAGAGCTTGTATGCAGAGATGCATGTCATGCTTGTCAGCTTGGATGGGAGGATTGGATTGGAGCTGTCAAGAGCATTTAAATCAACTCAGTAAAAAAATTAGAAAACAAAGATGATATTTATTATTAACTTCCAGTGTTCAAAAATAAACTGAGAGGTATTTAAATTGAATGCTTAGATGACAAGGCTTTATTTATAGCAGAAGTTATAAAACTCAGTAATAACCCTAGCTGGCACAGATGTAAAGATACTACTGTGCAGCTGAGTTAGAGCCTACAGTGTGAGGATTCAGGGGTTGGCCCTGAATCAGGTTCAGCTAATAGAAAGCTGCGTTGGAAGAGAAGAAATACAGATTTTCAAAGGGATACCTGAATGACCAGATCCTTATTTTTCTTCTCCATTCTTTCTTTTCTTCCTCCCAGAGACAGATGATGCTCCATAAAATACTTCATGACCTCTAAGTATATGTGAAGCTACCCTGGGGAAAGGCTGACTTGTCCTAGTGAACCAGCTCTGAAGGACAACCATTAACCAACTGGTAATGCTACCTGATAGGAATAAGTGAGGTCTGAAGATTACCAACACCTTCCTTACTGTAGCTGCACATCCTAGAGTCAGTTCCGAACTTTATTTGAAGATGCTGTATTAACAATAAATTGGGCTGTTGAGAGAGAATATAAAAGCTAGACAGATCATGTCCCACATTTGAAACTAAAGAGCATTTTCATTTCTAGCTTGAAAAGAAATCTCTAGCTTGAAAACAAAACAAAATTGTGACTCTCAGAACTATATGTCTGTTTCTAGAATACCCATGAAACCACCAGGACTCATCCAACCTTCAGAAATACACGAAGGGACTAAATGCTCAGGAAGATAATTTAATTCCTAGCCTATAGATCAGTCACTTAAAACGAACTTTATTTTTAAAAAATAGCCTAATCCCTAATGACCCTTGAGATCTTATGCAAAATTCTTAGAAACACTGAATGTTTGTAACCTTTTTCCTTTAAAAGACTGTTTTCCAGGATTTTCTTTTGGTGAGTCTCAAGACATGAGATTCCACCTTTTCTTTTCCCTGAAACTTCTGTAAATCTAAGTTTGCCAGCACACCCTTTTCCCTATCAGGGTACCCCATACCAAGCAAAACAGGAATACAAAGGGATTCTTTTAGACAGTTTTAAAACCCACAGCTCAGTGAGGCGATACCTGAGAGCAGTGATGCCAGCCTTTTGAAGGTTTTATGATGCTTAAACCTAAATTTAATGCTTAGGAAAAAAATCTTGCCCCAGGAAAAGCAAAAAAGGGCCTTCAGAGAGTGGTGAAAATTATATGAAGAGTTAAATTCTTCTCCTTTGGTACACCACTAACTGCTGACGTCAAGGGGATTTGCGAATGCACATCAGAGTGGAATTTGGCCATGAGTGAGGTGGAAAAATGATTGATGACTGCCTAACAGCGGAGGAGTTGGATTAGCACAATCATACAACAGAACTAGAAGTTGCTCAGTTTGCCCTCATCAGATTTCTATTGATTTCTCCAGCGAGTGCAGGGGCAGGCGGAGAATCTCCAAAAACACAGGCAGCTCTTGGTACTCTGCTCCCTCAGCTGAACAGCAGCCTCACACGGTGCCAGGGGTTTTTGGGGACCTGGCAGTGGAAGGGATGCACCACAGAAGGGAGCCTGGGCCACCATTTACATAATGTATGCAGGGGATGCACACCAGCCCTAAATTTAGAAAGCAAGGCAGAGATGTATTTAGGCAACTTCCAAGGATTCTAGAGGGAAATACATAGTTAAAGCCCCTTAGTGAATCCAGAGGTAAGATTTCAGCGGTTCGTTTTTTTTTTAAACCTCAATTGGTAATTCCAAATCTTTGCTATACTAAATTCCTCTTATAACCTACAATCACTTGGTAGCATTTACATATACTATCTTTGTATCTCTTTCATCATCTTTCTTTGATGTTTTATTAGTTACAAGGTTTAGCCTAGAAAAGCCTGAGCATTCCTCTTTACTTAAAAAATTAAAATGTGAAAGATTTTAATTTAAGCCATTCTGAGAATTCTCCAAATTATAACAAGACTATAAATATGAGTGGAATAGTTATGTAAGCAGAAGAGATGAAGCAGTGATGTATGAATTGTGCTGTATTGGAAATGAGAGCTTTATTCCTGAAAGCTCAAAATATTAAAATACTTTTCCATTTTTATAGGTAAAATCAGCTAAATTAAAAACTTGTGTTAGTAATAGGAGATCTGCAAGTGCCTTCAACACTGGCCTAACTCTGCTCTTATTAACCTCTACAGTTTTTTTATAAGCTTCAATGGGAATAGAGTTCAGCCAGAGTCTCTCCATTTGTTAATTCTGGTGTCTGGGAAAAGGATCAAACTTTTTCTCTTTTTTGGAGGTACTGCTGGTGTCAGTAAGTTAATGTGCACTACTGAAAAAAGTTAAATTCCATTTCTGTTAGAGCACAACCAGCTATCAAAGTTCCAAACTAAAAGATAAGTAAGGCCTTTTCTTCTACACCAAAAAGAAAATGTAAGTATTTCATTTGAGCTGGGTTTCCAGACTTAAAGGAGAGGAAATTAGAAACCATTTTTGAAGGCGAAAACATTAATCATTAATCCTGTTCATTGCCATGGGACTTTTCTCTTTACTGTGTTCTACACTTACTTCCCACAGAAACTGAGAGCTTTCGTGTTTCCCTCGTGCACTAAATCAAATGGAGGGGTACTTCAAAAATTATTCTGTCAATTTCTGTCTGAGTAGATGCACCCCACAAAAAACCCCCCAAAAACCAAAAAGACAAAACAAAAAAAAAAAAAAAAAAAAACCCAAAAAACCAAACCCAAAAATCCAACAACCCCCTCCCAAAACCAGTAAAAAAGTCTGAGCATAGATTTCTAGAATGAGAAGCAGAGTAAGCAGACTGACATGTTGAAGGCTGCATGTGGAGAAAGGTCTATGAAAATGGAAATCACATTCTGGGTCTTTGAAGTAAACGGGAGCTTCTATACTTTTTTCTCTTAGATTAAGGCTTCACCTTTTGCCCTTGATGTCTCTCCTGTACTTTCTACCACTTCTGCTGCTTTGCAGATCATCTGCAGATCAGTCTGAAAGAAATAAAACTCAGAAACACATGACTTCTGCCTGTATTAGAGACCCATTAAAGTTTTCCACCTTGCCCCTGACTTTTTTTTTTAAACTTTTGGTAGAAGCTGTGCAGGATTCCAAGGAATGAGAAGTGTGAGAGAATACTTGGCTTTCATTTGGTCAAATGGCAAATCAAAAGTATTTAGTGGCATGGACCACCGCCTAGCATTGCATGACTCTTCTCTTTAATGGGATCCCCAGGTCTGAATTAGATGACCTAACTCTGTAAGCAATGTGAAATAAAGTAGGACCCAGAAATGTTTTCCATTAAGCCCATCATGCTGTATAAGCAGCCCGGTAGCATAACCTCTTAGAGAAACTGTGTGTAAGCCCTTGACTCAGCTTTACATTCTCTCATTGAATTAGAGATCTACCACCAGCTCTTAAACACAAAATCCTGTGGAAGCAGACATGATGAAATCAACATGACCCACTCAGAGAAAGAAGGGGATAAGAGTGCACCCACTCTTGGGAGAAGTGTGCTTGAATTTTTCTTGGATGCAGAGTGTCTTTCACACTCTGGCCAAACACTTTTGACTGGAGTCTAAGCTATTAAATAAAGCAGAGAAAGTGTGTGGGTGGGCTCCCTCTTCTACTTGCACTTCTCAATAAAGCTGAGAGCATACCAAGACCACTGTGTGGAACTGCAACTTTCCAGCATACAAGCAGTACATTTGGACTTGACCTCACACATTACTCCTGTGGATCCCACTGTGGCTCCAAACCAGAAATATTCTTTGGCTTCTGTTTTTCCTCCTACCAGAGCAACGATTTTATGGTATAAGTCTGAGGCCATGTTACATTCCTTGGACTGTGTCATGAAGAGGACATGGGCATCTCTAAGGGTGCAAATCCTCCAGAGACTGTGGTGAATGAGATGATGCTTTGTCTTGCGTGGGATAGAACAAGGTGGACCTGGTGCAGCGCTGCCTGTGCTGCTGTTTAGGAACATGCAGGAAGACCCCAGAGTTGTGGGCAGAGTTTGGCTGCTGGAAAGGCACTAGGAATGATCCAAAGCAGAGCCAGGGAACACACTAGCAATAAAGCAATGTGGGCTACTACAAAAACATACCTTTCACCTCTTAGTTAGCATTGCAGACGTCAGAAAATGTATCTGGTCAGCTGCAAGCTTCTGGATGCTGTTTATGCATAAGCATGAGTTGAGACTAAGATCAAAGCTGAGGTATGTATCAGGGCACTTGTAGAGATAGAAGTTGTATGTTACCTGCAGAAACTTTCAGGAAGAGTTCTGCTTGGTTTTGATTGATGCCTGCCAAGCCTGGTGACAGCTTAATGGAGCTTTTCAAAGTTGCAGTTTGGAGTACAGACAAATACATTCTTTTCGTAATTCCTACTAGAGACACCTCCCTGTCATTCTGGATGTGGTCTCACAAACCTAGAGAACATTATTAGCAGAAATTTAGGTGCCATGGGAAAAAAACTCTCTTCCCCTGGGGTGAGGCAGCAGCTCAGCTGGGGTTTTAAAGAGCTTCATTTTGCACTTAGATGTTTACAATTGCTGTTAGACTCCTAATTCTTTTTGTGGATCTAGGCCATAATATGTAGGCAAAGCTTGGTAGAGTCAGCTGAATTTTTTCTTAGAAGTTTTGGGTTTCTTTGAAGCTGAAACTCACAATGGAACTAATTATAACTTAACTGTAGCTGTCTGCCTAATGCCTTATAATATTCTTGTTTGAAACACTTTACAATTATTTTTATAAATTTTAAAATTTCATATCATGTTCTATATACAAATATATAAATTAAGACTGTGATGAATATGAATTGTAATGTTGAATTATAGGTGCAGAGTATCATCATAAAACCTGATTTTTTTTTTCCTATTGAAAAGGTCTAATTTCTGATGACCACCAAGATTAAAAGAAAGAACAAACAAAAAAAGAGGAAGAAATAAAACCAACAATAGTGTTTCAATGAATTTGTCTTGCATTGAATTACTGAGACAGATTTCTTAATAAACTGAAATAGTGATGCAGAGTTCTGAATTATAACAATATATACCTTAGTAACTTAAAATTTTAGTAATGTGCTCAACCCAAATATTTGTGATCAAAATATTCAAAATCTGGGATTTTTTATTCAACCATTCACAGATTTTAACTTCAGTAGGAACTGATACAATCATGCAGTTTGACCTGATGTATTCAAAAGCTCATCTGGCAGACACTGAGAGAGAAATACCTATTTTGTGGCTGTACTAGCTATGAAAGTGTGTGTCTGAGAGACTGCAGAAATAAAGCACAGGAACAAACTTAAATATTAGTAGACTCCTAGTTTTCTCCTAATTGTTATCTTAAAATACTTGTATCATGTAAACTGGTAGACTTTTCTTCCTCACAAGCTATAATACAGGGCTAATGTGATATAAGTGGCAAAGTTTTAACCTTTATACACATACATTTTTTTCAAAAGACAATGAAAAATTATCCTACTCGTATAATGTTGAGGAATTAATTGAGTTTGCCCCATTTCATAAGACTTGATTAAAAAGAAAAAGGGATGGCATGAGAAGCAAAGAAGTTAGAAAATAGGAGACCTTGGTAATAAGAAAATGAAACAAGGTCTTGAAAATACAGGTTCTAAAATCCCAAATCATCCAAAAAAAGTAGTAAGTGAAATCCCCAAAATGCAGGATCAAAAAAACATCAAAGCAAGCACGTATACACTACCAACAATTAGAACAGTATTAATTAGCAACAATGTTCTTTAATCTATAAATAATAAAGTGATCAAACAGTCCCACAGAGAGGTGTATAACAATACATAGAATTTTACAGTCATAGGTCAAAAAGTCTATTTGAAATCCCTGTGGCAAATTCATGCATTCAGATGTAAAACTCTGTTATTGTTTAGTTGAGAGATCAGTCCAAGGTAGACGAGTTGTCAAAATCAGAACTAGAGCCTCAGAAATGAATAAACTGCATTCAATCTCTACTTCTTTGTCATGAAGGAAAAAGGTGCAGTAATTAAAAAATGACAGGAAGAAAGAACATATCTTTTAGAGGAAGCAGAACAGGCACTAAGGCAAGGTGAATCTACAGCGTGTCACGAGTGAGCCCTGCCATCAAACTGCAAACTGAGACCACACTGCTGTAGCAACACAAAACATAGACATATGTGCACCTATATATCACACTGTGTAATAGATTGTAATATTTAGCAATATTTTTATCAAGTTGTGTTAAAGGATTTACATAATTAGACCACACAATGTTCTGATGAGCTAAGCTGATATTATTCTCTCTGTTTTACTATTGAGTCAACTGAGATAGACAGGTTAGACCTATAATGAAAGGTTAATTTTTGCCTCATTGGGAGGCTGCTTTACAATCTGATTAGTCAAGCAATTAGGAGCCTTCTTAAACCTCACCCAGATTTATTAAGAATTATTTCTAAAATTTGAGGTTTTGTAATGTTATGGTATACTAAAATCACAGATCATCCTTCATCTACTATTTGATATATTTTCAGTCAGGAGAAGAACACTTCAGAAGTCTTCTTTCCTGATTTTTTTTTTTTTTGTCCTTCTTCAGTTAATCAGTGTTGTAATTCTAATTCTGACCTCCAACATGTTTTATTCCTATCCAGATGTCCTAATCTGAAGAATCAATGAGTACATTCTATTCTTTTACTGAAGTCATAGAAGTATTGGCCAGTACCAGATTCCAGACAAGACCCCTTCAGAACCTCCAAATTGACAGTGACAGTTTATAATTAGTATTGCTGTAAAGATTCCCATCTAATAACTGCTTCACCACTGATATTTGCCAGGCTTGTTCATGAAATCACCAGTGAACAACAGAGTTAAAATACCACTGAAGGTAGATAGATCAGGTCTACTTTTCCCTTAAGGTCAAAACCAGTTGGTTTGTTGTAAAAGGCAAAATTTGACATTATTATTTCTTGACCAAGGTTAGCTATTACATATTGCCTCATTATCAGCTTAAAAGCTGCTTGCTATGCTAGATTTTCTGGGCATCTTTAATTCCTAATCTCTTTTTCTCCTTAAAAAAAAAAAAAAAAGAATAAAAAAGTATATATATATATAGTTGTCATTTTCTCATCATCAAGAAATTCCTGTGAGTTCTCAAAGAGGTGATCCTAGACCTTCTCCACACAGTTCTCTAAACATCCTCTGTGGAATCTCACAGGTTCAGACAATTGGGTAGCAGTTAGCTATCAGTGTATTCTGACTACTCTTTCCAGTACAAATTCTTAAATGTTGCTGATACCAGCCTTATGCTGGCTATTTTGGTTAAGGCAAAAAAAAGCTTTGAAAGACAGTTAGTGTAAAAAACTTGAGATCTTTCTTTTCCTACTAAAAAGTCAACTCTTTCTTTAGTGTTCCTCTAGCTGCTCTTATAGTAATGATTTTTTTTTAAAACTACTAATATTTCATTTATATCTTAGACTAGATGCTTATCTTCCTATTTTTTGCATTCTTTTGCTCTTTTTCACTGAAATTCCTTCCAGTTTCCACATGCTTTCTCCTTGTTTCTGTGACTCTTAATGGTCTTTTGCTATTGCTTACTAACTTTCCTCACTTTTTTTCATCACAAATGTAGTTTGATCTTCTGCTTTTTACATAGTTTTCTTCAGAGATCTATCAACTTTTCTGAACAATTTCTTCTTTCAAGTTGATTACCCTGTCTGCTAATTTTTTTGAGTTAAAAAATCAATGTTTGCATTCATTTAATTTAATACATCATATTATCATTAGTTTCCTTTATCCTTAGATTCTTATCACTTTTTGCCAGTTGGCAAAATATTGGCCATATTATTAGTTTCCATAGGAATGAGTAGCATGTAGCAATACCAAGAGAGCTATCTGGATCTTTGTGGCTTGCCCTGAGTATCAGACTGGGTGCACTGTAGGATCCCAGTAGCTTTCAACCTCTGCTGGAAAGAGAGACCAGCCCTGTGTTTTCTTTCTGGAGTAATTTTTAAATAACCTTTACATCTTCTTGCTTCTCCTTTTCCACTCCTGGAGGTTAGGTCTGTACTTTGGTGTGGTGCTTTGAATGTTCACTGAAGAGGATGACAGTGGGTCCTTTACTCACTGCACTGTAGACAAAGCCCAAGATCCTTAAATCTTTCCTCTCTGCCCCTGAAACTTTGAAAAGTTGCTACTGAATTACTGTTACATGGGCTCTGCTTCTCAGCATTCACTTCCTGCTGAGGTCCTGGTTCTTTACAACTTATCTTCTGGAGAACAGGACACAGGAGTAAATGGTCCAGCAGGGCATATTTGGTCTGAGTTTCATGCCATGACCCCTTTTGTTGTGACTGAGGAATTTTGTCACAACTCTTCTCTGGTTCTTGGTGTTTTGACAAGAACAACACAGCAGAGAGATGGTGGGAATGAAGTCAAGCTGCAACCATACCATATACAGAGGCAAAGCATCCAGGAGGTCCTCCTGAGTCCCACAGCATGGAAACATTAGTATTATATACCTGGTAAGCTATAAACTTAAAAGAGTTTCACTGGGGATCTCAGAAACTACTGAGCATTCAATTTGACTTCCCTTTCCTTTTGGTCTGTAATGACCAGATCCCTGAGGAAATGGATTAGGACAGTGCCCTGGAAAGTGTCTGCTGGGTGGATTCATCATGGTCTCTGCAAAGGGAATTTCTCCCTGGCCAACCTGAGGCACTACTGTGAAGGACTTGGGGAGCACACGGACTAAAAGGAGCCAGGTCAGGAATCAGTATTAGCACAAGTTTTATTCTGTAGAGACCAAGGAGACTGGTGAAGGAGTGGTTAAAAGCTGGCAGAAGTGCTGGTATATTTTAGCAGTGAATCTGGGGAACAGTAATTTAATCTGTGACTACATGATGCTGAACTCAGAACTGGCAGTCACGCTCAAGGAGACTGTGGAGTCATCACCATCTGGTTTCCAAAGTCATCATCTCTGTGCAGTGGCAGACAAAAAGGCAGCAGCATTGGGCTGCAGAGGAAAAACTCTGATGAAAAGATTTTGCCACAGTATTACGTGGGGATGTGCCACATGTCAAGTGCTGTGCAGTCCTGGCTCTGTGTCTCAGGAAGGACTTGGTGGAGTTAGAGGTGGCAGGGGAGAGAAGCAGTGAAGAGGATCCAGGAGATGGAGTAGCTGTCCAATGGGAGAAAACAAAGGTTGAGATCCTTTGTTTTTGAAAGGTACACAAAGGGGAGAAAGAATGGGTGTGCCAAAATCATGAGGGTGCTGGGTGAGCTGGACACAGAGCTGGTTTTGACCACATCCTGCAATGTTGTAACCGGGGAGCACTTGGTGAAGCAAGAGGGAGGCAGGTTTAAAAGCAAGCAGTCCTTTACCTAGCACATAGTGAACTCCTGTAGCTTTCTCCCAAGGAGGATGTGATGGCAAGAAGTGCCAGCTGACTGATAAAGAGGCAAATGTACATTCAGCAGGTCTAAAAACAGGTCCCAGAAGGAAGAGAGGGGAAGATAACCTAATCCAATTATTGTTGAATGTGAGATAGTTCAAGACAAATGGTCTGCCATGAAGGCCTAAGCTCATGTTACATCTCTGATTGCTGTTTCTGCAGACAGAGACCCAGGCTGGATGGACCACCCATCCTGCCAACTCAGGCATTGGTTCTTGTGTTCATGGCAGAGGAACAGGGTAGATCAAGAATGGAATATCTTGAAACCTCTGAAACTTGGTTGTTCCCAGGTGTCTTTCTGGATGAAATGACAACATTGCTTTCACTGCAGTGCTCCTGGGGCTTTGCATTACAGAATGGTCTGGAGGCAAAGGGGAAACAAGCTGACAGAAAAATCACAGGATCACAGAAGGTTAGGGGTTGGAAGCGACCTTGAGAGATCATCGAGTCCCCTACCACAGCAGGCGGATCACATCTCAGTGCAGTCTTACTGGCATACCTGGCTCTCTCTCTAGCCTTAGAAGAAATTCTTGCTCTTAGTCCCTAAACACATGACCTGAAACCACTGATTTTATACACTTCATTACAAATACAAAATATTTTGACAGAAAACCTGTATTCCAATACAATGCAAAATAATTATACACACATATATATATATATATGTACTTGGTATGTTATATTAATTTGTATAAAAGTATCAAAGTTATCATCAGTTCTGGCTCAGGATGAGCTCTTACACAGAACTGACCTCTATAAGTTTCCTAGTAAAATAATAAATTGTTTTTGAGAAATTTAAATTTTCATTTATATACCTTGTGTACATTTTTCTTGTATAACTTCCATAATTTTAAAAATTTTCAGAATCTTCATCATGTTTGCTGATTTAAGAAGCTAGTTATTCTCAGAGACCTGGGAGACCACCACCACCTTTTAACTATAATGAAGCTTAATATGCAATTCATGCTGGCGCATATTTTTTGTCAGATCATTATGATCCATATCTTTTGGAAACTTTAACATTCTTTTACTACTGGCTACATGTATCCTGAAGCATCTGCTTCCAAAATTTAGAAACTTTTTAACAACAGAGTTTTTCTTTACATATATTGCACAATATTTAAATCTGTATTCTCTTTAGACTGATCATCAAGAGGCTTGGTCTATGATGCCTTCTGCTCCTGAATTTTCTTCAGCCAGTGGTCCCATATGCATCCAAAAGATGGCACTTCTCTGTTGTGAATAACTCAAAGAGATGGGAAGTTGTTTATACTACAGAGCTTTCCCCTTACACAGTGTGTTTCCCCTTGCAGTGTGTTTCTCCTAAGCAAAGAGAACTGCAGGATCTTCTATTAGGTTTTTTTTTTAGGTTTGTTTTTTTTTTTATATATATCATTTTCTGTGATGTGCAGGGTATGGGACTATATGTACCTTTTGTCATCCTAGCTTCTCTCAACTTTTTTTCAGTTGAGCATCATTTTTAGCTGATTTGAGCCTAGAATCCACTAAAGATGTCTTTAGCAGGAAAAAAATATTTCTCTCTTTTTGTGCTGCAGTAGGGGGCAACAAGTGAACCTCCTTGTAGACACAAATTTAATTCACTGTTTACTTCATCTGTTAAGGCAGTTATGGGATTTGTAGTTCCATGTTCTCCACTTTCACCATGGCAAACTCTATGAAGCTCTAAATATTACTGTTTAGCACTGCTCACTCATGTATTCCAAACCACTAACACATCATGTCAGTAATAATTTCCAGATCAGACAGACATACAAGAAGAAGCAATCTAGCAAAAAATGTTTTAATTTTGCCAATCACATGGACTGATAAGAGTGCTGAGCAACATTTAGCTTTGGCCTTTTGTGCTTTTGTTGCCAACAGCTCATAATCAAATTTGAGGACGCATCTCTTCTACTCTGTTCTAGGATCTTCCAGGCCAACAACACTTTGAGGATGTACCTAATTCTTTTCTTCAGTAAAAGCATGATTTACAGACAGATACATCTGGGCCATATGATACACGTGCTTGCTCAATATTACAAATTTTCTGTAGAACTGTAGGTGGTTCACTGTTTGCAAAGAACATAATCATAAGTGCTGATAGTTCTGCCTCCACAGGGTCTGATAGCTTTTCATGAAACAGAAGGAGTTCTCTGGCTCTATTTGGTCTACAGATTTTTGCTTATGCAACTGATACTCCTGCATTTCTGATTTTTCCTCCTGGGGACTGACTAATGATTATTTGGATCATTTCCTACTCTTCTTGTCTCATTGTCTGCCCCTTTCATGAACTGTATAACTCTGTATAGCAAATATGATACGATTCATGGTACATAAATGAGACAAAAGGAAGAATTATCTGTTCCCTTTAAATGAGCAAAAGCGAACATCAGAAATTTGCTCAATGCAAAGGCATCTATTTATTGAGTGACAGGTAATTTCATTTAATAAAAGGAGGAAATATTAATATCATCTTAATTTCAGTAAAATATCCCAGGCATTGTCTTTCTTATGCTGAGTGTCTCATAGTTAATTCCAATTTCAGAAAAGTTCATTGGTTCATATCTCAATATTGATATGTAAGTAATCAAAGATTCTCTAAAATTTTAATATTAAGAGCAATTTAAGGATCACTATGCAAACCTTGGAGCTATGCTTTCAGACTTCTATTTGGAAATTTGAGTTTTGGGCATTTATATGAACATCACACAATGTCTGCTTTGGAGAATTATTCCCTTCATACTTTTGTAAGAAAATAGGGTGAATATTTTAGAGCTATATATGAAACTGTACAACGGGGAAGTGGGTTTAAAACTATTTTGCCAGAACTGGAGGTCAATCTTGACAATAACTCAAAAAAATGCAGTTGAAAATTCTGTCTGTTTTTCCTCTTTGTGGTGAAACTCATAATCAGATCAAGACACTACTCAGTGTTCATCCTCTGACTTATATTGACTCAGCACTATTCCCTTTCTTTTTAAAGGCTGTATGTTACAAGCCTTAGTTCAGTTCTGCAATAATCAAAAAGTGCAGTCTTCTAGGCTGGGGAGGATTCAGTTAAGTTCATGCCTTTTTGTAGTTGCTCTTCCTGGATATTTAGCAAATATGTATACAGAGGGACTACAGAATAGTTACAGAAAGAGAGAGAAACTGGTAATTTCAATTATTCACTAAGTAAGCTGATCTAGACCACCTAGCCAGGAGACATGACTGTATATCATGTAACCCAAATTTCACACCTCAAAATATATTGAGAATTAGGTGTAGATGAACAGGGCATAATCTACATGCTGATCAAGAGATTGCAGAATAATGAATGCTTTTTAAAATAATGAATACATTTGACAAAATCAGTGTGTTCAGAAACAATCTGTGAACAGATAGGTATATTCAGTGAATATGCTTTTGTTATGAATTATTAAGCTCTGACTAGTAATTAGCTCCCAAACACTGAATTCGAATATAAACCTTTTGCAAAGAGCCTTTCCCCCCAAAATATTGGAAATGTCTGTTAGCAGAGCAGTCATTGCCTGGTCAGGAACAGATTTAGCATAGGAAAGTCATCATCTAATTGTGCATAGAGCTTTTTCAATTATATTACACAAAGCACTTTTTACTCAAGCTACTTTCCTTTCACCCACTGTGAAATCAAGAATAACAGAGGAAGTTGGACAAGCAGATGATCAAAGTTTAAATGTCGCTTGCAGCATCCCATAGACCTCAATTTGAATTCTGCCCAGTGTGATCTGTGACACTCCTATTGTCTTAAGGAAGCTTTGAAAGAAAATTGAAAAAGAAAGCTCAGTGTCAGGGAAAAAAAAAAAAAAAAAAAGCAAGCCTCAGTTAAAATGTAAATTAAAAAAAAAGAAAGGAAAAAGAAAGAACTAATTCTCTTTTCCTTTGCTGCTTATGGCAACAGGATTTTGTAACAAAAAGTACCTTCTTAATTGTGATCCAGAATATAAGGTGCTCATATAATGTCTGTTACTGTGCTACCTAAGGATGTCACCATCCTTTGAGTAGGTATGCACTTGCAATCATCTGTAAGATTTCAAGATTTCATGTCTGGGTAATAAAACCCTTCTCCCTGGGCTCAAATGAATAGTTTTGCTAACTTCAAGAAGAGTATCAGCTGCTACAAAAAATGCAGAATTTGTCCCTTCCTCCTGCCAGTGATACAATATTATGAAAATTGCTTAAATTTGCAGAGCTGTATTGCTAAAACGTAGAGGCAATTAGCCTTGAAATATTTTAATGTTAGCCTTTGGAGCACAATATAAGATGTGTTGTTTTAAAAAAAAAAAAATAAAAAAATCTTAAGCTCTCATGCTGTAAATATTGAATTATCATTAATATATTAGCACAGAGAACTTAAGCCCTAAGACCTTCAGTGTCTGCTGAAGTCAGCAGCTTCAACCAGAGCTTATCATTGGTGTCTCTTGTGTAAATCCTTTGAAGTTATTACTACTCTGAAATGAGGAGAGAAATGAGGGTTTTAAAGGGGGAAAAAAAGTATGTATTCAACTGGCAGGGTGAGCTCTGTTCTGGAAGGGAGTTAAAGAAGAGGGAAAGCCTACATGATGGACAGCAAAGGACCACAGAATACTGTTGAGGACTGATCACCTTGTATTTATGCTGGGAACTCTACTGGTGTTGGTACATCTATTCAGGTTTTCACCACCTGGGAGACTGTTTTTCTCTTGTGGTCTCTCTTCAACCACTCTCATTTCACCTTTACTACAGGTTTCCCTGCAATGGAGTTGGTGGTAAAGATTTTACTCCTCCCACCAGGGAAGAGGTCTAGAGCCTGATGGTTGCCCCAGATGGGAAAACCCTGTGACTGAAAGGGTTCTGGGAAAGGGACACATGCAAGGAAAATATCTGTATTGTCCAAGTGCCAAAACTACTTCAGGTCCTGACACTAATCACAAAAATCCCTTGCACTGCCAGTAGCAAGATGTTTGTGTTGTGAGACTTGCTTACCTCATTCATCTTCATGAAATTCCTAAAGTTTTCCAAAATAACATTGATTTGGGATGTTTGTAATGAGAAAAAAGAGACCAAGACAATAGAAGTAAACAAGTAGGACCATTGAGAAACCTTCTCGATATGAAAGGAGAAACAATTTTTCACTTTGGTAGTGGGATGCAAACAGAACACTGCTTGGGTGGTTGAGATATGGTGGTGTTTCTAGCACTCAAAGCAAGAGAACTGCACACATAAGCAGATAGCAGATGTAATCAGCTTTTTTTTTTTTTTTTTTTTTTTTTTTTTTTTTTTTTTTGACAGATTTTGTTTCTTAATCCTTCCTTTTCACTTGCAGTTACAGAGCACATGAATAATATGACATTATGTAAACAAAGAGGTTCCACACACATGTTAAAGACTCTGTACAACTTAGCAGAAAAATCCCTACTCCCCTTCTTGGTGCTGTAAAAAAGAAAGTAACTTAAACTTTGGTTTCTTAGAAATTGTATGAAGTTTATTAAGTGTTTTATGCACTGCCCATCAAGTTACTAAAATAATCTAAGGAGCTGAAGACCATTGCGTGAGTGGAAATTAGGCAAATAGAACTTCAGATTTTCCTTTAAGAAATCTAGCTAGTGTGCAGTTGGAGAAGGTATTTTATTCCATGACTGCTAACCATCAGACTTCCTAACCTACAGTCACCACAGCTTTCTGTATGGTTAGTTGGCAAGTTTTCCCTAAAATGACAGGGCCTGTGGATGAAAACTAAGATTTCTAAGCATTTTTAATATTTCTGCTTTTTGAATTTGATGACAGAAGGAGCTGGCACTCTTGTAATGATAAAGGATGTTCCTACAGGTTTTACTCAGGTGAAACTCTGAACTGAGCCACAGTAAGCTGGATAACATAAAGAAATATGAATGAACCTCTCGCAGTCAGTTTCCCTTGAATAAGTTCGAAAAAAAAGAAAGGAATAGAGCAGAACAGACAAAACTCTTAAGTAGCACTTCAGAAAGTATTATGATTAACTAAGGATTCATTTTTGTTAATCGTTAATTCTATAAGTCTTGTCTAAAATATGGAAATGTACCATTCTGAGAAGTGGTTGTCCCTCCTAAGAATGTTGAAATATCTCAAGTCCATGTCTATAAGGCTTATTTGATTTGTGGAAGTGTGCAACTAAAAAAATTCTCACTGGTAGAAGCCACAGGGTAGAAAATATATCTATGAATATAACTATTGTTACCACTCTTTAGCCTTGCTTTGCTTTTCCAATAGGTTTAATGAAAACTGTGGTTGTGGTTCCCACTAGTTTTAACACATTTTGTGAACCTGTGGAATTTAAACCAGTTGTAAATTTCTATTTTCCTTCTCCTCTCCCCTCCTCTCACTTTCCCTTTCCCTTTCCCTTTCCTTTCCCTTTCCCTTTCCCTTTCCCTTTCCCTTTCCCTTTCCCTTTCCCCTTCCCCTTCCCTTTCCCTTTCCTTTTCCCTTTCCCTTCCCCTTTCCCTTTCCCTTTCCGTTTCCCTTTCCCTTTCCCTTTCCCTTTCCCTTTCCCTTTCCCTTTCCCTTTCCCTTTCCCTTCCCCTTCCCCTTCCCCTCCCCCTCCCCCTCCCCCTTCCCCTTCCCTTCCCTTCCCTTCCCTTCCCTTCCCTTCCCTTCCCTTCCCTTCCCTTCCCTTCCCTTCCCTTCCCTTCCCTTCCCTTCCCTTCCCTTCCCTTCCCTTCCCTTCCCTTCCCTTCCCTTCCCTTCCCTTCCCTTCCCTTCCCTTCCCTTCCCTTCCCTTCCCTTCCCTTCCCTTCCCTTCCCTTCCCTTCCCTTCCCTTCCCTTCCCTTCCCTTCCCTTCCCTTCCCTTCTCTTCCCTTCCCTTCCCTTTCCCTTCCCTTCCCTTCCTTTCTATATTTGACATGAGCTATTTAAACCATTACTGGAGCTGTACACATTAAATTTGGATGGTCTTAGTACCTATGCAAGCAGAAGTCAGTAGCCTTCATGCAGTGACTTGCCTGAAGTTCACTTCTTGCCTTTCATAATCCTAAGGTCTCACTGGAATGACGAAGCTGCCAAGACCATCCCAGAGTTACTGCCCGTGCTGTAAGAAATCCATCATCAAGATGGGTGGCAGCTCTACCTTCCCTCTGAGGGACGTACCAAATGCCCACACATCCCAGAGGCTCAGTTAAAGAGCCCTGGGAGGTGCAGGTGGAGGAGCTGAGAGGTACTTGGCACCTGGTCAGAGAACTTAGTGGAGGGGCAAAACCAGAGGGTAAGGTGGTGCTGAGGTAAGGAATGATCCCAAGATGAGAACAGCCACATGTGTGGCTCTGCTTATGTCACTCAATATGCCTTGTTCAGCTACCTATAGCCTGATTTTCTGCTCTTGGCACCTAGCCAGGGTGTTGAAAAGCTTTGTGTGGGTGAGTACCCGAGAATCAGGTTATGGTCTAGCTCTGCACTTTCCTCACATTACACGAATACTAGACGTGGTACCAAAGGGGATACATTTTTAAACTTAACACTTCAGTGATGGATACTAGGAGGGATGGCTATGATTTCTTTCTAAGAGCCTTTCATTTACGTTTGGGGGTCTCAGGTGACAGACTACAATTCCACTCTCCTTCAGCTCTCTTTCAGTGAGCATGCACAATTTCAGCTTAGCTCCAAAAACAATTTATAAGTTGAAAATAAATGTTTTCTTTTCTCAAGGAAGGAGAGAAAAATCCATATGTCTAACAACCACAGGCTGGGGCTGTCTCTTTAAGTTTCCAAATCTTTACAACCAATTTACAAATGAGTATATTTCTATAACCCCTGTGAATAAGCCATGTTTTTTTAATGCACGAATCTGTTTTATTTGGACTATCTCCTTTTTTTTTCATTTTTTTTTCTTTTTTTTTTTTTTTTCCCCCAAGAAACTGTACCACACAAAGAAGAATGTGTGGGCGTTGTGAGAAGGAATGATTTTCAAGCTGTGAGGATGTTATGGCCTCATCTACCCCAGGAAAAGTGCTCACTGCTGACGTCCGGTGTCAACAGTGACTGCGGTTGAACAGTGCTGAAAACAATTTCAGTCCTTCTGTCCCCCAGCTCACACAGTATTCAGCAACATTTCAGGTAGTTTGATTAAAATCTAAAGAGGCACTGATTCTTCTAGCCTGGTATTAACAGGAGAGTGAGCCCTGGTGTAGACAGCTGCCTGGCTCCAGAAGCCACCGGCAGTGCTCAGCGTACTCGACATGTCCTGGAAATGGCTTCTGAGCCAGAAAGCTGTCTACACTAAAGTGTTCATTATTTATGTCACCCCTTTTCTTGTGTTAGCATCAGAATGGGGTGAAAATTAAACAAGTGCAGTTGAAAAATATAAATATCCTTCTCGTTTGAATTTTCTTACCAAATGGTGATATAAGATACTTTGGCGAAATCTGAATTGCATTTTCTTCATATCCTTTTCACAATAGTAAATGAAAGACCAGCTGAAAAGGAAACAAAACCACTAATTTTCTGGTTTAAGATTTTCAATTAAAAATATAATCTTGGCGGGAATTTCTTCCCAAAAGAAAAAGACTTTTTCACATTAGCTTGGCGTGCATCTATGAAAGCATAAAGTGCAGTGCACTTTAATGATGTTTCCATGGGAAACATCATGAACAGTCCTCTGCTGCCCAATATGTACATCCAAATGAAGTTGAAAGGCAAAGTTAGTAGCTTCACTCTCCAATAAAAAGTGCAGAAATAAGTCTCTCCACCTTGTTAATCAAAGAACTTATTAATGGCCTCCTGCCCCCCTAATGTATCTCAGACAAAAGTCTGAGAAGAACAAAATCCAAACCCATGTAAGAAGACACAAGCAAGTTAGAACTTCTTTTTGAATAAGAGAATTGTGAAATTGTTTTGAAAAATTCTTGTGGAAAAAAGAACTTAAACTAGATATTTGGCCTGACGAGTTAGATCAAACAACTCAAACTACAGATTTAATTTTAGTGACTGCAGAACAAATGCAGAATTGAGGGGCCTGAAACATCTTAACTCATAAAGAAGGATCCTACATCAGTTTATGCCATTTGGCAGAAAGCTTGTAAGGGTGAGAGCACCATATTTTACACGTGGAGCAAAGGAGAAACAGATATATGCAGGCAATCCCTTTGTTCATGGGGAAGCACATGTGCTGTGAGATGTCATCCCAGACCCAAGTGTGCTTCGGTGTCATACCAGGTCCATTCTGAGCAGCAGGTTTAAGCTGCCTCTCAAGGAGCCAGATTCTGTTTCTCAAGCATGGATGGAGATTGACCAAGATCATGCCCTGAGCTTCAGTCACCTTCATGAGAGCAGAGTTTTAATGCTCACTCCCTGAGTTACATAACATCACACCTCTGTTGCAAGATCAAATAAATAAATAAAACCATATTTATTCCATTTAAAGAAAATTATGTCTCAGTTTGTGTGCTTTTGCATTCTGATTATGTCAGCAGGAAACACTTCAGCTCTTAGCAGTGCCCCACAGCAATGGAAAAATTCTATCCCTTTTGGAGCCTCCCATCAGCTATTGAAAGCTATTGGAGCCTTTTCCCTTTTGGAGCCTCCCATCAGAATATTACACCCAACTGTAGAAAAATTTGTTTGGAACCTATTGAAGGTCTTACTGTATAGAGAAAAGTCTCCAAGCAGCATACCAAGCACTACACCTCTCCGTCTCACTGAAATCATGTGCAAACCAGGTGCATTTGAAAAGTGTGCAGATCGTATTTTCTAAAGTGAAGCTTCCCTCCTCCTGTTGGTTCACTGATCATCTCCCTTCACACACATGAACATACTTGGCACCCTACGCTTCTCCTTTCACCTGCAATAAATGGAAAGGTCATTAGTGCTGTCAGTCACCCGTACATCTTGTTCTCTAGACCTGCAAAGCACATGGGCTCACTGTCTGCTTTCCAGGCTCAGGAAATGCAGGAAGAGTAGGCTATGGAACACAATGGAAGATTTCCTTGCATTAGCTACCAGAAAAAAAGAGACACCCTGAAGGCCTTGTCTTTTTTCATTAAATTCATAAAAAGCTGTATAATTACAAGGCTTGTGCAATGCTAATTTTCTACATAACTTTCACACTTTATCAGCCCTAAAATATATCTGAAGTGGCAGCACTGATACACAGATCAGGTGCCAGCCCACATATCCTGCCACAGATAATGTGACACACAGAAGCACAGTTTAGTCTGTAAAGAATTAAGAAAAAATACCTCTACGAAGGAGCAGTGCTCTGGCTGGATTACTCCATGAGTGCTGACAGGAGAGGCATTAAAGCAGGGCATTAACAGACTGCAAGAATTGCAGTTTTGCCCCTGCCAGGCAGAAATGTGCCTTAATCATTAGATTCATGGTAAAATGAACCTCTAAAAATCGCGTGCAACTATTAATAAACAATCTCACAAAGTCCCGTTTCATTAATAACCATAAACAAATCTATAAAGGGTGCCCATTGGAAGGATAATGTTTTTCCCTCTCTCTGAGAACATATGTTTGTAAACCGTGTAACTGGGCCCCGAGTAATTTTGGAGTGAGTAATTTCCGAATGTGCAATTACAAATGGCTAAAGTGCAATAGCTCCCCGAAGCATCATCACAATTTCTGCAGTGAGTGTTTAATTGTAGCCAGACTTTGTAACCTTACCATGGCCTGTGTCCTTGCCATAACCCTAGGCCTAAGCTCCACTCTTCAACATATGGGAAAATTTTTCAAGCTGATTGCTCCAATCTGATTAGGGGAAGTTATGTAGCTGCCATTTATTCAGTCTTGTTACCACACTCTAACAGCTGCTTTGTAAAAGATTCCCATTAAGGCCATTTTCTGCCTACTCCAATTCCAGCACGCCTGTCAAAGTAATTGTGATTGCACTGATTGTTCTGAGGGTGCCAGCAATAAGAAAATTAAAAATCTCTTTGATACCGGCTTGGTAAAAAGCAACTTCAATGCAATGGTAAATTGGTTAGGAGAAAGTGCTTCCTGCCCCAGTCGGATTTCAAACCCTGAATCCCTTGATAAATTCCTCAGTGTATGTGGGCACAGGTGTCTCCAGGACAATTTCAGAGGAGTAACTTGCTCTGTAGCAGGTGACTAAAAACTCAGCACAATTCCATTTCATGACAATAATTCTTCCCTCCAGTTGATGCTCTGGCAGCCTAAAAAGCTTTGCTGAATTTTTCACTCCTGACTGTGGTGATGTTGAGATTGATAAGCTGCACGCCGATGAAATATCATGTCAGCATGCAAAGGAAGTAGAGAATGGATGGTTTTACATCATAGTGATAATTTCCACATTAAATAAAAGGGAAAAAAAAAAAAAAAAAAAAAAAAAAGAAAAATTAAAACAAACAAAAAAAAGAGAGATGTGTCCTGAGGTGAAGGTGACTAAAAGATGAGAAGGCCCCTTAAAATTGCTGCCATTCATTTCAGTCTGTCCAGAAAGCCAATATCCACAAGGAGGATTTTTTCTTATATTTCCTCCCATATTTTGTTAGGTTCCAAAATTTAAATTAAATACACACTTAGAGAGACAAACTCAGTTAAATTTTTATGACTATGCAAATGATTGCTTGAGTAATGGGTAAAAATGATCCAGGCTTTTGGCTTGAATAAACACCCACTTAAGTGTTTGTTGTATTCCTTGGAGTTGCTTAACATTTATTCAGACAGAGATATCTTTGACCATTTACACTTCAAATGGGCTTTTGCACTTAATCCAGTGAAAATGTTATCATTGCCTGATAGTCAGAGATACAAGATTACCAAATTTTTTGCATTCTTTCTTCTAGCTAAATGGGAATCAACATTAACATGACCAGTGTCTGTCATATGT
This sequence comes from Heliangelus exortis, assembly GCF_036169615.1. Classification (NCBI taxonomy): domain Eukaryota; kingdom Metazoa; phylum Chordata; class Aves; order Apodiformes; family Trochilidae; genus Heliangelus; species Heliangelus exortis. The sequence goes on from NC_092422.1 coordinate 67,268,734, forward strand.
TTCAGTGCTTGCTCCTCCATGCAGCACCTATAAGGTTCAAAGGCAATGGAAATAAAAACTTTAATTTAGAGTCATATTCAGCTACAGAAGCTTTGGACTAATAACTGGGAATTATTAAAATTACTTTACATTACATGTAAACCATGGATTATGGACTTAGGAACTATGGGTTTTATTCCACCTCTGACTGTAGTGGTTTGACTGAGATGGTTTTAACAGGTTTCTCCTCAAGTGAGAAAGTATTTTGGCCTTTCTTTGTTTTGAGCCAAAAGTGAAATGCACAAGTCTAGTGTAAATAGTCCAGTGTGAATTTTACAGTCAAAAGAATGTGTTTATGGATGACATAGGCTCACTGAGTACCTCTGCCTAGACTGTGCAGATCAATTAAAATTTACCCCCAAAATCCAGTTACAGCTTAACTACAGTCTAAGCAAATTAACTTTGCCTAACCTACATTTTTTGTGAACCTTACCTCCTCAGATCTTATGAGTTAAAATTAAACTCAGGTAACAATATTTCTCCTTTACTAAGGAAGAAATATTTGACTTCTAGCTATACTGCCCAATGAAAACTTTTAAGAATCTGACAAATGGAGAAGTTCTGCAATAAGACATGAAACCAATGAAGCTAAGTTATTTTTCTCTCTTTACACGGTAAATTCAAATTCTCAGTATAGAACAGATAAACGACTCTGCATGTGCAGTCCTGTGCTAAATATCAAACCTAAATAAAATACCAAACAAAGCCTCTAAGCCTGGTTTCTAGATCTTTAAAGATGACGTAGTCTACAGTAAAGGTATCCTTGAAAAGAGACACTTGCTTTCCACTTAGTTATGAAAATTGTCTTCAGAATTCATGAGGAAGGATTGCATGTGTTCTCTATTATGCCTGGCCTTCAAGGGGTCAGCAACACAGAAGTTTATTTGGTAAGCTGTCCATGTTCCATGTTCCATGACAACTTGTCTGAAGGGGTCATGTTCTTGGACAGAGAGTATTACACTTTCAGGCTATTTTTGATTAGTTCCTCATGGGTAATAAGGCTTCTCAGATGTGACTGAGCCTTACTGTGTAAAATAAAGTGGTTCTATATTCCAGCAAAAGATGCTGGTGGGGTGAATGTAGAATCTTTCTGCCATCACTGCAGATATCTCATGCTCTCCAGAATCCCTCGTGTCTCATCAGGTCATCACAGCAGGGCTCTCACAGGTTCATTTCTAGATGTTTTTTTGATGATGTGTATATAGGAAAGGACAGTTTGGCATTGCAGAGGCAAGAGAAGACAGGCAAAGAATTTAATGTAATTAATTTTACCTCATGATCTCTTGGCAAAAAATACTTTTATGAAGTAATTTTTGGAGTTGAGGCAGAGTCTAAACATTTTTATTTTGAAAATGGTGGGGAATAGATTTTTATTTCCATTCAAAGGCAGAAATGGTTTAACCAAGGCAACATGTTCATTGTTTTGCCCACCTATAGCCTGAGGGCCTAGTCCAAATGACAGCTGGCTGTGCAAATCCAAACATTACCTGTGAAGAACTTAAAATCCAGAATTCCACAATGAATGTTTAAATCACAATGTTGAAAACTTTCTTTCTAAAGGCATTGATACATCCCATGGTTGTATCAACTGTTTTGAATTTTATAAGAACATTCCTCCCTCGGTTTCCATGAAAATGTCAATTTTATGGTGGCTTCTTGTAGGTCTCTGTTTATTTTGAGTTAACTGTTGGTTAGACTTCCCTGAGCAACTCTGTTTTTCCTAGAATTCTGTTGATGGGATTTTTTCAAATACTTTCTTTTTCTGGGACAAGAGACTGGGTGGTCAGGCTTCTCAATGGTGGTGAAGTGGTGTTGCAACACTGTCCGATAGTGGCAAAATTATTCAAATCCCCACTGCTTTATAGGGATTAATTTAATGAGAGCTGTCAGCAAGCATCGGAGGTGTGAGAGAAGACCAGGGTGTTACAAGTGCTTTTGAAACCATGCTCTGCCTGCATGCCTGCCAACATTTCAGATGTTCAAAGTGGTAGACTTGGCAGAGAGGCTGATTCTCCTTTCTATGTCTGCCTGCTCCTGCAGAGCCTCTTGCCCCCTCTCTCCACACATCTAGGAGAGGTCAACATCTTCTTGCTCTTGCAGGCTGGCTTTCCCCCCTGCAAAGTCATGCACTCCCTGCTTGAAACCTCCTGCCATTGTTGTTGGAAGAGGCAAGACACCACTGATCCTCTGAGTAGGGTACCCTGCTGCCATGGCTGCATGTCAGTTGTTTTAGCATTTTTTGCAAAATGAGCTTGTTGGACCAGAGGTCTATGTTGGCAGGAATATTTCTAGAGCACCAGGAGGAGCACTGGTCAAAGCAGTGGAAAGGTAGATTACAAAGGGAATAACTCAACAGGCCCATTACTAAGCTACTCAGTGAAGGGGAGTTGTGAATATACCAACTATCTCAGGAAAAGTTCTTTTAGGTATGAAGCAAAGTAGAAAGCGGAGTTAATTTCAGATCTGAGATTCCCAAACGAGATCAAAAAGTCCTGCTTTGCTTTAAGCAGGTGGCTTTCTCTCTGCTGGATAGAAGTTTTAATGAATCTATAGGCATTGTATGAAATACAAAACTGGGAGATTTGAGCACTGGATTTTTCTGTATATTTAGAATTTATACATAAAGAATCTAAGTACACACAGGATGCTACAGACTTCCTGTATTTTCACAGTGAGGTGTATTTCTGCATGATCAGCAATGAATGTGAGATGTTAAGCAGGTATATACAGGTACATGAGCATTTGTCTAAGATTCGCAAGTGCCCAGAGAATCAGTAGATTCAGAAACTGTGAAGAAAGGGACAAATTCCTTTTGCCCCCACAAGATATCACCATGGGAAAGAGGGTATAGATGACTCACAAAACTGAAAATCTATGCCCGGAGTGTCAGAGTGATCATGGAATGTACTAAAAAACAAAACAAACAAACAAACAAACAAAAAACCAAAAACCCACAAACAAACAAACAAAAAAACTAACCAAAAACTCATCAAAGAAAAAAACAACCCAAAAACCCCACAAAAATGAAAACAAGCAACCCCCCAACAAAACAGAAAAAGAGCACTCACGGAGGCTCACCTGACCTGAGTCTATTGTGGCTGTGGCAAAGGGGAGGGAATAAAAAGCACAGCTCCCAAACTCCAAGTATCTGAGCCTCCCTCAGCAATACTTATATTTTTACCTCAAAAACTGACCTAATGAGTAATGACACACAAACAAATGCTGGCAATCCACTCAGCTGATACTTTCTGTAGAGGCAGCTACATTAAGGACTGTTTCTCTGGTTACTAAAAGCTGAGCTTATCTTCCTTCTGGCAGGTCATAATTTTTCCTCACTGTCCCACTGATCTGGCCAGCCCTTGCTTGCCCTTCCCACACTCACTGCATTAATCTCTAGTGAAGGGAAGGTGTGTGGTGGAGAAGTGGAGGATCCTTCTGAGAACTAAGTATTGGAGGAATCATCCAACTTCTTTCTTCTCCTAGATTATGGAAAGGAAATGGAGATCTGGTATTGGACTAAGAAAAGAGAACAAAAGACCAACTCAGCTTGGTTTTGAAAAATCATAGTAGTTATCCCCTTAGAGGAGACATCCAGAAGGAGAACTTAGAGGAGGCTATGGCTGCAAGATCAGGGTAATTGCAGCTGCACAGAAGCGTGACTGGAAAGGGCATCAGAAGAAGGAAGTTACTGAAAATTAAGTGTGGCTTGGAAGGGTGAGAGCAGGAGAAAGGCAAAGTGGAGAGATGGTTTTTGGAACAGTCTTCAACAGAATGGATAGGGCACATCTTGCTCTTTAGATGAACCCAACTATCTCTGGCTGAGATTTTAGTGTGGGGCACCCATTTTCTTCTGAATGGTCTAATCAACAGATTGTAATACAAAAGGAGCCTTACTACTCATATATTAAAAAGGAGAGGTTATCTTCTAAAGATGAAGCCAAGACAACTGGCTCAAAGAGGAATCTCCAGGCTCCAGGTCCTCAATTCAGCCTTGGGCCTCCAGAAAGGAGAGGTTAAGATTGTTAGCCAGGCCATGTTTCTTCCCTCTGGATAATTTCAAGTCCCAGCTTGATGAATGGAACTGACTTATCATAGCTCCATGACTAAAACAGGGTGTTTTGGGTCTTGTTCTGCTCTTTCTCTTTCCATGTAAGAGTGGGGCGTAACCCCAGCAAGGAAAATACTCTCTGCTCTTCCAGACACCTGCCTGGGTACACAGTGTTCATGACATGGAATTGTTTTGGTGATATGTCTCATGGTGGTTTTGGCTGATTCAGTATTCATGTTCTGGATGCACCATGCAGGCAGGAGGGTATATGCTACCCACCTCCTTCCTAGTCAGTCAGAGGCAGTATTTGGTTGCAGCATGCCCATCTACTTTATATCCTGAGGTTTGCTTTAAGAGGTAGAAGGGGAGCAAAGAAAAGGGAGGGGAAGCAGCACACCTCATTCCTCTCCCCACCTGGATTTGGGGTCTGGTGGAGGGGCATGGGAGCTGGGGAGCACTGGTGGGCTCTGCAGTACAGGCACAGCCTTTCTGTTGGGAAGGGCTGGGGAGAGCAAGGCAACTCCTGCCATGGAACTGCACTTCTTCCCTTCCTTAATGGCGAGTGTTTGACTTTGAAGCTCTAGTCTCCCCTGATCAGTTTACTCCATAAATTAACGTGTTAATTGTACACACAGTGCTGTCTATTAAGGAGGTGTGTGTTTGACAGCCTCCAGCTGCGTGTTTGCAGAGATCCTGTTGTAGAAATCATTACAACGAGCAGTTTTCACAACCTTTTAAATGCACTCTTAAAAGTAACAATTACAGGGGATTTAACAGTTGCAGCTGAATCATGTTTGCAGAATAGCTCATTCAGCTGCTTTAGTGTTAAGTTGATGTCAGATCAGATTGCATGATGCCAAATGAACCGTACACCACATATCATCCCCCTAACATTGTAAGAGCTGCTCTTTTTTTTTTTTCCTTCTTGAAAAACAAAGCAAAAAACACCACCATTATTTTTTTAAAGCCCGTACTTCAGAAATTCTTTTGTAACAGGTTCCATCTGTTCTTAATTTCTTACCTAAACAGGCAGACTAGAAAGAAAACCCTTTACTCCCATCGACTCCTTGTGTGAGTCATGGCTCTCAGAAGCATGCAGGCAGTCTGGTCCTGAGAAAGAGGCAAGTACGTGTAATATATTTAAAACAAAAGAGTTTGACCTCTCATATGCAGTGGGCACTACTGTCAGTGTCTCAAAACTGGTGAATCATGCAAGCAGAGTCAGAATAGATGTGTTAAAAGCCTTTTGTTTTGTTACCCTTTTTTCTTTGGATGCTGATTCATACCCCAGGGGGGGAAAAAAAAAAAAAAAAAAAAAAAAAGTAAATATAACTTTGTTTCTTTTAATGACAAGAACTGAAGTTTAGCTGGGGTTGGCTGTAGAGGTCTACTGTCAGAACTGACTGTTTCACAGTCTGCCAGGTGAATATTAATGGGGTGCTCCAAAGGGTCCAGACATCAATGTGTTTGAGAGCACCTACAAGAGCATTCACAGCCACCACCCTGGTGTTCGATCCATACTACAGCTGATAAATTGTTTGTACCTCTAGAAGCAAATGTACATGTTCAGGGACAATGAATAGCTCACTGCCTTGGTAAAAAACTACCTGCATGCTCAGGTGGACCCCCGTTCCAGTGGCCATGACTGGAAGTTTATCAGAAAAGCAGAAAAAATCACTTCTTCTGCTAATTTGCTGTCTCCAGACAGCAATAGGAGACCCTGGACGGGCTAGGGGTGGCTGTGAGCAGTGAGGAAGCAAAGCAGTGAAAGGTGAGAAAAAGACACAATGGAAGTTAAAGCAGCTTGACCCAAGGAGACACAGATCTTGTGTAATGTAAATGGGAAAACATGAAGAAATAAATGGTTTGCAGACCAATAATTGGAGGAGGTTGACCTTGGTACTGAAAGGGGAGGGAGACAGGGAGAGAAGCAGGAAGAGAGGAATGAAGACCTGTGTAATGTAAACTAAAAAGACTTCAGTATAAGCTTTTACAGACTGGTTGGAGCCCAGAGAGCACAAACAGTCCTCTAGTCACAGAATGTTTCAATACGGAGTTTTTTAATCTAAAGTGCTGCTTGTTTAAATAATAAATAAAAAAGCCCAAGCCAAACAAACAAAAACCCCCCAAAACGAAACCAAACAAAACTAATAAACAAAACAACAACCACAAAACCCACAAAACCAAAAAAACCCAGACTGACTACGCCTATAGGAAGCTCTGCAACTAGCAATCTAAATTACATTGAGGAGTTTCATGTAGTAGGGCACAGGTATGGTGCTGTATCTCACCAGTCCTTTCCAACAGGCAGTGTGCTTAATACATGCTGTTACTTATCAGAATTTACTGGAGACCTTCACTGCTGTAATAATGCACTAGGTTCTAAAGTGCTTGAAAAAGAAAATTAAGATTAAGATTAAGTAAAACATTTTTCTTGGTGATAAATTTAAGCAAATTGAATGTAATTGCTCGATTTTATTCCAAGAAAGAGTCTGTGCTGACCTTACCCTCAAATATTCTTCCTGACTTTTCCAAGCCTGGATACATGACATCATTTGGACAATTTGCACATATTTATATAATTTGTCATCATTCTGTCTTTACAGTCTGGAGAGTTACAGGATTTGCCTCTAGGCTTACTATTCCTCCTGCACAAGATGCTTTATGAGAATCATATGCTTGCAATACTATTTTTAAAAACTGAAAAATTTAAGTAAACATTGGGTAGCTACTTCATATTTAAAGCTTATATGAAGAAAATAAATTGTGAACAGAGAAATGAGGGCTGAAAAATCCTAAACTCCAGCACGTACTTGAGGCACAAGTGTTTTTTTTCCTTAGACTACCTTTGACAAGGGTATGTATGAACACCATGGACTGAGATAGTGTTTCAGAGATGAAGGAGGCATTAAATGAATTTTTTGTGTTTCCCTCCAATGTAACTGACTCCTTTATATATCAGTCAAATGTGTGAATTATCAGAAAGATTAGGAAAGTAGCTATTTGGCAGGTGCTCCAAATTTAGATTCTTTTGAGATGAGGGAAGGGGGAAAGATCAGCACAGTGGAGGGGAGAAGCAAGAAATTACAAACAAAATGTGTGAAGTTAAGTCCTTATTTGCTGGAGCATGTGAATAAGTCGTCTGATGTTTTCAAGTGGGAAAGTAAACAAATAGATGCTTAAAATGAAAATTGGCATGAATTTTTAAGAATTTAAGCCCTTCTTTTTTTATTTTTTTTTTATTAGGACTGCTCTACTTGTCTCCTACGTTTCAAATTAGAAAGCCCTTTTTTTCTCGTTTATGATAGTTGCTGTTACTGAAACAGTCTTTAAATGAGGACAGAAGAGTATATTCCTGAGAGGACTGAACGGCTCTTTTCCTACTCTGTTATTCTATGTTGCACCTAAACCAAAGACATTTGTGAATTTTGGTTTATGTGTATACTGTGACTGTATTTAGCTTCTTATCAAGGCAAGACATTAGTAGGTACCAATATAAAATATATTGCAAAGAGGCCCAAATTCTAAATAAAGGTTAAATATGACAATTTTTTTTTCTGCGAAAGAGGAATATTTTTTTTTTTTTTCTGAAGTCATATTTTTTCTGTTTCAATTCGGTTTTTCTCTTTGGATTTCATTTTTTTTTTTTTTTTAAGAATTATTTTAAAATAATTATAATTATTACACAATTTTAAAAAAGAATTTTTACCTCAGTTTAAACTAAATGTTTGGTTCAAATAACATTTTTCAGCATTGTGGTTTGACCACTGAATTAAGAAAAACTGCAGTGTGTGCAGCTGGTAAGACCTTTCTCCCCCAGCAAGAAACAAGCTTGGGCATTGATTTCAGCTAGCATAAAATGAAGTCCAAATCGATTCACACCAACAGCTTTTAACTTTCAGAGAAGGCTTGCATTTGAACGATAGACTGAAAGTGAGTGATCCATAAACCTGGTAAATAACACTTTATTGCTCTTGTAACTCAGTAGATGTGCATTGAGCTTTATAGACAAAAGCAAATCTTCTCTCTAAGTTATTATGGACAAATAGAGAAGAGACAAACAGCAGACTCGGAAAGGTGAGGATGGATGAAGATGGTAACCATCAATTGAAGTATATTTCCAGTGAGTAATTGGAAGCAGGGGTCAGATATTCTGGCTTCTTGAAACAATCACTTTTTTTAGGAGAGTTAGAGGTAGAAAGATGGAGGGTCTTAGTGAAAGCAGGAAGAGATGAAAGCAGAGAGATAAACATAGAACCTTGCTTTAGGGGGTTTACATTTGGGGCTCAGTGGCAGCTGCAGGGCAAGAGGTATGATAAGGGTGTAAAGCATCACAGGTAAGGCAGAAGAAGTTTATTTTGAGCCTGTAAGCAAAAACAACTTGAAGAGAGACTTTAAAAGCTCCTCGTGGCTGAAATCGTGCCACGATTTTGCAGAAGGACTCACTTAATTAAAACCTGCAAAACAAAACACTGCTATTAATTCATTAAATGGCCCTGTGGGCTAACAGGCTGCTAAGGCAGCTTATGCAGACACTGTGCCACTCAGCAGCATGACAGCAGATCCTGCGGGCAGCACTGAGGCAAGGCTTTTGCCTATGCTTGCCTTCGTGCACCGCCACTAAATCTTTGCACAATCAAGGCCTAAGCATCTGTCAATAAGTCCTGACCACACAGGCACATTGACTTCTAATCTGACTTCTATTCAGCATGCGTAGGGGTTATCAATGCAGATATTTGGTACCCTTCATTAGTTTGGTGTTCTATCTTTAGAGAAAAGTCAATGGCCTGCCCATCTCAATGGATACCCGGGAATAAATTTGTGAACTAACTACAAAAGAGTACATAAAACCAGATGAGGCATGACAGAATTAAAGTCTTTGAGTCAGAGGCTCAGCTGTGGCAAGCAGCCAGCTGTGCCACTGCCAGTTAGGCCATGCGTATTACCATTACAATTATATCGAAGGGAAATGACTTCATGGGCAGGGTATGGCTTGAATATTAAAAATTCCTTGAGCGAAATGAAAGGCGCATTACGGTATGATAGAAAAAGAGTGCAAACATGTTTCATTTTATTTCAACACTACGCTCCAGCAGATGCACTGGTAAGCAAAGGAAATTGCTAGGTCTCAGTTTCATGTTCCAGGGCTTTACTGATTGGAGGACAGATTTACAGCACATGTAAGAAACAATTAGAATAGGGACTCCACCAACAACAAAGCGAGGGAATAAATTCCGATAATGAGACGGGAAAAGTACAAGGTAGAAATGATCTATGTGCTTGCATTTGGGGTATAAAATGTCAAAAAGCCCTGTGTCAGCATGAATTGCACTAGGCAACAGATGGTGTACAGATTACGCTCTCTGTCCTTCTCTCTCTCTCCCCATGTCTCTTTCTTTTATGGGTTTCTTTCCAAAAAACCTACAGATTTTCCCCAAACACTTTGCTATTTATTGGCTGTCAGCTGAATAACCATAAATGTTTGGTTGGGACATTGTCAGGGAAAAGAAAGAGGGGAGTGAACTGATGGGAAAAACTTCAAAGTTTTCTCAGTTACGTGGCACGGACAGGAGATCTACTCTTTGAATCCTGAATTGTTGCTTTCATTTAAATTTTCTAGGTTGAAAGTTTTGCTTTTTTTCCCCCCATCTTGGAGATAGTAACTGGCATATGAAAAAGCAAGTTTCTGCAGAGTAAGGGCTCTGCAGTTCTGAAGTCATGTCTGACATCGCAGCAATGAAATAGAGCTCAAAGAAACTTGTTGCCTCTTCTTAGCATCTGTTTACATTGCATAAGTAGAGTGCCTGAATCATTCATTCATCTCATTTTGTGGGAAAATTTCATGAGTCATGAAGGGATCTGAAACTCATGTCATATGTTTACCTTAGTGAATTATAAAACACAACAATGTAGAATAACTGACAATGCAAAAGCCATGTGGTTAGGGATTACTTGTTCTATTTGCCCAGTGCAGCCACTTGGTGTGAAACTGTGAGATTATATACAGCCATTCAGGACAAAAGATGAAGAAAACATTAGATCTAAAACAAAGATATTTGGAACATAAACAAGATAATCAAATGAGAACCTGCTTTTAAGCCTCCATCCTGATGAAAACAACAATATATATGAATGTTAAGTTGCATGAGGCTTTTAAAAGTCAGAAGAACTAGAAACTTGAGATTTTACAGTTGCATTTCTAGAATGGTAGCCATTCTTCTGTTGTTTTAACCATATTGTTTTGTTTTCACATTGGCTAAATGCTCTGGAACAATAAGATGAGATTTGTCTCTGGATAACATTTTTCCAATTTTCCATTCTAAATTAAAAAACTCCTAGGTGCCATTTAAATTATTGTAGTGTATTTTCTGCTAGACCTTGAAAAATCTAGGTCCCCAAAATTTATTGTAAAGTTCAAAGACCAACTGCATTAATGTGATACTAATATGCCTTTCACTTTACACCCAGATAATGTAACGTCAGACTGGTTTCTAACTTGCTTGATCAGAAAGATTCACAGAATCGTAAAATGTCAGGTTGGAGGGGGCCTCAAGGATCATCTGGTGCAACCATGGTAGGTAATACTATAATTTATATGAGATGTCTCAGCACCATGATGGGATGAGAATTTAAACTGTCCACAGTGGGGGAATCCATCACTTCCCAATGTCTGGCTTCCTTCATGGTAAAAATTTTACCTTGTGTCCAATCAGAATCTCCCCAGGAGAAACTTGTCCCCATTATCCTTTGTCTTATCCATGTGACTCCTTGTAAACAGGGAGTCTCCATCTTTGTATCCATCTCTTAAGTATTGGAACATCATAAATAAGGTCTCCCTTTAGTCTTCTCTTCTCGAGGCTGAACAAACCTAGTTTCCTCAGCCTCTCCTCACAGAGATTCTAGAGATGAAGATTAACTTTCTAGATTAACTAGATGATGAAGATTAACTAAAGCAACAAGAGGGTGTTCTAACAAGAAATTATGACCCCTTCACAGACTCTTAATACCTGCTAAAGTGACACAGACTCCTTTGCTTCATGGCAAAACTACAGCCTTGCCCATCACCCCTGCACATGTCTCAGGTGCTGCCCATGCTCCTGCCTTTATGTCCTGCTTGCCCCATCTGGCAGTGACAGGGGAAGCTTAGAAATATTATATGAAGAGAGGACAAAGTATGCTATAAAGGGCAGTGGTTCCTGAGATAGTATTTGTGATAGGTATTTTACCACCACCACAGAAAGGAAATGTGCCCAGAGGCAAAACACCTGTAGCTGAGCTGTGAGGCTAGGGTAGTTACAGAAATACCTTCATTCTCAAACAATATTTTCAATGTCAGGCTCAGGGTGGGAGCCAAGTAAGTGTCAAAATCCACTGAGAATGAAAGTGTGAGTTCTCTCGGTCAGTTTATTAAAAGTGGCATAACAGTCTGTTTAGAAGCTTTCAAAACCAAATATGATTGTGGATGGCCACGTCACTGTTTCCCAATGTGTGCATCATATGGGCATCTACTTCAGTTTGGAGACAAACCCCACCTCATTTACTTTATCTGTTGATTTGCGTGTCGACTGCCATATGTTGGCTCTGGCTGGAAAACCTCCTGATGAGTCCCATGCCTATAGGCTTTCATTCACCTTGACCACCCCTGTTCAGAGAAACCCTAGTCTCCTTGTAGGGTTTCCTGGATGCCCTACTTCTGGAGAAACCTGACTTCTCAGTCCCAGGGAGGCAGATGCAACAGATTTGATCAACCTTTGCCTTGTGGGGATTATATTGAAGTGATGTCTTCAAAAGTGGGAGGATGTGTGCCATCTCCTGTGTGTCTCAGAGAAGGATCAGGAAGGGAGTAGCAGGAGATATTCTCCTGCCCCCTCCAATTACTCAGGGCTTTTATACTTAAGGAATTCTCGAGAGGCTGACAGTATAATGACTTGAGGGTCTTTTCATTTCTCAGTGGAGGAGGAAAATGTTAAAATCTTCTTGATAAGTGACCCAGGATGCACATCCATCCTCAAATGCATATTAATGCAAGTCTTGACCATGCTGGTGAGGAACAGTATTTCCAAAGGCACCAGTGGAGACCATGAAAATAACAGTCATAAAAGTCTCCAGGATGTGTTATCATTGAAACAAGGAGGTCATGATGGAAAGGAGAATGAGCAGTTAGAGGAACATGTGCAAGGGCTTGACAAAAAGAATCCTGGTGAGGAATAACATTTAAGACTGAAAACTGAGACTACTGGACACCATGTTATAAAATACAAGAAATTAAAGGTCCACATACATGAAGATTTTTCCACATTTTACAACTTGGAGAGGGATAAAGTCAGATCATATGGCTGGGAGTTAAAAGTTCCCTATTTTCAAATGGTAAAAGTGGCTACAACTTCACAGTCTGCATCCAGAGGCTCCAGTGCATAAAGATGTTATGTCTTTCTATTTCTCCCATGTCAGAATCCTGAATTAATTTCTAGAACTTAATTAAAACTTTGGAATACCTCTGTAGTATAGATATTCTAATCACTTTCACCATTATACAGATTGTGAATAGAAAGGGAAAGAGATTTTTAAAAATTCTTAGCATTAAGTTAATTGATTCCTTTGAAGTCTGTAGGAATATTGCAAAGAACATGAAAGTAAACAGTTAAGCCAGCTCTGAGTGCCAGATTTTCAGAGATCTTATTAGAATCGATTTGAAAAAAAAATATTTCCCTTTACTTAGGAAACTCTGAAGTGTATTTTAGTACCAAGTAGGAAAAATAGATCCAGCATGTCCCCTAGAAATAAAATTTCAACTTAGAAGCACCAAAATGTTCAACTGATAGATAGTTTGTTAATATTGTAGCATAGTTATTATATACCTTTTTATATTCATAGAATAATTTGGGTTGGAAGGGGCCTTCAAAGGTCATCTAGTCCAACCCCCTGCAGTGAGCAGGGACACCCTCAGCTAGATCAAGTTGCTCAGAGCCTCATCAAGCCTCACCATGAATATCTCCAGAGATGAGGCCTGAGCCACCTTCCTGAGCAACCTGTTCCATTGTTCCACTATACTCATGGTGAAGAACTTTTTCCTAACATCCAGTCTAAATCTACTCTTCTCTCATTTAAAGCCATCGTCCATCATCCTATCACTCCAGGCCCTTGCAAACAGCCCATCTCCAGCCTTCCTATAGTCCCCTTCAGGTACTGGAAGGAAGGTCACTATTGGGCTGCCTGGAGCCTTCTCTTCTCCAGGCTGAACAGCCTCTCAGCCTTTCTTTATAGGAGAGGTGTCCCAGCACTTTTTTCATAGCCCTATATTATTGAACATGTACTAAATTGTCAAAGTTAAATATAATTAACCAGTAAAATTATACTTTTCACTTTATTTGAATGAAATATTGGCTATTATAACGAGACAAGATCAAGCCAACTTGATTTGACTTTTAATTGCAGAAAATGTCATAACACATTGACACGTTTTTGTTAAATACTTTGAATCTGAAAAAAACCCAACAAAACCCTTTCCAAATGGAAAACCTTTTCACCTAAAGTGCTTAAACATTTCTAGCACTTAGGTCCTGAAAGATGGAAATCAGTTGCCTTGGAGGATCTTGATAGTACCTGATTTGGGAAAGCATGTGTCATTCAGTTAACATGTATCTCTGTTTACATCCTCAGGTTTCTCAATAACTTTATAAAATCTGGCCCTAATTTGCTTGAAAATCCCACCCAGGCCAGATAGCTACATTGCTTCAGGCCACTGAGCAGGGCGGTGTTGGCACCAATGAAACGTTTCCTCTACATGTTATGGTCTTCACCATAAAACCATAAAGAAAAGCATTGCCGTCCTTCCTTTTACAAAAGAAAAAGTGAGTTAGTATGAGATTTGTGTAGGAGGGAAGTACAGACTATACTGATAAAGAGCCCAGATGTTTTACTTCCCTCCTGGTTGCACACCTTTTCAGTTGGCAATGGTAAGGGTAGTGTGTCCTTTCTGAGGATCCAGTGGTTTCTGTCAGTAGCATCAGGTCTGCTGTTATGGTGTTACACCAACACCATTTCATTCCATCTGCACTGATCTAGACACGATGGTTGTCATGCCAGGATCTCCTGAACTAGAATCTCTGTCTGAGCATTGCTTTCTTCTTTTCTTCTGGGTTAAATCTTGTGAACTTCTCTCCTTTTGCTGCCTAAATTTCTCTAATAATAAGGCATACACCCTGTAGAGAAGTTGTGAATACAAATTAATGAATATCAATTAAGATACAGTGCAGATGAAATCCTTATTAGCTAGCAGTGTAGGGATCACTTTTACTCCTTGGATCATTCTCCATTTTAAATCTCAATTTATTTTACAATCCCTATGAGAATCACTTTGTTTTTCAGTTCCCAATATACATATTCATTATCATTTATTGTGACATTGTGTATTTGTAAGCTCATGATGTGTTCAAAGCTCCTTTAAAGAGAAACAAGATGTTGTTCCTTTGTCCATTGACACCTGGATCAATGGAAGTGAAGTTCCAAAGGCAGGCCAGCTCTAGACAATTTTTTTTTTTTAGTACATAGATATGTATATGCATATTTGTATGCATTTCTTGTGAAAGATTATATTTGAATTTCTGTTAAATAAGGATAATTATATGTTGTACAAATGAAAACTTATCACATTGAGGTGAATGTGAATGCTCCAGGACAGAGTTAATATTCATCACTAGAGATAAGATGATTTCAGTTTCCAGGATTATAACTATTTATCTGAAACGGACCTCAACAGAAAACATTGCTAGTCAAAGATACAGACAAAATTAAAAACAATTTTTCAGATCAAACAACACAAAAAGCTAAAGCTGTCAGTCTCAAGATGTGAAGAACTTAATGTCAAAACTGATTTGCATCCTTAGTTTTTGCAAAGAATCTTTTTTTATATATTTTGTGCACTTAAAACCTGATCAAATTTAGAAATATTTGTAGGCTGGGAGCTGCTTTGAGGAAACTGCAAATGTTACTAATAACTTTGATTCTAGCATGCGCTTTCCATGCACTATTATATATTTGGGTATTTTTTCTGAGACTTGGAAAATCAACAAAACCCAGAAGAGTCTACAGTATAGCATGTGTGGAAAGAAGCCAGTAACAGTAGTCCAATCAGGAAAAAAATATGGAAAAAAATGTCAAAACCTCTTTTAGCTTTAGACTGTGTTTGAAAGAAGTTGGCTGTACCATGACTATTGTACTTTAAAAATAGCAGTTAGATTAAGAAGAATGAATCAGGAATAAGTCTATGAAATACAGCCGTACATAAATGAATAGCATGACTGCATAACCCATTTCAGTAGACAACAACCCTAAAATGAGGCCTTCAAAATTTATTTTAGGGAGGTCTGTATAAAAAGACACAGCACTTTGGGGAAAGACTGGTTCTAGGCTTTTAGGAATGTAGAGGTCACAGAGTAAATCAACTTACACAGAGATGGTGGAGGGTTATGATTAAGTGATAGAACTCAACCACTTGGCATGCTAAATTCAACTGATTTTTCCCTCTAAATTCTGTAAATATTTTCTTATCTTTTATTTTTATTTGATCACCTCCTCTTCTCATCTGCTGGCTCTTACTTCTTTCCCACTTCGCTGCCAAACTCTTCAGCCTCCAACTCAAAGCTCTGCAAAACCTGAGGCTCTGGATGTTGCACATCTCTGTGGTGCTGGTGACTCCATACACAGACCAGGAGCAGAGGCAGCACGGCCTGTACCACCACAGTAAACCATGGCACACAATGGTGCACAGGACATGGCTGAACCACAGCACACCCAGGTGCTTGTCTTGCCTCAAAGTCCTGACAAGATTGCAAGAAAGGCCCTTGCAGTCCCAGATTTCCTGCCAGTAAACCTGCATCTGTGAAACTCACTTCTTCAGTTGCCAATTCTCCTACAAAATGTATTTTCCCATATGGACACGAAAAGAAAAAAAAAAAAGGAAGGAGGAAAGATTTTTTTAAAAGGCATTTTTAACAAATTCATATATATACCTGGGCTGTATGTCTCAGGAAAGGGAATTTTATTCTGTAAATTTCACCCTCCCATTCACAGCATCAGTGCTTCTATGGGTTAATCACAGGACCAGCAATGCATTATTAATTGCAGGATTCAGAATGAAAATGTTTCAATAGGTGGTCTATTTTGTAACTTGACTTCGAAGTTTTTTTTTCTTCATAAAGGGATTTACCCAACAGTGCCAGTTAAGTCACGTAACAATGCCACTCTTTAATTCTCTGCAGTTTGTTTCTTCTCTGACACACCGATCAAACATGCAGTCCTCTTTATTTTTTTCCTGAAATAGTAAATAATACCTCTGTTACAAAGGTATGTGACAGCTGAAGTGTGACCTTCAGGCTGCAGTCCCTCTTGCTGAATCAATGCTAGTGCTGAGAGTGCTCCTTTCACTATAAAAGCCTGTCTTCTAAAAATGTTTTTCTGAGGGAACAAAAGGAGAGTCTTCCTGTCCCAGTTTGTGCCAATGCATGACGCAAGCCTGAATTTAAACCATTAGCAGCCCACCATTTTTAATAGCAGATTTTAACCTTGATGTCAAAAGTACTTCCTTTGAGTTTCTGACATAAAATTCACTCAACCTGATTCAGCCAAATATGGGAAAACTGTGTGGTCCCCTGACAGAACTGTCACTGGCACCTCACTGAGCTCACTCTGCACCAGGTCTGCTTAAGCTGAAAGAAGGGTACCTGAGAAGGAGAAATAGGTGAACCCTCCACCATTGATCAGGAGATGAGGATGCAGCATGGGATGCTTGACTCTCCCTGCTGCCTCCCTGCAACCATTCGTCTGTGCTGGAAGAGCTATTAAAAATTCTCTGTAATGCTCAATGGGAAGAAGTATAATACATATATAAATAGGAATGCCTACATGGTTTTCTCTTTTGGCATCACCTTTCACCTGCTCCTACTAAGACTTGTGTTCTTGAGGATGTAAAGTCAGCTAGAGACCCTGCAGCTGATGGCTGTGGAGCTATTATTTCCACAAAATGATACTTCAGAGGTAGACTTCTTCAGCACAATTATATGGCAATGAATATACGGAGCCTTGAACATGCTGTTTTGTTTTTCAGTAATAGAGTCTACAAAAATGTGGAAGTTTCTTTTAGGGATGTCTTGCTTTTTAAGTGGCTTAGTCCTTTAACATAGAATAAAACAGGCATTTCAACACAGTAAAGAGAAAAATTCTGAAATAATCTAATTCAGCTCTACAGACTTTAATGTTATTTGTAGGTGCACAGTCTTCTAAGATTTGGTCTGAGTTTGTTTGAAGCAGTAGACAATAAAAGACATTAGAAGTCAGGTGAACTTCTACTAAGGGAAAGTTATTTCTGGAAAAAAAACCCTACATTTTCTTGCACACTCACACATACAGATGGAGTATAGTATTATGCCATATGGAAGATAACCTAAAATATTAAAATACATTAATTCTCTTGCCCTGAAGGCCTGCTGGCTGATTACAGACAACTCACTAGGGGTTTACACTCCAGTAAATTCACTTAGTTTCATAACATAGGTATTTGCTGGTGCTGCAATACACTGTAGGGCAATGAGCCTATTGATCCGCTGTTATTAGATGTGTTAAGGCTCTGAATCATATTTAAGAAATAAAATAACTGAATTCTGAAATATTTCAAAAGGTTAAATATTACAAAGCTGCAAGCAAGGAGCAGAAAGTTTGGCATGATATTTTTCTAGCTGTTCTAGATGTCTTTTTCTTTTTTTTTTTTTTTTCTGAATTTCCTTGCAGACCAGAGTTTTCCTTCGTATATTCTGTGGTTTTGGTTGCACCCACATGCTTGTGTACAGCAGCATTACAGCATCATGACAGCAAAAGGGGATGTAAAACCTTTTCCAACCAGCTTCCAAGCCTTCTGGCTACCTCCTGAATGTAACTGGAACTTCGATTTGTTGAACTTGTACTTAAGAATGGTCAGAAGAGGATGTAAATCCTGCCACAATGATTTTCGTTTACTTGCTTGCTGGTCTGATGCAGTTGCATGAATTTTGGTTCCCTTGAGGCATATCAACCTGCAAAGAGGATAAGATAGCTGAATACTTTCCACTGTAGGGAGAGACTACTCACAAGAGACAATAAATTAGCAAAAAATATTTGCATTTTTAGTGAGTAAATATGGAAAAAAAATGTTAAAAACATGTTAGCAAGAACAGAATCAAACAGCTGCATGAAGCTATTAATGTTTGACAACCCAGTTATTTTTTTCTGAATATAAACATGCTACTGAATGAAATTTCAACTGCTATAATGTCTGTACGTGTTGATAAAGTAGGTAGCAGCAGAGCTGTAGTCTCATGAAGCAACTACCCTATAGATACAGTGAGTCATTTCTTCAACTTCTGTAAATCACTTTAATTTGACTAACTCTCCTGTAGCTATTACAGTTCAGCCCAGAAAAACCTTTGGTTGAGCCGCTGAAGCCTCACTTCAGGCCTGTGTTTTATATTCTAATAAAACAGGGAGTATTTGTAAACAGTGAGATAACTTCATGCTCTGTCTTTCAGATGACAGCCAAGAAGCCACCCTTTGTTTTTAGGTCTTTGTTTCTACAGCAGACAGTCATGACATGTGCTATTTCAGAAAATAGATTTTTTTCATATACTATTTCATTTCTAGATTTCTTGGGCCCAATCCAGTTTATACTGAAGTAGGTGGAAAGGCCTACTCTCAGTGGGAAGTACTTGAGTATATAGTAACTAATTTCCCCAAGGTAGGACATATTGCCCAAGTTTAAAGAATTGGGGTTTCTTAAAGAGAGGCTACAGTCATTCCACACGTCGTCAGAAAAACTATTTTTTTCCCAGTAACAAAGTACACAGTCAGCTGAAGCTTTCAGCTGAAGGAGTGTATTAGAAAGATATATGGACACAAGATTTTTGATTTTTGGTGGTAAAAACCTTTTCAGCCTCTCATGTAAGGCATTTCTGGTTTCACCACAAACATTGCTGAGCATAGTGTCATTTACACTATTATTCTAGATCTACAGCAATAAATGCTTAAGTCAGACTTGTGAGCTCTTTATTACAGATGACTTTACGCTGTGTGATTTTTGTAGGGAGTGAGGAAAAAAAATTTTTTTCCATTTTACCCTGAAAACAGCTGATCTTCCCCAGAACTCTCAGATTTCGTCTTTAAATCAAATACATAGATACATTTTTTGAGGGAAAAAACCCTCCCTTGAAGTAAAAGCTTTAAAAATAAAATAAAATAAAATACTGTTCACTAAAATGCATGGAAAACTAACAAAAATCTGCTGGTTTTTTTTTTTTTTACAGCCTTTGACCAAAATATCCCACCAGCCATACAATTTAAAATTGTTTGAGATACATTGCATAAAGAACAACATGCCTCTATGTCTAATTTTTAAAAAAAAAACTTTAAGACTTCCAAACCTTATGGTATGCTAACATTTTGAAGAGATATTTCTATTATTAGCTGAATTCCAGATCAGTTGAGACTTTTTAAATTAAATGTGAGTACTTTGTGAGATTTGTTCTTTTTGCGCCTGTGTGGAGAGAGAGAACTTCAGAATGCCTGGGCTGAGTTGTGGCAGACCTTCTGACACTTTATAGTACCTTTTATTGAGTGTTGTCACACAACCCATTCTAGGTATAAGTTGGAGAGCAGCATCATAAATCACAGAATCACATAATCATCTGGGCTGCAAAGAACCTCTGAGGTCATCAAGTCCAACCTTTGATCCATTACCCCCATGGATCCCAGACCATGGCACTGAGTGCCACATCAGTCTCTTCTTGAAAACCTCCAGGGACAGAGAATCCACCACCTCTCTGGGCAGCCCATTCCAATGTCTGATCACCCCCTCTGTAAAGAATTTCTTCCTAATATCCAACCTAAACCTCCCCTGGCAGAGCTTAAGTCCATGCCCTCTTGTCTTACTGATGGCTGCCTGGGAGAAGAGACCGACCCCCCCCTGGCTCCAACCTCCTTTCAGGGAGTTGTAGAGAGTGATGAGGTCTCCCCTGAGCCTCCTCTTCTCCAGGCTGAACAGCCCCAGCTCCCTCAGCCTCTCCTCATAGGATCTGTGCTCGAGTCCCTTCACCAGCCTGGTTGCCCTCCTTTGGACCTGTTCCAGGACCTCGATATCCTTCCTGAACTGAGAGGCCCAGAACTGGACACAGGACTCGAGGTGTGGCCTCACCAGTGCTGAGTAGAGGGGCAGAATCCCTTCCCTGGACCTGCTGGCCATGCTGTTCCATATTAAACATGAGATAAAACCCAGACCCAATTAAAGTGGTCTTAAATTTCCTCATTGCATTTTGTCCCTAGGACAGTGGAGGGTTGTGGCATCATTCAGATCTTTGATGCACTCCCGTTTTTTCATCCCTCCTTTCCAGACACCTTTTAAATCCATAGTTTGAGGATATTATTCAGCATCCTCTTAGTGAGAAGGACTGGATGAAAATCCTTTCTAAGGCTTCTGCTTCTTTCCTTAGTCATGTGGAGCATGGTTGGTAAGTGATGTAAGGCATTTCATTCCCCAGAGACTCAAAGCTCCTGATTGTTTGGGGAACAAGAGAACCAGAGGGGGTCCTAAATCAAACCCTGTCTCTCACTCACCAATGCACTGATTGCTGCAACAGCTCACTTTCATTAGGAGCATTTTCTTCAATTAAGGGAGGCGTTTTTTCAAGTATTCTACTTTTAGAGCTCTTAATTTATTTATTTATTTGTTTATTTTTCTTTTTAATACTTTCAGAATTTGTAGTGCTGTCTCAGAGTTTGTGACATCTTCTAGGACAATTCATTGTCTACTCCAGTGCCATGACATATCACCATAAAATACAGGGTTGTAAGAGCCTATAATAATTTATGAGAGTACATTAGGTACCCATGTATAATTTATCAAATGGGCATTATAGAGGCAGGACTATGCCTGACTGACAAAGGTTACCTCTGTAGGGTGTCTCGTATAACCACAAAGGGAAGAATCCAATAGGTGATGTTCACTGAATTCCAAAAAAAGATTTTGCTCCACAAGCTGGACACTCCAAGAAATGAAGTTGAAGAGCATGAAAACATTTCCTGATTTTTAAACTTTTGACTCCCAAATATTACTCTCCACAATATTCAGACATAGGGGTTCCATACACATTAAAACTGGAAGAAGCTATGTTTTCAAAGGACAAGTGATGTAAAGGACATTTGATCTTGAGCCAGAATCTTGATTTGATTTAGCAAAAAACCCACATGTGAGATATGTTCAAAATTTATTCAAATTTAAAATAAGGAACCCATTGAACCTTTGAGATGCCAATATCCTAGGAACTTCAATGCTTGCAGTAGCAACTGAAACCTGACTTCACATTGCTTTTGAGGCTTAGCACTCTTCATCACTATTTTGCTCCAACAAAACTGAACATGAAGTGTTCACGAAGTGAACATGAAGTCATCTTTGGGAGAAACTTCTAATTCCATAGAAGTTAATTCAAATTAAAGGTCTGAGTCTTATTCACATTTATTTTTTGTTTCCTAGACTGAAAATTCTGGGTAGAACCCTGAGCAAAACCTCTGGTGCTCTGCAGTGACACTATGTTCTTCAGAATAATTTTGCTTGATTCTGGATTGAACCACCAATTTATAGACTGGTCACCCTGCCATAGCCTTTCTTCTGGGCCTCCTGACCAAACTGGCAGCTGTGCTGGAGGTACAATCAATTGATCACAACACTGTATGCTCAACATTTTATCCAGTCCTCAGGGATAAGAAAATGGTTACAGCCTGGAGCTACCAAGAATGGCTTCTAGCCCAAAGTTCAATGGCTGCTGCTTTCAGGTTTCTTCACTGAAATCTCCAATTTTAGCACATGTGATATTTGTTGTAATTGCTGTTAGCCAATAAGCCAATAAATATATTTTGAGTCAGCTACTGAGCAGCCATCACATAGTAAAAAAAAAAAAAAAAAATCTTGCTGCGACTCTGAACAAATTTGTTCATTAATTCAGGACTGAAAAGACTCTAATGTCCTTAGGAATCTGAATTTCTTGCACTAATATTATTTTCATGACATCAAAATGATCTGTTTCCCCTGGAAAGGCATAAAACTCAGTGGGTGGGCTCTGGTTTGGGAGTTAGGGCATTTGAGTTTTCTGCTTTGTGGAACCAGTTAGGAAATACTTTTAATGAGTGACAATTCTCAGAGTACAGTTTCCTTTCCTTTAAAATCTTTCTCTTTTTTTTTCCCCATAAAAAAAAAAAATCTATTGAAAGCAAAAGGACAAAGAGAAAAATGTTTCTTTTTTGGCAGTTTGTATTTTACATATCAGTTTCATTTTATTAGTTGTGGAAGAATCATCTTCCTTTCCCTGCTCTTCTTGCCCTCAAATTTTGAATGATGCTACTTTATTGCTTCTTCTGAAGAATTTCCTCCAGATATACTTCTATCTACCCAGAAGTACACAGACTTCATCTGAAACCTTCATGGTAACATCATATCTGTCTTCCAAGTGTCCCTCTGAAGCAAGCAAGTTCTCTTCATTTTCCTGAAGAGATGATGAGGCACAGCATCTCATACTTACTGACACACCTCAAGAATCAGGTAAATATTAAAGTTCAGAATTTCAAGTATGCTAAGGTTAAAAGGGGGAAAACAAAAACCTCAAAACATTTGTTGTATATTTTCCCCTGTTATTGTGGGGAGATTATTTTTTTCTTTGAATGAAAAACAAGATAGTCTAGAAACAAAAGTATCTCTCCACAACTGAAATCCCACTTCTTGAACATTTATACAAATGACACATCTGTTATAATACATACAACAGTGAGCCTAGCCTCAGTTGAATACAAATAATTAGTATGAATAATACATGGCATTTTTCCTATTTCTTAAGTGCTAGCTGTGCTGTGTGGTTTACAAATAGAGAAAATGATCCTTACCATGTTCCAGCTGGTTTGGACAGTAAAGCAGGTAGTCATCAGAACTCAAACATGTAATGTTGGTTGGCACATTCTCCAGGAACTGAGACATACTCTTGGAAGCAGTTTGTTGGAAAGCTTTAAGGAAGAAGTCAGTTTTTAAAAATGATATATATCAGTAAACAGAGGACGAATTGCTTGGTATGAGAAGACACAGCTTCCTTAGGGTGTATGTGCAAGATGCTTTCATAATGTTTATGAGATGTACCTAAGAGATCATGAATTACATGCAGAAGATAAGCAGCATTTCTTACTATTTAGGGCTAAGGGCGGAGGGAGAATAAAAAGCAAGGCCTGGATGATGTTGCCTAGAAGCCTTTAAACTTGCTTATTTTCAAAAGTTGGTTGAGGGCTTGCAGGGAACAGCAGGGTAATGGAATATTCATGAAGCAAATGCCCTTCACTTAGTGGAGGGCAAAGGAAAGCAGATTGCTAAAACTCTTCAAACTTGCTGCACAAGAAGCTCTCACTGCAGAATAATGAAGCTTGTGTTTGCCACTCTGCAGCACAGCCCTAGCATTGCACCTCTTGCCTCTTTCACCTCTCTCTTACTTTTTGACTCCTCCTCCTATTTTCAGGCACGAATCTCTGCTGCTGCCGCACGCTGCTCCTGAGCCATATCTGCAGCAGCACAAACCTGCAGAACCCACCTCAGCCTTGCAGAAACTCTCCTGTTTTCCTCTGGAGCCAGCGGGGAGGATAAAAAGCACCAACACTCCTGCGAGTGAGGTCATCACCTGTCAAAAGCTGAGCACAGCAGGAATCAGCAAGCACCCATCCCTGGCCTAGAGAGGAAAGCTGGTTTTCACTTTATTTTATGGTTTTACTTTAATGAGCATTGGGCAACTGGAAGGGAACTATCTCCACTAACACAGGACACCGACAGATTTAAGGGCTCAGTCTCCTGCAGTACCCAAGGCACCAATCATTTTCATCCCCACAACTGCATGACAGCTTGAACACCAGAAAAATACCCCTCATACCCAGCACTCCTGACCTGCAGAATCTCTTGTGCTTAGAACTTCACACTGCACATTCCTAAAGTGCTCAAGTGCTCTTTCAGATGCTACCTGTAAGCCCTTCACATGTGAAATTTGCAAAGAGTGAGCCAGCTCCTACCAACCCTTGTGCAGGTCACTAGCAATTATTTACCTAAACAATCACAAAAACAAAACTTGCAAAACCCCTCATGAAAAGGTTTTGTGTGATTAGGCACTTGACCCTGACTCTGCACTGGTGTCTGCTAAAACACACAGAACCCTTATGCTTGTACCCAAACACCCAGGAGTCTCAGTATCTCAGCAACCTATCATCTCAGCATCCTGACACCCCAGTCAGCCCTGGGATGTCAGGACGCTAGGATGCTGAGATGATGGCACAGGCACCCACCGCAGGAGCGATACCTGTGGCGCCTGACAAAAGCAGCAGCAGCACTGATGCTCTTCCGCGGGCTCCTGCACCCACGGCAGGCTCAGCTTGTCCAAGCACCGAGTGCTGCTGCTGCTGGGTGCGATTGTTCCTCCCCAGCTGGCCAGATTGATGTCAGCTGCCCGCAGCCCCAGAGCCGCCCCCCTGGGGCCGCACCAGCGGAGGCCGCCAGCGCGCAAACCCGGGAGGCGCGAAGCAGCAGGTGGCCCCCGCGGAGGTAATCAGGATCACATTCAATGGAGGAGCCAGCTCAATTTTCAGCCCCGTGTCTGCCGAGGGGCCTGGAGCTGCCTTGTTAATGCTGCAGGGAACACGTGGGACACATTGACTGCATTAATTGTCCCCACTCATTCAGCGGTGGATGAATTATAATGTTACCACTCCAGGGTAAAGCAAACACCTATCATAACAATCATGTCATTAGTGTGCAGATGCCGCCTGCTCTGCTTAACCTTTTGTATCTTTTTTTTTTTTTTTTTTTTTTTTTTTTTTTTTTTTTTTTTTTTTAATAGCGTGCAATAAGAATATTTTTTATTGCTTTTCATATAATTGATTTTAGGTTGCAAGTGTTGCTAAGCCTTGAAACAAGCACAGCTGCATTACTCGACAGCAAGGGATAGGTGCACGGACTGGCACAGCACAGATTAAAGTTCCTTTAGAGACAAGCATCGATGCTTCAAGTTTATGTTTGTGGCTTGGTTTATCCTTAGCAGTGTGACTGACACATTTGTTATTCACCAAATGGGAACTCTGCAAAGACTGTGGTCCTTAAAAAATATAAGAGCCTTAGAAATGCTTTTAATTTAACTACAGCTGTATGCACAGCTACAGATTATATATGCACACCCAGACAAGTGTCACATTCCAGTCTGAAAATTTAACTATTCACATCTCTGCAGTAGATATTTTTGTTTTCTTTTATGTACCTGTATACACCTTTATAGAGGGAGACACATATATTTACACATGTACATATGTATATATATATGTATATGAACATTCATTTTTATCTGTGATACTTCATATCAATTTAATATCTGTATATATATTAATAAAATACTTTATCTTCAAATTGCATTTACTCACACATGCACCATAAAGCCTCTCTGAGTGTTGCAAAATCATTATCCTGTAATTAATGATCCTGAGCTGCTGACATGTTCTCATTTATCGAGTTCTATTTTGTCTAGTGGGTAGTCTTAAATAGCACCACCAAGTGTGCTTAGAACTTCACACTGCACGTTCCTAGAGTGCTCAAGTGCTCTTTCAGATGCTACCTGTAAGCCCTTCACATGTGAGATTTGCAAGGAGAGAGCCTGCTCCTACCAACCCTTGTGCAGGTCACTAGCAATTATTTATCTGAACAATCACAAAAGCAAAACTTGCAAAACCCCTCATGAAAAGTTTTTGTGTGATTAGGCACTTGGCCCTGACTCAGTACTGGTGTCTGCTAAAACACACAGAATCCTTATGCATGTGTAGACCACTGCTGGAGCCAGCAGCCTTGTGGCATTTTTGTGAAAGCTACTGGTATGTACTCCAACACCACATAGAAGTTAACTGGTCATTTATCTTCCATATGTGAGCTTCTGCAAGCATTCTTTCTGAAAGTGGGAAGATCATAGAATCATAGAATTGGCTGGGTTGGAAGGGACCTCAGAGATCATCAAGTCCAACCCTTGATCCACTACCGCTGCAGTTACCAGCCCATGGCACTGAGTGCCACATCCAGTCTCTTTTTAAATATCTCCAGGGACGGAGAATCCACCACTTCCCAGGGCAGCCCATTCCAATGCTTGATCACCCTCTCAGTAAAGAAATTCTTTCTAATGTCCAACCTAAACCTCCCCTGGCACAACTTGAGACCGTGCCCTCTTGTCTTGCTGAGAGTTGCCTGGGAAAAGAGACCAACCCCTACCTGGCTACCCCTTCCTTTCAGGGAGTTGTAGAGAGTGATGAGGTCTCCTCTGAGCCTCCTCTTCTCCAGGCTGAACACCCCCAGCTCCCTCAGCCTCTCCTCATAGGATCTGTGCTGGAGTCCCTTCACCACCCTAGTTGCCCTCCTTTGGACCTGCTCCAGCACCTCTCCCCTCAGACCTCTCCCATCACTTCTTCATTCCTCCTCTGTTAGGAAATGGACTGAGGTCCCAGGCTTGCAGGCATTTGTCAGTTACGTCCTTGTTACTCTCAACAAAAAAGCTCAGAAGGTTCAATGGAAACAGACACATGGTGTGAAGCAAAGGTTGTAAACAAAACCTTGAGTAACTTGCACCTCAAACCACAGTGCAAGACATGGGAGATGTGCGTGAAGAATGTTGTGCACTACTTGTATCTGTACACATGTAGAGTTGCATTATTCATTGTTTGATGCTATTATTGGTCGGGTTTAGAAGAACAACTAGCAGTAGACATAGTGTCATAAAGCAAGAACAGGGAACAGGGGAGGAATGACTGTATCAATATCAATAAAATTACTTGTACTAAATATATGTAAATTTATAGAAAAGCAGGTGCATGGCAGGATGAGGTTAAGGATGAGGTTAAAGTTTTATGGTTACTGTTTCAGGTTTTTTTAAAAAAATCATTAGATGCCTTAGCTGACTAATTTTCTGTAGGCGCTTGCGATTTGTGAAATGGAGAAGCCATTTAAAATGGTTTAGTCACATTTCAGCCTTAAACAAGTATTTAATTTTTACATATGCATGTAAAACCATGTTGTTTATTGGTATTTCCACTGAAAATTACTGTGATTCAGCTCTTTTGGATGCATTTCAAAAGTGTAAAGTGAATTTATGTTCTATAATCAGTAGAAGGTGTATTTTGCTGAAATCAAAGAAGTCGTTTTTTATTATGATGGTGGATTCATCTGAGAATATAGTACCATTTTCTGGTATGCTATAGATCTATAAAACCAGAATACAGACTTACATAGCCCTTATAATGCTATATACAAATACATTAAACAGTATAATCTTTTTTCCATACTTCCCCTTTAGATTGTTTGTGAATGGGAGAATTAATCTTTCAGACTTTCGTTCGCTTTATATGTGCAAATACACAGTCAGACTAAAAACTCTGCAGTTTTTTAGAAGGGTTTTTATGAACAAAATAGAAACCTTCAATTGTATCCTGTCTGATAATTTTTTCCCCCTCCATATAATATTTATGGTATGTTTTTTCAAGCACGCATATTTGGTTGATCAAAACCAAACAATGTTATTCGGTGGCAGTTGAGTATCTACGCATGTTTTTCCCCACAAGTAACACAGGCTAAAATCAACTTTATCCAGACGTTTTTCCCCCTAGTCTCCAAAAAAATTACCGTAAAAACGAACCCATATGAAAATGAACTCTTGTATGTAAAATATTTTCCCACACATTGCTGCTGCTGAATGTTTTTACTTAGCTAGCTGAAAATGGTATGTCTACACAAATAATGAATGTGTGCTGCCGTCACATCCATTCTCACGTTTTCCTAATTGGAAAAGATGGGTACAGTATGGACATGGCATAGATTAGGAAATAAGTCCTTTCTTTTTGATTACAAAATATTCTGTTGTAAATTAATGAAACTTTTGCTGTCAATTTGACCTGCTGCAATATACTGAAGTTCAATTACCATATTTTTAACATAGATGTATGTGTTATTTCTAGCATGTGTTCATCTATTTATAAACATTAAAGCAGCATGATATTTTAGATTATATATATGATCATAGTAATATTTAATAGATTTTTAGGCATATTTATCAGTTACCACTTACTTTTGCTAACCCCTTGATAGTAAATAAAGGTAAAAATCTATCCTAAAGATGACCTGAACTCCAGTTTAATATTACACTTACTCTAAGAATATTATTCAGACATGAAAAGCACTTACGGGGAGAAGTTCGCAAGTAAATGAGCTTATAAACTTAAACATTGATTTATACCAGCTGAAGTTCTGTTCTCTAGGCCATTTTTATTTTCCTTAGTAGTCATGGATTGTTTTATACCAAAATAACTACATAATTGAAATAGCTTATAGTTCCCCGTATAATATCCATTATTATATTAACAACACTGAAGCAGTGATTTAAGGCCCATAAAGTTAAATTCAGGACTGTTTTCTTACATCCCTCATAAATATTTTAGAAGTTAATTAGGAGACTACAGGTATGAAGAGACCAAGAGTTATTCATAATTAAAAATCATATATCACGTGTCACTTCTTCTGATAGTCAAAAACCTATAATTGCCTGTAATTAGGTGGTTGTCCCTATAGTTTGCTAAACTGGATTGAAATGGAATGAGCAATAATAAGCTGAATTTCCTACATTTTCTTTGTTCAATCAGGGTTTTTTTATAAGTTGGTACAGAATTTGGTAGAAATAGCAAAATATGCATATCTTACTTACAGTTGCATTAAATCACAGGAAATACCTTTCTGTATAATTTGATATAATTTGGCATCTGACCTTTATCTAATGCCTCATAACTTTTCATGCCAATTATTTTGTCTTCCTTTACCAAAATGTGAACAAAAAAACCTGAGCTCATGAATGACAATTTATTCATTCAGCAGACCTAAGATATATTTTTCCAAAGTTGTAATTAGCATTCTGCTTTTTACAATGCGGAAATGAAGCAAAGTCCAAAGTCTGAATTCCTGGGGGAAGTAACTGATCAAAATATTGTTGTTATTGACCAGAAATATTGTTGCTCAGGTATCAGACCCTAAAGTTTGGAATCCTAGATGTGTGCATGATCTAGAGCTGTTCCCTGAAAACATGGTGTTGGCTAAAATGTTAACATTTTTCTTCTTTAAGGCAGGTAGTTACATATAAGCAACGAAATATAAATAGCTTTATTTCCTGCAGTATCAAAATCTATGTATGTTGCAAAACTCAATAAGGACTCCATATGCCATTTGATAGTTAAGCATGGTTTCTGTGTCCTGTAGAGGCTTGCACACATCCTTTACCTGGCAGACTGACTGCCTTTGAAGTCACTGGAACTTCTTATAGGACCGAGAGTGGAGTCAGCAGAAATTATGACTCTGTTCAAGCCAAGGGTCTGATTATGGAATATTCTTGCCCTTATGCTTCCTAAGTGCCTTTCTAATCAATGTGATATTCATTTTCTTTTGAAATTCCCATCTACAAACCTAATTGGACTTGACTCACCCTACACCATCAGGCATGCAGCTCTCAGCTCACAGCCCTGCTGAGCCATCTCCTTCCTGGATGTTGTTTGCCAATGCTGGCTCTAACCATACATCTGTGCTAGGCTTCTGCCAGCTCCCTGAAAACTAAGTAATAAGGCAGAGTATTAGTTATTTAGGAGAAAAAAATTTCAAGGTATTTCAGATCTTTCAACTTATCAGGCTTTTCTGTTCAGGTTCAAGTACACTTCCTTCTTCTCTCTTACCTATATGCTTACAAATACATACATATACATACATACACTGTTGCCTTAACAGCTTTTGAATAATGACCCTTTCTTATGCCCTTCCTAATTACTCTTTACCAATTTCATTTGGCCTTCAGGCTTTATCATCTAGGCTGTTGGCATTGCCCTGGAGTTGACTTCTGTACTTTTCTTGTGGTTTCTATTTTGTTGTTTTTGTTGTTGGTTTTTTTTTTCCTTTGCCCTTTGTAGTTCTTGTGACTTTGGGTCTTTCATACTACAGATCTTTAACGTTTGTTATTTAGCATTGGCAAAGATTCAAAATTAGGCCAGACTGGATGTCCAGTGCACATAGTTGCCAGCAGTGTCAAAGGAACATCCTGAATATCGCAGGTCATTTCTATTCCTGTGTTCTTAAGTCTCTGTTCATTTTTTTAACTTTGGAGACAGACTTTTTGAAGCCTTCACCTCACCTCTCTGTATTAGCAGTGTGTGCTGCAATGTCCTTGCCTTCATTTGTCATGTTGCTTTCCAGCTGGCATTTCTTATCCCCCTTTGGCAATACAGGAATACTAAAAATTCTTCTAGGGGACAGTTGCTAAATGGCAATGCTGCCTCCCAAACATGGCTTTCCTAGGTTATTCAGAAAATTATTACATCTCAGTTATTTAGATTATTTCTGATTATTATAAGAAACCGTGAGATACATACTAAGAGATTAACTTTCAAGGTGTTTCCCACCACCTTCCATACTTGTTGCAGCCCAGTCTTGAAGCTTCTTAAAACCTGTATCAGCACATGAACCAGAGATTTAAGGATAGTGTATGCTCATTTTAAACATACTTGTTGATATTAATAAATTACTTTGCCTTTGCAACAAATTGGCTTTTACATGGGATTGTCTCACTTTAATTTTAGCCATGTAAGACATGCAATTTCGAGCAGTCATATAAATTCCATTTATAGTCACTGCAGGAAGAGGCTTACATATATTTTGGAGATAATTCATTCCATCTACTTTGGATGGTTTTTTGGGGATCAATTGCCTTCTACAGGCAGTGATATTATGTATGAACATTCATTTTTATCTATGATACTTCACAGCAATTTAATATCTGTATGTATATTAATAAAATAATGCAGAGATATTATGTATAATCTACATGACCAGCTTAGTCTGGTTGTTCAATTTTTCTATGGATAAAAGTAAGTGAAAGAAATCCTATTTTAGTTTTGTTGCATTTGTAGAATTGAACTAATTTTATTCACAACCTATTAGATAGTGTTCCAAACTAAAGTATAGGGTCATATTCTGTATTTCTCATCACACTTCTTGTAGACAAAATTTGACCTTCATGTCTAAAGCTAGAATTTGGATTCTTCATTTCTCCTTTCTGTATTTGAAATCCAGATTGAGCAAGTTAGTCTTCAGATAAAAGAAGACATTGTACTAATTAAATGAGTGTGTACAAAAACATTTAAGAATACAGGGAGATGCACACTCATACACACACAGACTCACAGCCCAGTTTTGCAGATAATGTTGTAGGTGTCCACATCATGAGTAAAGGCAAATGTCTGGACAGCTTAGTGAAAATAAATAAGGACCATGAAGCCATTAATCTTTAAAGACCAAATATTAGTTTGTTTTAAATCCAAGAAAACTGTTGATGGTCTGTCGTGGTGTGGACAGTGGCTGTGCAGTGACAGATGCTCTCTGTTATTCCCACTTCCCGCCCAGAGGGAATAAGGGACAGAGAACTTAAGGTTGAAAAACCTTGAGTAGATAGAAGGTGACCTCTCTTGGTAAATGTCACCTTTTCCTGGTGAGGAAACAAGGAGGAAAGGTAGCAGCAGGTGCCTGGCTGCAACAGGAAGGCCTTAACCCAAATAGCACACCAGCCAGAGAAAGACCCAAAGGGCTCTTTTGGGACCCATTTTATACTGAACACCCTGGGAAGGAATACTGTGATTGGTTCATTTAGGTCACATAAGCCATCCTCACCTCACCTCCCATAACCTCAGCTGCTCCTCATTATAGCTGCAACATCAACAGGCTGGCAGCTGCCCTGGGTGTCCCAGGTAGGGTTTTTCTATCCTGGTTCTCCCAGACTGGGACATAGTCTTCCCACAGAGTGTAATATTCTATATTTTGCAACATATTTCAATCAGTCTTAGAACACCTGTAAAGAGCTGGTCTGGTCATGGGTAAGCTGCCAGTGTTTTATGGACATCAGGATTGGGGAATGGTTGGGCATCAAGCCTTTAGAAACGTTGTCAGAACAGACTGACAAGAATCTGTGGACTAATACATGATTTACATGTTATGTAGGACATCTTCACTCCATT
This sequence comes from Heliangelus exortis, assembly GCF_036169615.1. Taxonomy (NCBI): domain Eukaryota; kingdom Metazoa; phylum Chordata; class Aves; order Apodiformes; family Trochilidae; genus Heliangelus; species Heliangelus exortis. Next base: position 67,300,976 of record NC_092422.1, read on the forward strand.
GTGCCCTAAGCAGTGTGGAGGCAATAATGAAAACTGGAACAGAATTTATTTAAAAGAAAGGAAAGGCAACAAGCCAGTTTTGAATAGAAAGATCTTCTTTTAAAACCCTGAGCCTGTTGGGTCTGTCTGATGAGAATCATAAGAGGTTGCATTCTGGCTAAGCCTATGTAGCATTTTGAGAGACTTAGATTGAAGTTAAGATGGCCTTGGCAAACAAGCCCACAAGTGCTTGCTTGTTGCAAGAGCAGCTGTAACCCACCACCAGGAGTGAGCTGGGCTGGTGTGCTCTGCCATGACCTCATGAGGCATTAAAGTGTGTTTGTCACTTAAATACCCCCAGAGGTCGTGCTGAGGGGCTGCTCATGAACTGTTGGCCACTCTCTGTGTTAAGGAGGTGAAACTCTGAGACCAATTGGTGTACAGCCTTGGATTGTGTATCTGTCATAAAGACAGTCACAGCTGGTGGCACAGTCTGTATAGAGGCTCCTACAGGAAAACCAGGGGCTCAGATTTGAGACCCAAATCACATCCAGGTGAGGCCCCAAGTGGCTTGCTGGTCAAATGAGCTCATCCACCAGGTCCTCCTTGTGGAAACCAGCCTCAGCAGAGGATCTCCTTGAATTACTATTAATCATCCATTATTCACAGGCGTAAAGGGGAAGTTGGTGTACACACAAACCAATCTGTGAGGGAGCTGGGATAGGATCTGCACACACCTTGCTCCCAAACTGTACATTTGTAGTGGTAAACTGAAGTTTAGGGCTGTTGAGGTTAATGATACTGCTGACATTCCAGACAGATATGTTTCCAGCATTCCCTTATTTTTATGAATACATGATGCACACTCTTTAGATCCTGTTTCTTGAGGTATTTCAGTATTTATCTAAATTTGAATAATACACTTTTAGCTTTATTTTATTACACATGTGTGTATAAAAATATATTTACATATATTTATTGTGTAGAGCCATGCATGTATTTCTTATATGCACATTATTCATAATACTGGAGTAAAAATCCCTGAAGATTCTAGGTTATGAACACACATATCTGTTCCCTTAATATGATCTTTATATAACTACATCATATAACACAGGGATACTGATGTAGTATTTGTTTTTCCAATAACTCAACAAAAGCACACAATGACATTGCACAAGTGCTTTTTAAATAAGGACAAAAGCATGGTGTAAATATAAGCTGCAGTTCTGTGTTATATCCAAAGAAAAGGTACGAAAGGGTAAGTCAGCTTTCAAAGAATCTCTGAAATCTATAGAACAGCATTAAAAAAAAGGCAGTGATGGTAATTAGCCTTTTAAAATAATTCCTCATATCCTTAAGCACATTATGGAAATTTATAGTACACATCAGATGTCTGTCTGTGTGTGGAGGGGGGATGTGCACGTACATGCACCTATGGGTATGTGAGAGAGGGAAAGAGAGGTTTACAGCCATCTTTGCTTGGCTGCATTTGTAACTGAACTGATGAAACAATTTGTAGTGGTGTCGGTAACTCCTCAGGCAGTGCTCACTGAACGCATGTCATTAGGTGCCACACAGTTTGCTTGGCTTCTTGCTCACTCTGTGTGACACCAGTTCATTATATGTTCTTAAAGATTATAACATTCTGCTCTTTAATTTTAGAGGTATTAATATTTAGTTATTCTTAACCAGTCCTAAATATTCCACCACTCCCATCCTACTACTGGATGCTCAGCATTCAAAAATCGTTTTTTGCCCTTTGGCAGACTGCTCTTACTCATCTGTTGCCATTATTATATTAGTAATGTGAATTAATGTGGTGGGGCAAGGTGCATTGTCAACTTCAGTACTCCTAACATTTCACCATAAAAAAATAAAAATAATATGAGATTATAGGACTGACTTCCAATTTGAACTGCAATATACACACAGACTTACTGTAGCAGTTTATCTAGCACTATTGGACACCAAGACATCAGTTTTTTACAAAACAGGAAGTCAGCTTTATGGAAAAGTATCTAGAAGGTCTTGCTAGATAAGTCAAATATGAGCAAGTGATGTGTCCTTGCAGCAATGAAGGGCAAGGGTGTCCTGGGCTGAATTCACTATATTCTTACCTAGACAACTGTGGGAGAAATTATCTTTCCCCTCTATCTGGTATTTGCACAGTATGCATAGGAAGTCTCATGAGTGGATACCAAGCTGGTTGGGTACTGGAGCACATACCAGTTGGGTGTGTTTGTCCTGGAGAAGTGAAGGTTTAAGGGAGATCTAATTGTTGTCTACAACTACCCAACAAGAAATACAAAACAAAAATCCATTTCCCAGAAATGTTCAAGGATGGAAAAACAGGCAATATACAGTGCTTGAAACACCCAAGGATCTGAGAAAATCTTGATATAGGAATTTTATTCTGATCAACCATTAAGTTAGTGAAACACTGGAAATTACCCAGAGATGCTGTGAGATAAACATCCTTGGAGGTGTTCAAGGTTAAACTGGAAATAGCTCTGTGCAACTTGGTCTGAATAGACTTCCTGTGAGTGGAAGATGAGTCCAGAGAGCTCTTGAGTTCCCTTCCAATCTACCTGGCTGTGTGATGGCCTGACTCAATGACTGAATTCCCTCTTCTACGTGTCCTCTAAGTACTGTTCCATATCCTTCAGCTGAGAAAAATGAGACTAATAAGGCAGAAGCAGCTATGGACTATAACTATGGGAGATAGGATAGACATTAATCTTTCACAGCTGGTGTGATATGCAGAACTTCAGGGTCTTATATGGCACTTTAACTACTAGGCTTTTGGATAAAAGGATGGAACCATCTCCCTCCTTTCAGAATCTGACTTTGCTTCATTGGATTTATATGCAGTGCCTCTTAAATGAAGTGTTCTGTTCTCACCTGACCCAAACACTTTTTTAAAATTTTTTGTTGTTTTTTGTTTTTTTTGTTATTTCTTTCAGAAGAAACAAAAGCTGTTTAATTTAGTTCAGGCTGAACCAATATTTTTTTAAAAATGCTTTGGTTTGGCAGCTGCATGAGAGTGATTCTCGTTGCCCTTTAAAATTAATAGAAAGCTCAGTGGCTGCCTTCCCAATCTATGGGCCAAGACAGTGGCCAGGAAGGATACTTTTACAGCTTTAGACTCTGACTGAATTTCATTCCCGTTTATTCTCTGATTCATGCTCACATTGCATCCAATCTTTACAATCTTTTTTTATAGAGACAAAAAAAATCCAAAGATATTTAAAAAGAAAAAAGTACAAATCACTGTTGGCAGCCTACTTAGCACTTAAATAGCAATCTCCGCCATTTGATTGTTTTACACAATGGCAAAAAAAAAGAGACAGTAAATAAGACAATTGTTTTTCATAAGTTTTCCAAGAAAGTCTAGAAAATTCTAACTATGGTTTGTTGGGGTTTTTTTTATAAGTTATAGGAACGTCAGTCATAACATGGATATACACTAGTATTTAAAGAGCAACAATCAAAATTTTTCTTGCCTCTAGCGCACTTTTTTTACCAATAAATAGCTTTTAATATAGGTGAGCCACTAGGAGAAGGACCTATAACATGGCCTATTAGTAGTAGTATCATTAAATATATTAATAGTTTTAATGATAAATGTTATTTAAAAGAAGAATCAGAGGCTGAATTAAAACAGCTTCTTGGTGTGGCCTACACACAAGTGAATCAGAGGGACTTTGGACACGCTTCAGTACTGCAAACTGAAGCAAATCTGATGAAGCTGTTTGCAAAAACAATGGAAATGCAATATCCATGTGCTGAAGGAAACACATATTCCTATGACTGCCAGTATCTCCCTGGACTAGTAAACCAGTTCTCATCAGTTTCTACAACTATAAGAGGAAAATAAGAATACTTATCTTCCTCACAGGAATTTTGGAAGTCTGCATGTGTAAAGAATTTCATAAGTAGGGGCATTGCAGCTGTTTTTTATTGCCACAGAAGGACATTTAACTACTCTAGTAGATTCTGGTATTATGACTAAGTGAAATCAATCCTTGATGAACTAAATCTAACTTTAAAAATAAATAAGTGAAAAAAGAACCCTGATCAAAATAGTAATATAAAAATATTTTCCTTCCATTTGTTCATTTTATGTTAAGGATTTCTGTTATAATGAATTGCCCCCACTTTGTTCCAGGAGATACCCACCTGAACATGCTGACTTTATGGATGGCAAGAGCCATTTTGACTGAAATCAATTTTATAGAATTTTTTTCCAGTTATGTCATAAGTTTTCTCTCATTCTGTTTTTTCAAAGGATGCTATAATTCTCTGGACATTCCGTGGGAAACTGCAGGGTGCTTTCCCAGTCCTGCCACATACCAGGTTTGGGAATATAATCAGTGTGATGTCGCCTCTTCGCATCAGTTCATGCCACCACAATGAGGCCATCATTAACGTGAAACTTCAACTAGTATGAAATATTTAATTTATAGTGACCAATATTAAACGTGGTTTTAATTAATTTTTGTGTTTATGGTGCTTAATTATTTAGTAATTACATGAAGTCTGAGTATTTATACAAAATGTGTTTAACCTTTAAAAGTACTGAACAGTTTCAAGATTATAGTCAGAGTTTGAGAAATCAGAATGATCTAGCTGAGGAGCAATTTTGTATGCACCTAACATTAAGCACCTAAACCTGTACTTCTGTGCTAGGCCGATATATCTGCCCAGCACCTTGCTACATCAAGGCTTCAAGAGGCATGGATTACCATTAATCCCTTCCTCCTAGGAAGGACACCGTGATGCAGCTGCGCTTTGCCCGGCTAAACCTGTCCTGCCAAAACTCTTCAGGATACTTGTCTGGACAACAGAAAGCTTGCATCTGATTTTCTTCATGGCCACAACACACTTTGGCATTGCTGCTCTGGTGCCAGGGCCTTCTGCAGGATTCTGTCCCTCTTTGCATTTTCCCAGTGGTAAGAAGTTGTGAAGAAGGCTCAGTGGGAGCTGCAATGGGATGTAGCCCCAGTGCAGCCCTGGCAGGGCTGGAGAAGACTTGGCTGCCAATCACCTCTGCTTTAAGCTATGCTACCCTTGTTCAATAGAGGTAATGGGTCCAGTGGGCCAATAATAGGTCTGGTGGGTCTATTACACATTTTTATTGAAAAGCAAAATAAATAGCCCTGTAAAACTCACACACTGCCCCAAGGCTGCAATAATTTATGCACCTTCTTACACCTTCTCTTTCCTTTTTTTCCTCTTTGCCTTTTCAGAGTTGCTCGAGTGAACTTTTCCAGCAAGGCAGGGAAGAGGTTTTGTAAATTCATCACCAATCATTTGAATAATCCAGTATTCAAAAATACTGCATGTTGTTATATAGGGAGCTGTGGCAGGCCTTTACTACTTGATTATGCACATATGTAGTACCAAAGGAGATCATTTTACTCAGCCAAACTTGTTTAATAGAAAAAGCATAAAAATCAAAGTATGTGTACTATCAGGTTTGCTTTCCAGAGAGAATGTGCTTTTCCACAAAACTAAGGAGAGGGTAATTTACCACTCAAACAAGCTTGGGAAAAGAAGAACATTCTTTCCTAAACAGCAACAATTATACACTTGGCAGGCAGCAGTAAAAGCAATTCTGCTTCTCTTCTTAGCCCATGGCAAATCTGTACCTGGGACTGATTAGAAAACAACTTGAGAAGTGCTGTTATTCTTTTCAAGGTCTACCAATGAATTTTTTGTATTTTCTTTTCCTTTTTTAATTATTTTTACTGTATTTTAAAATTATTTTTAATATTTTGAACAGGTTTTACCGGTAGAGTTAATACTGTCCCATCTCTTTTGTCACTGGCTCCCACTTATTTGTCATTTATACAAATATAAACTTCTTGTAAGGGAAAAGAAACCCAAATTCTTTTGGAAAATCAGCATTATGAACCAAATGACATGAACAAGTTGCCCAAAGAAGTCGTGGCTGCCCCCTCCCTGGCAGTGTTCAAGGCCAGGTTGGATGGGCTTTGGAGCATCCTGGTCTAATGGGAGGTGTTCCTGCCCATGGCAGAGCAGTAGGAATGAGATGATCTTTAAGGTTCCTTCCAACCCAAACCATTCTGTGATTCTATGATTCTGTGATAAAGGAAAACATCCTGATGGGAAACACTTGAGAATTGCAGAAATCCCTTTCTTGAGCATTTTAAGAGTAGCAATTCAAACTCTATTTTGTCTTTTCATAGTCCAATTCAGATGATGCTGCAGGATATGAAAATGTTGCACATTTTAACTCCAGAACAGTTTTGCACAGAATCTTAATAGAGTAAGTGCAGCCTTACTGTACCAAACTAAGTGACCCAATGACTACAACAACAAAGCAACAATGCTTTGTTGCTCTATTTCTAGATCCAGTTTCTTCAAAAGAATATATCTATATTAAGCTTTTTTTGGAATAACCTACCTTTGCATGGAAGGAAAATAAATCTTAATCTCCTTTAATTATGGACAAGAACAAGGGAATAGATGTATTTTTTAAACTCTTTGCTGACTTTTTTCCCTATTGTTAATAACTTGGATATTCTCATTACCAGGTGGCTGTTGTGCAGGATATTTTATCCAAAGCAGCTGTTTCCTTTTATATTTTTTTCTTGTTAGACCAAAACAAGAGGTAAAAATATCAGTTCAAAAGAAATAAAACCGCCTTCCTAAATTCAATAGAAAACTTTAGGCAGAACACTTGAGGCAGATGTAAAGAGGAAAACACGATGCCTTTATGATTCCTTCCCCTCCTACAAAATTGTCATTAACACCTAAAAACTGGGAGACAATAATAATTATTTCAGCCTGCAAACCAGTGAGTAAAACTTTATAGAAAAGCTCCTGGTAGGATTAGTGCTCAGCTGGAAACTGCCATGTGAGGTATGCTAGAGCAAAATGTGGATGAGGAAGGCAACAGTGAGGAAACTGAACAGCACGTGGGAAATAAAGGGAGACCTCAGGGACTGTATCAGGTTAAGCTGTACTCTGTGCTGTAGCTGGCCTCTCATTATGCAGAAACAGTTTGGAATAGGCAACTAATGGTAGAGAGGAGACCAGAGAGTTATTAAAACAGACAGTGCTGAAAGCTGATTACTTGAGGTTAAACCAGAAGGCAAAGATTAATAAAGCACAGAGAAAAGGGTTTTTGTGTTATTTTTCTAAGTGTTTCTTCTTCCTATTTAACACTGTGTCTGTGAAAGCCACCAAGCCAAGAGTCCTGGAAGTTGCCATGTTTCTTTTCTGCAGAACAGTGTGAGGGTGACTTGTATTAAGCTGGCTTTCCTACCATACCTAGATTGCAAGAAATGCCTTGAGAGATGGAAAAGGATACAGAGTATCTTCAACAGTCCTAATCCCAATGTTTATTGGGATCACTTTTCCCAATGTTTGTTCTGGGCAACCTCCCTTATTTGAAGTCTTTTTTTCTGGTTGCTTAAGTGGTCAAGAACCTTAGAGGCACCTTGCTTTCTCTGTTGAGAGGAAACACAGTTGATCTTGATGGAATTCAAGTGAGGTAAAACCATCCCTGTGTCCTTATGCCCAGGGAGCCTTGCTGGAGACAGTAGCTCAGTGTAGGTGTTTGTCTGCTAGGACCTGGATTGGACCCTCAGTGCATGAATGTGTGAGCAGAGAGTAAGCAATTTGATTACCTGTTGTGATTCTATAGAGGTCAGATTTCCTTCCATATAGAATGTGTAGCTATTTGGGAACAGTAGTGACGGTTAAGCAATAGCAGTGCTATAGGCAGGTAGAAGGAAAGTTCCCTAAGAGTGGGAGACTAGAAATTTTCAGGTCTGATGTCTGGATTTAATTTAATTTTTATGCTGTTGTTTGAGACGGACTGGAGATTCTCTAAAGAATAAGCAGTACTGTCCTTTTACATGCTCAGGAGCACAATCTTATAAAATGTCTTCACTGTTTTTCCAGTGGCTACAGCTTTCCATCACATTGTGTTACCCTGTATAGCAAGGACATCTGGGGGGAATTCAACCCTCTGGCTCCAAGTGAAATTGGTACCAATTGTCTCTCACCTTCCACTCTTAAAAACACTTGACAATTTGACATTCTCACTGCTAAGTGGAACTGACAGAGGCTCATCAACAATAGGACATTGTTATCAGCCCTGGCAGAAATCATACCAACAGCCTTATGAGAAGTGATGACTTGCATTTACTTCCAGCAGGATGAATGCAATTGGGTGTCAAGTGTTCCCAGTGTATGACTAGGGAACAGTGAGGAAGTTACTTAAAGAACTTGTGTTCTTCCTGCTTCCATCTCAGTCATCTTGGAAGTAGACTGCAAATTGTTTAAACCTTAAAATGCTGCAGAATAAGTGTCTCATTATTACACTGCGGTTTGATATGGCTTGGGAAAAACCTAATATGGTCTGATGATTGTTTTCAGATGTTGGGCTTTATCAAGCCCAAGATACTGGGCAAAAGATGAAGGCAAATTGCTAGTACCAGCCGGCTTGCCAATAATCCTTTCTTCCTTTCTTCTTCCCTTCTTCCTTTTTTATTTTTTTCTTTTTTTTTATTTTTAAATGTTTTTTATTTGAATCTGGTTGTGTTAATGAGACTGGTTGCACAACTCACACTGCTCTGACCTTTTGCATCTAGGACAGGCATACAAACCCTGCCTTCGCCAGTGATGGGAAGCAATTCAGATCTGAAGGCTATAAAAGGCAAAGTTAAAATGAAATCTGACAAGTTGTAGCTGAATTCTTCTTGCAAAGAAACAGTCATTCCTTTCCTCCTAGTCCTGCTGCCTGGCTCTTTTTAAATGGTCCAGAATTGACTGTTTAATATCTGATAGCTCCAGACTCTGGGATTGCTGGGAATGGAAGGATTTTATTGATGCCAGCTGAAGGTGCTCTCATCAGGTGAATGGTTGACAGCCCTTGACTGTGAGTGAGTGACATTCAAGTCCTGCATCCAAGAATGACCTTGGAGAAAAGTGTATGAAGAAATTAACAGAAGAATTTCTAAAGGTTTAGGTTTCTATCCATGTCATCTTATTTTATGATACCCACTTAATAAGTAGAGATGGATTAAATATTTTCTCTCGCTTCCCCATTGCTGTGCAAACTTGTTGACTTGTTGACAAAAATGAGTAATGTAACATTTTACTAGGAAATACTGAATGAAAGTGGAGCAGACTGTACTTTAAAAAATCATTATTGCACTGTATAAAATAAAGTGCTGTAAAAAACTTACCTAGAGAAGGATTTACCTCTTCCTCTTTCCTAGCAGGAAGTTTTGTTGTTTCTGCTTTGATTCCTTATTTACAATGTATTTCTCAATTATAAGTAGATGAAAGGAGTTCTTGGTAAGAGGAAAACAAGAGCAAAACAGAATCTTCTGAGGAAGAAGCCATATACTCACTGTTTTGTTTTGCTTTTTTGGGATGGAAGCAACAGCAAAGGCTGTGGGTAGGATGAAGGGCATGAGGTCCCCAGGTTTGTCTTTTGCCACGGTTGCAAATCCTGTTGGAGACCACCAGGATGGGTCTCTGTGCTGGGAGACACAGAAATGTAGAACTAGTAGGTTCTTCATTTCCTTGGCATGTACCAGGAGAAACTTGAACTACCCAAACCCAAATAAACAGCTGACGGAGCACCTAACTGTTACCCACTGTATCCTTTATTTTCCCTTGTTTTTTAGCCGTGTGGTGCTGTAGGAAACACCTGCATGGGGCTCTGGTCTCTTTCTACCCAGCTGACTTTTTTTCGACTGTGCACTGGCTTAGGGTCAGCCCTCCTGAGCAGGTGTTTTCCCTCAGAATAGCTTTCTTGTCTGAACCCGAGTGGATCACAAGGGCCGAACTTCACTGCCGAAGGTCACGGGTCAAACACGGCAGCACAGAGTCCCCTGGGCACTGTGCTTACCAGGTGTTTAATATTATCAGAGGTTATTTGCTGAAACTGTGATAGAGTGTTCTCAGCGATTCAAAATAAATTTAACGAGAACAGTTTTAAAAGCCCCCACATTAGAGGATGTCTGTTCAATGGACAGAGAGGTTAAAGTTAATTCAATCAGGCATGTGTACTTTCTCCAAAAAGGAACATATGCATTCAGCGGCTTGGCCCCATTTGTTGCAATTTTGGGTCTCATTTCCATTTGCAAGAAAGATAACTACTTGCATATGGAAGCAATAAATAAGAGAAGTCATTAAAATTTCTCTAATTTAGGAAAAAAAAAAAAAAAGTCTTAACGAAGTAATATCTTTGCCAGGGCAGACAGAAATGTAAATTAGGGATTGGAAGGAAACCTATTAAATGAATTGCTATGTTACTAGTCTTTTTAATCTAATGAATTTATGAATTGCCACTTGTTAGGTCACAGACTTTGTTAATTTCCTATGTGTTTAGTTAAGCAGAGAAAGTATGGGGCAGGAGAAGGGAGGGGTAAAAGGAAAATGCTGGCGAACAATGAAGCTGAGAAAATATTTTCATACAATGTGTTAAGGCAATTAAGTTCAAAATTTTTTAATTACATTAGCTGCATTTAGGAAATCTGAGAAAGAATGATCTACACATCTAATAGGATAATATGCATTTCTAAAACTTTTCCTGTTTATTTTATTACTTTCACAAACTTATTCCCTTTTTAAGGTGTGAAGTGTGAAAAGGTCATGACATTTACTCAATAATTTTATTAAAAACAAGAAAAGTTTTCAGAAAACCCTGTCAGATTACAGTGCCAGTGTACTAGGCAGAGGTCCATGGGCATCATTTGCAAAAGTTTTCATCGAAATTTTCATCTCCTTTCCTGTTGATCTTAGAAGCAAAAACCCCAATACTACATCTTGGTTCTGCTTTTATTGTTCGTTTGGCTCTGGGTTGCTGTGGAAGTGCCCCAGCACATGATCAGCTGTGAACCCACTTTGGTGAGTGCTGAAGTTGGATTCTCAAGTGTCTGAGTACCCAAAGGCAGGAATTTTTTCAAACTTTTTTTTTGAAAGACAGCCTTTATTACTGAGGGTGTGACACAGGAGGATAAGCACAAAAATAATAGAGCAAACAAACAAACAAAAAAAGTCCTGTTAGCTTTCATACAGGTATTCAACAACGGTAGGTCAGTTATCGCAGTGGATGGCATTTTGCAATCCTATGCTGTCTGTAACATTAAAAAGTTGATGAAATGGTCCTACTTTATCAGGGATCAGGATGAGGGGATCAAGGGGACCTTCAATAAGTCTGCAGATGACACCAAGCTGGGTGGGAGTGTTGGCCTGCTTGAGTGTCGGAAAGTTGTACAGAGGGGACTGGACAGGCTGGATCACTTGAGCTTCAACAAGTCCAAGTGCCAAGGCATGCTCTTGGGTCACAAAAACCCCATGAAAATGCTAGAGTCTTAAGGAAAGGTGGCTGGAAAGCTGTCCAGATAAAAAGGACCTGGGGGCTGTTAGTCAACAGCTGACTGAATATGAACCAGCAGTGTGTGTATGAACCCTAACAGGTGGCCGAGAAGACCAACAGCACCCTGGCTTGTATCAGAAATAGTGTGACCAGCAGAACTAGGGAAGGGATTGTCCCCATGTACTCAGCACTGGTGAGGTTGCTCTTTGTGTTAAGCTTTGGGTCCTTCACTACAAGAAGGATATTGAGGTGCTGTATCATGTCCAGAGAAGGGCAACAAAGCTGGTGAAGGGTCAAGAGAAGGATTTCTGTGAGGAGAACCTGAGGGAGCTGAGGTTGTTTATTCTGGAGAAAAGGAGGCTGAGACTTTATCACTCTATACAACTACCTGAAAGAAGGCTGTAGCAAGGTGTTGATTGGTCTTTTCTCCCAAGTAACAAGTGATAGGATAAGAAGAAATGTGCACAAATTACACCAGGGGAAGTTTAAATTAGATATTAAGAAAAATTTCACCACTGAAAGAGTTTTCAGACACTGGAACAAGCTGGCCAGGGAAGTGGTAGAGTCACCTTCCCTGAAGGTGTTTAAAAGATGTGTAGATGTGGTGCTTGGAGACATGGTTTAGTGATAGACTTGTCAGTGTTAGGTTAATGGCTGGATCTGACGATCTTAAAAGTCTTCAAACCAAAATGATCCTATTATCCTGCCACTCCCATCATTCATTGCAGGCCTTTCTATTGTGCACTGTCCTGTAATACAAAGACAGAACAAATTATTCCATTTCAATAGCTTTTTAAAGCATATGAATTAGAGGTAGCAGAGCTAAGAACTCCTTTAGCAGTACTTGAGGCCTGCTTTAGCTCTTTAAATGTTCAGAAACATCCCCTCCTAGCCAGACAGATGGGTGAGCAGCATACTGAACCTGCCTACATTGACTGTGGGTGGCTGAGATTTCCTTCATTTGTGGAGGCAACCAGATATTAAAAGCAATTTCTAAATGGGCTAAATCCATGGTGGTTAATGAAAAATGTTCAAATAGCAATCGGCTGGGGTACCAAGTGGCTACTTTCTTGTCTTTAGGGCTGGAGGGAATTAAGTGTAACAGTATCCCCTCTGAATGGGCCAGAACATATAGATTGAAAAATAAGTTACACGCATATGTGTGCATACACAAGCATACACACACACTCAGAAATTCAAACCAAACCTTGATGAGTTTTGATAAGTTCCCTGCTACACTTTGTTTCAGTGTAAATCTGTGCTCCTGTCTGATGCTTCTGGCTCCAGTTAGAGCTCTCAAGAAAAAAAAAAATACAAACCCAAAACCTAAAATCTCAAACCCAAAACAAAGGCCGTTTTTGTTGCATTTTTGGCATAAAAGGGAACAGAAATGAATGGAAATCTAACTAAAATGTCTGTTCTCAAGAGGCCCATGTCTGCATTCTTGAGGGTTCAGATCGTTTGGATAAACTCTGTACGAGTATCTGAACTTTTTGGTAGGTTTCCAGGTTGAACCTCTGAACCTTCTGAGACTCAGAGGCGGATAGCTGCTTTTGTACTGCTGCAGGCTTGGGCTCAGTTTGCTGGATACTGAAAATATTTACCAGGTAGTTATTTGAATCCAGTGAGAGAAGTCTCTCTGAGGCTCTCTGAGCCTGTCTTTTGGGTTTCATTGGCCACTAGAAGGGAGAAGTTTCTGCTAATGAATTAGTCATCAAGGGATGAAATTGGAGTTGTTTTGTGGTTCAGATACAAGTCCAGGGCTAAGAAGGTCTAACTTCTGTTTCGGGTCCTGGTGCTGACTTCTTATGGGATTTAAACAACCCCCTGTACATCAGTGATATATTTGCTAGAGGGGTTATTACAAGAATAAACTTGTTATTTGTCATATAGTATGGAAATAAGCACATCAGAAAACCTAGAAGCCTACTAAGTAATTCCAGAAGGAAGAGTAGACTAATGTGGTTTTATTTGGCTGGTCCCAGGTACAATCCAAGAAGGAAATTCTTAGGAAGTCTAATGGACTTCAGTTACTAATTTGTTTGGTGCTCAGTAATATTTAAAACAGCTTGGATTTTAAACCACATGAAAAATATGCCACCCTGCTGTTCCCACAGGTGTGAGCCAACAACTCGAGAAACTACGTCTAATTCCTGTGCCAGTAACACATTTATTATTTATGTTTTCAATTACATTTCCATACCAACCTCCATGTGTAAAACTGAAAAATTTAAGCTTACACCCCCCAAAGAATTATCCATGTTTTTGTTACAGTAGGCACTGAATCTTTGAGAAGGACAAGGTTCTCCTTGACTTAAGTGGCATAATTACCACTGAAATTTGTGGGAGTCCTTATTCCCTCATCCAAATGAGCCTGCTACAGAAAAGCCTTATAAATCTGTATGAAGTCAGAGGTGCAGCTGGTGTTGCAGTCATTACTGAGCAGCTTGGGACAGGTGAGAACAAGAGCATTGGAGCCAGTATGATATCCTTGAAATGAACTAAATGTAACTGTTTAGATGAGAAAGGAAGAGACTCCTAGATTGTGAAAATTTTCCTTGTCTTGGTAGCACTGAAGGGTTTTGATGACCAAATACTGGAAATTTGACAACCACATTGTTTGTGAATAAGACACCATCAAAACCATCTAAATCTAAAGCCTTCAATTTACTGTCATACTTGATCATATCTCAGATGATTTCTAAGGAAGCTGGGACAAAGGCACAGTGGAAGAACCTGTGTGGTCTTGCTATATAAGGCCCTAAAATATTTGTGAAGCATTATGACAGCTATCAGAATATTTCAGGCTTCTCATTTGGACCTCAGGATGAGTGAACCTCCAATATTGTAGTTTTGGAGGTCAGATCTACCTATTGTAAGTAAGCAGTGTTTTGATGTATTATTTAGATTTCAACCACTGAATGCAGCAAAACCTGTCATTCACCACTTATCCTTTTTCTCTGAAAGTAACATAAATTCCACATATTAAACATAATACATCTGTTGCACATATGCTAAGCTACACGTGGCATTATGCAGATGCATTTAAAATAATGTAAAAATTTCTTTTTCTGTTGCATTTTAAAGTATTCCATGGCACTGTGTAGAATATAAGACATAAAAATATATCACAATCCTAGTGTTGTGCTGCACATAGTAAGCAGCAGGAACAATGATAACTTTTGTAGTACTTTATGTGTGTACTCCAGCTGATCACAGCTTTTCGATTTGTTACCTCTCTAGTACCCTACAAAATAGATGAGTCATATATATCTTTCTTTTTATACTGCTAACTGATAATCTAATACTATGTTTCTGTGCTATGATACATTAACACTGAAAAAAAATTTCAGTATAGAAAATAAATATATCCTCAAACCCATGTGAGGCTGATAATGCAAAAAGACAGGAGAAAGGAGAAATTCCTTTTCACACTTATCTGGGACATAAATGCATGAAAATTTCTTTGGAAGAATCTGCACTGTTCACAGAGCCCTAGGCATTTGTTATCTAATTTCTTGCTTAAGCACAGCTCTACAAACAGAGGCATTGCACAGTCACAGGATTCCAAGCATCAGTTAAATAACTTAAAAATCTGCTAAAATAATTCACAAAGTTCTACTTGATGATATGAATTACAGTGTTTTGATAATTGCATCATTAAAAAGAGGAGTGTGTAGAAACTGAGTTATGGAGAGCTCCTATTACAATTTTGAGACAGATACTTTCAGCAGCATGTAGCTACTATGAATGAAACTGTCCCTGAGTTCTTTTAAGTCATCAGCTTGAAATTACTGTCTCTAAAACAAGATCCACACTATACCTACTAATTATTTGAGTTGAACTGAACTGCCCAGTTCTGGATTAATGTGAAGCATTTGATCGATGGTCCAAATCCAGTGCTCCAAAAAAGAACCTTAATGTTACTTGCTGCTTATACATCAACCTATTGTATCTTTCATCTCTCAAGAGTGGTCTTCATTGGTTCAGTTGACTAAATATAATTTCCTGGTGCTATTTAAGATATTCTAGTATATGTAAGAAATTCACAGATGGCAGAAGCATCACAGGAACTTTGGGATTTCCATTCCCCCTGGAGATGCAGATGGATATCAAGTGTGGTAAACTGGGCATCTCAAAGGGCAGAAGAAATAAATCTGTATTTAGACAACTGAATCAAACATGCTATGACAGTGTTTAGGTCTCCCAAAGGCCCTGTGTCTCATGCTATTGAAAATAAAAATAAAATTTGGCCTTCTAGAAGGCAATTTCTTTTGAAACTCCCTCATGCAATACTAGCACTCACCCTAAAGTAGACTCTTATTTTTCATCAGTTGAAAACTTTTCAAGATTTCTTTGCACTTAAACTTGTGTTAAATTTGTCTTGTGCCACCCAAGATGCCTTATAGTAACCAAAACACCTGTGTAAGACTGACAGAGGTGTCAGAGGACTCCCACCCTAATGGAGACCTATACACCACTGGAATTGCAACTGGAGTGTAGATAGAGAGGGATACTCTGTGCAAGTTCAAAACAACCATAACAAAGTGAATTTGGTGAGCAATGTATTGAGAATCATTGATTATACTGATAATCTCATTTGACTGCAATGTGAATGCACATACTAACCTATGGAAGCCTGAATTTAAATACCTGTTTTTTCAGACACAATCCTGTGCCAGCTTCCCACAGCTGTCATGGGTTTCTTTCCCAGAACAAGAATTTGCTGGTCTTCATGCTGCTACCAAAGATTTCCCACAAGGTTCTAGCCAGAATATATTGATACTGTGGCTGTCACAAAGATATTTAAGCTATGGGCTTACCCTTAAGTGTCCAAAATCTCTAGGACTGCTCAGTACTTTGCAGGAATGAACCTATAAAACTGGCTTTGTCTTCTCTTATTTATAGAGTGCCAGGCCTAGTTCTGATAAACAAGATGACAGAACAAAATCAATCTTCTTACATCAACTGAGGTGGTTCAGTCACCACAAGGAATCTTGGTTTGATTTGAGAGAGGGAACTACAGACCAGTCAGTGTCACCTCTGTGCCTGGCAAGATCATGAAGCAAATCCTCCTGAAGGCTCTGATAAGGAAAGCAGATAACAAAGGGGTGATTGGTGACAGTCAACATGAATTCACTAAGGGTAAGTTCTGCCTGACTAATTTGGTGGTCTTTTGCAATGGGATAACAACTGTGATGGACAAAGGCAGAGCAACAGACGTCGTCTACCTGGACTTGTGCAAAGCATTCAACACTGTCCCACATGACATTCTGATCTCTCAACTGGACTGATATGGGTTCAATGGTAAGAAGCACTCTTTGGATAAGGAACTGGCTGGATGGTCACACCCCAAGAGTTTCTATCGGTGGCTGAGTGTCCAAATGGAGATGTGTGATGAGTGGTGTTCCTCAAAGGTCAGTACTTGGACCAGTGCTGTTTAACATCTTTGTTGGTGACATGGGCAGTGGAGTTGAATGCACCCTTAGCAAGTTTGCTGATAACACTGAACTGTGGTGAAGTCATCACACTTGAGGGAGATGCCATTCAGAGGGACCTTGAGAGGCTTGAGAAGTGAACTCGTGCAAACTGCATGAAGTTCAACAAGGCCAAGTGCAAGGTTCTGCACCTGGGTCAAGGCAATCCCATGCATGAATAGGTTGGGAGGAGAAAGGATTGAGGACAGCCCTGAGGAGAAGGAGTTGGAGGTGGTGGGGGACCAGAAGCTTAACATGAGCTGTCGATGTGTGCTTGCAGCCCAGAAAGCCAACCAGGTCCTGGGCTGCATCAAAAGAAGCACAGCTAGATGTTTGAGGGGAGTGATTCTCACACTTTGCTCTTGTGAGACCCCACCCAGAGTACTGTGTCCAGTTCTGGAATTTCCAACATAAGAAGGACATAGAGCTCTTCCAGAGCTCTAACTAAATGCTCAGATGACTGGAGCCCCTCCCATATGAAGATAGGCTAAAGAAGTTGGGATTGCTCAGCCTAGAGAAGAGGAGGCTCCAAGGTGTCTGTATAGTGACTTTACAATATCTGAAGATGACCTACAAGAAGGCTGGGGTAGGGCTTTTCACACAGGTGTGCAGTGAGAGGACAAAGGGAAATGGTTCAAAACTTGAAGAGGGGAGATTTAGGTCAGACATTAGGAAGAAGTTCTTTAATTTGAGGTTGGTGGGACACTGGAATAGGTTGTCTGGGGAAGTTGTGGCTGCCCCTTCTCTGGAAGTGTTCAAGGCCAGGTTGGATGGGGCCTTGAGCAACCTGTCTAGTGGAAGGTGTCCCTGCTGCGCAGGGGGTTTGGAACCAGATGATATTTAAATTCCCTTCCAATCCTAGCCATTCTATGATTCTATGAGAAACCTGCTTGTCAAACTTTAGTAACTGAAGGAGGAGTTTCTGATAGTCTGAGGCAAACCATTACTAAATTTCCTAAACATAACTCCATTGTTCATCTCTTTATACATTAAACTTTCAGTGCTATTTTATGTTTCAATGGTACAGAACAATACTCTGTTGTGTGATGACTTTTTTCCCCTCCCTGCTCATTCATTAGCAACTGTCCTTCATACAAATTGTTGTATCATATTTATATATGTTTCCATGGACCCATTTACTATTGATTTCACATTTGGACCATATGTAATACCTCATTTATTAGCTCTAGAGTCTCCTTATTTGCATGGACTACTTGTATTGATATTATTAGCTTTCATCAACCCAGTAGTCCTGTTCAGGACCATATGCTTTTAAGTTATAAGCTCAGCTCTTATCAATTTTCAACTGTCAAGTTTTCCGTTGGTTCTAATAAGTCTCAGGAAAAAAAAAAAAAGACCACAACAAAGAAAGCCCAACAATAACGACACATTCTTAGTGGCCATGTTTTTTAATTTGTCATACACTCAGACAAACATTTTTTTGTCATCAGTACTTGAGCATTTTGCAATGTCTGAAATGCTTCTAAGCCTGAATTACATATCTGAAAATTATTAATGACATTCTTGGCATTCCAATAATGTTATTTATTATTTATCCTGTGTGAGACGGAACCGCCTAGAGGCCTTTGCAAAGGATCAGGGACCCGTTGAGATAATCTCTTGCAAGGCAGATCAGTCCAGATGGATGAGCAAATGCAGGAGCACATGGCAAACAGCAAAGCCTGTTTGTCAGATCAGTTTTCCAACCTGCACAACGCCGCGGTAGCACAGAGGCGACGGCGCGGTTCGAACTGACTGGCACCATCACTGACACAGCTGAAAGTGCACAGACTGAACAAAGTCAAGCTGGTTTTAGACTTACTGACTATGAATTGCCTCATCTGTTCTTTGTCCTGAATCATCATGCTTTCTAAAGCAGGCTTTGAAGGTAGGAGGGTATGGGGTCGTATTGTGACTGAGAAGCAGAGACATACTGGGAATTGGGAATGTAATTCTTTGTACTGTATTATGAACCATCATCCTGCAGACCTCTTAACTCTGGAGAATAAGCAAACTAATCCTAGTCTTGTGTTATGCTTATTTTTTAGTATCAAGTGGACTCTTCTGAAAGAGGTGGCTTTAAGTAAACTCTTCAGGTCTCCACCATCAGAAACTCCTTCTACCTGCCTTTAATGATGTGTTCACCAATATTTCTACTTTCTAACCTTCCTCCTCCACTTCTTCCCCTTTTCACTACCAGGAGGAAAAGGACTCAGTTTTTGGGGCCTACACCGAGACCAGGAAGAGCTGAGGTAGATGATTTGTTCTGTTGCAGGTCTCTGCAATGAGCCTGGATCACCCATATGGTTTTCTCAGCATTTTTTGCTTGTGTATTTTATGGAGGATGATCTTGCCTTCCTGTGGGGCTGTGACGATTCCTGAATTTGTTACTGATAGTTGGTCTCTGCTTTTCACCCCTTGGTCAACCCCCATATAACTTTTCAAGCTACCTTTGCTTCATGATGTCAAGAGAAAGAAGGATTGGGAGGCTGGTGATGAAAGATTCCAGGAGTTCAAGGGTGACAGCAGGGCTGCTGCATGAGGCTCATTCTAACAGCCACAGTCCCTTTTTAACCACCGCAGTTTCCTCTTAAAGACTGCTCATGCTCAAAAACCTCTGAAAGCAGACTAGAAAATACAACTGAAATCAGGAAATTTCCAAACAGCAACAGGGCCCAACAGCCAAATAAAATAAATGAGCTGGCCTAGAAAATCCTTGTAACTTGCCACCCAACGACAATAAACCAACCCTACAACACACAAACTAGAAAGGAAACAAAGAAGCCTTTTAATTATTTACAGTAGGCTTATTGTGGCTAAATAAACATTGGCCGAGGACTTATAAATTTAGCCTCTGTAAAGTAGGCTTATGCAGTTGTATATAGTCTGTACATTTCATGCAGCAGCTTTTTTAACTGGTTCCAGCCTAATGTAAATAAAATCTATCTCCCAGCAGAAGGGCTGTTAACCTGTGTGGTGGTTTTCCACTTAGCATTTTCATGGACTTCACTTATTATAAATTTATTTATATATTTATATTTATATTTATATTTATTTTTATATTTATTATAATTTTTTCTTAAAGTAGGTAATCATGGAGTTTTTACAGACAATAAAGAGTGTGCTGGAAAAAGAAAGCATCCTGGTTTGGGGATGAGGTAGTCCCACTGCACCCAGATGTTTCTCCTAACTTCCTGGTCTGTGCTCCAAGGTGGCTGATCATACCTCCTGGGAACACTTTGAGTCTCTGTTCTGGTATAATGTGTGAAGGTGAGAAAGGCAGGGAACTAGAGCCTGGTGGAACTGGGCAGGAGGGAGACAACAAGCAATCCAGCAGTTCTGACAATAAACTATATCTAGTGAACAAGCTAGTGAAGAAAATAGGAAATACAAATGTAAGTACTTATTTTAATAAAGAAAATCCTTAACCACAGTGAAACAACTCTCAGCCATGAGGGATTTATGCGTGACAGGATTAATGAAATAAGAATATTTTTTTCCTGTTGACTTCTTTAGGAAAGCCCTGGCAAACCCTCAGTATCATGTATGGCTTCACTTCATTCCTCCTTTCTTTATTGTTACCTTCCCCTTGGCACCAGCTCCCCCAGTTCCCTCTTGACTTCCTCATCTCCAGCTCAGCACAGATGTGGCCCCTCACCATCCACGCATTGTTCTGTGGAAAAAGCACCACATAGCAGATAGTGGCTGAGTTCCCTTTAATGTCTTTCCTTCAGATCTCCTTCCCTTGCACAGTCCCCAGGGTTTTTGCCAGGATTTTGCTACCTCTGAGATCTCCACTTGCTGCTTGAACTTGGTTAAAATTGGTGGCAAGTTACAAAGGGTGTTAGGAGGAGACCAGCAGAAAGAAAGGCATAAAATTTCAGGAAATCAGGCTGTAACTGGAAGGAAGCTCACAAATAAAATGTGTGCACTGTACTGGTTAATGAGATTACAGTCAGGTAAAGTACTTTTAGTCAACTAAGTACTTTTGAAATTAACACATCAGCCAACAAAACCATCAGAAAAATCTCACCTCACTTTTAGACAAAGTCCTTTCCATCAGTACTAGCAGATGATTTTAAGAGAAAGGGTAAGATTTTTTTTGAACTATTTTCTTGCTTAAGAAAGGCAAGAAATTTCAGAGCAGATGTCAAACAAGTACCAGAAAATGGTTGGCCAAGGTCTGATCCTCCCAGTCCTCCTTGGGCGAAATGAAGCTGTGAATATAATTCCAAATATTTGGATTTGGCTTTGGACAGACTTTTAGCAGGGAGTAAAAGTGTTACCACTCAACAACCTCCTTGCTATTTTAATGCACTAGGCAGAGGAGTTCCCCTGGTTCTGCCTACAAAAAGATTTATTTTTACTTTACATAAAGGAGTATATTTTGATGTTTTAATTAGAAATAGCATATTGTTCTGACCACACTGACCTTTCCCAAGATTGTTTTAATAGAATGAGCCTTGTTTTGCATCAAAATCTTCATACTTGACTTTAAAACTTTTTTTCACCTTCTGTTCTCAGGTGCTCATTGGTCTCCCATTTAGCCTGCCACTTGACCAGGTCACCTTCTCGTTGCATCTTCAGCCCTCCCTAAAGAGCTGCAGGCTCCTCCAGTGACTCTGGGTGAGATGTATAAACAAGTGTTCCCCCAAAGTTTGATCCAGCTATCTTTGACTCATAGAACATGACTTTCTGCAGACCTAGTCTTGATTTCCTGTCTCCTAGGTTTAAAGCTATGGTCTGCAATAGAACAGGGTGAAACAGCAGTGCATGTTTCCTTCACTCCCAGCTGAACAATTAAAAAAGCTCTGCAAAAAGGGAGGAAAAACTAAGAAGTGCTGCTTTACCTTGCTACTCATGGCTCTTGTAGGCAGCATCTGGCCTGTTAATCTGACAGAGTTATCACAGGAGACAGGACATCATGCACTGCAATTCAGGAACCAGCAATTATGTAACAGCCTAAAAAATATACAAGTACGGTGTGAAAGAAACACAACTGCTGAGCTACTAAGCAGATAGGCAGCCAGGAAAGTAATTACAAATACAGATAGAAAAAGAAAAAAAAAAAAGTCATGCACTAGGGAAATGTCTTACAATATTTTCTGGTAATCAGTCAGTAGTTTGTTGTCCCTAACGTGGGTTAGGAAAAAAAAATCATAGAGGTTAAATTCTGTTGGGCTTTATAATAAAATAATTTATTCAAAGACCCACAGGAAAAAAGTCAACAGCATAGTTACCTTTCAAATATTCAAATGATAATTGTTATTTGGAGCATAGGATATGCCAGATTGTATCATTTCAGTAGTTTATCTGGTTTCCAGTAGCAGCCTATGTAAGATACTGATCACAGAGAGTTTTTCTAACACCCAATTGAGAGTTTATCATAAACACTTCTAGCTCTCTTAATAACCTCTCACTAAACTATGGTGTCATTTTCATTTGGTTTATTAAGGATGACTGTGGTTTTGGCAAGAAGGAGAGGAACAATATTTAAAAAAAAGAACAAACAGTCACAGACAGGGAAGAATTTCAAGTAACTCTTTGCAGAAATAATTGACTTTGTTGCTAGGAAATCTAATGTAGAAATACACTTTTGATCAAATAAATCATGTTTTGACAGACTTAATGAAGTCCAAACAAGGCCCAAGATTATTTCAAGAAGAAAATGGTCAAAGTAGGATAATCTTGTTGAGGTAGCATTTTAGTTTCCATGGAATTTATTAATTTTCTTCTGAAAATTTATGTTCCTCAAGCATGACAAAAAAAAAAAATATTTTTTCCAACCTAATCAAACTACTTTGTTCAGTGATTTCTCAGTATGGTAGCAAAAGCTGATTATATGGAAAGAAACTTTAAAGTAATAAACAAGCAAATAAACATTGCATTCTTCTATACTCCTATTATTCAGTAGGGCACATATTTTGTTTTTCATTAGTTCAATATATGTTTTATGTGACTCAGGACAAAAAAATACGCTAATAATCTTGAAATATTTGAATCTGGCAGTCACAACTGAGCATTGGCTGTTAAGATGGATCTCCATCTTTAGTCTGACTCTGCATGTGATTTCCCTCTTGTTCCAGACAGAGGCTGGAAATTCAGATCCTCATTTTGCCGAAACAAGAAGTTTGGAGGATAAGGATAAAGTTTAAGTCAAAACTATTCCTCGTTCCTTGGCATTTCTTGCTGACTGGATTAGTTGCTCCATCTCACTCCTGCTGCCTCTGAATCTCGCTCACAAGTGCTGAGAGATACCAAGACAGTCTGGGGGGCAGGAGAACAGAGGGATGTTATGAATTCTGTTCTCAGAGAGGGAGCTCAAAAGAATATGCCAGTGGTCAGCATTGTTGATCTGGGTTGTGTTGTGCATGTGTGTGGCTATGCTACCATCACTGCCCAAACCAAATTAAGCTTGGAAAACCAGATCTTTTTTCTCGAGAGACAAGACTCTGCTCTCTTTCCCTGTCTTCATCTCATATTTTGTATGCCCTACTCAGAAAGTTCTGTAACCAAATAAAAAATAAACACTAGAAATGGTATATAACTTACCCTATGGATGGATTTTCTTTCTGCTACTCACTTTGTAGTAGTGTCTGAGGCATATGACAATAGACTCTCTTCTAGTGATTCAGGGATAACATTGGATCACTCACATATTTTTATTTCCCTCCTTCACTCTATGCTGGTGTCAATGTGTAAAGTTTTATTTCTTTTTCATGCTTTTGGCAATGGGAGCTAAAAAAGATGGAAATTTACATCTTAGGACCAGAATCATGTGGACAACTCTCTTTTCTGTCTTAACTTCTATTTGTACTACATAAGAAAAAGCAAAAAGCAAAGGGAAGGGAAATATAATTTCACACTGGCCTGTTATTTTAGCTAAGCTTATGCATTTTAAGTGGTAATTCATCCTAAATGTCCAAACACTAGTTGTTGTACTCATGGTTATTTTCATTCTTGCATGTCTTTCATTTAATTTCATCATTATAGAAGAACCAACACAGTCTGAAGTATAGCATGAATTTGTAAAGGCTTCCAGTTGGCTCTGGTTGCAATTCCTTACTGGTGTTATTTTCTATAGCTTCTGGATCTCAGGCAAATATTTAAGCTTTGCTTTAGGTTTATGCCAGAAAAAGTATTGGCCCAAATATCAAATTTAAAGACACATCACTTTCCTTCTTCTTCTTTTCTCTTTCTAATACCAAAACCAATAAACTCCTGATAAAATGGGGTGTTATATTAGTTAGAAAAAAAAAAAAATAATTTCTGGGAGGAAAAACTGTTTGCAGATGGGTATTAAATTTGGCTGTAAAGAAGACCACTCACTCCTAAATCTGCTACCAGTATCTAAATGAAGAGAGGGAAGATAACACATGGAAAATGATAGTAATAATGCCTCATATTCCCATATGATTTAAAAGTTATTTGTTCTCTTGGCAGGATCTTTACAGTTTGTTGAGATTTTCTGAGGTCAATTTACCATGAATATTACAGCATCTGGAAATCACCAAATATATTTTTTCTGAATACTGACTGCAGTCAAGTCCCACCTTCCATGCTCAAACCAGACCTTTACTGGATTCAGTAGTCAATTGCTGATACTGCAGCTTTTTAACAGAATTTTCTGCATTATTTATTACAAAAAGTACAATTTTAAGGCTACGATAAAAAAAATAACTTGACTTAATATAATAAAAATCAGTGCTCTGTACAGTGGTCAGTATTAAAAGAGAAATTCAACCTCTCATATGTCTTCCATTCTGTGGTGTCTGTCTACCATACAATGAAAATTCAACCCAGAAACTGTGTTTGACCAATTTCTAAAGATGAATATTTCTTGGTTTTATTTACCCTTTCCCACAGGATCAATTAAATTTTCAGTGGATGACATGTTGAATATCAGAGTGCAAAGATCTTGTCCTTCTATACAAATTATGGATGTTTGTTTTGCAAAAGGGAATATAAAATTGTGAGATCTGGAATAGTCCTTTTGTTTTCTTCAGTGACGTTTGCCTGAGCAAGTTCCCCCCTTCCTATTCTGTCTTGAAATAGAAATCCCTTCAGCTGTATAGCCAGTAGTGAATATTTAGTGTGAGCTGGATTTACCTCTGAATATGTTAGATCAATTTCCTTTCCCAGAGATAATTGTAATATAGTTGTCTTAGTGCAGTTTCTTCATGACTATATTCATGACTGGCAGCAAAACAAGGTAGGTGACATTGAAGGTCTTCCTAGGAGGTAACCTTGCCATTTTTTGATACTTTTTCCTTGATTTCCTGAAAGCCGTGAATGTGATTTTTCTTTGACAATGATTCTGGGTGCTCATGCATTAAGAATTCCAACAACCATTTTGCAGATGTCTGGAAGGTCATAACACTGTATTTGTTATTGTTATGACAGTTATTTCAAGCTCAGTTCCTTTTTGTGTTGTGACTAGCTTTGGGAATTAGATTAAATAATTATTGTTCTGAACTACTATCAGAATTTTTACTTTTTTTTCTTTTGTGTGTGTATCTTTGGTAAACTTGAATCCTTCATTCTGAAATTACAATAAAATTAAAGTCCAATCAAAAAGTCTAACTGACTTCTTACACCATGGGGACATTTGCATGAAAGGGGCAAATAATTTTATTGATCATGCATAAAATAAAAAAATCATCCTATTAAAGTTTCTGGAGAAGAAATGAAAAAATGACGTCTCTTCTTTCTGGAGAAGAAATTTGTGATCTTTTGTTAGAGCTGCCAAAATTTTAAGTACCAGAAAAAGGGCATTATTGCTATGGTACAAAGCTTTGGAAGATCTCACCTAGAATGTTAGACTACTACTCATTGTTCAAGCAATAAATTCAGCTTGCAGAGGGTTAGTAAATATGATCAGAAAAGGAAGAGCTTAGCAAGAGAGAAACTACAGCTTGCAGAGCTTAGTAGAGATGAGATGTAAAAAGGACATGATTAGTCCAAACAATAGAAATGAAAGTGTGCATGTGAAAATACAGCAGAGAGGGAGAAGAATTCTTTAGGACTCATGAATAACACAAAGTAAAAGAAAATCCTGATACAAAAGTGAAGTTCTAATATACCTTTGAAAGGTTATTCCAGTAGAAAGGACAGAAAATCCTAATTAGACAACTGGGGAGCAGACTTGATGACCCATAAAATCCCCTTTGGAGCTCCATTCTGATATTTTTTGAAAGCTTTCTCTCTAAAATACATGAATTTTTTTTCCCTGTGTATTCAGCTTTACCTAGTATTGACCTACTATGGCCAACATAAGAAAATTGCTTGACACATGATGTTTGACCTTTATTTCATCCCCATGTAGTAAAACTATGTTTTATTCCAGATCAATAATATTGTCTTCATCACATCAAAGATGAAATAAATCACAGCAAGGGAAAGGTCTATTTTTTTACATCTTGCTAGAAATCAGTGCCTGTCAATACATATACTGCTTGAGGTTTTACAAAAAGTTTTACGTACTTTCATTACTTCCCCCTGAGTTGGATGCTGTTTAAAATTCCTTGAAATATCTACCCATTGAGTAGGAGATAATTTCCAGCAAGGAGTTTAAGTTTCATTGGTACTGTCCTGCTGTTTTAAAACTGTGAACCAGGAGAATACTCAGCTAAATCTAGGGTCATAATGACAGCTTAGGGTTGATAAATTCTGTCTTTCCTTCTTTTCTTTTAATTAGGCAAACTAGCATTGTTTCTTACTGTTTTGAAGACAAAGGTTGTCTGTGGTTCTTATCTTGGTTTTGGGCTTGTTTTTTTGTTGTTTTTTTTTTGTTTTGTTTTTTTTTTGATCATACCTGGTATTGTGACAGCCTTTACATGTGTTTGAATGTGGACTAGAATTTACTTTTTATTTTGCCCATTTAGGTGTCTAGATCTCCAGGGAAGACTAGTAGGTTTTAAATTACAAAAAAATCCTCATAGTTCCGTTGAGAGCCACAATGATGTAAATTGTAATACTGCCTGAGATTTATCCCAGAACTTTCACATTATTAAAGTCTTTTCATTAAATGCATAGATGACTTCTTAAATTTTCAGTACAAAAGGAAACACTGAGCTCTCGAACTTTCTCTGCGGCTTAATGCTATCAGTACGTATAAATTTAAACTAAAACCAAATTTTATCTCAATATTTATTTTATCACTAGTTGATGGGTCCGTGGGCTGAAGTGCCATTCACAGCACAGGGGTGCTTCATAATAGACTAATTTGCATAAGTACTAAATAATTTACATAGATAAATTATATATCAAAATGTTCTCTAGAATCTATTCAATTCAATGATATTGTTGTTTTGTAGCCTTTAATACTGTTGAGTCTTTAATATTTAAATCCAGCACCTCTTCCAAAGCAAACCCACAGGCTTTTTTTTTTTTTTTTTTTTTTTTTTTTTTTTTTTTTTAACTGTACTGATTTTGTTACTAAGAGGATAACTTGAACTTGATTTGCTGCACTGAGACTGATTCCTCCATCTGAATTTTGGACTCACAAAATAGCTTTACATGAAGGTTATCCAAATATTCCAAAGGAACCAATTTATCTTCTAGAAAATTGTAGTTGTTCAGAAAAGCAATTAGGCGGGAATGAACTGCCTCAGTGATTCCAAGAACCTTCTCTGTTCACCAAACAATGTAAGCTTTGCACTCAGAAATGAAGCAAGGAAAGAAAAGAAGGTAGAGAAAAGATGGCACAGAATATTATCCCATCTAGGTTTGCAAAACTTCTAGACTACCAGAACAAAATCAAGTACAACTGAATGGATTGGAGAAGATCTCCTAAGGGAGATCTCCCCAGTGGCTCTTGGAGTTAAGCTTGAGTGGGTCTCCACAGTACATGGTATGAAGCTTCCACTTGCTAACACAAACTTTCAAATAAGAAATATTTCTACCAGGTGATTAGGTACATTGCACATTAATGATGTTTTCAATTTATAAAGCAAATCCTGGGTTTAAAGCAATCTGTAAAATTTTTCTACAGATACTATTTTCTACAGAACTATTTTTAGCCTTCACAGTTAATCTGGTGAGACATTTGACTAGAGCTATCACAATGTCATCAGCGAATCTATTTATTAACATGTAAATCAAGACTAGACTAAAAGAGTTGCATTTTTTTTAAATGTGAAATTATGGGAATTCATGTAACCATATGTAACCTTCACTGTCAATGTCCTTGTATCCATTAGTCACTTTAGACTTGTCCTATAGTTAGTGAGGGAAACGTGTATGATTTATCTTGATATAATCATAGATTCATAGAATGGTTTGAGTTGGAAGGGACCTTTAAGATAATCCAGTTCCAAACCCCCTGCATGGGCAGGGACACCTCTCACATGACCAGGTTGCTCCAAACCCCATCCAACCTGGCCTGGAACATTTCCAGGGAGGGAGCAGCCACAGCTTCCCTAGGCAGCCTGTGCCAGTGTCTCACCACCCCCACAGAAAATAATTTTTCCTAAAATTTACCCTAATATCTACTCCTCCCTTCAAGTTTTAAACAATTGCCCCTCGTCCTCTCACTACAAAGCGCATGTCTAATACATCTGATGAACTGAATCCTGAAAGTTCTTGCTTTCTTCCACTGAATTTAAGGGAATACCAGGGTGATTAGCAGATATGCAGCGATTTAGTACAGTTGACTAAAAATGTTGTCTAATGATTTTTAAGATGACTAAACTTACCTAAACAGACTTACAACCATGAACCAATATTAAGTTCTGTGTTGTGCCTTCCAGCCCTTGTGGATGTCTGAGACACAACAGGACACTGAAAA
Organism: Heliangelus exortis; assembly: GCF_036169615.1. Classification (NCBI taxonomy): domain Eukaryota; kingdom Metazoa; phylum Chordata; class Aves; order Apodiformes; family Trochilidae; genus Heliangelus; species Heliangelus exortis. The sequence goes on from NC_092422.1 coordinate 67,329,591, forward strand.
TACTACCGGATTCCTGTGAGCTATTCCAGCCTTCAGTGCCCTCTTCAGGATCAGCACATAGTTCCCTAGACTCTCTACAATGTTGACTAGACGTGTTATGATTGCCTAAATCAAAGTATATATTCCAATCAGGGATGGCTTAAATGCATGAGACATTGCCCATCAGATGTAATATGGCTCTGCAGAAGACCTGCACCCTTTAGTAGGAAGTACCTTTAGGTATTTCATGCTATGTGTAAATTGGCCTGTAGATTCCATTCACTACTCAGAGAGCTTTCCCACCTGTCTCAGATGTGGACAACTACTCACATTTTGTTCTTAGATATCTACAGTTTGGTACTGAAGCCTTTTTCTGAAGTTAGGGGAAATTAATTCCACTTTGAGCATACTTGTAAATAAAATCCATCTTTTTATCAAGCTTACGTATTTACAGTGGTAGTGGATCAAAGGTTGGACTTGATGATCTCAGAGGTCCTTTCCAACCTGTCTGATTCTATGATTCTGTGATTCAATGATTCTATTCTATGATTCTACAGATGAGAGTCTGCTCTGGGTTTAGAAAGCTGAGCTACCAGTTTGCTTTATTTTTGACCTACAGAACTGCATAATATTTAATATTTTGCATAAATCAGCATGGGCAAAACATTATAAAAATCCCCAAACCCTTTGTTTTAGAAATCTGTTTTATGAAGATTGCTACTAAATTCAAGTTTGGTAACAAAGGTTCCTTGAAACAGTAAAAGAATCAGACAACAAATCAAGAGGAGCTGTTCCATACAAATTATTCTGGATATCCTTGCAGACTTTGAGAGGGATTCAGTAGCTTGAACACAAGTGTCTAGCACCATTTGATATGCCCCAGGGCACCCAAGACACCTGCATGGAGCTGACAGGTACATCACGGGGCTTACAAGAGACCTGTGTCCTACTAGACAGGCAGCTTGAGACCAGGTGGGGGCACCTGAGATGTCTCAAGTGGCAACTAATGCTAATGTTTAGGCAATAGAATCCTGTTCTTTGTGTACAATAGAAGCTGGACCACTGTATGGGTTGCCTTGTCAGACACAATGCAGCTAACATGAAAGCTTTCTCTCTGACAGGAATCACCATCAATGATTTGTCTTTTAAACCACGCTTAATAAATTATTAAGAAATAAAGCCACATGCATTAAAGAAGCTTAGGGTTGGGTTCTGAGATAATATAAATTATTGCAACTGCACCAACTTCAGTGAACTGACTCCTTTCTTCTGATCAGCTGAGGATCCAAATCCTAATAGAGCTTATGCACGTCTTTTACATTTCATGTGTGATTTCCTGGAGTCAAAAGCATGTGCTACTTGGCCCAGTGTGGGGGGACTGTTGCTGGCTTCAGATAGTGTTTCTTTCCTGGGCAGCATTAGTGTGACTTGCAGATGTTCTTTCCAGTCAAAAAATCAATCATTAAAAAAATTGCTTTTTTTCTTTAACTCTGCCTGAGAGCACAAGTCCTTCGGCCATAGCATCATTTTTTTGTAGCAATTCAGTCAGATTCCTGGGCACCTGATCCTTCAGAAGGATGCAGGTGTTGGCTGTAGTCCTTATGGCTATGAATGACTTCCAGAACACCCAGAGAAAAAGGTGGCTGACATTGATCCAGGGAGCATCCCATCATGCATCCTTCATTGTGACAATAAATTCCTTCTCTAGGATACGTGGCTTGCATCCAACTTATCTAGTCTGTAATTTCATATTGTCAAAATTTTGAGTTAGAAATAAACACCTATTACAAAAATATTAATTCTCTTATTTCTAACAGCAAGGTGAGTAGGATGTTGGAACTGCAGGGATTTTTTCCAGCTGCTTGATTTTAGATTTTTGTTAAAACAATGAAGTATTCCTTGATTTTATAACTACTAAATAATTCCCCAGACATGGGCTAGATTGCTTGCAAGATCAGAAAAGACCAGTTCAGAGTTCTCCTTCTGGTGCAGCTCTAGAGAGCTTGGGCATCAGAACTGGGCATCAGGACAAACAATGTGGGCATATTTTAGGTGCTAACTTTAGTTTCAGTCTATTCCACACTAACTGTCTAAAAACTTTAAGCATCTGTTGTATTTCTTGCTAGGAGAAGTTGCCTGTGAGTGAATGGTTTCTTCTTTTTTTTTTCTGTATAAATTGTCAGCAGAGTTTTGTAAAAAAACCCACATTTTGTAATAAGAAACATAAGGAGTATTTTGTTTCTTTTATCTTCTTTGTCAGCAAGGTATTAGTATTTTTCCTCCTGCCCTTTTTAAATATAGGGAACATTACTTCAAGCGACTTATGCTTTTGATATTATGGAAATGGAAAAGGAAATGTATACATTGTAAATTTAAAACATTATTGTTACTCATAGGAGAAAATAATAACCGTGTTTACTGAAATGACTGTCATGCAATGGCAGCTGTCAGACAAAGCATGACAGTAGAGCAGAGATATCACATGGATTTGCCAAAAAACCATTCACATCAGCACTTAGGATTACAATTTTCTGCAATATTTAGCTGTTGGTGAATTATTTTAGGCTGAATAGAAATTTCAGGTTTGCCTTGCTACAGGTACTTTCTTTTCTGCTCCCCAGAAAGGGAGAACTGATTTAGCATAATATTTAGTTAGTTCTGTGCAGGGAGTTTTGTCTGAGTAGTTGCTTCTTGCTAATGGATGAGGGCTCAGACATGAGCTCCCTGAAATCCTTATGTGAGCTACAACTCAAGATGAGCTAAATGCCACTTGTCCAGGCATGATGCATAGAAGATTTAGGTCTCTGCTATCACCATGTCTCCAATACAAGCTGCAATGACATTCCATGGTTGTGGAATCCCACCTTGTTTCATGCACATAAAGGGGTGGATCCTGATTTGTGGCTCTGAGGTTCATCAAAGTGTTTGATATGCCTCACATGTTGTTATGATTTTCAGACAGCAAGGGAAAAGCAAGGATTGGCTTGTTGGTGAGATATACTATGGTCTGCTACCCTGGAGAAGGTACAAATGTGTTTGCATACCCTGTCTAGACTTATGCCAAATCTCTGGATGCACTGTGTTTCACTCCTTTGGTGTACTACAAAAGACTGGGGCCATCAGATCTCCAAGAGATATCTCACAGGGAGAAGATGCTTTCCTCACTGCACAGTGTACATATACTTGAAATCACAAAGTAAAAAAAGGAAAACAGAGTCATGTCTAGCCAGTATTTCCATTTCTGTGAAGGTGGGTAAGCCTGAGCTTACTGCCCCCACAGTGGTCAGTAATGCTGAGTGGAACATGGAAATTCTACCAGGAAACTTGATTGACTTTCCTCTGCAGGGAGATGAGGAAGCAGCAACTGAACTGTGATTCTGATGTATTTCCTGGTAGTAAAACAGTGACATAACCACATCTGAAGTACAGCATTCAGAGTCCAGGAATGGTTTTAAAAAATTAATCCAATTCCTTTGTTCAGTTTAAGAAGAGACAAAAAAAAAAAAAAAAAAAAAAAAAAAAAAAAAAAAAAAAAAGGTGGGGGCAACAATAGGAAATTAGTCTCGTTGATGTCTTAAATTAGTCTTGTTGACGTATTAGTAAAGTTAGATACTTTCAACCTATTAAAAACAGTGCCCCATCCTAAATATTCTAAGTTTGCCAGTAACTGTTGAGAGAACAAGCCCTATCACTAGTTTTCTTGTCATGCAAAAGGATGTTTGGATTTGATTCACCAAAAACTTCACTCAAAGTTTACTGAGTAAAGTAGTTATTATTTTTGGCATTGTGCTTCTGTGAAAAAAATGTGGTCTCGTGAGGGGGAAGCCAGATGGAAATATCCCTGGTTCTAACAACTTATCCTTCCTTGCTTGACTTCCCACATTGAATTATTTATCATCAAAAAAGGAAGTTATACTGTATTTGGATATGATTAGATTATGATTTACTCAGCCATGGCCTGATTCTACAAGTAAGAATTTTCCTGATTACATCATAAGCTATTCAATGTGATGTAAACGTTTCTTTGTCCTATATGTCAGATATTCTTCATTTCATACTAAACGATATATAAGAAAGGATAAGTTTACTCAGTGGTAAATGAAAACTAAAACTTGATGTGAGTAGTTTGTGCATGAATCAGAGAAACACTTTTAACTTTTTTGCCTCTTTTTCTTCAATACATACTCTAGATTTCATTCTTTTTCTGTTTAAAAGCTCTGTTCCTAGTTTGAAGAGGAATGACTTACATTTACATGAGTTTAGTCTGAGAGAAACAGCTTCATTAAATTCAACTGCAAACTGTGTTTAAATATCTATCATTCATATCAACTGAAAACTGAAAAAATATGAACTAAAAAGAGATTAAAAATACACCAGAGACTTCTTCAAAAGCTAGTTAATACGTAAGAATGGTAAAGAACATGAACCAAATGTCCGAAGATATGATACTAATCTGATTTTAAATTTATCTGATGAATTTTGGAAAAATGAGAAGTTCAAACTTAATTCAGTGTTTACATCCTCAGCTTTATTTTCTAGAGTCTCTGTCATAGGATGACAGTAATGAAACCTAGAAAGACGTTAATGTCTCTCTTAGAATGGTTGACTAAAAAAGAAAATTATTGTATATAAACTCACTTAAAACAGTTTTAAAATGTGTTTGGAATTGTATATACACAACAATACTGATAAAAAATAATTTTAGAATTTGAATGTGTATTTTCTTTTTGCAGGCAAGTGCACTGTCTTATTGCAAAGCTGGGAGTCAATAATCTAAATGAAGTAATTTTTAGAAATATACTTAATTCTGTTGATTTACAGTAGAATTGGAGTTATCATAAGGCTGAACTTGACCTTTTAACACCTTATTGTAGTGACTGATAATTTTGTTCTTCCAGGATAACAATAATTCTTTCAATATATTAGAAAAATTACCAAGACTGTATTCATGTCACATTTGGATATTATTCTGAACTATCAGAAACAACAAAAAAAATCAAATTATTTTCTTTATAACAATTTGTATAGATCCTTGAATCCTGCAGACCTGTTTTTTTGTACTTTGCATAACTTAGGTATTTCTTTTTTACCCATCAAATTATCAACATCTGCATATTCTGTTATATCAGTTTCAGTGCCAAAAAATAGAATGATAATGCTGAAAACCAACTTATAGTATGGTTTGAAATCCTTCCTCTCAAATAGAAATTAAATACATAAATTTTATCTTCACTGGTTTCGTCAGAGCTATGCAAAGAACTAATTTATCATCAGATACCTAAACGGGGTTATTAGTAGACACATAAAAATTTGTTTATCCATATCAAAGTAAATAACTCAGTGATAAAAATTTCACACAGAAATTCATGGGCTAAAAGAAGTGATGAAATAAGGGGTTATTTTAGCAGTTTATTTAACTCACAGGAAACAACATATCAATATAAACAGCTTTTATTTACACAAATTTTTCATGTAATTGAAACAAAAGACTTGAATCTGAAAAAGATGAAGAATGTGTGCAGGAAGAAAAGGCAAATACGAAATTAATTAAGTCCACAGTTTTTCAAACTTTCCATCTATAACATTTCCACCGAGCTACTTGGTTCTTCAATACAAGTTTAAATAAGGATAGCTTTTCATGGACAGGCAAGTGTTTTTCCTACAGCACTTGCTGGGTGGTCATTGAAGAGTTTCAAGCAAACCATGTTTACAGTAATCCCTCCCTGATACATTGTTGTGTTTTTTTTCCCTGACAATTAGAAATTTAGAGATTTCTGAAGACAGACATCAGACCATTTCCATGGCACTGATATCCACCAATGAAGATATCTTTCTGCTATCCTACGATGTTTGAACATTATCCATTTGGCCTCACTGGTGTCCTGAGCCAATGCCTTCTCTCTCAGAGTCATGGTGTACATGAAGACAGACTCTGAGCTTCACAGCTCTTCAAACCTGCTGCCAGATCACTGTGGGCCTCCTCAATTGTGCACTGTGGTTCAAATTGCAACATGATGCTGTTTTTAGAGGCAGATCATGGATTCAGTGAAATGTTTATAGGTACCTTATGCAAAGCAGGTAATTGCGTTGTATCAGCTTCTTTCTTACTGAAATGGTCGTATTTACTCACCAAAATAATTTAAAATATATTGAGTAGTAAGCAAGGTGGCACATATTTTTATGCTGCACAAGAACATTTTATAGTTAAATGAAGATTGAATGTATTTGTGAAAGTCAGTAATGTCTTTGTGGAAGTGGAAAAGGGCTTAGAATGAATAATAAATAGGAGTTTCCAAGATAGCACTGTACAAAACATCAGCAATGAACTTGAGCAAGTCTCATCAGGAGAAAATAATCTTTAAAACATAAAAAAAATATGGAATTAGCACAATGCTGAAAAGCTTTTGTTTCTCATAAATTTTTGCAGTGCTTGTAAATAAAATTTGTTGGCTAAGAGACCAGTTACTGAGCTCTGGCTAGGCATGGATTGAATGTACAAGATGTTGATGTGAGCTCATAAGTGACTTTCATTTACTAAACTGACACATGGTCTTCAGACTTTGGATACTTCTCTGAAATACTGTATAAGATGGATGACTTGCTTTCAGATTCACTTAAGCAAAGATGTTTGGCCACGTTTAATTTGCTAAAGTAATTTCCAGATGAGTAGTTTCCTCCAATTGTCCATTAACATTAAGTGAGATTAAGGGAGCTATTAAATACTGATTCTTTTACTCAGGAGATCTCTATGCCTAGGCAGTTTTCCTGCTGACATTTATGAGAACTCTTCTGATATACTTATACCTCATATGCTAAATATTTTAAATTCCTCCAAAGAAACAAAGCAGGTGGCTTTGTACTCATTACAAGGAAATCTCATTTTGCTGTCCAAATTAGCTATGGAACAAAACCAACATAAAATGTACGCACATCTCCCTGATAAATGTTGACAGAACCCTCTTGCCAAAAATACATCTATTTAAATCCAAAGTATTATAACTAGTTGTGTTCATACAGCTTTACAGTGGGGAATTCTTTGCAATGTTCTCTGACAAGCTATCACACGATGATTACTGATGGGTGAACTTTGAAAAAATAGTTTAGGAAGGCAACTAAAACACTGCTTGTTTTTCCAATACTTCACTAAACCTTTTTAGTCAGAACATCTGATCAGATCTGGCATTCTCCTGAGATGTTCAGTAGTTTCAAGTTCTGGCAGAGTATTACATGGAAAATATTAAAGAGGTTTCTCTCATGTAGGCTTGAGTGAAGGAAATTCCAACCGGTGCCCAACTTAAGAAACTTGTGCTATATATGATGTGTTTAGATCTTTTCAAAGACCACTGGAAAACAAAATAGACAGTGATAATAATCAATAAGAAAACAAAGAGTTAAGAATCTTGACAAAATTATTAAAATATTTTGCAGCTTCTAGGATTTTTTGTAACACCTTTGAAGACTGATTTTAGTTAATTACCTCACAATGTTTGCTTCTGTCTGTTCTTCACTACATTTCTACCACTATGTGAAAAAATATATTTCCCTTATATTCTTTCTCTGTACCTACCTTTACAATTTATGTGCCTGATATGAAAATTGCTTAATTTTTCAGCCCAGTGATTCATAGAATTATGGATGATTTGGATTGGAAGGGACCTTAAAGACCATTTAGTTACAAGCCCCCTAGACCATGTTGCTCAAGGCCCCATCCAAACTGGTGTTGAACACTTCTAAGGACGGGGCAGCCACAACTTCCCTGGGCAACTTGTTCCAATGTCTCACCATGCTCACAGGAAAAAAATTTTTCCTAATATCTAACCTAAATCTTCCCTCTTCCAGTTTAAAGCCATTGGCCCTTGTCTTATCACTACATGCCCCTGTAAAAAGTCCCTTCCCAAGTTTCTTGTAGGCCCTCTTTGGCCTTCTTTGGAAAGCTGCTATAAGGTCTTCTTGGAGCCTTCTGTTCTCCAGGCTGAACAACCCCAGCTCTCTCATTCTTTCACAGAATCACAGAATCATCTGGGCTGGAAGGGACCTCTGAGATCATCAAGTCCAACCCTTGATCCACTACCACTCTGGTTCCCGGACCATGGCACTGAGTGACACCTTAAAAACCTCCAGGGATGGAGAATCCACCACCTCCCTGGGCAGCCCATTCCAATGCCTGATCACCCTCTCTGTAAAGAATTCCTTCCCAATATCCAACCTAAACCTCCCCTGGCAGAGCTTAAGTCCATGTCCTCTTGTCTTACTGGGGGCTGCCTGGGAGAAGAGACTGACCCCCCCCTGGCTACACCCTCCTTTCAGGGAGTTGTAGAGAGTCATGAGGTCTCCTCTGAGCCTCCTCTTCTCCAGACTGAACAGCCCCAGCTCCCTCAGCCCTTCCTCACAGGACTTGTGCTGGATCCCTTCACAGCCTCCTTGCTCTTCTCTGGACCTGCTCCAGCACCTCAATCTCCTTCCTGAACTGAGGGGCTCAGAACTGGACATAATAGGGGGGAGGTACTAGAGAACTCTGGTCATATTCATGGTCGTGTCATCTTTTTTTTTTTCTTTTTTTTTTTTTTTTGATATTTCTGTCTCATTTGGATCTCAGAACTGGAAGGAAATCTCATTAATTAGACGTTTACTTCCACCTCTAGCAATATTATTTTTTCTTTCACATCTGATCCTAGTAGGTAATCTGAGTAGTTATTTTATCATACACATTTGTATCTATTACTAATATGTAACAAAAAACCCCACAACACAGCTATTCATAAAATCAAAGAGAAAATGCTGTTCTCTTCCCTAAAAATTCCAGAACATTAAGGAATATTCTTTTTCCATTCCAAAACTTGTCAAAATGTTTCTATGAGAAATGAGAACAAATCACACCAGAACATCTACACTTTAAATAGTCCATGTGATTCCAATGGAGACCTATAGCTGAGTTCTTGCTCCTACCTAACAAGACTTAATCTTTGTGTTAGATTTGCTGTGGTTATTATAAAGCAGAAACTGTAAAACTGTCTTTCAACCCAATTAATCTATATATGTATCCTTGATGGGTGCTTGTTTATTTGGCTTCTGTCTTTATCCATAGCTCTATCATACTCTATTATTTAATGGATTTCTTCAAGTCCTAATTGCCTCTAGCTTTTCCTATATTCATTTTTCAAGACAATGTGATACCATGACACCATATAGTGAGAAATCTGCTAAGCAATAAAAATTTAACAGTAGCTCTAATTAGATGTGCAGAAGATATCAGAAAATGTTGGAGAGCAGAGCATTGGCATCTGGGGCATAGCTCTGTTCTCTTTTCTGCCAGGGCAAATGTATTTGCTTTAGGGAGATATACTTGAATATATTGTATCTATATCAGGGTCTTTGTATTTAATTTGTCTTAAGAGAATTCAGCTTTCCTAAGATACAGACTATATCAGATAAATTCAGATTAATTATTACAAACTATTTAGAAGTTTAGGATCATTAGCTCTTCTGGTCTTCAGACAAAATTTTTAATGTTCCAGAGGATAAGGAGAAACTGAAGGAAAGATAGGCTACAGGATGGTTAATTTGAAAACAAAAGGGCATCAAATGCTAAAGAAAAACTCATTTTGTAGTAGTCATTACAGCTTTTGAAAGAATTACAGTGTCTAAAAGGAAGACCAGATTACTTTTACAATTTATTCAGATAAGCAAACCAAAATTTGGATGGAAATTCAGCACTAGGGAATGCATAAGAACAGTAAAACTCTCAGAGATATGTTCTCTCATGCTGTGTAGTGAAATGGAGAAGAACAGGCACTCTGAAGTCACTGTTTGTCTGACCTTTTTTGGACACTTTGGGAAAGGATGAGGTGGCTACTTGCTTCTGTTGGATATAACAGGAGCCTCGGGTTACTAATTGAGATATAGACATTTACATTGTTTTTACTTTGTGAGGTAAACCTTGATCATTAGAAATGCTTTAGCCAAGCACAAGTTAATCAGGTTAAAAAGTGCTCTTTCACACTTCAGTAGTGTTACAAAATACAGCAGGTCCATAATTATTCATCTAAAATGATGCTCCGATTACTGTGGAATTTCAATTATCTTTAAATGTTGTCTTTTCATGTTCAACTTCAACTCATTAAGATTACTTCTGTGAGTTAGGTTTGTTACCAGTGTGTGAGAAGGGAGCTGTGGAAAGACTTGGATTTTAAAACCCAGCTCTTCTTCAGATGTCTATTGACCAAACTCCTACTGGCTGATGTAAAGCTACAGGAATCAACATTCTATCCTTCTCAGCTCAGCCAACAAACACATATCCTGAATCACTATGAAAGTTAACTAAGAAATTTCGACATGGCTGATATTTATTTATTATTATTTTCTGGAGAAAATAATGGCTCGAAATTAAATAATGGAACTATTACAGTAATTTTAAAAAAAAAGCTTGATATTTTCCATTTTGTGAGATTAACTACTTTCCCATGTAAAATAATGGTACTAATATTAAGGGAATGAGCTTTCAGAGCGCCTTAGCTCAATCCTGTGAACACTTACGCACATAAACTTGATTGTTCTTGCTGACAGAATTATATAATGAGTAGATGAAAGGAATGCAGCAGAGGTCATATGTTTGGAATTCAACACAGCATATGTTCTTGTGCCTCATGACATATTACAATGAAAAGTTATTTACAGTTTAGCTATAAAAGAAATTGTCATATGTATGAATTAGAGACCATTCCTCTAAATAGTCTTTACCCTGCCTCATGAGATTCCCTCTTTTCTGTTGTTTTCATTTGTCCATTTGCACAAATTACCTAGGACTGTTTCTAGAGTTTAGACATCATACTTTGATATATCCCTAACATTATGTTGGGTAGAGAGCAAGGGCACAAAACCTGTGTTTTTCTGTTGTCTAAGAAGATTTATTAGACTCTCAGGACTACCAAAACCCAGTCACTCGACAGATTGAAAGTGTCAATATTGCCAGGTATTCTGCAAATGCTGTGCAATGATTTTGCTTTGATTGATCTGCAAGTGCTTCTTTCAGTCTTAGAAATGGCTAGTTTTTTAGATTATGGAAACTTTTTAAAATATTCAGTCTGAAAATTTGCTGGTTTTCTATCCCATTGGAATTCTTTTTTAAAAAAGCTGAAAAATTGTTTATGTTGCCAAATGTACTGTCTTTTTTCCTTTCTTGTCTTTAATTTATGTGGATTTTTTGACAATTTCATTGAGAAATTAGAGATTTCTTTGAAAATACTATTTCATTGTTATTTTTGAGGCTTGACTTTGCTTACAACCTATGATGTCACATGTTTTTCAGTTGTCTGTTGTTGAACACGAGACCACAATTATAAATTCAAGCAATTAGATCAAGGTCTATGTAGCTGTCCATCCTGATCACTGAGTAGCCTACAACAAAAGCCTAAGCATGCATCCAAGAAAAAAAATGATAAATCGTTATAGTTTTTCAAAATATCTTTTCCTCTCAAGAAATATCTTTCTTCTTGATATGGGTAAATATTTCTGTTCCCATGTATGGTTATCTCCATGTAATGAAAGGTCTATTCACTGATATGGGAGTGAATATGTGAGCCCTTTATGTAATAAGATGTCACTGCTTTCAAATGTACGTCAGCTGACAATTTGATTTGGTTATTGGTCACCACTCTTTTTCTTTTTAATTACCATATAGATATCTTACTTGGGATTTGTAAGTTTCCCACATTTTTTAAAATCCTGAGGTACAATAAATACTGAGAAAAAAATTCTCTTACATCAAAAATCAAACAAGCAAATGTAGAATTTGATTAAAACCTCTGTAAGTGTCAGGTAAAATATAAGGGCCTTTCTGATTTTTATTAGGCACTGGGCTCTTTTGTCAGCTGGTATAAATCAGTCAGCTTCAATTTATGTTAATAAGAGTAGTCTGACTTGTACCAGTTGAGGAACTGGCTCTTTCAGCTCCAGCATATGAAAGTATCTATGTTGAGTCAATCAAAAATTTTCTATGACAAATGAGGAAAGTATGATAGGAACTAGATGGCAGGGAGTTGTGTTACATCGTGTATTTTAAAATTCAGGATCAAGGGTGTATATCCTGTTCAAATCACTGAGGCTGAGTTCTGAACATCCAGACATTTCCTTTAGAATAGGTAACAAAAAATAGAAAAAGCCTGTGATTTTTACCTGTCAAATATTAAAATAATTTGAAACTCTCTGACCATCTATACACTGCTTGATTGCCTACCTGAACTGTCACATGAATGTGGTATCTCACTGAATTTAAGTGAAAAATTTGTCACATAAAAATGTCTGTCCAATGTCTAGTCCTACCATCACTCCTAATGGAGAGACCAAGGTCTAAATGGTTCACAGAAGCTAAACTGCTTACCTTTGAAACCTATTCTTCCAAGCCAGAGTTAAAATGCATTGGTTACATGAAGGACAGTAGCCTGAAAGTTATTTATTTAAAATAGCTTTATTTAAGATAGTTCAGCTACTTGGCATGGGATTTACTTGACTGTACTCTTCTAACTCTTGGGGTCTTATCCTGAGCATTCAGTAGCATGAACAGGCAATCCTTTTTACTACCATTTGTATTTATGATGGGTTTAATCTCCCTCTAGTGGATTTTGTGTTTCTTCTTGAGAAGAGGAAGATTCTAGATGAGTGCTCTAGCTTGCCCACCCACTTCCTGTAGAACTGGTAGTTAAAATCTGGATATAGAGGGGAAGATGTAGTTTCTAGGCAGGGCTTATGAGGGTAGTGGACAGAAAAACATCTGCTTGCCATGAGGGTGTTGTAAACACAGCCATCTTGGGTAAGAGTCATCACCTTTGCCCTTTTGGACATCAGCCACAGCCCACATGTAAAGGTCACTGGGCAAAAGGGCACTTGAAACCTCATGGGTAACTTCATATCCAGCCAGGACAGGGACAGTTTGAGGTTTAGGATTGACCTCCTAGGCTTGAGAGCACATTCTGTATCAGACTGTGAAAAACAAATCCCTGGGGAAAAACAAGAGAGCCTCAGATTCTGGCACTGACAGTCCCATGGTTCTACATTTCTGGAAGAGGTTGGAAGAGGATGTGGCACTAGATCCTTTCTGAGCTTCAGGTTGGTTCTGGTGCCATTACTTATTGAAGCAGAGGGAACTGGTATATTTCTATTTCACTTGCATAAAAAAAAAGGAGAAAAAGGAAAAATATTTTTGTAAATATTTTAAAACAGATATCTGTAACTGGAAATAAAAAACATATAGTGACTGCACTGTGGGAAAAGTGAAGGCAGTTCATTAGCAGAAGTTGTCATGAGGAACATGCAAAAATTTTTTAAATGCTGTTTTCTTCTCCTGGGCAAAAGGATCTACTAGCACCTCCCACGACCTCCCCCTTCTCCATTAGCAGCATTCCAAATGGATTTAATGTTTGTATGGATGGTAATAGTTTATTGCTAGATTCTAAATATGTTACATAAAACATGTGTTCTTATTTTCAGTTGATCATGTTGTACCAGAGGGGAGGAAATGCAATTAAAATAAAAACGACACACTAACTGGTATTTCTGAAGGCAGTTTTTAGAATTTAAATTGTGACCTCAGTGTAGACCATAAATATAAAATTCATATGTGCTCTGCTTCCTGCATATAATTACCTATCACAAGGTTCATAGTTTAAATGAAATTCTTTATGAAGCAAGAAATAGTATAACAGTGTTTTCTGGCTTAGTGCCCTACAGGATACATCAAGCAAAGATACTTTTTCTAATTTTAAAGAGAAATAAAAACATGTGGAACATATGCACTTTTGATGCTGTAATCCTATCAGAATATGTTTGTTTTTATTAAATTTTCCTCATTGAATGCTTCCTTTTCTCAGTGCATTCAAGGGGTGACACTACATTCCACATGAGTTTAATAGTCAGAGCAGCCTGAATGATCTTTCAGATTCTTCTCTTTCTCTGTGTTTATAAATACTTGAAACCTGCAGTGTACCTATTGGTATTACTTCCTTTAATCTTGGCATGGAGCCCGAACAAACAGGATTTGGATAGGTGAATTGTGCAAGGATTGAGGGTAGACAGAGAAAAAGGACTAATCCTGCCAGACTGTAGGCCGGCAACATAATTTGACCTAATGCAACATTTGGGCTCCTTTAATTTCCCTGTTGCACCACACAGTAGCTTTAAACTGTGCTATGTGTACAGGCATAGATTCATTTCTCCATTCCTAAGAGTCATCATCCTTCTGACTGTTCATTTCTGCATTTCTGTGCTTCTGCATCTTTGAAAACCATCCTGGGAACACTTTACTGCTTTACCTCTAGTACAGAATCTCAAAGATGTCCATATACCAGCTAATAACACCCTTAAGATTCAAAAGGTGTGGCTAAACTCCAGGTTTATCTTCCTCTGTCTTTAGACAAACGAGTTAAGCTCAACAATATAGTTGATTAGCCACAAGACACCAGATCTTATGGGCAGGTTGCAAAAATGTCCTTGTTGATCTTGGTCACTAAGGAAGCTCATTTTTTTTGTTATATTACTTGCTCTTGCTAGGTAAGTCCCTGCTTTCAAACTTCCAAAGCTTCTGTCACTTGAGCACAGGGAAGTGTGAAGTCATTCTCAAAGCAGGGGACTTATTTTTAAATTATTTACAGATCATCAGGGTTTTTTCTTTCAAATAATTGTTGCATTATGGCACAGCTTGCTGCTTAAATTGTTCTCACTATATATCTGAACATATCAGAAAAAAAAATACATATTAAAAAAAATTTTCTCTACATCTTTGTGATGAGAGTTTGTCATTCAAAATCTTTAGATGTGTGTGAAGAAAACTTTAACTAAATTTTGTAAGAATACTGATTTGAATAGATATGTGCACCTATATGAAAACATTCCAGAATCAGTAAAACAATAGCGTGTTATAAGCAACAAAATCCTAGATACATTAAATACGATTCGTGCTCTCATAATTATGATGAAGTTCTACACATATTTTGCTTTAAAATCCCTTCAGTTAATATGGCACATTGTTCAACATACTCTTATTCATATGTATTCTAAAGCTATGGTGATCTGTGGTGCATGCTCAAGGACATCTGTGGTTATTACATGCACATGATCACACAAGAAAATGTGGCAGCCAAAGACAAACCTATGAAACGTGTAGAGATGGAAGCTTACAAAGATGGCAGTGACAGATGTTCTTGTTGCAGTACTCTTGTCATGGCCTCAGTTAAAAAAAAAAAAAAAAGAAACAAAAAAAAAGTTTAAGATAGGTTTCAGGGCTCAATTCAGTTGCCTAAATATATTTGTCTAGTACCAATGAAGACCACTGCTATTATAGTTCTAGTCAGTAAAGCCAACGGGGTGTGTCCAAAGATGCCTTCAGCTGAGTCTAAAGTAGACACCCGTGGAGGTCAGCTACTTAGCTGACCAATAAATGCCCTCCACTGGATCTTCATTGCCTGTGTTCTTTGATGGGAGCTTAGAAATATTCCTTGTATATAGACATCTACATCTGGACACAAACTTCTCAGACTTGCCAGTTTAGAGTAGCTTTTTAATTGGTTTTTTTGCTTGTTTATTTTTTTGGTTGGTTGTTTTAGAAAAAAATAATTAGTTTCTTGTGGTTGTATTGTCTAATATTTGATAAGGTATAGGCTCCTTATCAAATTAAAAATTTCTCCCAGTTTACCACTAATGTGAACAGTGTATTATCATCATTCAACTACGATGCAGGGGCATAAGAGTTTTACACTAATGCATGCATGTGTCCATTTGGAAATCTTGTGTGTTTTAATAACATGTATGATATAATGCTTGATATAATTTAGTAACATGCATGATATAATCCAGAAGCAGATGCAGGCACCATCTTGTATCTAGCATAATGCTTAACAAAAACTGCCAGTCAAAGTTAGAAACACTGTGAATAGATAACTACCAGAAATCAGAACATATTCTGGCCAGAAGAGCAGCATCAGACCACATACTCCTTACTTTTCATGTTTTTATTGGTAGCCTTTATCATATTTGAACAGAAGAGTTGTGTTTATCTCCTTCAGTGCTGAATGAAATCATGTTGCTTGCTACTTATTGAAGAAGTAAATCTTCCTCTCACCTTTGCCTCTCTGCTTGATGGATTGTTTAAAGAAAAAAGTCTGTTCTCTTCACTAAAATCATCTTGCCTGAGTCTCAGCTTGTGTTTTCATATATTAGTTACGTGTCTTTTTTCTTTCAAATGAGAGAACTAAAGGAAAGTATTGCTTCTGTTATTCTTCTCCTCTAGGGTCCTTTGTAAGCTTTTATTTGGGTTAAGCACATTTGAGATTAATCAGTCCACAGAATACGGGCGGGTACCCTGTCATGTCAAACTGTTGCCATTAGTTTTCATTTCAACCCTTCAGATATCTGTATAAACCACTCTGACAGGAAGCAAGCTGAGCTATATGGTGCTGTATTTTTGCTGTGTGCTTCACATTTTTGTCCTGGATCTTTCCATTATTTTGAAGTGTTTGAGTGATGCAAAGTTGCTTACATTTGGGTAACTTCTGTCTAGAGGGGACATTAATAAAGACAAGCATTCTTCATTCAGCAAATGTAATAATGTCTGGAAGTCTCCACGTGTTGTGGAGTGATCCCAGGCTTTCCAGTCATGGAGGTATCAGTTGAAAAATCCCTTATCTCCCCCAGGGAGGAAACCTGGGATCCATTTATGTGTTCTTTGTAGTTGATAAAAAGATTACAAATAGCCAGCTAATATTTCAAGATTATTCTAAATTACTGATTAGCATGGTAAATTTCAAAACATTAAAACAAATGAGGACATGCTTTTTAAATATATTTCCTTTAATACTCAAAGCTTCTAGGGCAGTTAGTTACAGAAAGTCAAAGGTCAACCGATTGATTCCAGTCTGGAAATTTAGACAAGGGAAGTTCTTTAGGGCTCCTGCTTTGGATCAGGAACAATTTGAAAGACGAACAAGCCTGCACTTTTTTTAATTATTTTTTTTTTTTTTAATCCCCTCCCTCGAAATGGATTAATTTCTTACTTGAAGAAGTGATGGTAATAATACCGGAGGTCCTCACTTTCTACCATATGTTAATTTGCATCCACAACTTTTTGATTTGTCTCTTCCTTTTTTCTCAGAAAAGTCACAATAGCAGGGTGCCATACTGAGATTTGCAATCACCAAGACTCAGTTCAAAAAATACTAAATCACATTTACAAATATGTGAGGTAATTTCGTCATAAGTAATGAAAAACTAAATAACAGCTGTGAAAAATATTTATGTTAATTTATTTTTTTTTAATTATGGGTTTAAAATGTCCAATAACTACAGAGGGATTTATGTGTACTTCTATAACATGGATATGAAATAAATAGTCCTTTTTAACCCCAACAGTATTGTGGAGGTTCTTCCAGTATTGAGCACTCATATCCCAAATTCATGTATGAATAGCTTTCATTTGCATAAGGAATCAAAATTTGTCATGCAACCTGTTGTGGCTTTTCAATTTTGAGTTATTTGTAATTATGCTAAGCAGTTTGGTGTCTATTTAATTCATCAAAATGAGCACTTTAGATGCAAAATGGGATCAAGAAGAAAGACCTTGATCATCCTCCTTAGATGTTCATTTGATGAAGAATTAGCCTATCCTCTGTGCAGCAATTGCTGACCTTTCACCTCCTTTATTCTGTTTCCTCTCCAGCCTTCCAGGACAATATTCCTGCTGACAGGAAAATAACACATCGTGTTGCTGAAGCTCCTATTTAATCTCTATCTGTTGACCCTGTTGCCAAGTAATACCACCCGTCTCCACCCTAAATCTAAATTATTTCTAACTAATTGCTCCCTTTGTATCTTCTCTTCATCTCACCAGCTTTCTGGCAAGAGCCTTTGAATGCATTGATCAGCTTGTCTTAGCTGGAGGGTGCAGGGCATGCCACAGGCACTAACTTATTTAACCCCCAGCAACAAGATCACTTAACACCAGTAGGAGACAGGTCCTTCCTCCCCTCTCCTCCGCCTTCCCAAACTCAAACTGAAGTGCAGCAATAGAGATTCTTTGTCTTGATTCTCTACCAATCTCCTGAGCGCCTTTCAAAGGACTTCATTATTGTTACAGTGCTTGTTGTCAGATCCCCTTCTTCTGCCTCTTGAAGTGCCTCCCACGGTCATTGCTGACTCCAGGGCCTCTTCTTGTCAGTTTTTACATTAATGACATTCCCAGTGTACCTGAAATCTAAAATATTTATGTTTGCAGATGACAATGTTCCTCTGTTTGCTGCTAATGTCTCCCTCTCTCCTTTGAAAAGACATATGTGATCAAGAAGCTTAATGATATACAGTACCTCTTTCCTTTCTGCCCCTCTCTCTTGACAGAAATGTGGTTATCCTCTTTTCCTGCTCACAAATTAGTTACCCTCTCATGCTGCACAAACTTTACAGTTCTAGAAAAGTAGCTTATCTGCTGCCTTAATAAGATACAAATGTTCTGTGTCTACAGGGGTGATCTCTTCAGGTCAGGGCTGAGGCCTATTGGCTCAGCAGTACAGGATAAGATATGTGCTGCTTTGGCTCTCTGGCATGTTTGGCTTTTCAGAATTGGTCTATATATTAGTAGTATGCATGCAAACGTATGCAAATCTTTAGGTGTACCTATGTATACACACAGATGTCTTTCTCTCTTCCCCTAGATATCACTGGAGCAGCCATCCTCTTCCATGGGTATTGCATTCATTTGGGGAGGTGGGGAGGAGAGGAGAGAAATGTTCTTGTCAAATATTATGACTACTTCAAAGGAATGGAGTCCTAATATATTTCAGATATGAAATACATTTGGATAAGTCATGTAAATTAATGTTAGCTTGGGAAATTGTATGAGTAGACAGCTAGAAGGGCTGAAGATTGTTGAGGAAAATAGAGGGCGAAAAGGAAACTGGGAAATCTTTAGGTAGCAAGGAAGAAGGGAACCATAAACTCTAGAATACTTATTTTTTCTACAAAAATAAAAAAGATGACCAGCCACACTGGTGGACAAAACTGCATCTGTTAAAAATGAAAAGGAGTGTAGGATAGCTCGGGGCCATGATAACTCTTAATCAAATGCAACCCAGACAGCAAACATGAGGCACCTTCCCAGCAGTCATTGGAGTTTTGATCAGAGACCTGAATGGAAGTGAACAGAGTGTTAGTATTTCCAAAGTTCATCTGGTTGCTGCCTCTGGGTAGCTGCAAGGAGACATACACAATAGCCACAAGGTAAACGAGGTCAAAAGGATAAAACAAAGAAATTAATTTTTGATGCTGAGACAAGACTGTTTTTGCTAGCACATAATTGAAGCTTTCCTGAAGACCAACTATGAAATGGGCAGAAGTGAGAAGCCTCACAGCACCTTCTTTTTTGTCATTCTCCAACTGCTGGGTCATGAGAAAAAACTCAGTTAAGTGTTAACCCTGTCTGCATGATAACCTTTTGTTTTCTCTGATGTTTCTGTAAAATGCCTCAAGAGCATACATAAAAGCTGTTTGGCAATGTCGAATGGAAAAAGTTCATAAAGCACCATGGAGGGTCTACCTGGCAGAATCCAATTCTGTGCACAGATACCAAAGATATCTTAAATACCAGCAGCTGTCTCACCACATGAGTGCAGCAGACTCTCAGTGAATACATTCTCCTCCCCTCCTCATCCTGGACAGAGCACTCTGCTGGTGTGAAGACTGTTCCCACTTCTTTGTAGAGGTGCTTGGAGTCAAAGATGAGGATTCAGCATTAACTCCAGACTAAGAATAACAGTCCCCAAGCTGACAAGAAATTAAATATTCTGGAGCAATGGAGAGGTGGTGGATGAATCATCCTTAGAAGCAGGTTGAAAAAGAGTTGGTGTGGCCAATCCTTCTGTCTTTAGAGAATGGTTTCCCCTATAAAGGCATCTGTCCTCTTCCCACAGAGTCTTTTATGGAATTAGCTGCCCCTGTGCATCTGAGGTCCTCTTGCTGGCTGCTATGTACAGGAAATCACTAACCAGGCAGACAGAAAATACAGACTCATGTGCCCAGGCTAGGCAAGTAACTTCTTTATTCATTCTCTTTATGGTGACAAATCGTTTTAGAAGGTAGACCAGATACAGGAATATATTTACTCTACAATATCCCAGATGACACACATGTCTCAGACTTGCAGAGGTGTTTATTGTTCATGATGCTCCATGATTTTGGATTCAGATGATTACTAAACAAAAATAAAAAATAAAACATGGTAGGATACAATTAAAATACAATAAATAAAGTACCACAGAATTCCACCTATAACTCACTAGAAGATTTGCCTCCATCCAATTAATCACAGATTGAATCACAGAGGACAATGAGTGCATTTGTGATGTTAAAGAAGGATTGTTGAACTCATCTCAACTTGGATGAGAGAGCCAAAGTGCTGTAGTTTAATCCATATTTTTTGGGGGGAGCTGTTGCTCATGGAAACCAGCTCTTCAACCACCCACAGCTTTTGTCTTGGAGAACCTTGTCTTGTCACATCCCCAAGCAGTCAGAGTGTTACCCAAAAAATTAAGTGATTTAAAAGATGAGGATCAGACAACTCTTTCAGAGTAGTTTGATCCTTGGCCCTCTTTTTCTTACCAGGATCGGTGTACCCAAAGTAATTTTAGTCTTTCACCCTCAACTGACTGAATAATAAAAATTTTGCTGGGTCTGGAACACTAAAGTCATTAGGTTTCCATCAAGCTGAAATAATTCCCATGTCCATTCATGTCTCAGAGGGATTGTTCGTATCTAAATATAGGATGAGTCTAATTCAGCTGTGTTATTTTGATGTTTGTAAAGGCAGATTTCCCAAGAATGATGACATCTCTGCAATGTCATGATTTGGGATTGTGATAATGTATAAAGAGGAGAAAAGAAATGAGGAATAAATAGAGAGATATTGAATTATTCACAGATTTTTTAAATACTTGCAATCAACCACTTCACATTTCAGCAACAAAGATTCCAAACATTGACTAAAACCAAAAACTTACCTAAAAATGGTTCATTATTACATATAATATGCACTTTCAGACCCTAACTTTGTATAAAGCCTTTGAAATTATGTCATTCTGTACTATGCTAATCAAAAAGCTCCAGTCTGTAACCAGTTTGTCATGACCCTGCATTACAAAAGCTGGATTGGGACAGCCTTCTGTAAGAACACATCAGCACTTATTATATAGATGTAAGCCTAATGAATGACATCCCAGAAGCTTCTGTTTCCATTGAAACTCATATGTAAGTATATACCTGACCATGTTAGGTCAGATGAGATATATTATTTTCTCCATGTATGAATCCATGCTACTAATCCATGTATGTTTCCACAGAACAGGCATAGACATTGAAGAGGTAGGCAGGGTTTGGGGGAATATGTAAAACCTATACTCTACACATTTGTAGATAATTTTGGACACATTATAGTCTTGAACTTTATTTGGTATTGCTGGCATTTTGGCTAAAAGCCATTGCTATAATTGTTAACAGCCTCTGACACACCAGCTAGAGCTTATATAGTTCATCCTCTTTTTTCTTCCTCTCGTTTCCTACCCTGTTGAAAAGCATCCTTTTCAATGGTTAAGCAGTGATTGAATTTGAGAAAATGTTTTAGTGGTGAATGTAGGGTACACAGCTTTTTAATCACTTCAAGACAGGCAATATTACTGTGCATCCTCTGTGGAAGAAACTATTAAATAATTGCTAGGCTACCTGCTGCACCTTATCATAATTGTAATTCTTTTTTCCTAAATGTTTGTTTTGAACTAGTTTCAGCCTCTGCTACACAGAATATTTTTAATCTTGGTTCTCACCCATACATATTTACCTGAGGCTGTCAAAGAGTAAGCACATTGGTTTATTAGCTGCTCTGCTAACCCAATCAGGCTGATAAATGTAGTCTTCAAACAGTAACAATAAATCAGAAAGCATTTTAGATAAGATATGACTTTGTCTTGTTCAGTGAGGTATGTTTGAAATCATTACATTTGAATATATGCACTGTTGCTGATACAAGAAGCAATGTTTAAAATGAAGGTCAGTGAAGCTTTCAAAGACCAAAGGCAGCAGGAGATGAGAGCAGCATATGCTTAGGTCCAGTATTGCTGGAGTTACACTATGGTATAATAAATTAAAAGGTAATTTTCCCAAGGAATAATGAGAAAGGGAAAGCACAACCACCAAATATTCTATATTGTAAGTCTTGAAAGAAAAGAATGAAAAATCTTGAAAACTCCCTTTTCTGTTGAATCTGAGAGAATTGCCTCAAAACACAGACAATGTTCTACTTTGACCACTGCTTAAACTCACGCTGCAAAGCTTAGTGTCAAAGAGGTACGTGTTACGTGTACATCTGGATTGGATAGGTATTTGCTGTATGGGAGAAAATGCTGAAGATGAGCTCTAGAAATGGTGGTGAATTGAACGTTAGATTCTTAGGATTCCTAACTCAGCTGAAGTATTACCTTATTTACTCAATTAAAGAGCTCTAGAATAATGACTATAGGTCTCAGTTTCAAACCCACCCCCCTGTCCAGAATTTGTATACATCTACATAAAATCTGGACTGATTATCTTTTTTTACATCAGATTCACAATAAATCTACCCAATCTTTTGCTCACCTTGCTATCTTCTTATGCCCACAGCTATAGAATAACTACCTCTGAACTGGAGATGGTGTGTGTAAGTTCATATAGTTCACTCACTCAGGAACATTATGTTGTACACAAAAAACATTTAGGACTGTTGAGTTCACTCTGGTGAACCTGGAGCATGAGAGCAAACAGGAATTTATCATTCTGTTGCTCACTTTATACAATAAATAAACATATCATTTTGGTTCAAATAAACCTTTATGATCACCAAATCCAACCATTAATGTAGCACTGCCAAATCCATCTCTAAACTATGTTCCTAAGCTCCACATCTACAGGTCTTTTAAATACCTCCAAGGATGGTGACTACACCACTTCCTTGGACAGCCTGTTCCAGTGCCTGACAACCCTTTTAGTAAATAATTTTTTTTCCTAATAACCAAGTAAAGCTTCCACTTGTACAACGTGAGGCCTTTTTTTCTTGTCCTACCACTTGTTACTAGGGAGAAGAGACTGCCCCCCACCTGGCTGCAACCTCAGGTAGCTGTAGAGTGATAAGGTCTCCCCTCAGCCTCCTGTTCAGACTAAACAACCCAAGTTCCCTCAGCTTCTCCTCACAGGACTTGTTCTCCAGACCCTTCACCATCTTGGTTGCCCTTCTCTGAAATCACTCCAGCAGCTCAGTGTCTTTCTTGTAGTGAAGGGGCCAGAACTGAACACAGGACTCAAGGTGTGGCCTCAACAGTACTGAGCACAGGGGCACAATCACTTCCCTTCTCCTGCTAGTCACACTTTTCCTAATACAAGTCAGGGTGCTATTGGCCCTCTTGGCCACCTGGGCACACTGCTGGCTCATATTCAGCCAGCTGTTAACTAACATTCCCTGGTTTCCTCTGGGCAGTTTTCCAGCCACTCTTCCCCAAGCCTGCAGTGTTGCATGGGGTTGTTGTGACCCAAGTGGAGGACCTAACACTTGGCCTTCCTTGTTAAACCTCAAACAATTGGCTTCAACCCACTGATCCAGCTTTCAGGCAAATCAGCACTTCTAACCCACTTGGTGTTATCTGCAGACTTATCAAAGGCACACTTAAGCCTTTTGTCCAGATCACTGATAAAGAAATTAAAGAGAACTGGCCCCAGTACTGAGCCCTGGGAACCATCACTTAACAAAAAGGGAACTGAGATAAAGAAAAGGAGCAGTGTGGAAGAAGAATGGGAAAGATGCTCAGAGAATGTGTGTGTAGCCAGCATAGATAGCTGGCTTATGAATTTATTAGGTTCAGCTACTGTTTGAACCACTGGGCTGGAAAGAAAAAAGCCTCAGGAAAACAGTGGATCCTGTTAAAGTAAGTACAATATTCAATTTAAATTTTTAGACCTGGAAGCATTTAAGATTGTAGGACATATGACATAATTCTCATAGGTTGGAACACAGTATGAGTTTGTATTTTCCCAAATACTTTCCCACAGAAGGATTTCATGTGCACCTCCAATTGAGAAATACACAGTTAGACTTTTTCTGAAAAATGAGATTTCAGGAAACTTGTATTCATAACTTCAAGTAGTGTTAGTTTAACATAAAACATGCTGTTTCCAAGATAAAAACCTTGAGACTTGGCCACAAGAAGATGAAGACTCTAGTGGCATCTGATTAGCTTAACTGAAGAGAAAAACACAATCCCAAGGAAAGAGCCAGGCAATAAATATACCAAATATTACAGTCTAATCTAACATGGGTTAATTCTTATAACTTTATAATCTTACAAACACATTTATAGATGTGCATTTGTGTTGTTTCAAATTATTTCCTGCTTGTTTCTCTGAGAAATGCAGAGACACAAATTGTTTCTGAAAGCTCATCTCCAACACCATTTATCTGGTTTCCTTGAGATATCTGATTTGCCAAAACCGAAACCTTTCTTTACAGTATATGAGATGTTTCCTGACAAAATCCCCATTTAAGGGCTAGAGATGGGGTGTCTCTTGGGCACCAGTAATGAGATACAGATCAGAATTCTGCAAAAGTTCAAAACAAAAGTATCAGCCATGTGAATCATGCCTGGTTTCATGCTTTGCCGGAGAGAAACATTTCATGTTTCTGTGCAGAAATCAGACAGAGCTTGTCATGTGGTTTGGCTTGGATATAAAATCAGACAAACCCTTGGGTTTAGCAACATTTCCCTTTCAGAATAGAACTGTCCAAAACTCAGACTATAACGGAAGAGATAACCTATCAATGTGTAAGGAGTATACAATGGGTTGCTGCAGAGCAGAGCAATGTATAATAATGTATAAGTGGTTCTACCATGACTTGCAGCATCTCTCAGGTGTGAGAACTAACCCAGGGCACTTCTGCATCCATAAGGGGAGCAGCATCTCAGGGTCTTCTACAAAAGTCTTGCACTATCCAAAGTAAATTTCATCTCTGATTGATTTGCACAGTTTGAACGCACACAGGGGATGCTGTGCAAGGCCTGAATGCATAATCTGAGGACCCAATAGTTCTGTACTGGTTCTGACTGGGATAGAGTTCATTTACTTCACAGTGGCTTGTATGGTGCTGTGTCAGATTTGTGTGATTGTGAAAAAAACGAGGTTGATAACACAGGGATGTTTTAGCTATTGCTGAGCAGTGCTTGGATGTTATCAAGGCCTTTTCTTCTCACACTGCCTTGTCAGCAAGGAGGCTGAGAGTGCACAAAAAACTGGGAGGAGACACAAAGGAGGCAGCTAACCTCATAACCACCCCTCTTCAATGTCATATAGGATACACAACACTTTTCCTGTGCCTTCCTGCAGTAAGATATCACAAATGGAAGTCATTTGCTTCCTCAGTTTCACGTCCTCAATTTACTAGATCCTTCTTGCACACCAGAAAATCTAGACAACCCTCTTTTCATCAGTCTGTTTACAGATTCAATTCAACTTCAACAGAAAAGAAAAAGAGAAAATTTGAGTCTAGGGAAAAGCAAACATATTGAGAATACAGATCTTGTAAGGGAACAACAAAGCAGAAAGTAACATAAAAAAAAATCTCTGCTTCCAAGAGTGACCCAGACTATACAACATATGTGGATACATGACTAGAAAAAAAACCCCTCACAGCTGGCTTGCTGTCAGACACCTGCTCTAAAATCCATGACTCAGTGGATTGTAGTTCATTAAACTACTCAAACTATTTTCTAATTATTGTCATATTTTATTACTCAAAAACTTGGCCACTCCCAAGAAAAAAAGATCATCCTCAAAAAATGTCCTTGAATTCTACTGAGAGGAAAAGAAAAGAGAACTTGGGGTAAAATCAAATTTAGTTATAGTACTGACAGAAAAATCTTCAAACCTGGACAAGTCTATGTTAATTATGAGGTTCATCCTGAATATGTAGTTCAGCAGAGATGCTATTGTGACCAGAGAAAAGCAGAAGTCTCCTGACAGTTTTTTCTCTCATGTTATTCTTCACGTATCTTAAAATAATTGAGAAAACATTTGGTAACCAAAACAAACAGATCAGACTTCTTGCCTTTTTCTAGGAAATAATGCACCTCTTGTAGTCATCCTCATCATCTGAATTTGTGGCATGAAGCATGATAGATCTAATTGTTAGGATTAGAACACAATTGCTCAAGAATTCCCCCTTCTCTTTCCCTGGTGGAAGAGACCCATTAAATTCCATACAAACTCTAAGATGCAAATGAATGTCTATGGAGAGAAAAAAAGGGAAAAATTTCAGACCAGCAAAAGCCTAGCACTGTCTTTCAATATTTAAAATGAAATGTCAGAGAAAGCTAAAGCCTTACCCTAGGGTACTTCTGCTTAGATTTTTCTCTAGAGATATCAAAATTCAGAATGATCCCCTATTTCTAGGCTTTTAACTTCCATATACTGGGCACATTACCTTACCACTAAGTATTTTGACTTGAGGAAGTAAAAATCTCATTGTCTGTAGGGTCTCATCATCTATCAAAACTCTGCAGAAGTCTGAAATTTTGCCCATCTCTGTAGCAGTTTGATGTGCTCATTGTAGCCCAAGATTCCTGAAGTATTGCCAACACTGAACCCAGTAAAAAACATAAGAGAAGGGATTGTTTCTTTCAAAAACACTGCAAAAGGAGGGGCTGCCTCTCTTTTATTCATTGGTCCGTCGTTTTAAACACTCAGCAAGACTCTGGGAGACGTGGGCTCATTTCCTTCTGCTGAAGGTATGAAATGGTTTAGAGGAAGGCAGAAATCACGAGACGAGGAAGGTGAGGAAAAGCAAGACTGACCCTGTAGGTCATGGAAATCAAGTGGATCGAACTGGACCCTGCTCCATGGAATAGCTATGAATTTTGCTTTATCCAGAAATAATTAATCCAGAGTGTAGGGATCAGGTTCACTCCTGAGCAAGTGTCCCTGGGAGGCAAACCTTTTCTCCTTGATCTACTCTTGGACACCCAGTTTTCTCTTTGCATGCTATATACAGGTGTCATTTGAAGTGGAAGGATGGGAGGCAGGCCAGGTGCTCTATAACTCCATGATAAAGGCTCTATCCAGGGAAGAGAGAAATAGGAGTTTGAAGCCCTGGAGGCCAAGGTAGAAACAAAATTCATATTTCCTGCTTTCTGCATCATGGTTATTATGTTAGGTTATTATTATGTTACGTTATTTTTGAGTGGTGCTCAGTGTCCCCAGACTAGTAAGATGCCTGCTCACTGGACACAACCAACCTGTCCTCCCAGACCCTGAGGCAGCAGGAGCACTTTTACTCCAGAGATCAGTAGGAGCTGAGATATGGCAGTGTTCAGCTGTTGGCTTATTCTAAGTAGCCTTGTGCTCACTGTGTGGAACCACAGCAGTGACTGCCTGTGACACTGCTTGATTTAGATGATACAGGTTCCTTGATGGTGCTAGGAATTCAGTTCTGAGGCAGTGTGATGTCTATATTTGGTGCTCAAAGTAGGTAACTAGGTTCTGGACCTGGCCATTTTCCCAAAAGAGGTTTTTCTCCAGAGCATGTCCAAATTTACTGCAATCCATAGCGTGGATTTTACTCTCTTTGATCAAACTAAAGAAGTAAACCCCCCTTAGAACTAGCACCATCATAAGCTATCTTTCAACACCTTTAAAAATGACCTGATTAGAAAGTGCATAGTTCACTCATTTTATACCAATGAAGTTAATCTATGCCCAAGTAGCAAAAAATATATTTAACTAGGGCTAAGTCCTCTAGAACATCTAGTTTTCAGACACATGAATAATTCTTATGTTATGAGAAAATATCAGCTTAGTGACAGAAAACTCCTCCCTGCAACTTCTAATTTAAAAAACCAGAGAGCTATGTAATTTTTTGATTGTCTAGTTGTGTCAGCATGCTTCAACAGCTGTTATAATTTCAGACTTTCATGTAGCACAAGGTCTTATTAGTACACCTAAAGGTAACTGTTGAGAATTTCTCAGAATGAAGATGAAAATTGATCAGAAAATAAATCCTTTATTTTTAATATTTTTTTTTAACTACTAGATGTGTTTATATTCTAGGTTAAAATATAATTTAATCATTATTGGTCAGAAATAAATCAGTTTGGTAATTTTTCATAGTAGACATATTCTCAAAAACAATTTTTGCTACTCAAAAGGTGAGATACAGTTTATAGGTGTAGGATTTTCTATAAGAGGACAAATAAAGTAGGCTGAATCTCAGTGAGACTTGTATTGTGAATCCTAGAGGGAGGAGAGTGTCTAGTTGTCTAGACACTAGCCTAGTGTCTAGACTTCTAGAAGAAATCAATTTAGGATTTTCTCCCCTTGTATTTCATGGCAGCTTTCAGCAAACTGGCAGACTAACTTTCTTTAATTACCTCCCAGAGAAAATAACATATTCCTCTACTAGTGGAATTAACATCTTTTCTGGAATATCCAGGATCTCCAGCTTTGAGAAAGGAGGATATTTGCAATTATCTTTGTTAAGCCTCAAAAGCGAGGCAGAACAAAAGTATTCTTACTCCAAGCTAAGCTTCACCTTATATAATATATATAATTTCTCCCCTCAGGTATTTTATTCTGTCTCAGAAAGAAAACCCTGGTCTATCAGATTCTGCACAGAAATTCTAGATTTATCAATAAAGTTTTGTAGTGTTTGGAAGGGAAGAACTTAGCAACTGACCTTACTTAGTGTGTTACTATTTCTGGAGTGTGGTTTACTTTGAGGCGAGACAAATGGAAATGATTAAATTCATATTTTATTGAATTTACTAGAAGGATGATATGAGGGAAGATAGTATGGAGATGATTAAGTGAAATTCAGTCACGTCATATATCAGAAATGACTGGAATAATAAAAAAATCCACAAAACCTCTCTTACAATATATCTAGAAAGAAAAAAATCTTACCATCAAAGAGCGTTAAGCATTACCTATTAGTAACTTTTACTAGGGCTTTTGGCACAAAAAGATTGTTTCACTGAAGCTGTAGTTGTTGTAGGCTTTTGAAAAAGGACAAAAGAACTCCCAACCAAAATGCTCTGAGCCATCAGGGAGACACAAGTTTTCTGGCAAAGCACCACACATTATTACTCATCTTCTCTGACTGTGGATGCAGTGTACAGTTTTTCACCTCTAGAACATCACAGGACAACTTTTTTATGTCAGTTCTTTGTCCATCCCTGGTGTAGCCAGGCCGGATGGTTCACAAGGGAGGAGGAGGAGGAGTTCACAGAGGCTCACAGAAGAACAGGAACAAGCCTTGTGTAGGTTACACAGTGGTAACGAAAATAAAACCACAGAGCAATCTCTTTGTGCTAGCAGCACAGGCCAGTTTTCAAATAAAAACAAAGCTGCATCTTGAGATCTAAAAGAAAGAAAAAAGAGGTTGTTCTCAGAAATGAGCCTAAAGTCCAACAAACTCCATCTGATTTTTACAAAGCCACTAACTCTTAATTGTGGGTAAGTCACTGGTTGAGTCAGTTCACTGCACCAGCATCCTTGTGTTACTTAGATACTTGTCAAAATTCTAGCTTCTTGGGAAAATATGTATTCAACATGGGTGAGGGTACACAGTCACCTGAAGAATATTTAACTGTAAAGGCAAATGGATGTTGCAAGGAAGTCTTTGCATCTTCAGAAAGGTTTTGCTTTTGAAAGGACTAGTACCGTCCATAACTGGATTTATGGTATTTTGCTCAAAATCTACCACTGCACAAAAATATTTTTGACTTTGTAATTTTCAAAGGTTCTGAACTGTGATTCTCTCATTTCAGTGTTTACTTATTCTGTGCAATATGAATTTCTTTGGTTGTTAAAACAAAAAACTAGCTTTAGGATAAGTCCAGAAAGTGCTGTTTTGGTGTTTTGCTTTTTCTCAGTGATCAAATCCTTTTTATTTTTTTGAGAAGGTGGGCAGAAACACAAGTGATAGTTTCTTTTTTGACTTTTTTCTTTTTTTTTTTCTGTTTATTTTCTGTTTGGTTTGTTGTGGTTTTTTGTTCTGTTTTTGGGTTTTTTTGTTTGCTTGTTGTTGTTTCTTTCCTGCTTTGTGGATGTTTTGCGTGCATGTGTGCACTTTTGTTTCATGTATTTGCTTCTCAATCTGTTTACTTGGAAATTCATACCTTGGAATCACAAGGAATGGAGAGGCTCATTCCTCCAGAGCTCTTACTGGGCACTCATTTTTTATTGAAACTTGCTCAGCTTTACATCAAAACCTGTAAGCAGGACTTCCTGCTGTGAATACATTAAAAAAAAATCTAGGAAATCACCATTCCATTCCATTTTGAGCAGGTAAGGTGTAGTCTCTACATTGTTTAGAATAGCTTTTGGGAAGAACTGCAATAACTAGAAATGATGCAAATACTCAAGATGGGCTTCCATGCCATGGGACACAAAAAGCAGCTGATTAATTGTCACAGCAATTAAAACTTTGCTTTGTTGGTATACCAGGAAAATGGGTGGTGGACGTGTAGAACAGCTGAAAGAATGTAAGCTTTATGCCTTTGGATGATTGATGGATGGTATTGATTCAATTAAATTCTTTTTACATGTGCTGGATGTGAAAATCTTGATTTATTAAACAGATGTGCAGAGCAATTGATAGATGCTTGCCATTGTTGTAAATCAAAGATATAAAATATATAAATAATTATATATTTGAGTTCTAAGAGAGGCTACAATAAAAAAGGAATTTGTTCAAATAAATCGGATCCTGAGGACAATGCATGTCATGAGATCAATAAACAGCATTTGTTAAGCAACTCTACTGCCAAAGAGAGTGTTACAGAGTTGCAGCTTCATCAGGCTCTTAGTGGAAGAACAGGCAAATGGATGAGGTGAAAGAGAATTAATGTTAAACCACTGATGAAACTAACTGGAAAAAATAATGCTAGTGAAGTGTGTCTGCATGAATTATAATTTAATCAAGATGTCATTTGTCCTCTATGACATAAAGATACCTCTAAAAATACTTATGGTATGTCCAGTGCAAGTTTATTACTTTTTAATATGAACCCAATTGGCAGTCACATCCAGTTAAAGGATAAAAAGATGCAAGATGGAAAGTCTTACTGAGAATATTAAGGTGTGCAGATCTGCACTTTTACATTTTTTTACCATTCAAATCGCAGTGGAATGCAAGTCTTTGATGCCCACTAGATCCACTTTTTATGAGACAGAATTTTTAATATTAGAAGTTGGATGCAGCAACTACAGCAACTCCTGAAACTAAGTTGGTTAAAAAAAAATTAAAAAAAGAAAAATATTTGAAGAATTTAGTAATGAAAATAATTGGAACGTAAATTAAATTCTCATCTCATCCACAGATGTGTAGACCTATTTTGGAATGTATACATGTGAAGGAAAAATGAATTTGTCTTCAAGGAATGCTCACAGTTGAAGAGAGCTGACAAATGTTTTCTTTATACAAAACTAGGAGCTACGATTGACTGGTGGATATTTCTGTGCCATTTTGGCATATCTTTAAAATCAAATTATAAGCATTAGATCTTTTTTGTGTGCATTGTCTCCAAGTTGCAAGAGATTCTGTACTGGAAGTTTTGATTCTTTATTTTGTAATATATGCAAATTGTGAGGAAACTTAAATTACATGAGTGTCAGAAAACCCACAAGAAGGAATTCAGTTCTGTTACCTAAAGAGAGACATCCACACCATTCGAGAGTCCCTGGGATATCAAGGACACTGGTGCCTGGCAAGTACAGCTATAATATATAGGAGATACCAAGGACATCTCTGGGCAGCTGGAAGCCATGAAGACACTCTACAGTGTATCCATTTATTATTCTCCAGGCAGCTGAATCTTATACCAAGAACTGAATTCAGATTTTAGATTCAGCAGCCTAAATTTCAGCATCCAAGTCAGTAGGGTGTCTATGCTCCCTCTGGTGTCAATGAAGATTTAATCTCTCTTAAGGGTTATTCAGGGCTGCTAGAAATACACAATTAGAATTCAATATTTTCAATGACACTCGAGTGTCTGTCTGGTGCTTTTTGTAATATCTCATAGCACCTTGACAGGCCTCCAGCTGCCAGTTCTGAAAGGCAAGGTGTCTCATAGGTTCTGCAATACGTGAAAGAAACCTTGTTGGATCACCCAGAACACTATGATATCTCAAATGGTATTAGACCACCACGTGTGGACAGTCAAGTCCTCATATTAAAGCAGCTTAATAGTTCTCTGGACTCATTGCTCTTTTGATCCTCATTGCCTGTTTGGGTATTTAGATACTTGGCTCACATGCTGACATCCTCATTTAAATGTTGCATCTGTTATTTGATCTCATTCTAGATTTTTTTTAAACCATCACAGAACTCCGGTGCACACGGCAGGCTTAGCAGCCAACTAAATAGAGTCTACTTTGCACAGCAATATAGTCCAAGTTGTTTATATGGTAGTGAATTCCAAACCAGTCATAAAATAGCAGATTTACCATGACCATTTTCTCTAACTAACATGTCCTGAGAGCTCAGCTGGATGGATTTTTTTGCCTGGAACACAGCACAGCATTAAGTGCAGCTATATGGTTTTGAGTTGGAATTAATTTGCATCCATGTAGTCTGAAGTCTAGGCAAAGGAAGTTTGTGTTTGCCAGTAAAAAGTGTATGCAACCTTTGGGAGAGCTGTATCTGCAGCTCTTCCCTTTGGGATTTTACCAACAGAGGTGAACAAAGCAACAAAAAACTCTTCTGGCAAAATACTGTTTATTCTGCATAATAGCAATGGACTGGAAAATAGTCTATATTGTATTTCTTTACCTCAAGGTTTTCTACCTCCTCTTGAAAAGCTGAAAAGACCCAATTTTCTCACTAGCCAAGCATCTGTGCCTGCTTGAAGAGTTCCTGAATAACAATTTTTCAGGTGCTTGAAAGAAAGAATTTTTATCCTGCCTGAATTCTTTATTTTCAGCTCCTGTATTTTTGGATGGTTCTGTAGGGTGACCCAATCTCCCCTTGGGGAATGATTCTACCACCTCAGAGAAGGCTTCACCTTGACATCATTGTGCTTTCTGCTTCTGCTCTCTCTGTTACCCACTGATGTGGGCATCTCAAATGAACACCAGCCAAGCCTACTGCCAACAAAACTGCTCACATATGTAGTCTTGCTAAAGTTCTACAGAGCAGAAAATATAGACTGTAATTTCCTTCATTGATCACCTTTTTTGTTAGTCCCCCTAATTACTTGTATTAGTACTATTAAAAGTGTTACTCCTGATATTTACAACTGATTGAACTCCATTTTACTGAGCTAAGCTAACTAAAAAGTGTTTATTTACAACAAAATCATCTTTAGAATGTCAGGTATATTAGATAAAACCTTTTTTTTTTTTAATAGCTATTTTTTTTAAATATGCTCCCCTATTAAGAAAGTTTTTTTTCTCTTTTAGAACATTTGAACCGAAATTTTTCATTTGGTTTATTGTGTATTATCAACAAGAACAGAAGGCATGATGGATGGTAACTGCAGAAAACAGAACTTTTCTCATTCATAGTTCCCAAATAACTTTCTGCATTATCTTTAAGAACTATGTGCACTTACATGGGTGATGATAAAAAGTATCCTTTAGCACACTGAAGTTCACTGTAGCTGTACTTAGACTTTGCAATTACTGAGACAAATGCTTAAATATCTAAGTAAACTCACATGGAACAAAATGACTACAAAAGGCAGACTTGCATACAAATGTTCATCTTCATTAACACTGAGGTGAAAATAGGCAACATGCCAGCTTAGTACATGGGTATTAAGGTCAGATCATAATCTTTTCCAATAATGGCTACAGGTACCTTAATTAATTGTAAAATTACAGTGGGATTCCTACAAGGGTGCATATCACATTTTGATGAATACCACATTCATTTTTGTTGGTTTATCAAAATAATAGCCGCATTAATAAGGACTGGTCATTTGTTTCAAAGTGATCCTGTCAGCTAACACATGGAAAATCCTCATTCATTCCTTCCCTCTTCATTGTATTAACATTATTCATGCTGAACCCTGCTGGCATGCATGTGACAGAGTATGGAATTTGAGAATACTTTGGCATTAAGCAGCACCCAATTATCAGAAATTATTAACATTAACAGAAACAGCTCTAATCCTTGCTTTTCCAGCAAATAACACATCGCCTCAGCGATAGCCACGCGATCACTATTTTAGCCTCCCCGTTCCCTTTGTTAATTAAAACCAAAGGACGAGTGGGTGATTTTTTTTTATTATTATTACTTTTTTTTTTCTCTCCAGCTCCCACCCCCACCACTGCAGTATCCTGATAGCTGACTAAATTAACACTGCCCTCTCATCACCAGGCGCATGGTCTTTGTGGGACCGAAACACGGGTGATCAAACGGAGCGTCCGCCCGGCTTGACAGGTGTGGAGTTGAGTTGCACGTGTGCCTCTCCTGTGTCTGACATCAGCAGCAGGAGGGGTGGAGCAGTCTGGGGAGTTAGTGCATTTACAGTTGTTTCCAGGGAAACAAGAAAAATTGCAGACTTTCTGTATTATATATAGTACGGTATGAACCTGGCAGGATCACAGAACCATTTGGCTAATATAGCAATAACAGCAAGAATTTCAATAGTTTTATGACTGTGGCAGGGACCTCTCATGTAAAACATTAGTCATTAGAATTTAAATTAGACTTAAAAGAGAAGATAAATGGAAATACCATGTTCAGCTATATCCTCCGAAAAAAAATGTCCCTACACTGAATTTTCATTGCAACTTCACTCATTTTTCCAGCAATGCAGATGGCGTTCTGGTCTCCAACAGCTTCTTTTCCACTATAGTTTCACTTTCTCCTTAGTCTGAAAAGCCTACATTTTTAGTTGGTACACAATTTCTTAGCAATTTAGATTCTCCTTCTCTCTCTGACACAACAGAGAAGAGTAAACAGCTTGCAAAAAGAAATTAAAAATATATAAAAATTAGGACATAAAAATATCTGAATGTGAGTTTGGAATTTAATTTAAGACATGGTAGAGTAAAAGCAATGAATTCGAGCTCAGTCCTGCCTTGCGGAGTGTTACAGTGATACTTGGCATCACACAGGAAGCAGATAGTGAAGAAAAGGAGCAGGTCTACAGGGCAAAGAAATTGATGCTAAAGAGCTTAGCTCCATGCTGCTTGAAGTTTGGAAAGCTCTAACTTGGACTAAGTCAGTCTGGTGAACTGATGTTAACAGACCACATGTTCCTGGGATGTGTCCCTCTGTTTACTTTTATCTAATGCTGTTAGTTTTATCTAATGCCACTCTGAGGCATTTTATGGTATGAACCAAAAGTACAGCAAGTAGACAAACCCTGGAGATTTTTGGTTAAAAGACAAAATCCAGGTCTGATTAAATATGCTAATGCACATGCACCCAAGGCGTTCCCCAACCTGAGTAATCCAGTAAAAAAGCATAAAAACATATTCTTCCACTTCTCACATTTATCTATCCTTTCTGCTGTTCCTTCTCATCAGCAAAAGTGGCATGATGGTATATTTGCATAGTTCGTCTGGTGCTCAGGATAACTAACGCAACATATTTCTTCTCTCTCCTAACTGCAGAATGTCTCTTCATTTTTAAGTTTTCCTTTATCTTGACTACTTCTTTAATGTTTTGGGTTCGTTTTGTTGGTTTTTTCCTCATCAAATTTCCTTTAGGCTGAAGGAGAAAATTGTTTCCCAACTGTCTGAATTAGAGATCTGTTTAGATCCATCACACATATCCCTATAGTTTAAAATAAAGCAGTAACTGGTGCAAATAGAAAGCTGTTACTCTTTCTGAGTTATAACTACTTTCTCTGTGCCTTATGCTGAGCCTTTGTTACATGTCAAAGGAACACAAAACCCCATGAATCTCGGTTTTATTTTTGTAGCCTTTTTCTTGTAGAGAGCAGTCAAGCACGTACACTTACTTGATATGTTCATCCTGAGCGGGATACAGACTCCAAAGTAACTACCAGGAAAGAGACCCTTGGCAGCTCTGTAGCTGTCCCATCGTGTAGCATGAGTTAAGGATGTTCATGGGCTCTGCACTTCATAGGTGAGAAACAACAAAGTGTGTACACTTACCCTTGATCACTAAGAAAGTAGGGTTGAAGGCAAATCCTACATCCCTTCCCATTTCACTGATTTTGAAGCAATAAAATGACTGCTCCAGCTATGACCTGTAATTTTTTTTTTTTTTTTTTTTGAGTGGTTGCTGTGTAGTCAAGTGAAGGCTCAGACACAAGGATTTCGGGCTGGAGCCTGCTCAGTGTGGGTTTAGAGATAAGAAGTCTCTAAAAAGCCCTACTGCAGGTATACAGCTGCAGTATATAAACTGATATATATCAGTTTTAAAAGCCTATAATCTAATCACATCCAGCTGGTTTTCAAGGTGACAACAGAAGAAAACTTTTTCTACAATATTTATGCTTTCATCTTCCAACCCGCACTCTCCAGAAAAAGAAAAGGAAAAATATTTTAACATTTACAAAACTATTGGTAATTATTTTCCTTTATTCCTATAAATATTTTTCACTTGTTCCTGATGTTCTCAGGTAACTGAACCTTCATGAGGTGAAACCATGAAAAACTGTGACCAGTTACATTTGCAGAATTGTTAGCAAGAGGAAGCAGACAAGAGCTAAAAAGCAACAGACCTGCTCTGCACCCAAATACTGACTGCTAATTTTATTTCTGTCCAGTGAGATGAGAAGGGCTTACAAATGCTGAGGCATGAAACTTTAGCACCATGGCAGCAGTGACTCTGACAGGGACAGTGCAGTGAGAGGTGAGGGCAGGTGGGGATGCAGACCTCTGGTGCTGTAATTCACCTGGAATGCTGGGATGGGAGCTCCCCACTCCTGACTTCTGTCTCCTTCCCACCAGCCTCCCTTCTGCCTTGATTACAGGCTCAGCTCCACTCACAAAGTGCATTAAACATAAACAGCAACCAAATCATCCCCGTTCCCTCTGACTGACAGCAGCACTCTGTCAGCTTCAGCCTCTCCCTGCGCTGGCTGCACGGGGAAGGGAGTGATAAAGAGGAAGTGTGGAAAGGTATTTTAATTACAGGCATTTTAACTTGAGAAGAGTAAAGAGATGAAAAATGCAAGAAGTGTGGCAGATCTACATAATTAATTGGGGCTCCAGAGTGGCTGCCACTGGGTTGCTGGCAGTCACTGGGCTTGGTAGCAATATGAGGATGAGGAGAGGGAAATGGAGAAGGCACCCAGAGCATGGAATTTTATGTTTTAATTGAGAGCATATTAAAAACATCTCCACTGTACTTGGTCATCTCACCAGGATGCATGATCAATTAAAAATAAAAATAAAAGATTAAGAATATTTATTATTTTCTTTCAGAATGAAAGTCATAAAGAACCCCTCTGAAATATTAAATTTTTAATCAGCTTCCAAAAGAAGATTTAGAATAGCTAACCCCCCCTTCCCCTTTTTAAATGGAATTTGTAATCTAACGAGGAAATTATTTATGAAGTATTTGCTCTGCACCTGAAAATACCTCCAGTGAAATTATGTTTGGCAACCTGAAGCACTTTGAAGTCAACAGAGTGGCAATAAAAATTAGGCCTTCATTAAAGAGCAATGCCTTTTCTCCTGCAAACTGGCACCACCTCAAGAGGTCAAACTCTGGGAAGGCCGCAGATCCCTGCCCAAGCTGTGCCTGAGCACCACACATGGAAGCAATTTTGCCCATATTCTCTGCTGCTCTTTATGAATTTCTCCTTCCCCCCCTTCCCCACCCTTTTTTCAGGCTTCCTTCTACAGCTTTCATGTTGCATTTAGGAAATTAACAGTAACTGTCAAATTACTCTGCAAATAGGAGAATATAAGTTTGGAAGGAGTAGAACTTGCCTTTTGCCCTAGGGCCAAGTCAGTGAAAAAGCAACAAAGGGATCCTTGAGAAGTGTTTGGATAGACTGTTTTAGTAATCCAGGCTCTTATTTTATCAAGTGCACACAATTTTTCCATTGGCAATTTTTCCCCCCTTCCTGTGAATTATTCTTTCCTCTTGTGCACCCCACTTGCTGCATGGATGGGGAAAGTACTGGGAACGATTATGGCTGCTAAACACTGGCAAGGTGGGGAGAGATGGGGAGAGATGGAAGAGGTTTGGCAGGGTGGGTTCCTTGAGGGATTAGGTACAAAAGGTGCAGTTTGGGTTGGAAAAAAACAACCCACTTCTCACATGTGCCTCTACAAAGATGAGGTAAAGGAGAGAGTACTTACTTTAATTAAATACTGAAATCTTTCAGAAAAAAAGTGAGAGAAGAAAGCTCAGAGGAATTGTAATCTATGGAGATGTAAGCTAATTACTTAATCACTTGCATTTGTAAATCTTATTATTGGAAAAGAAATTACTGTAGTGATTAAATTACAGATATTTATCTGCTAATAGCCCTGATTAACTGGTGATGCTAATCTGTCATTCTGAAAGCCAATATTAACAGCATCAATCTCACAGAACAATAAACAGTTTATATGAAAGAAAACTTTGTCCATGCAGCTTCCAGATGTGCAAAGGGAATGTGGACTGTGTGCTATTCTGGAACCAGTTTGCTGGACTGAAACAGCCAACACTCAAAATGAGTTGTTTTGGCCCATTAACCCGTTGTCAGGCACAAAGTGCTACTTAGTTATGAACAAGTGCTGTCTTATACTGCAAAAGCAATTTAGTTAGCAGAACTTCTAGAGTAAATAAATAAATCCCAGGCTTAATTTATTGCAAGAAAGTTATTAGGGCTGGGGCAGGTAGGCCAGAGAGAGTTGTTACTAAGTCTTGCTTGCAGGTCCTGCAAAGAAAAGGTAGCTGATAGAAGCCAAAGAGAGGTATAATTTATTTATTTTTAACAGATACCTGACTGATGCTATTGATTTTCACTTTGGCTAAATAAACTTTTTCTTTTTAATCAGTGTTTCTTACCACAAGGGAAAGTGATGAAGAGGAAAAGTGGAAAGACCAGTACCTTAATTTCCTCTCCATGTTGCAGGGCAGGTTTTAC
The DNA here is from genome assembly GCF_036169615.1 of Heliangelus exortis. Lineage (NCBI taxonomy): Eukaryota > Metazoa > Chordata > Aves > Apodiformes > Trochilidae > Heliangelus > Heliangelus exortis. Next base: position 67,368,677 of record NC_092422.1, read on the forward strand.
AGGGAAATGAAACTCTAGCAAATAAACCCAAGTTAGAGCTTCAGAGGAAATTTGCTGTGAAGCGGACAATGGCAAAATACCCAGAGAAGATCAAGTTTCCTATTTAAGCTGTTCAAGAAGTACTGCAGGGGAAAAAAAAAAAAAAAAAAAAAAAAAAAAAAAAAAAAAAAAGAAAAGAAAAAGAAAGAAAGAAATGAAACAATTGCTGTAAGTGCTTACCTTACAGAGCTCCTATCTCAAATATAACTGGAATCTACCAATGTAATCTTTATGATGACCAGATGTTATTATTTCTGGGAATGTCCTGAGTTTTCGAGGGGTGCTCCAGTTTCCTGGCTGATTATACTGAAACCCATGTATGCCTCAGTTACAATAAAATATGCCAGCTGGCTCATCTCATCCTATCAGTGCCTCCCACTGCAATCTCTTTTATCCCAATGATTTAAAGTAACCTTTCTTTGTGCAGAAACCACTATAATAGTCTTTAAAACAAGACTTGAGACTTTTTGATTAAATTGGGTTGGGGATTATTGGTGAAGGAAAAGAGACTATGGAAGGCAAGAGAGGACTACAGTGTGCTATTGATTGTGCTGGATGCTAAGAGAATGATGTACTGGTATGTCCAGAGAAGGTAAGAAAATTCATCCACTTTGGCAAAACACCCAACCGGTGTTTGGGTTGTTTTTTTATTTTTATTTAAAGGATATTCTTTTTTTCCTTTTCTTTTTTCTCCCTAATATGACTGAGATTTTGCTGGAATTATCAAGTCAGATGCAATTAAGCATCTACAATAGGTCTGAAAGGCTGCCATGTACCCAGAAGTCCCAGATGAGTCTAGGCCATTCATGCAACATAGTTCTACTGTATGAACACAGTGAAACCCTTTAGAAAACACCAGACTCATGGCATGTTTTAGGCCTTGCCTATAAACTTTGCCTGTCTCAGCTGGTGTTAGCTTTATGGTGGGCATGGTGGGTGTGTAGGCAAGCTGTGGTGTGCATGCACCAGTATTTCTCTGTGGGAAATATTTAATGGATACCCAGGTTTTATAGGTTTTGCTCTCAGTGGAAAAAAAGAAAAAGAAAAAAAGAAGGAAGAACACAAAAAGATTTGAGATATCTTGCATTCAGAGCCAGACTTCTTGAGAAGAAGACCACTGCCAGTTTTCTGATGTGCTCAATAATGGAGAAGGCTTCAGTGGATAAATACAGATTATTGTGTACTTGTTCCTTTTGCACTTTTGAACAAATGTCACATGTGCTAATGTGTTTGGGAACATGGGAGAAGAAAACACACAGCTGCTTGCTTCCATCACTCCAGACACACATGAGGGTGATGTAGTCTTGAGAACTAGAAACTCTAGATGTTATGTAAATTTGTTTGGTTGAATAAGGCATGAATGGGCATTCAGCACCTTTGGGAAGTTCGAGATGTTCTTGATGTCACCAGGAGCCTGAGAGAAGTTCAGGGGTCTAATGGTATGGCCTGAAGGCTTCTGTCCTGCAGTGGTAAGGGAAGATCAGATCTGGGGGACCATCCCATTATCTGACAAACACTTGTTCTTGGGACATCACATCAGGGAAGAAGAGACCACATTTTCATGCTCTCAATTTCTGACTGTGCAGATTGTTAAGTGGAATAGAGGGGGGCCCTCATATTTCCTGTTAGCTTTCTCTTCCAGAAAGGTAGGGTGTGCAGAAAACCCTGTGACTAAGGAGTGACACTGAGTGGCTATTGAGAAATCTGTGGGAATTTTGTGGGGGCAAATTCTGAGGAGTCACTTCCCTAACAAATGGGGTGTTTTTTTATGTAAAGATTCATACTATGAGGAAAAGGATCCCAAACCCAGGATGAACAGACTGGATTCAACAGAAAATTATTTATCTTTGGAAGTGGTGTCTTGATTATTTGAAAACATTCAAATGAAAGGGACCTTCTATGTTTCTCCTCTAACTGGAAGGAACATCAACAAGCCAGTTCAAAAGTACAGGAATGAAATCTCAGTGAAGCTGAGAAAGAAGTATATGAGCTCAGTACATTTTTTTTTAGTTTGGTAAACTATAGGTGAAGCTCAGAAAAAATTCTAAATAATATTGGAATATTTGCCCCTTTCTGGTAACCACACTGGCTTATTTAGTTCCAGCAGATGATAAAGGGAGCTGAAAGCTTTCCGTCAGTTTCTGGATGCAGTCACATACTTTAAAAATGAAGACATAATTCACATAACCTCTCTGAAATCTGAAGAGCTCTAAAAGAGAAACAAAATGTTTTCTCGAAAATAAGTACATATATTAAAAAGTTAGATTAGAAAGCTTTGGTTTTTTTCAGGCTCCTAGTGTTCAGTATAAGTTATCAGGGAAGAAAATGCTCCGAACCTGAGTTCTGGTAAGAAAGTGTGGGACCTCCAGTATCTAATTTTCCAGCCACTGAAACAAATAATTTTAGGTATTTTGAACCAATAGCTCTCGAAGTTCCCTTAACTAAGTTGTTTTACACTCTGATTTCATTCATGTAAGGGAAAAGAAAGGCTCAGTCTTTATTTTTTCTGAAATATTTTAAACAAGAAGTCTGTTTTTATAAAGCATTAGTGGTAAATGATCAAAATGAAAAAAAAAATAATTATAACCTACTTAGGCCCTTCATTTTCCTTTTCAAGTGTTTAGTCTTCGTATTTTCTTTTCTGTGGTTGTACTAATTATGGTACAGCTATGAGTAGTGTTATCCTTCTGGTAGTAAAATTGGCAATTATGACAAAGCAAAAAAAGCTTTGTCTTGCTTTCAGCTTGTCTTGTCTCTTCTGACTGGAAGCTCTGCGAGGCACTTTCTTTGCCTGTGTTTACCGAGTAGGGATACATGATCCTGCTGTCAGTGAGAGCTGCGGGAATTCTGTAATTACCTCTAATGTTCCCATTTTCCTGGTAAGGGAGCAGGAACAATCCGTAAGGGCCAGGCACACATCTTGAGTCCCTTGTGAACACCGGGGAACTGCAAATGCTTCATCCTTCTGCAGCCGTCTTTAAACAAAGTTATATTTTCAAAAAGAGATACACTCTTCAGTTTTCGGGGTGGTAATGCTGCATCACCAGTAGAGACAACAGACAAGTATTGAGGAAAGGAGGAAAGCCTGGTCTTCTAATTGATATGGTGTGTGCAGCAGGAACTCTTATTAGAGTTGAAATATTTGGGCATAAAAGAAGAAGATCGGTTTTTATCTGAGCCTAATAATGGCAGTTCCCTGGTTTTACTTCCTTTCTGAGAAAAGTATGTCTTTCTACCAACAGGACACAAATTCCAAGGAGCTTTACAAAACATAATCAATATGTATAATGATGCCTAAATGCAAACCTGCAGTCAATCTGTTTGGACGACAGCTCTGATAATATCCTTCTTTCTGAATGAACATGTCTAATCACATCCTGTTAAATAAATTATTTTCCACAGTCTAGCTAGCTAGACTGCAGGTTGAGCAGCCTTGTACACACAAATAGTATAATATGAATTTTAAAATACTGTGAATTCATTTGTGAGAAAAAAATCATAAAGTGCAAAAAAAAACCAACAAAAAACCCAAAAAACCAAAAACAACAAATAAACAAAAAAACCCAACAAGCAGAGGACAAAAATATATTTCTGTCCATGTAAATCACGAGTCTGTGATTATAAGATGAACTTGCAGAAGTTAGAATTTTGGTTTTGCAAGTAGGCCTGAGATTTCAGGGGCTATGTACATGTATACAATATAACAATATTTTCAGGATTAGAGCCCAGGCTGGGGAAATGCAAATCATAGAATGTAAGGCTGTAAATGATCTTGAGGATCATCTGGTTCAAACTTCTAATATTATTATTTATATGAAATGTCTCAGCACCCCATCAAGCTGAGATTTAAAACTTTCCAAAGTGTGGGAATCCATACTTCCCCTGGGAGACTATTCCAATGTCTGACTGTTCTCATAGTGAAAAATTTTCCTTTATGTTCATTCAGAATCTTCCCAGAAGCAATTTGTGCCCATTACTCCTTGCCTTGTCCATGTGACTCCTTGTAAACAGGGAGTCTCCATCTTCTTTGTAACCCCCTCTTGAAGTGCTGGAACATTGTAATAAGGTCTCTCCTAAGCCTCCTCTTCTCAAGACTGAACAGACTCAGTTCTCTCAGCCTCTCCTAGGATAGCAGGTACTCTAGTCCTCTGATTATCCTCACTGCTCTCCTCTGGACTCTCTCCAGCCTGTCCACATGTATTTTGTACAGTGGAGACCAAAACTGGAAGCAATACTCCAGGAGTGATTTGACAGGAACTAAGTAGAGTGGGATGGTGACTTTGTTTCTGCTGGTGATGCCCTTGTTGATGCAACCCAGCACCCTGTTGCCTTTCTTTGCAGCTGCAGCACACTATTCCCTCATGCTGAGCCTGTTGTCCAGCAGGACCTCCAGGCTTCTTTCCACAAGGCTGCTCTCTAGCCAAGTGGAATCCAGTCTGAGCTGGGTTATGTGTTCCCAGGTGCAAGACCTTGTGCTTTTCTACACTGAACTTCATAAAGCTCTTGTCAGTCCATCTCTTCAGCCTACCTAAGTCATCCTGGAGGATGGCTGTTGCTTCCGGGGTATCAGCTTATCTTGGTGTCACCTGCAAACTTCATCAGGGTGCTCTTAAACCCAACATCCAGGTCATTTATGAAGATGTTAAAAAGTATCAGGCCCAGTATTGATCCCTGGGGGACTCCTTTTGTGACTCATTGCCAGTAGGAGGATGAACTATTTACTATTAACCTCTGGGTACAGTGGGCCAGCCAGTTCCCCACCCACCATACAGACCACTTGGTCCAGGTCATGATGAGGTAGTTTCTCGAAGTCTGTGGGCTAATTTATCAAAAGCTTCATAAAAGTCCAGGTAGAAAATGTCTGCTGCTCATCCTCCATCAAAAAAGTGGGTTACTTTTTCATAGAAGGCAATCAAGTTTGTTAGGTACAGTTTGCCCCTGATAAACCTACGCTGGCTTTTCCTCATCACATGTTTCAATTGACTTGTGGTAGTCCCCAGGAGGATTGACTCCATGACTTTCCCAGGGACTGGATGAAGCTGAAAGGTCTATAATTGCCTGAATCCTCCTTGGAGCCCTTCTCAAAGTTGGGGGTGACTTTAGCCTTCCTCCAATCTTCGGAGAAGTCTCCTGCTCTCCAGAACTTCTCAAAGATTATGGAGAGCAGCTTTGCAATGACATTGGCCACCTCTCTCAACACTATAGGGTGGGAACCCTAGAGTCTGTCTGGACTCATCCATTTGTATGGGTCAAGCTCCTGTAATAGTTGATACACCAACTCTTCCTTCACTGATGGTGGGTTGGTGTCTGCATCAACTTGAACTTTTGTTACTAAGTTGATGGCCTGGGAATTAACAGCACTGGTAAAGACAGAGGTAACGAAGGTGTTGAGAATCTCCACCTTTCAAGCATTGTTGGTGACTAGTTCACCTCTCCTATTTAATAAAATCTTCCTACATCTTCTGTATCTGGATGAAGAACAACAGCAGGTACCAAGGGAAAACATGAGATGAAACTTGAGTCACAACCATCACTGTTGCCTGAAATTTTGTGCTCAAGAATTTTCATTTGCAAGAGTTACACAACTGGCTCAGAAACAAGACAATCAATATCCCCACATCACCACTCTGTCACCCTGTTATAAATCTGTCTTTGGTGGTGTCTACTAAATTTGAATACTTTTACCTCCTTGGGTGAGTTGCCCAGTTAAAGATACAACTCTCAGCCACTCAGATATGAGTGCAGTTCCCTTTTCCCAACTAGTTGCTCATTCCCTGCTCCAGAGTTTAATCTATCCCCAGCCCAGTGTTCCTCTCCCATGAGCATGATCAAGCATAGCAGAAGGAGGAAGGCAGACCTTGCAGAGCAACCTGCTGTCAAAGTTTTGTAAGGAGAAGCTTCTTAAGAAAACAAAGAGTTGATATTGGAAGAAAGCCAATAAGGAAAACTTATTCTGGGGGTTAAATGAGAGGTAGTCTTCTGCTCAGCCAGAGAGAAGAAAATCTGCACTCAGTAGTGTCATGAAGGGTGTTTTCCCCAGATGTGACTAGAGCCAGAGGCTGTGCAGACAGCCTCTTCCATAAATATTAGTAGTCATTCAAGTTTTCTGGGAAACCTTGGACCTTGGTCTGTGCTGGAGAGCAGTCAGGTGATTTGGGGAACATGAATTAACCACGTTTATCTACAGAGAGTGACTGTTTATATATCATATCTGATTGTGTTCCATTTCTGTAGGTCAGAACAGATATGTGCCAGTGATTCATAACATCACCTTTCAGTGTCTCTGGCAGAACACACACATTTTTTTCCTGATCATTAACATCTGACACCAAGGTGAAGAGCCATATCCTCATTTTAGCCTCTCATTTAAGAGTTTACCCATTCCCATTTCTAGAGATGACATCACATGATTTGAAACATTCACTTGGCATGTTCCAAGCAAGGTGAGTACCTGAACTGCAAGGACATAATTAAAGCAATGTAAATAGTAGATTTTAGTTGGGAGACTTAGAACTGATAAAAAAAGTATCCTGTCTTTAATAGAACATTTAATTAATAGCCAGATCTTGTTTATCTCTTAAGGACTAGCAAAATTTCAGAGGCTTATAGACTACTGGTTTAAGCAGTCACACAGAACCAATTTAGGTCAGAGACTTGAAATTCTTATATTTTGAAAGAATGCTGCAATCACTGGGGCAGAGAGAATTCTGGCATGGGGAAGTGACCTTTTTTGTAATAAACAATAACATTTCATTTAGCTGTTAGGGAATGAATAATGTAAGCTGAAAATGTGAATCAAGCTTAGTTCTGAAAAGTCACTGCCGAGAAGTACAGAGACAAAGCACTGAAGTTCAAATACCTCTCATGCCTGATTTGGAGGAAGCTTCAACTCTTTCATATTGCTATCTTACCTGGGCATGTTGGGGCATCCATTTCCTTTATCTTGTGGATAGGTCTGGACATAGGATATAATGTAAGATTTTCACAGAAAATAAATAAATGAATGCATGAATGAATGAATGAATGAATTAATATACTCCCCATAGCATGGTTGTACTTACAACTATATAAAAATACCCTACAAATAAGAGATTAACAAATTAAAATAAGATTAAAAATAAGAGATTAACAAACTACAGAATGACTGCTTTTCTCTATTTTCCAAAATTTCACTAAATTTCTATAAATTTCAAATACTGATGTTAGGTCAAAGTAGACATTTCTACCCTTTTTCACATTTTCTAACTGCTTTTAAAATGGAAGAGAGTGTCATTTTTACTACACTGGATTGCTCATAAGTGAAAAGTAAAACTAACAGAAAGTAATACTGTAAACCAACTTAAATTATAAAAAAACCTGCATTTTCCCATTTTCCCACAACATTTTTTAAAAAAAACAGGAACTAAAAAAAAAAAAAAAAGAAAAAATCCTTGTGAAATGATTTCTCAACTTCATGAAAAAGAATATTTAAAAAGACCCAAGCAAAATCTTCTAACAGACTACAGAAATGCTATTGATTTAACATACAAATTAAGCTCTTAAATAAAATAAATGAAAGGAAATTAAAGACTTAGTAAGGAAAATAAGTAGGATTCATTAAAAAGGCAGAAATACCTACAGTTCTGCTCAGTTTGGCTCATTTTTGTTCTGTTCTTGTTGAAGGGGATAAAAAAACTGCCTATGTATGCTTTCTTAGTACGCTGTCAGATTTTTCTAAGGAAAACCAGCAAAACCAAAAGTAATTTTTCATAAAAGCCACGTGTCAGTTTGTGTGGGTATGTGTGCTCCAGCTGGGTTACATTGCAAGGGATCTGTCTGCTGTCCACAAACGCATGTAAAGTTTTTAAGTAGGCAAATATATACGTGTATATAGAGTTTACTGGGAAAGCAAAGATGCTACAGCTGCACAGCTAAAGAGGGCAAAGTTTTCTCATGGCATAATTCATTATTGCTGTGAGTTTGGTTAAGTGGGAGGTCTATTTATGCAGTGGTTAAGGTGCCTGTCACTAAGGTGCTTGGCACTGGCTCCTCCTTTGCGCTTTGAAGTTCACTTCCTAGAGTAACATTTTCCACTCCTAACACCTCCTTCTTCACAGCCAGAAGTCCAGGCTGCTAGCCATCCCCCTGTGCTTCAAAATATAGAAACCATAATTCAGCCCTAAGGAAATGAACAAATTACAAGGAACTTGGTTTAACTTCCTGCTGTGGTAGACAAATGGAGACCTACTACGAAAGTGAGCTTATAAGCTGCAGAAATATGTGCAGGTATTGAGCCATTACAGTCCATTGGAACATGCTAAGCAACAAACTCAGTCCCTTTCTGTAAGGAGTAGTTGCTGCACATAGCATCTGAAGAGAACGAAACTATTATGGTTGCTGTGCTCTAGACAGAGAGGTGTTTGAGAAATTTCCTGTTCTGGTTGTGGATTTTTTTGTATTTTCATGGTAGTGGAATAAAGGGCTAGTCTATAAACTGCAAAGAATGTAGGTGAAAAAAATGTTTTAATTTCTGCATATATCCTGCAGAGCTTCGTACACCTAAATGGTATGGATATATTCAAGATTAAAGGTTTAGTTCAATAAGGAGTAAAGGTCTGCAGCAGAAGTTCAGAACACCTTGAATCACTGCTCATTGATTAATGCCTGAGAAGTTAATATGTGCTCTGAAACCTGGGCAACATAATAAAACCTTAATAACATCAAAAGTTAATTAGCTTCATTATTTCATGTTCTAATAGTGTTGGTGAAGGAATAGCAGTCCAAGAATACAAAGTAGACAGGTGCTGGGGATGCAAGAGGAAGGGCTCATGGCCATGGGCGTAGGGGCAGGTTGGACTGTCCCTGGCCTAGGCATGAAGCAGCACCTCATGTGCTTGGACCAGCCTGAAATTCAGCTTGCTGTCTCCACTTTGAGTGAAAGCCTGTGTCCCAATCCAGTAATGGCTGTATCCCCTTGCATCTTGGCAAGCTTAAAAATATTAGCACTACCATCCTTGCCAAAACCTCATCTGGGACTGCAGCTATGCTGGCCAAATTAATTATCTGCTTTGAATAATTTAGGAAATTATTTGTCTATATCAGTCTGTTTGTTTGTTCACCGTGTGTTTTCCAGCAAAACTATGAATATCTGCTTTTTTTATAACATTTCTGGTGAAAAGCTTTTGCAAACAACCCCTTTTTTGCAACTGCACTATAAGTCAGATTACCATGGGCTGTCCAATTTTCAAAAGAGCTCAAAGTTTAATAACCTCCAGTGAGCACATGCAGTGAAGACTTTCAATATCATGACAGAAAAACTTCAACAGAAATACATTTTTAATGTACAAAAAAATCATACCCAAACTGAATTTTTAGTCTGCTAAGCTGTAAATTTAGGGGACTGTGCTCTTCATCCATTTCATTTGTCAGTCTCCCTAAATAATTTCTCAGTGTATTGGGCCATTTTTATTAAATTGAAATAAACTGATTAAAATACAATAAAATAAAATAAAATAAAATAAAATAAAATAAAATAAAATAAAATAAAATAAAATAAAATAAAATAAAATAAAATAAATAAAATAAAATAATAAAATAAAATAAAATAAAATAAAATAAAATAAAATTAAATTAAATTAAATTAAATTAAATAAATAAAAAGTAGATGTATCAATGCTAATTACTTTCTACAATTTTGGGCATGCAAGTGTCTTAGCAGAGGAAATAGATCCAGAGCAGTACCTCCACTGCCAGTAATGACTTAATAAGCATACAATTTCTGCTCAGCTGAATATCACAGGGTTATCTCCACCCTTGCCATCTCAGAGTTGCCTCTTAACCAGGAAACCCACATAGAAAGTAATGGAGGTTATTGTAATGATCAGGTGTTTGATGACTCAAGGAAAATAAATCCACAGGAAAGGAAGCTGCATTAATTGAGTGGTTGTGGACTAACTTTTATTTGGAAGGAAAATACATCAAAATTGGCTTTGCTTCAGAAAATGCCAGATGAGAAAATAAAAATTAAATTTGTAAATTGTTTTTTTTTTTCAGGTTGATATTCTCTGTGTTGTTTCTATGCTATTTCATAACCTGCTCTGCCTGTCCAGATCAACATACGTATCAAAATGTTAAACATTTTTTTGCTCAGTGAGAATACTGAGTGTCTATTTGTCCTTGCTTCAGTATCTGTTTTGCAGAGAAGAGTGTGACAGGGAGAAGAGTGACAGGGAATTGTTGGTTATCATTAAGTTTGTGTTATCTTACCTTACGTTATTTCATTTTACTTTTCCACCTGCATATCACAGGAGAAAAAAATATCATTTCAAGACATGTGTGCTTCCGATTTGTATTCTTCCTGGCAGATCCACAACCTCTGACCTTGCCTCTCACAGTAGACTTCTTACACATCTAGTTGTGCAAACATCCAAAGACCTTTACTTCTACATCCCACCAACTTTTTGACCATGGGAAGCTTCTACCAGCCCTGCATCTAGACAAAGCCCCAAGCCACAACTTGATTTACCCAGTCCCTCACCAAATTAAATCCCTCCTTGTAGCCATAAGTTTTTCTTGTCATTCCACCCCCCTGAAATCCTCCAGGAGACCTGCTTGAACTTCTCCCACAGCAAGAAAACTCCCTTGGAAGTCCTTCATGGCATCTGTATTTCATGGAGATGAAATGACAATACAAGCAGTAGCAGGGAAAATGTTGGAGTAACATCTGTACAGAGTGGTGAGGCAGCATCCCGAATTTAACCTGGTCTCTCAGAAGCTGTGAGCTCACTATTCTGGGGTGCTGGTCCCTGCTCTTACTGCTTTCATTTTGATGTTCTCCTTATAGTTAAAGGTTTGGGAATCTAGCAGCAAAGTTATCCATCAGTAAAAAAGGATATTATCAACCATGTCTTGGTTTCACATAACATTTTACTGTATTGTGGTCTCTCATCCTGAGAAAGCAATTTTTGTCCCATGAAGGATGAAGGGCCAAATGCCTAAATTTCTCCAATGTGGCTAGGGAGATTGTGATAATAGAGCAATAACTATTTCTAGGAGTAAACATGAATGCATCTGGACAATTATTGCAGTCTGAAAAAACTCTATCAGCATAGTGCCTCCCAGACCCTAAATTATTTTAAAGTAGCTTTTTTCAGTTTTCAGATTTCTTCCAACTAAATTTTGCATGTCCCTCAGCTGCCTTTTAACACAATCCATCTTAGCAGTAACCCTACACATGTGATGAAAAAAAAGTGGAGAAAAAAAGGGGTCAGAGAGAGGTTGGTTGAATAGGCAATTAGTGGAAAATTTCATAAACAATAAGGGAAATGTGTTAGAGAGCAGTCTATTTTTCCCACACAAGCCTCCATTTAATCTCCAGGAATATTTTTTTCATGCATATTTAGCTTAAGAAAAAATCCACCATACATCTTGCAGGTTATTTTTTCATTCTTCATTTATGATACTAGAAATGTTTAAATAATAATGCTGGTATCGGAAACAAGTCAAATGAGTGCAATTCAAATTAGTGGGCAAGCCAGAGAAGAGTCTTTCATTTACAGTCTCCTTGATCAGACCACATTAAAATCAGCAAGACTTAAGCCTTCTCTGTTTACAGCCCACAGGTTGTTATCTAGTTTCAAACCTTTCTGTTCAGAATTGTTAAGGCAGCACAGTACTGCATGCAGCTCACCATTAATTGGAAGCTTGGATTCTAATGGCTGTTTTTTGGGGCGGGAGCTGGAAATCCTGAAACCCACATTATGTCCTAATATGTATTCATTTAATTTAAAACCTTTACATAAAATTACCAGTTATTTGAAAGTTAAACACTTATCCATAGTCTTCTTTATCAGATGCTATGAATTTATTCACATCCCGATTTTAAATTACCTCCTTTCTGTTTAAGATGCCAATTTCACTCGGCTACCTGAAACATCATTTACATAGAGCTATTACATCAGGAATATGTTCAGTGCCTTGTTTCTCTAATCCTCACAGACAGTGAAGAAGAAAGGTTGGCTTTATACTGTCAATTTCTTTTACTGCACCCATTGGCACTTGTCAATATTCCTTACCAGACAAAATGCACAAATATTCTAGGACATGTAACAGCTTCAGAAGTTTACTGCCGCTGTGGATACACTGTAAATGTCTACACATTAATTAATGTAAAACCAGGAATGTCTTGATGTTGCAAACCCACAAATGGAGCTCTACTAGTTGAGATAATAAATCAGCTCCACGAAATGTTCATACTTCTAAATCACTATGACATTTAATAATATGTGTATATATAGGCAGCAGAGCATCCTCTTGTACTATTTGGTGGGGAAAAGTCCCTGTATAATTAATGGAATTTTGTAAACATACACAGTTCCTTAGGGCTTTTCTCAGAGATGGAATAAGATTTGCTTCCAGTGTTCAGTCTCCTGTTATTTTTAACCATGGGCTCAAACTGAAACACACAGGTTTGAGGCCATTTGACACTGGACTTGTAGCTTTTCTTGTAGGTCTGTGCTCTAATTTATGTGTATTCTGTGGGCTCTTGGTAATAGTATTCATTCTTAAGCATTTGTGCAAACATATTCCCTTTCAGTCAGACAGGACTTAGTCACACCTACTTGCAGTCATTCTCATGTCACACTGAGTTAGAGTGACCACTAACAAATAAGAAACAATTGAGAATCATGCCAGTATTTTCTTTTCTTACCTGACAATTTCACCTGAGTAGCCCTAGGAGTTAGACCTGGCTAAATCTAATTTAAGTAACTGAGCTTTACCTACCCAGCTCTCTCCACAGTGATAACCTGGTGTTGCAAACTTCTCTACTCCTTGTCCTTGACTTGGAGCTGGACTTGTTTTGTGTATCATTTCTCAAAACAAGCAAAGCAATTCAGTTCTATTCTAGGAGGTCACTGAGGTGACTTTTTGCTCCCTCAGCCTACTCAAGCTTTTAATCATGAAAACAAATCTAGAAGATGCATGTTGTGGTGCATCTTAAAAACTTAGTCTCCGTTAGGTCCTAACCTAGACTGTATCAGGGACCCCCCCATCTTAAGCACATGATCTTCCAGCTTTCCAGAAAATTACAAGGCAATAATAGTCGACATCAGAAATAAAATAATAATTCTCTCTCTATACTCAGGATCCAGTTGAGACATGACAGGTGTGTTCACATGGATCCATGGCATCAGAAGTGTTTCCATGTCCCACAGATTAAATAAAGACACAGAGATCAAGTACTTCTCCTTATGCTGAAACTCTGAATGGGGTGATACATCTTTTGAGGGTCTGGTTTATCTGAATTAATCTCAAAACTGAGTTTTTAGTTTACAAGAATGGTCAAATAAAGTAAAGGAAATAAGAATTATTTTATATAAATAAAGGAAACAGGGACTTCCTGTATTCAATTTGCACACCATTTAATTTCAAGGCATATCATACAATTTGGAACAGCAGATACTGAGGTTAAGCCACATGATAACACCTGACATTTAGGTCATATGTATAGCAGCTGAACAAGGAAATCTCCTCTCCCCTGACTTTAGATGTCTACATTTGACTGTGAGTGTCTGCATATCACCTAATAATCCTGAACTCCCTTTACAGTAATGAGAGAAACATGCTTTCCAGGGGTGACAGATTTTGCTAAATGGAGAGGTCTTCTTTGGGAAGAAGAAGACTCACAATCTAGAAATGTCTGTTTCTTTCAGTTAATTGTAAGTAGACCCAAACTGATTAATAGAGATGTAGACATCTATGCTATGGATTATGACATTCAGGCTGTCGACTACCATACAAACACTTAAGAGATGCTTGCAAGTTAAAGAAATATGTCACACAATTGTTTGACAATGAATATTGCCACTTATCCTCACACAAATGCTTAATATTTTCCTCTGAAATAAAAAGGAATTCTGTCTTTCTGGATTTTTGTATTTTAAGTGCTAGAACATTATCTTAGACTACTGGATAAGTTGGAGTATGTTTTAAACATGCTCTTCCTCCAATACATTTTAAACCAGGAGAAGAATCAGAACTTCACAAGTTTAAGAAAAAAATAATGATCAGAACATTTTATAATTGCATAATAAGACTATCTAATTGATATCCAATTTTTAATGGTAAACGTATGGGCCTTAAATTCTTTTCTGCACAGAAGTAGTGATATATTTGCTTAATTCTTATACACTGCACACAAGACTGGGTTCCCCCTCTACTACTTCTGTTTCTCTCAATTATATCACAGGGCATGGAAATGTAGCCGGTCATGCAAAATAAAGAAGACATTAAGTGTGAGTGAGAAACTTGAGAGAAACTCTGTATGGTATGTTTGCTAACTTTTTATAATGGTCTTTACCAAAAACTCAGCCCAACTACTGATAACTCATTTGCTCTTTACAGCATATAAAACTGTCACAAAATATATGTGTGTTGGATGGGGCTTGACTGCAAATGCTGTGTTGATTATGACTGGAATCCTTTTTTGTGACTACCCAGAATTTATTCCTGTAAACATTTATGCTCTTTGATGCTCACTATCCTAAATTACTGCAGTTTCTCTGAGTGTTTCAGTGCTGATGCCCCGGGAATTTGTCTAGCTGGAATAAAAACTTCCCATGGAAAACTTCTGGTTTCAGACAGACAGGTATGTACAAACCACAGCACATCATATGAACTCTTAATGTTTCATTTTGACCTCCATAATCCTAATCTCAAGCTATTCATAGAATAATCTACCATATAATAAAGGGCTGGAGAGCTTTCTTCTAATTTTCTATGTCATGAACAAGGGATTAATATTTTCCCAGAAAAAATTTATTTAGGATTCATGTGTCCCACTAGCTGTCTTTTCCACAAATTATTATAATAAACAATAAACTTACCCATTCTGTCTCACTTTGTGCAGTTCATAATTTAAAATTTTTGATTTTGTCTGTTTTCTTTGGAAAATAGTTTTTATCATTATGCTGCTATCTGATGTTGGGTGGAATTAAGAGTGATATACTATTCTTTTCTGTAGTGAATCTGATATGAATGTAGCTATTTGCACACAACACAGGGAATAAACAGGAATTAGAGAATAGTTGCAAGGTTACAGTCTTATTGGGATCATGGACTATGTGGTGAGATGGTTCTTACTGGAGGATTACAATGGAGGGATCCAGGATCCACAAGACAGACCAGGAAGGTGATGAGGGGGAGTTGTTCTTCATGTGTGAGAACATACTGGAGTGCATGCAGCCCTGGCTGAGGATGGAGGATGAGTGAACTGAGAGGGTAAGGTGTAAAGACAAGACAGGTAAGGGTGACATTGTAGTGGGTGTCTGCTACAGGTTGCCCAAGCAGGAAGAACAAGTGGATGAGGACCTCGCCAGAGAGCCAGAAGTAGCTTCAGGTTCACAGGCCCTGACAACTGGAGAAAAAGCCTGCAGCAGTGTAAACTTACCATTCTCTAACCATGAGAAGATGGTGCAAATTGGGCAAAACTAAGCAAACCTAAGCAAAATGGACACACCTGAGTCCAGAGGTTCTGATGAAGCTGTGAGTGCTGAGGGAGTTGACAGGAATCACTGTGAAGCCATTGCTAATAATCTTTGAATGTTCATGGTACTGAGAGAGGTGTTTGAGGACTAGAGAAAAGCAAGAAAGAGAACTCACAGAACTGTAGGCTGGTAATCCTCACCTTGATGCCTAGGAAGGTTACAGAACACCCATTCCTGTGAATTATTTCTAGGTATATGGATGACATGAAGGCAATAGGGAATAAGCAGCATAGATTTAGAGAGGGAAGGTCGTGCTTGACCAACCTTACAACATTCTACAATGAAATGATGGACTAGTAGGTGTGGGGAGAGCAGTGGATATTGTTTATCTTTATTTCAGTTGTGGTCTTCCCTAAGATCCTCACAGAGATTCTGCTGATGTATGGGCTGGGTGAAGACACAGTGTGGTAATTCAAAAAATTACCAAATAGCCAAGCTCAGAGGGTGGTGATCAATGACACAAAGTGTAGTGTGCTACACTGCAGATATGCTTATCATTTTTCTCTGAAATTTGAAAAATTTTATTTGCTCTCTATTTTGATTCCATTATCTTTTCATAAAAGTGTTGAAATAAAATTACTCACATATTTGTTTTATAAATACTATAACAGTCTTGATTGGCATTTTAAGCTTTTATTCAGAGATTATAGTCTTGAATGCATACAACAGAATTTTTAAGAAGTAATTGTTGTATTATTATTGTTATCACCATTATTATAACTGTAAATACTGTTAGTATCATTATTATATTGTGATTTGCTACTACATTTTAGAAGAGTACATCTCACTTTTGTATATTGTGTTTGAAAAAAAATTATCAGATGTACATTATGAAAGTCTAGACATTATAAGTGCCTAATCATCCCTTGCATCCAACGTGCAATGTGTGAGCTCCCAGTGAACATTCATTCCACTTATTCTAGACATTTATTCTAGAATTATAAGAATTATTGTAATTCCCAATAAGTAAAGAAAGATTAGGGAAAAATTGAAGCTGCTATCCATAGAGCACAGCCAAAATCAACATGGAAATGGTGTAGCCAGAGACTTGACCAGAGACAAGCCAAGATAGACTGAACTTGACCAAGAGGAGGACTTAATAAAAATGAAACACTACTACCAGGAGGAAGCAGAAACAGAACAGTGAAGCAGCCGCCTTCTTACACTGAAGCCAAAATGAAATCACTTCCATTCTTCTAATCCTTTTGTGACCTAGTACTGTTTCACAGAGCTCCTTCCTCTATTCCTCTTCCTTTTCTCTCTTTCCAGTCATATTCTCAAAATTCGTACCACTTTTATAAACTGAACTTTATTCTTAAGTATCAAGCAGTGTTGACCTCCTAGAAATAATAAGAATTCCATCATGGGATAATATAATGAATGTTACATTTGTCTTTCCCACCTCCAGTTTCTGTTTTACTTTAAAATATAAGACAGATTTAATCCTATGCCAGTTTTACTGAATGACCATCTGCAGCTTCCCTTGGCCTTGGATCAGACCTAGTGTTCTTGTCCAGCTTTAGAATATATTAGCAGTTACACTGAATGGTGTCTCATCAAATCATGAATTGACTCACCAAATGAATGCCAAGGGATTTTTTTATCTTTTGAACTTTTTTTTCCCTCCAAATTGATTTCCATTTGCTAAAAAAAATACTGGCTCTCTATCATAGACAATAAATCAAAGCAAGCCTGTTGTGTTGTATCCAAGTTGCTTATCTGCTGTTCCAACTAACAATAGAAAGTATCACATTAGGGAAATCTATTGCCTCATCTGTGGAATCTATCCTAAAATTTAAAATGATCTGTTGCTGCTGAATTAAATAAAAAACCCGTTAACTTGGAAATTTTTGTGGTACAGGAGAAATGCATTGAAGGAAGTAATATATGAAACTGAGGAAATAGGTTTAAGTCATCTCCTAAGTGGATTTGTTCATTTTAATTTTGGAGGTAAAATCTTGTGTCTTCCTAATTCCCATAGATGTACTCCGTACAACAGATTATGGGGTTTAATATGGATATTATTACATTGTTCGGGAACAAGAAAAGTACAAATGGGTCTCTGAGATTATTTGAAATGTATTTAGATTGCTAGTTAAGCTTGTGAGTCAATGAATGTCACCTGCATGGACTAAAATGGGATTTTTAGGTTTTTATCCCTATATTGTCTAGTTTTCTTAGCCTGGTCCCAAGAGCAGCTTTGGGACAAGACAAGAATGGCAACCAGAAGGGCAGTTCAATTCAGCTTCAATTGCAAAGAAAACATGGTTAATAAAGAATGTGCTTCAAGAGATATTAACTGGCAAAAATAATCAACAATAAGATGATGGGGAATAATGGGGGAGAAGCAAGGCACTGTGGTAAAATTTACCTTATAAGAGGTTATCAGTTACTTTTAAATCATAGGGGCACTTGTTATAGATCAGCTTTCAAAAAAGGTGTTGAAAATTTGTGACATGTAAAAGGAAGAACTACAGAGATGTTTGATAACTGAAGAGAAGGACCTTGAAAAAAATAAATCATTTAAATTAAATGATTTATCACTTAATTAAACAAGTAAGTTAAGGAAGGTCAAGTATGAACCTACAGAGGAGTCTAACAAATTGTATACTAATTTGTCTTGCTGGGAATTACTTCGTTGTCCACACTAACAAATTATTCTTTTTTGTTTGTTTGTTTATTTTCCATCAAGGAGCACCTATGGAATCTTCTGTGGGAAGAAATTTCTGATTGAAATGAGAGACCCAAGATGGGTGTCTGGCATTTTAGTCTTAGTTCCTATCAGAAGAGCTGGCACTTCTGAAGTGAATTGCCCAGTTGTCCTTTCTTACTCTGCTGTAGTACACATTATGGACAGGCCTTGGAGAGTATAAATGTTTTTTCTTTTTAATGACATTGAATCAAAGAAGCTAATGAATGTAAACAAGTTGGAATTAGAGCAGACTGAAATGCATGGAGAGCACACACTGTCTAGTCAACACTTGCTCACTGATAGCTGGTGGAAACAGCATCCTTTGTTCAGTGAGACATATCCAGTTAGATGGTGGATATGTTTTCTTATTTGATGATTCTTGATGTCATTATCCTTCCCCTTCCAGTTTCTTTCCAATCATACCATCGCAGTCTGGTGTTTCATTTTTTTTGCTGTGGCTTAGGGAAAAATTTTCTGACCGATCCACGACTCTCCCATTGTCTCAATGACATCTGCCTTCCTTTCTCTGCAAATCAATGACCACCCAGCTGCACAGTGCACTTGCTCTGCTGCTCATAGCACCAAATGCAGGGTGAGTGGCAATTACCTCTCTGGAACGTGACTAGAACCCTCAAGGAGAACTGAAGGAAAGCAGTCTGACTATTATGATGACCAAGACTGCATGCCTCAATTCTGCCCTGTTGCCTCATTGACCTACTTGAATAGCCTAAGATGTAAAACCATACAGTGAAAAATCAACTAGTGGTGCACACAGTTTTTATAGGGTACATGCAGTCTTCCTCCAGAAGGATTACTCATATTTGTTCATTGCTCAGGTTCCACATTGTTACTTCATAGCTCTGAAAGCTACTAAGATTTGAAAACTGGTCCAAACTGTGTACCAGTAACATTTTCTCACATACTTATTTTCTTAAACCAAAGCGTTCTGGCAGATTACTTTGATGACTACCTATTAACCATGAAATTACAAACTATGAAGTTGTTTGAAATACCTAATTGTACTAGAAATTGGAATTTCAAAATATGAAGTATTTGAGGCTTGTGTCCTACAAAAAAAACCCCCAAAAAAACGTAAGTGCACAGTGTGAGCATTTTGGCATTGCACAAACCTACAGGGCTAAAGAGTAGACTGGTTTAGCCTGAATATGTAGGTGTAGTGTTATTTCTGTAAGTTGATAAGGTAGATACAATCACTCTAATCAGGTGCCTAATACCAATATTTTTTTAATGTTAAAAATTCGCAGTCTTTATTTCTTTGTAGGATTTAACACAGGGATGCTGCAAACATTTCTCCTGGATAACTGGCGGTGAAATATCTGAGTTGCAGTTATTATGGAAAATGTGTCAGTGAATTTGTGAGACTAGAAACAACCTCCAGGTAATACCATGTTCTTTCAAAAGCATAAAACTCCTTATATTTCCCATTGATTTGCTTTAAATAACAGGAACAAGCTTGAAGATATTAAATGTCCTTAAATTTCTGATTGATTTTTAAAAAATAACAGAATAAAGCTCACAGACATATTTCCTCCTGTTACTTTTAGCAATTATTTTCCCTTGTCATAATACATGCATCATCACTTAAATGTTATTAAAAGGTTTTAAGAATCAGTAAAGCATCTTTTTTTGTTGTGTTTCTGTTCAAAACACAATCACATTAATAACACTTGCACTACATTTACTTTAAGGAAAATATTGTCAGACAGTATTATTGATGTGACTTAATAACAGAGAAAAGACTACAAGAGCTGTATCAGATTTCTCACGAGAATAATAATTTCCTTACACCTAAAATTACTCTTTTTCTCCCCTTCCTCTTCAAAGCTTTGTACTTTAAAAAACAGATCCGATAGAGCTCATTGATCCATCCATGTTCCTGTTGCTATCTGCATGTCATCTGGCTTCTTAATATTCACATAGCTTGTACACTTGCTTTGGGGTAAAATTCCTGTTTAACTACTCCAGGATGTTTAACTTCATGACTGAATCCTTACAGTAATCTATTACCATGTGGGGAAAAAGTAGCATACTTGTGCTACTTACAAATTTAAATTATATGTGGGCTTTTTTCATAAGTGATGCTATTTTACAGTGCTATATGACTTCATGACACACTGTACAGATCAAAGTAGATTTTGCATCAACATATGAGACAAATACAGTAAATAAGATGTACAGAGAATTTTATTTAATTTTAATTTAATAAATGCTTCTGCACTGCTTCCTTTCCTACATACTAGATTGGAGCATTTTTCATAAAACTACCATTCTGAAATAGTTATATTTCCAGGGGGAGATATCTGAGTCATACTTCTGCAAAATATTTAAGATTTTGTTTAACTGGCTCTAAAATGTGAACTGTTCATGGAAAGTTTCCCGAGTGCCTTAAATGTCACTGTCCCATACATATGAAGAAATCAACAATAAAGCTGGGAAACCATCCCAGATAAGAGGAGATTTGGAAGCAGAAATTAAGAATGTGAATTAAATGGTAACGAATTAGTCAAACATTTTAAATATTCAACAACTTGGCAGATATTTATTCACCTGATAAAAACAGTTAAAGAATTGTCTGGTTAGCTGTGTCCTGTCGTGAAGATAAATACATCAATCAGGAATAAATTATTGAGGCACAAACAGATAAATTTGAACATGAGAGAGTTGCGAGTCTTTATAAGGTACTTTGTTTCTGTGTTTGGAATGAAGGTGTGTGGAATGAAGCCTGTGTCAGAGGAAGAATCTAAGGCACCACTTGAAACTAAAATGTGACCTTTTCTGTTCAGCATATCCAGAAATATATATTCCTTTGAACCTTCAGGAATTAGATAAGGAGCTCTCTAAACTAAAGAAGAGTTCAAAACAGCAATTTGGAGAAGAGCTGAATGGCATCTCTTGATCTCTCACACCCTTTAAAACAATGAATCTTAGTGACACCTCTGTAAAACACAGTTCAAGTGAAGCTTATAAATTCATGCCTAGAACAAGTGCATTACACAGGCAATAAAAAAGAAGGGACCAGAATTTGAATGACTACTGGCTTAATCTTTTCAAACTCACAACATTAGCAAATCTTTAAAAAAAATGTATACTTCACCTTTGCTCCTGGTTTATAAATAACAATATTTTACTTTTTAATCCACCAGCTTTTCAGTAACAGCAGTAGTAAGTTTGGAGCTGTGCCTGCATCCATGCACATCCAATTTTAACAGACATTTGGAAGCCAAAGTCCCACATTCTCTTGCAGTTGTCTTAACCAGATCATAATATTTAAAATACTTGACATTTTAATCAGTTGTAAAAATAACATACCATCACTTACTGACCTACTTCATGACATGCTTCTTAACAAACATGGTTTATAAATCCCATGGAAGTACAATAATGGTATCTATTTTGGCAGCCTTGTGAGTCTGGAAGCTCAGGAAGACTAGAATTTAGTTCCAGATTCAAGTGCTGGCATTAGACTTAGTACAGAATAATAAATCTGGCAAGTTATTCAGCTGCTCAAAGCTGCATATCTATCTTAGGCAGAGTGAAACATCCCTTCAGGCTCTGTTGGGTAGCTTGATGTTCATTAATGATAATGGGAGACTAGATGCTTATTTAACAGACGTGCACTGGTGACTTCAGTATTCAAGTGTGTGAAACTTGAGCTGCTATGGTCCAGTGAGCATCCTGTTGCAGAAGCAATAGGCAACCCAGGGTGCTTGAGATGCCTGAATATCTGAAAAATCTGGCAGGTAGTTATGGTACAAATCAGGGAGACCTATACCTTTCTGCAGTTAGAGATATAGTCCATAGCACATGTTTAGTGGACTGAATCCTTATCCTACTCTTTACATTCAATAAATTGGCTTAGCTCACATGGTCATCTCGGGTTTGTTACAAGAATAAGTTCTTGAATAAGTTGAATAAGTTCTCCATCAGGCTGCCTTCTTCATGGACTGTTGGAATTCACAGTATTGTTCATTGCATCTAACTGTAACCGTATCCTCAAAGACAGACTTGTAGCTCCTCAGAAGTCAACTGGATGAGGCTCTGAGGCACCTTGTCTTAAGCTGGTGATGCTTTGAGCAGAAGGTTGGACCACATGACTCCCAAAAGCCTTTTTCCAACCTGCAGAACTGTGGTTCTTCTTACATCTGAACCAACTACCCTATGCTGCTCCAAGAACAGGGAGGCACCTGACAAATGTAAGGGCCAACTCCAGGGTGATGTGGATTGCACCCTACATGTCCCTGTTTCTTACTGCTACCCTTAATGAGAATGTACAGTGACAGATACAGCTGTAGACATCTCCAGTGAAGATGTCTACATCTGGTCAGGTAAAACCCTCTGTCAGTAACTGTGAAATCTTTGTCTTCCCAAATACATTTGCCCCTGTCAAAAAGAAAAAAAAAATCAATGTTTCTAAAATAGAAGTATTTAAAATGCATTTTTACTACACTCATTTTCTTACACAATTAATGGTACCTTTATTATAGCTAACACACAGGTATGGTCACACAAAACTTGTTTCCTCCAGAAATTAAGTTTAATGATGCAGTGGAGTATCAAAGCCTAAGAGAATAGTAACATGAAGCATAATTAATGGTTAGTGAGATAGATTTTTTCCCCAACTTTTATACCCACTTGCTCTGTGACCATAGGCAAGGCACTGTGCCTCAGTTTATTCAAATTTAAAATGGTTATAATTAATATTCCGCATAATTAATGATTAAGTGCCTTGAGAACGTGATGAAAAAGCTCTAGAAGAACAGAGTATTTTTGCTTCAACCTCTTTAAAACTGTATCCCCTTGCCACACATTTTCAAAAAGTCTACAACTCCTTACTAGAGCTAAATGACTAATTCAAATGAATAATTTATCTGAAGAATTTTGCTTTGTTTTCTCTTTGCAAATTGTTCTCAAATAGACTGCAAAATTCCTGGGCTTATTAGTTATTGCCAAATTATGCACAGTTCTCTTCAGTGACTAATTCTGTGTCAGAAGATCACCACATTTTTTTCCTGAAAATGTTAGTAATTTTGTTTGCACTTGTGCTGGCAGTCCTTTCCTATTATTGAAAACCATATGTAATTAATCAATGCAGTTGTACCTTTGTGTCATGATATTTTATAAACAAATGCATACATATGAAAAATTCCTGATTCATGTATTTTAAAGGTCAGAGAACACCAGGGGACCACCTACTCAGAACATCTGTAAAGTCAGTTTCCCCTGAGCTGAGCCTAATAATTTGTGCTCGACTCAAAGTGGAAGACTCCTTTTAAGAGGATCTGCAAAAAATTATTGAGAAAAGGAAGCATATTCTATATAGACTTAAATTCACATCATGGGGATTGATTCTTTCTTCTCCCTTCACCGGAGAGAAAAGATAACCAGAAATTATTGGATTAAATTAAGCCTCCATTCATTCTTGATTGGATGATTTCAGGAGGCAGAAACAATATACTGCTATGGGTAGGTTCTTCCAATACTTAATTACTCTAAGTGTTAGAAATATTTCTTATGCATAATATGAATCTTCAGGTTTTAATTTCCCATTATCTGTTCTTCTTAACAAATTCTTATGCCAGTATGCCCTGTGAGAGTACTTACAACCAAACCACCTCTTGATCTTTTTCATGAGCTAAACAGATCAAGTTTCTTGAGTTGTTTACTGTATGTTTCTGACTTCAAATAATAGTGGCTACTGAACACTGTCTTGAATTTGTTGACATGTTTTAATATTCTACTGCCAGTCTCAGCAGTGTCATTTATACAGCTTAAGTTCATGACATATTGATTAAGAACATCCATTTCCTGGTCAGAGATCAGGAGAAATATAGTTGTGGCTCTTGCCAGACAAGTGATGAATCATACATACTTTAAAAAGTTTCAGTTACACACAAACAAATTATTTTTTTGTCAATATTTGACCGAAAATGACACTTTTTATTTAGTTTATATTTGTGCCTACTTGATCTATTTAAAAATCTCTGTTTAAATTGGCATACTTTAAAAACAACTACGATCATTTGAAAGACAAATAAAAATATATAATTTGTAAAATAATTATAATGGTTCATTTTGTGCATCTCTGAATGAAATGCAGAGTCCAAGTTTTGATCTGAGCTTGCACTGTTCAGTGATATTGAAAATTATCTAAAAAAGTTTTCTTTGGCTTTCTGTGTGACGCAGGCAGTTAACCGCACGAATTCTTATTGACAGAATGCAACATACAGTGAGATGTTTTCCCTAAGGTTCAGAATTAAAATTAATTTTTCACAAACAATTTATTTTTGTCTACAGGAAAGCAAGCAGGAAATAAGGTTACTCACCTCAAATTAAGCCAAATTTGCCCTAAAATCCAAAACAACAATCCAGCTCTAAGAGAAATAGATTCATCATTTACTCCCCTGGAAAAAAGGTTACAGTGAAGCCCTATGCTGTGGCCTCCTCCAGACTCCCAATATTCAACAGAAACAGTCACACTGGATTTAGTAGAGCTTGGGTCAGGCTCTAAGCATAAGAGTTTTTTGGCATCACATGGGAAGTTATATGCATGGACACTTACCTTTACTTTGTGCCTTCACCATCTGTTCTGCTCTCTAATTAGAAATGCAAAATGAACATAATTAAATATTTGCATCACACAAAAATAAACTAGAAGTTATTTCAATGCATATACATGTTCTTTATTAAATGTAACAAGCATCTGTTTTGTTTTCTTATGTCTTGAGACACAGATAGAGGGAAATTACTTTTTCCTGACAGAAAGGATATATTTTATTAGTAAATTGGCATTAAATACAAGAGGTAACACTTTACATGGCTGGTAAATTACAGTTTCTGCACACAGAGTCTCAGACCTGAGTTATTTTCTGAGGAAGCACAAGGGGAACGACAAAATGCATAAAGGAAAGCTACTATTACTAAACATCATTCTGACTGACTACTGAAATTGAGCTCTTGGTCCAGGTGCCACTGGAGGTCTGTGATTCAGGTAGAAGTAAGAATTTTTGAGTAGGCACCAAGACCTGTGCTCCTTCCCCCTTGAAACCTGGAGCTGGTTGCTGGCCCAAGCTAGTGTCTGCCTTCCATAAGGGTGTAGACCCTCTTAGGATTAATCTTTGTAAGTTATTACTCATAAATTATCTTGGTACTTTATAGCATCTGGGGTGTAAAGAAGTACAACCACCCCTTTTTTTCAGATAAAGAAGGACAGCTCAGGGTCAGTATGGTCTGTATGTAACCCACATTGCACGCATAACAAACAGTCCCACCTATCCCAGAAAATAAAAAAAATAAGTTAGGGAGTCACTTTAGGGCCTGAGGCCATGTAGCATACAGTGGCTTGTGCCTAGGCTGCTCAAGATCAATCTTCTCTAGACCTGTATCAGTATTACATAGTACTTGTAGTATATTTCTTCTGTGTTCCAGCCCATGATTATTTTTTTTTTTGGTGTGTGTGATTAGTTATTTCAGAGTGCCTGAAAAAATGATGGACTGTGCTTCAGCCTGCCAGAATGAATTTTTTATAGCTTGACACAGAAAGCATGTGGTCCCCCTGAAAAAGTGATGGAGTTTTTTGACTAGGTGAAGGCAAACTGGCTGCCAGCCTGTCCAAATTGCTTTCCAGAGGAGTAAGATGTCCTCAAAAGCATGCCTGGGTTTTGTGTCAGCTGTGGGAGCTGGCCCAAAAAGCCAGGAAGGAGATGGTGTGTCCCTGGGACTTGGTGGCATGCACACAGCAGAGTAATTGAATTCATTGAGACAAGACCCACTGGAGAAATAAATTGCTATAGTACTCACACTGCAATAATGGTCAGGTCTTTGGTCACCTGAGTAATTTGGTGTCCTGGGTTAGGCCTATGGAGACCCCATAGAGGCACCAGGGAGACTGAGACATCCCAGACTGAGGACTGCAAAATGCAGCCTTGACAAGAGCCACCTTGGCTAGGGTAGTGATGGAGACAAGCTTGCTATTAAATAAACCACTCTTTCCCTATTAATAACTGAAATCCAGGCTTCACTTTGACTTCACAGATATGAATCCTCTCTAGTAGTATTATGCTGGAACTGTTCCTTCATCACATACTTCACAGTAAGAATTTAATGCATCAGAGAAGTGAAATATTCCCAACCTGTGCTTCACCACAAAGATAAAAAAGTCTCTTCTATTTTCCACTGTCCCTCCTTCTACAAGACCTCCTTCTACAAAAAAAAAAAAACCACTCCATGAGTTTGAGCTGACTATAGCATCTTTCTCTGGGAGGCAAGGCCTACAGTCCCCCTCTGGTAGATGTGCATCCTACACTTTGGTTCCATGCTCCAAAAACGAAGCAGTTGGTTAACTTTACTACAATCTATATTTGCTGAAGTGCTCTTGCCAACACTTCATGTTGGAAATACCTACTCCTCCTGGGATGGCATGAAAAACACAGGAAAAGACCACAGTGTTTATGTCCCGGTGGGTCTCTAACACGAATTAGAAAAGATAATTAGTATGGAACTTTATCTTCTGAAGGCAGGGGAGTGCACCTTGCTGATTTTTGGATTTAGTTTTGTCTTCACTTCCATGTCCTTTCACATGCAGCAGCAATGTCTTACTGTTGAAGGAACTGAATGACTTCTCAGAGGGCATGGGGATGGAACACAGTGTGTTGCACACCAGATGATACACATTTCAAGAGTGGTGTGTAAACTGACACCAGCAAATAGGAGTTGAGTTCTGTGTTGTCTCTGAACTCCCACAAGCTGTCATCTTCTGAGACTGGTAACAAGCGGCTCAGCATCATCAAGACTCATCAGTGCAGAACTTGTCAGGTTATCAGGCACTCTAAGTTGGATTTTCTCTGGTCTATCTTCAACTTTAAAACTTGGGTGTATAGTCCAATTTTGTCATTTGGGCTCCCTCTAGAGCCAACAGATGCTCTGCCACATAATTTCTTCTGTGACAAGATATGTGTCCAAGACAAACAGGGTGACTCACTCAACAAGCACAGAGAGAATCCTGGTCATTAACTCAGTCCAGATACCCAACATCAGGAGAAAAATGCCCATGTGGTTTTTCCTAGTGAAAACAGAGGTGTGTTTAATTTGAGGATTTAAAGTTTCAGCTAGAATACAACCGAGCATCTTCTACTGTTGATGTATTTAATGCTAAAGCAAGCAGTGCTAGATCATTTGTGAATTCTCTGCTGCTATAATGCCAGTGGTAGATTGGGTGTAGAAACCAGTCTTGACAGGCAATTAATCTTTTCCTTGATCACCTGTTGAAAATCCGTAGTGATTATTATACTACTGCAAGTTTCTTGCAGATTGATCAACTTTGTTAATATAAATGCCTAATTTAAGAATCCCACTAAAGACAAACAAATAAACCCTAGCTCCAGGTTGAATATTTGGCTATAAATGAAAGTTATAGCAGTGGACAGGTATAAATTCCTCATATATCCCACAAAATTTTTTTCCAAGGAAATCTGTGCCCCATCTGCTGATCATAGCCTAGAGAAGCCCCATACAAAGGCTAAGCAATATTTACTTCAGAAGGTTCATATGGCTGATGTATATCTGGGAAGGAAAGAAGGAGTGTAATAGAGATATGAAATATGTTTTAGAAGGAGGTGTGAGTTGCAAAATTCATATCCAAGACACTCCACATTGTAATGATGTTCAGAATCATAGTCACCATTTCAGTCACTCCAAAAATTTTTCAGTATATGCCCTTCAGTGCTGCTTTTTAAACCTGAAGGTTGTCTTGGGGAGGATAACATCAGCTTGGTACTGTACCTCACACAGTGTGAGGAGGAAAGAGTTTGTTTTTCCTAGAGTCCTGTTGAAGTGTTAATTTAAAGAAGTAATAATGTAAATCTTATTTCAAACATTCTTTCCCCCCTGGCAGACTTCTTTATTAAGACATTTGTGTAATTGACCAATGTTACTGTAGCTCAGCAGGCATTATTTTCTTTTGGTAAAAGGATACCATAGTAAATTTCAATGAGAAGGAGTAAAAAAATAAATAAATAGTAAAAACGAACAGAACTAAATAAGACTTGCATATGAAAGGAAAATACAAACCAGATGGGAGACACGTTTTCATATCTTTCTTTTCTTTTAAGATTGGTTTAAAAGTTCCCCTTCACTGCATTGGCTTTCTGCCTCTGAGTAACATGAGGCCACGAATTTGTTCAGCAGCAGCAGCAGCTGGGAACTATTCATTGGCAGTGTATCACCAGCCATCCACACTGGGCTGGATCCTGTATCCAACCAAGTGCAATGGGAATGTTCGTAGTGCCTTCTGTGGGCATTGGAGCAGGTGCTGGAGGGGAAGGTCTGGTTCTCCTAAAAGTGATGGCAATATTTTTGGTGAGGCAAACACCTCCTTGGGTTCTGAAGAACGAACCTGGCAACTCCACTGCCAGTCTTTTTGGGGAAGGGAAGTCTTTCTGTTGCTTCTGTGCTATCACACGTGTCTCGGACTGTTAATAAGTTTGGAAGCTGCAAAATAAGGAACTGTGGGGCTGGACACTTCATCCCTGTTGCACCCACTGACAACAGAGAGGAGTTTTTGCCTCCCTTTCTGCTCCTCCTAATTAAGCCATAATGGCCACTGAGGCTTTGGGACTCTTTCTTCAAGTCCTTGTTTCTCAGTATGGTTTTACTGACACATGAAAAAAAGCTCAGGGGCAGGAGTCGCATGGTGTTTTCTACTGAAGCTTCAGCTTTAAAGCCAGGACTGAGACTGCTTCACTCTACTGCTGACAATTTAGCAAATGGTCCATGTTATGCCGCTTTGATCTTGTGAAAGTTTTCAAAAATTTCATCCTTGAAGAAAGCTACAGGCCCAACAGATCCCCCAGTTCATTAGCAATCCTTTAGCAGTTCCCAACAATTAGAGCTGTCAGGCAGCCGAACCGCGTACGGAGGCCGCGCATTCAAAATCCCTGACTAATGACTTGGTAAAAAGACTTGACAGTGTGTTGCAATTTGTTATAATTGAATCTAAGCTGCATCAGCTGTTTGAGGGGCTGAAATGTTTTCAAACATTACATTGATTTAAATTAATGCCACAAAAATATTCAGAAATCGTGTCTGTCAGTTTCAGTGCTAATAATCATGTTCTCTTCAGATATGAGGAAGACATTTCATCACCATTTGAAAGCGTTGTCAAGCAGGCAGTTTAAATTCCCCCTCCTCCTCCCTGCTTAAGTGAAAATAAGTTGATAATCATTAGGTTTATGAGAGGAAAGTCCAGAATGGGATAGGATAGGATAGGATAGGATAGGATAGGATAGGATAGGATAGGATAGGATAGGATAGGATAGGAGGGAGAGGCCTCCTGAACTATGAAGTTCATAATAAAATGGGGAAGTAAAATTTGAGAAGCCTATTTCAATAATAATTTTCACTGAATAGCCTTCAATATAAAGTTCCCCCAAAATTAAAACAAATTCTGCACCAGCTGTTGAAGAAAGTTCAAAAAGAAGAATCATCTTTTCTAACATGCTCTCTGCCTTTATTTAAACTGTGGCCACATAAACTGAACAGGGGGACATTTGGCAAGCAGACATCTAGAACAAGCTCTCTGGTTAAAACTTGCATCTGCTTTCAGAATACATTTCAATGAAAAGAGGCAGGATGACATGAGATAGCAAGGCAGCTTTACTTTCCAAATGAATCTCTTGCTCTGTTTTTTTAATCCTCTGTTAGTATTAGAAATCTTTCCATTTAAATTGAGAGGGGCTCAGACTGTAAGCACTGAACTTGGATTTTCCTACATTGAACACTCTAGAGTCTAATAATGGAATTTAGACTTCTTATTCCATGTAGGAGGGCTATTTAAAAGCCAGCTATGGAAAATTATAAACAATTTGGATCCAGTGGTTTTTCTTTCTCTTGAACCACAGAACACTTGGAGAGGACAAAATGATGAGCTAGGATGCAATCAAAACAGAAAGTTCAGTACTATAATGGTCACTGAAGAAACATTTCTCTCTAATATCTGTATGCAGTTCAGACTGAGATAGAACCATACAGGTTCTGGATGTCATCACATTACTTTGCTTAATAGACAAGAAAACTGTTGACAAGCCCTAGCATAGAAAAAACTGTTGAACTTTTCTGACCTACAGAAACTGATTGCAATCTGCTGTTAACACCTGTTTTAGTCCTGTAAGGTTCTGAAAGTCTGACAAAAGTAATTCACTTGACCAAAGGTAGATGTCTGCTGTGTACCAACTCTGAGCTGGTCAATGAATGGAACTGATGGGAGCAGTTCATCTCTTCATGAAGTCAATAAAATCTCAGCATTCACAATACTGGGGCTTGACCTGTAGAAAGCCTAGATAATCTCAGTTCCGAACTGGAACAGGAATTGGGTGTTCTTAGAAAACTGCCTGATTACAAAACCAGGCAAGAACAGCAAGTAGACCCCACCCTAAATCTCTTTGCATGGATAAACAATTTTAAATTCTTGCTTATTTTCCAAGCTCACATTTGTTTTCACACCCATTGTATTATGAATAACCCTCAACAATAGTAGCTACCTTTTTCTCTATATTTGCCAATAATATTGTGGACTAGATTTTTAACAGATTGTAAGGAGGATCTCAGAAGAGTAATTACTGCAAATGCAAAGAACCTCTGATACAAGTACATAAGCATGACTGTGTTACTTTAGAGGTAATGTAACATACTTTAGTATTTCTTACTAAATTTTACACATGTAGACCTCTATATTAGTTAGATGGTATGTGGGGAACGATGATCATATTAGTTATTCTTTGAGTCTTGCTGATTTCATGAACTAACTTGGCTCGTAAAACTCTCCTCATATAAAAAAACCTCTTATGCAATGTCTGATTATTAAAAAAATGTCAACAATCAGCTTTGAGTCCTTTTATTTCAGCATTCCCAGGTTTCAAAAAGATGTGCATTCCAGGGTTCACAGAAAAGTATCCACTAACACATCTTATATTTATTTCACATATCCATTTTCTTTAAGTATTATGGACCTGATTCTACTAGGCAGGTGTAATTTCAGGAATGTTGATGTATGGCCCACATTGAGCACTTAAGGCTGGTTTTTTTTCAATAATCTGATCTATTGAAGCTTGTCCTGTAGGCTCCCTCCATGATCACAGGAACGTGAGAAGCACCTCCAGATAGTGATTCACAACCTATCTTAGACAACTGTCTCCAGGTGCTGTTCATGCCCAAGGTATGTTGTTCATTCAGATGCCTTGCAAGATCAGAGAACACTGCAGCTTTTCAGATACAGAGACAATTCCATAGTTAAAATCTGTAATTTTTTTCCCTTAAATCAACCATCTGTATTTTTGTACTTCTAAGCTTGCTAGGAGTTGCCTTCTGATTTCACCAGCAGTTCATGACAAAATCTTATTTTATTTTCACAGCACCCTTCAGTTCCTACAAGGCTACAATACTAAGCCTACTGCCAAAGGTAATTCTACAACAAAAAGAAAACAAATTTCTGAAAAGGGGGGACCTACACAAGACTCTTCAACTTGCGTTTTAGCAATTCAGTTATGATCTTATTCTTTTATACTTTGAGTACCTTCCAAGTGTGCTGGAGCCAGAGGGAACAGCTTCATACTCATTTGCTTACCAGTAAAAGTTCAAATTTAGGTACAACAATGTGCACATTGTGGCTAGAAGCTATGTGCTATTTGAGAAATATAGAAAAGGTGAGATTTCTTCTTTCATTCACAGTAAGGTATAATTAAAGATATGTCTTGCTTATTGTGTGTCATACCAGTTTTTTGCTGCAGTCCTCATACCATCCTTGAATCCCTGCTGTGAATTTTTACCTTTTAATTATTTCTAATATACTTTCATGTTTCTTGTTTTTCTGTATTCAGTGAGGAGCTTGTCTGCTCAAAAAGATATAAGAATTTTCCACTGCAAATCAAAACATGTAAACTAAAGTAAAAGCTGATTTAGAAAGGTGGGAGAGAGAATGTTAATTACCCAAAGGTGTGATATCTACAAAAAGAGCCAAGTCACAAAAGGGTTATCCATTCAAATTAAATAGCCAAGTTAAACAAGACACAATTGGGGTTAATTTAGCTTTCCAGGCTTTCATAAACTCATACTTGGGAGGTCGAAGGAGGGAAGTCAATTAGCCCCAATTGTGTCTTGTTTAACTTGGCTGGGTGAATCACTAACCCTTTTGTAAGCTGCCTTTTTTTTGTACCTATCACACCTTTTGTATGACCGAACAGTTTTCTAACTTGCTTTTTTATTGATGTTAAATATTTTTTATCAGCTATCCCAGTTTCTTGAGGGTGGGTGGTTTGATAGCAGTATAATTAAATAACAAGAATGCTTTCACCCATTTCGGCACTCAGAGTAAACAATGAGTAGGGATGGAGCTTTGAATGAAATCACACGCTCAACAGGCTTTGTACTCATAGATTCCTGAAACAAAGCCAAGTGCATAATCAGCAGGGCTGTACAGAGCAGTCAGTGAAAACTGGCTGGAATGTCCTAGTGTTAAATTAGACATCAAAAGAAGCATCAGACCTTCCATGAATGTGACAAAACCAACACAGACAAAAACCTACTTAACTCTCTTTAAAAAGCCATTTACTTGGGTGAGTAATGGGTCATATTTATTCCAGAAAGTGCCACAACACTGGCATTCATCCATCATCTACCACACACAGGAAGAATTCCTGTTCCTACATGTTTCATAACCATGCAAGCTACCAACATCACTTCAACATAACATTTGTGTCCCAGCAGGGTGCTTCAAATGTTTCAGTGTTGAAACCCATGAATGGACAATCAATATCTGAAGAATTAACAGGAATGTAAGACCTGGATCTTAAATGAGTATTTAGCAGTTTTGTTAGATAATACAATATCTCATATAAGGTGCCTTTCCATCAGTTTCCTTTCAGGTGTTACCTAGATATGAGTCTAGCAAGGGCTCTTACTAAATATTTTGGTTCTAGTATTATCAGTCCTCCTTGCAGTGCTGCTGAGTAGTGCTGCATTTCTTTCTCTGTATGTGCATTAGATGCGTTTTGTCTGGTGAGCCCAGAAATTACCAGTATGTTAGAATTGTTCACATTCTCCTGCTGTGCAGAAGCATTGCAAATAGTTATCTTTAATCAGCAAGCATTTTGGCAATTTAAAGAGATTAGACATGTAGTGAGCTACTGCCTAGTATTTATTATAAGGTGAATACAGTTGTCTTTTGTTTCTGTATAGTAGGGATAATTCAATATCAGCTCTGATTGGTATCTAGTATACAATATGATGGAAAAATTAATTAATTGATTTAAAAGTGTAAAGAAACCAGATAAATTCCATAAGTTTTCCTTCTGATGGTGTATGTTAGAAAACAGTTGCTGCTTGAGACACTTATTAGGTGTATACACTGTTACACACATGTTCATGATCTACATGAGTTGATGGCCTTGTAACACAAAATGCACTACATAATGATATGCTTTGCTCACGTTGCATCTACCCATAGCTGAAGGGTCTTAATTTCCTCGCTTCCAAACAAACTTCCCATGAGCACGTGGTCTCCCCTTTCTAAACCTGAGTTGTACACTGATTCCAATAATATTGACTATTATTTTGATATATCTTATCAAGCATTTTGCCTTTACATTTTTGTAGTATGAGGCAGAAGGGACTAAAGTAAAGAAAAAGTCTCTGCCTGGATACCATAGGACAAAGTAGCCATTCCAGTATATGCTCATTTAAAGTGTTAAGAATTTTTTTCCTTAAACTTGTCCTGTTTTGATATTTGACTAAGCTCTTAGTGAGTACTTATTGCCATCCATTCTTATTATTTCAGTAGATTCCGTCACCTCTTTGATCTCGTTCCGTATTTTGTGCTGATCCAGAGGCCACTAGCATAAGACCACTGGTGTATTTGTACAACTTAGGGAGACTCAGCATACTTACAGTTAGTGCCAAAATGGCATTTGATCTTGTCTCTACTCTCAGCAAAGCAGCCACAACAGAGCCAGAGAGGCTTTTTCTCTTTATTGCACTCCAGAGGATCTCTGCCTGCCAATTAGAAAAAAGGTGACTGTGAGTTCATGTGCCTGTAATGGCTGTAGTTTTGACTATTTAGCAAGTTCCAAAAGTCTGATCTACTCAAAATCTCTTTCTTTCATTACATTCATGGTCATGTAAGTGTTGAAGAACATAAGTTCCTTGACCAAATATGACACGTAACAGTAACAGTTTTCCCAGAGAGGTTGTGGAGTCTCTGTCGTTACAACTTCTCAAACCTCAGGTGGACACCATCCTGGACAACCTGTTCCAGCTGACTCTTCTCCGAGAGGGTGGCTCAGAGACAGGAGTTCCTTCTTGCCTCAGTCATTGCCCAAATATCAATATAGGTGTGATCAGTGCATATTTTAAGTAAGGCAAGAAGCAGGAGACACATATGATAAAGTAGGATAAGTAACTGCTCCTTTGAAAGAGCCATTGATAAAAATATCAGATTTTGAGCTAGAAAGGAATTGTTCAGGATATGTGTAACAAGGCTCTCTGTGGCAGTAGCCACACTGCTGCCAATTCATTGAGTCAGCAGAAGGCAATATAGATCATGAATTAAATATAGGAATCCTAGAGGAACATACAGAACATTAACTTCTTCCCAAAATACAGCTATATAGATAGGACATGACGCAGACAGAAAGTGTCAGATAGTCCTGCTCAGTTCTATTGAACTCTTCTACTTCTTCTTTTCTAAAAAAATAAACAGACTCTAAATCCACTAGTTCCTGCTACTACTAAGCCTACTATCTTTAGTCTTCCTATGTTTTCTATCTCATTTAATTTTTTAACCAGCCTTCTTGTTCTTTGAAACTATCAAAGAGTCAAGGGCTAATTCTACCAGTTACTCAATTGCCCAAGAAAGTACCTGTGCTCTTCTGTCAGCACTGCTGCTCCTAGGTTAGAGAAAATGGTTTTGTGTGGTGGGATAGTGTAGTTCCCACTGAAGAGCAGGTTAATTCTGTGTGTGACACCTTTCAAGGAAATGCTTCCCTTTTAATCAATGATTCAATGATTCCTATTAGAGTGGAAGACAATGAATAGGGACAAAAGGGAGTTACAGGAATTCCTTGTCTATATGCATCCTACTCCTGGTGAGCATGTGCCAGAGATGTGAATGCCTTAGCCACAGGGGGCTCAATAGGTTTCATCTGTACTCACAAGCCACATTACAAACATGAAAAGGGAGCAAAACATAAAATCTCTTTTCTGGTTTTGCAAGTTTTGTACCTGGAAAAGCCACCATTGCCATGTTACTTTGCAGCAGCCATCTGCAGCTACTCACTACTCTGAAAGATATGAAAAGTCTTGATGAGGGTGGAAATTGCTTTCATGTAGCATTGCCTGAATTTTAATTCAGCAATAGGATTTTACTCATAAACTTCACAGGACCTGTGAACATGTAAAAATGTCTCTAAGTGTTAAATTCCTAGCACAGTCCCTGACAGGGTTCCCCCCATTCCAAATATCCATTTCCTGAGTTACCCTTAGTGAATACTTAGGGACACAGAGGGGCAATGCAATCTAGAGACTGCTCTCAATAAGCAATATCTCTGAGATCACCCTGTTCTGAATTAATATACTTTAGTCATATGCAAAAACCTACCTTATTATTATATGGTATATTATGTCAGTGAAGCTATAAGCTTGAGAGCTCTTCCTAAATTGCTCTTGTGCTTGCCATGAGGTGAATAAGGGAACAAGAGGTGCCTATACACCACTGCTGAGGGAGGTAAACAGAAGATTACTCCATATCAGAGAAACAGTGTAACAGGAATTTACCTAGGTAGTTTTCAGATGTTAGACTTCCTTACTTTTTGAGAAGCATCTCCAGACATATAAATCTTTTGTGTCATCTTCATGTCAGGCTATAGAAATGCAAATCATACAAGTAGACAAGCCAGCCTTTCCTCCACTTAGTATTTATGATTGTGACCATACAGAAAGCAATTTAGGTTATTTTTATCAAAACCACAGTTAATTCATGGTTCATTGTCAAAGGTTTGCTGTAATTGTTCTTGGGCCTACTTCTTCTCATTCTAGTGCACCTGGGATTTGTTGTGGTGGTGATTGCTTCTGCAGTAGACTTAAATATTTCCAGGAATTGTGTCTTTTTCTCCCCAACAACTGCAATCTGTCATGCTGTGCCCTTGCTCTCTCTGTCTGTGCTATGACTACAGATGTCTTTCAAGCTAGACTATCAAGACGATGCATTTGCATTCTAGTGAGCTCAGCCGGTGCTGAATGATGCTTGGCCCATGGAGTGTCACCTCCTCTCAGCCAATCTGTGTGATTCAAAAGGCACAGCTGTTGTGTAAAGGGGAAAAAACCTCTCTCTGCTGGATGTTCAGACATTAATCAAAAAATATCAGCTACTGAAATGCAATAATCAGATGTTATAGGTACATCTCAGAATGGGCATTTCCTCTTCCATCAGCTGTGCTATCTCGCTGTGGCAGCATGAAGAATGGACAAGTCTTTTTGATATATGAAGTCTTAATCTTTTATTCAGAAAGTATATCCTGATCAGTGTTTAAATGTGATAGGTTACAAAATGAAGAATCTTACTGTTTAAATTGCAGCCTTCAAGGCACAATGAGTCTGTTAATCTCCCTGCATACTCCATAGCAGCTATCATGATGGCATTCCTTCTCATCACAGTAATGTGATCCAAGCAGAAGCTGTTAAAAGGTGTTTCCCTCCCTGTCTTTGATTCCTTTTCATACTCCTGGAATATTCTGGAATGAGAGATGTTCTACTGGTCCTGTTCACCCCACTTTGTAGACAGTCATTTGCATCTGTACTACATTAACTTAAAAGATTTTGAAATTTCCATTGAGCTAGAAAAGTTAGAGATTTTCTTCTAAATAGTTGAGAGAAAAACTAAAAGAAACCCAAGGACATGGTTGATTACACTTGACCAGAACTGAATATCAAGAATGCAGTCTTCTGCAGCTACTGATCTCCAAACTATATATTTTTTGCTTACCAAATGTGTCATTATGACAATGTGGCCAACTAACCTTTCTAACAGAACCATTCAAGCATAAGCTTCTCCTCACACTTCAAGATTTCTGAGCCCATAAAGAACTTAATCTGTATTTGAATTAGAATATGTTGTCATACAGAGACATCCTTGGATGCTTTACAGTGGGAGCTAAAGGCCAAGCAATAGTTTTTTTAATAGTCACACACAATTTGAACTATTACTTTCATGTGTTATAAATTGCTCCAAGTTATGAATCTAGAAACCACAAAACTTTATCAGTTATATTCTCATCAAACAGGCAAGCATCCATCAAATCACAGAAGTCAAAGGCTTCCAGTACTGATTTGGAAACCACATGATTTGATGATAGATTGCAATTCATGACTTTTCATGGAAAGATGTTTTCTTGGCTCTGTTGGGCTACTTGACATGTTGACCTGTAAGTGGGATGGATTTGCAGTAAGAAAGTTAAACTCTACCAGCAGAGGAAGAGCAAGATGCTCAGAGCAGCACTGGCAGCTTGTTGAAGATATAACCAGAATTGTTTGGAAAAGTGATGGGGGTGGTTCAGTCCACGTTCCTTTCCTTACCTGTGGTTACTGAACTTAAATTCAATAACTCTGGGCTAGTGTAGTGAACAAAAGAAAAGTTTTTTTTACAGATGGAGAGATTTCACTCACTTGATGTTAGCTTAATAGAAATAAGGCAATAAATAAAATAGCATCATGTAGTATCTCTCACTGGAAAATGACTGGCATCACCAGAGACCAAATACTTGTGGTAAATTCCTCAGATAGGCAGAATGAATCACCTACTGGAAATGTTTATCTATTTATAATGTATATAGGGAAGAAACTAAAACCACTGGTTTACTCTACATGATCAGCTTTCAAATCACAGGAATCAACATTTTTATGAAGTCATTTCCATTTAAGTTGCAACCTTTTCTGTGGATAAGTTTTCCACTACATTTCTCTGGCAATATGTACATGTACCTCAGGATAAAGTATGCTATACCTGTTGTAGTTTTGTTATGCATTGCCTCATGACACATTTTGTGTATTACAGTTATCTTCTTCCTCATGTAAATCAGGGAAAAGCTAATACAATAGTATAAACATGAGTATGCAGAATTATAAATTTTTTATGATTTCCACGTGAAAGTGATAGTATTTGCAAACACATGAAAAAAGAGATTGCTTCCTTCATGCTCAGTTAGATTTTATCTACATGAATTAGTGAAAACATTCTGCATGCTTGACAATCATGTTTCATTTTAGAACACAGAACATTTCATAGAATCACAGAAAGTTAGGCATTGGAAGGAACCTCGAAAGATCATTGAGTCCAACCCCCCTGTCACAGAAGGGTCACCTACAGCAGGTCACACAGGGATGAGTACAGGTGGGTTTTGAATGTCTCCAGGGAAGGAGACTCCACAACCTCCCTGGGCAGCCTGTCCCAGTGCCCTGTCACCCTCACAGTGAAAATATTCTTCTTTATATTTATTAGGAACATTATTATAACCATAATATAACATTATTATAACCATTACCCCTTGTCCTGTTGTTTGTCACCCCTGAGAAAAGCTTGAGTCCATCCTCCTGGAACTTGACACATATATTTATAAACATTGATGAGATCACCCCTCATTCTCCTCTTCTCCAAGCTGAAGAGACCCAGCTCCCTCAGTCTTTCCTCATAAGGGAGATGTTCCACTCCCTTCATCATCTTGGTCACTCTGCTCCGGACTCTTTCAAACAGTTCCCCGTCCTTCTGGAACTGAGAAGCCCAGAACTGGACACAATATTCCAGATGTGGCCACATCAGGGCAGAGTGGAGGGGGAGGAGAACCTCTCTCTACCTACTAATGACCCCCCTTCTAATGCACCCCAGGATGCCATTGGCCTTCTTGGCCACAAGGGCACATTGTTGGCTCATGGTCATCCTTCCACCCACCAGCACCCCCAGGTCCCTTTCCCCAGTGCTGCTCTCCAACAGCTCAGTGCCTAACCTATACCAGTACCTGAAGTTGTTCTTTCCCAGATGTAAGACTTTACACTTGCCGTTGTTGTAATACATTAAATTTCTCCCTGCCCAACTTTCCAGTCTGTCCAGGTCCCTCTGAATGGCAGCACTGCCTTCTGGGGTGTCATCCACTCCACCCAGCTTTTTTTCTCTCATCCAGGTCATCAATTAATATCTTGAATAGTACTGGTCCCAGTACTGACCCTTAAGGGACTCCATGAGAAACACTTCCAGCGAGACTCCATCCCATTGAGTACAACTCTCTGGCTTCTGTTCTTCAACCAGCTCCCGATCCACCTCACTACCCAATCATCCAGGCCACACTTCTTCTGTTTAGCTCCAAGGATGCTGTGGAAGATGGTGTCAGGTGTCTTACTGAAACCAAGATTTGTGGCTGCATGTGAATTATTTAAGTCAAATGGCAATGCCTTTTGAAAGAGGATGTTCTGCAGTTACAGGGATGTTCCTGGAAAGAAAGTTGTTCAGCATTGTTCAAGCCAATAAAATTTTAGTATATTCATATAATATTAAAAAAATCCTAACTTACAATGGATTTATAATCAATTTATAATTAATTACCAAATATGTTCAGTAACAATTGTGTTCCAAAGTGAGAAACAGAATGTAGAATAAATACACCATTTTCCAGGTTCTACTATTGTGGAGTCAATTGTATCACAATGAGCATTTGCTCATAAACTCATGAAATTCCCTTGTAAAATTATTTTGCTGACTCTTTACACATCTCTTGGGTACACTGTTCAGATTGTCACTCCTTGGATGTATATACAACTTCTTTATAATGTGAGCCTGATAATTTTATGGGCAGTTTATACCTATTCTTACACAAAAAAAATTTTTCAAGGTGAAAAGGTACTTTTCCCTGTATTTTTAAGCAGACAGTGAGAGCCAATGGGATTATCTCAGCAAAAGTAGTCTGAAAGTTAGGTCTTCATTCACCCAAGGCTTCATCTGTATAGCTAGTGTAGAGAAGCAGTTAACTGAGAGAGGAGACCTCAGTCTGAGTCGGATGTATGTTAAGATTCTTAGATAACTCCCATCAGTGCTTTACACAGGTAGTATTGTTCTTTACTGCAAATGACTTCTCAGATACATGCATAGGATGACTTCAGTGTGTTTTTTACACAGCAGTATCTCTTTTATTAGGTGAAGTTCATCCTGGGTTTGTCAAATGCACATGATCTATCTCTTCTGTATTACAACAACAGCCTTTTGCAAAAGATCTTTTTGTTAGCCCTAACTTTCCTTGGCCTCAGTACTAGTCTGTTTCCTCATGTTTCAAGCACCTTTGATCTCCTGGTTGATTTATTCTTTCTATACATTCTTTCAGTGCTCCTCTCTGATAAGAGTAGCAACTACTTCTATGTCATCATCAGTTCAGTGGACAACCTCACAGTTTTTGTGCGAAGGTAACAATGAATATGATAAATACTATATAATATACTATATATAAAATCAGTCCCAATATCAGCCCTTCAGGAGTCTTAGTAGGAATCATGGTTGAAATCAAAAGCTGTTTCTTTCAGCTCAACTAATTGTAATCTTTCCTTTCTTCATTTCTGTAATTTTCCTGCATCTATCCCACCTTCCTCTCTTAACTAATACCTTTCCATTATATCAGATACTTTATTGCAGTCCTAATAAAAAAAAATAAATTCAGCAATGGTGATGTAAGATCTTAGTCTGGTAGAGACTCTAACTAGCACTCTTGTCATTGTCGTCCTTGTCTTCCCTTCATTTTAGAGATACTTAGTTTTCAGACTTTCTGAG
Organism: Heliangelus exortis; assembly: GCF_036169615.1. Taxonomy (NCBI): domain Eukaryota; kingdom Metazoa; phylum Chordata; class Aves; order Apodiformes; family Trochilidae; genus Heliangelus; species Heliangelus exortis. The sequence goes on from NC_092422.1 coordinate 67,409,796, forward strand.
AAGCATCTTCAAAAAAAAATAATCTTTAATTCAAAGTTTCTCTCTGGTATTTTCTCTCTGTAAAAATATTTATAAGAAGTAAACATTCTCCCCACCACCACTGGTGCACATAAGCACATTGCGTACAAGGGGGCTTTTTAATTACTTTGCAAAATTTTAGGTGAATACTCTTATTAGCTAAGCTTAAAAAAATTATGAGGGATTTATTTGATAGCATTTTCTCCAAGTGTACACAGTCATAATTGATAAAATCCTACATTTTTAAATAATGACAATTATGGTAGCTTTTCCATTATCTTGCAGGGAGTTATACTGGTCTAATAACCTTTAAATTTAGTAGCAACCTCTTAATCTTTGGACACTGACAGAAAATTTACCATATTCCTGTTTTTCATATCACATATAATCTAACACATTGATACTATACAAGAAAACTTCCTGTAATAGCTGTAGTGTTTGCCATATAATCAAAGCACAGTAGTAGGAATTAGGACAGTTGAACTTAGCTAAAACTGGGCCATGGTCCCTTTCTTAGCAAACAGGGAGTCATATAATGCAGATATCTAAATCTGAGTGAGTCACTTTAAGTGTCCCTTCGTAGGTGATGGAGGGAAACAGATTCTTCTAGAGCATCATTCCTTTCCTTATAAATAAATGTATAAAATAGATTAAATGAGTCACACCTTAAAAATTCTCATTTCCTCCCCTGCATATGAAGAAGTGCAATAACTCACTCATATACAGAAATGTAAAAGAAGGTGGAATAAATTGTAGGCTTAATATGTTTGCCCCCATCTGTGACATGAGCAACAGCATAGACACAATGACTGAATATTTCTGAGTCTTTATTCATTAATATTTATGAAGCACTTTAAGATCTTGGGATCAAAGCAGTAAAAAAAGGCAATCAGCAATACATGGCCAATCCACTCAAGAGTCAAAGTCCCATTTTTATAGTGCATTGTATGTATAGGTAGCCCTTCCCTAAAAAGCTTATGAATTAATTGAGAACAGTTGGACCACAGGGGCTCTGTGCTCCTGTTCTAGCATATGAAAATATTGCAAGGAGCTTTCAGAGTGGCATCTTGCTTCTCTTCATAGAATCATAGAACAGCTAAAGTTGGAAGGGACCTCAAAGACCATCCAGTTCCAGCCTCCCTGCATGGGCAGGGACACCTCTCACCAGACCAGGTTGCTCACAGCCCCATCCAACCTGGCCTTGAACACTACTAAGGAGGGGACAGCCACAACCTCCCTGGGCAACCTATGCAAGTGTCTCACCACCCTCATACTAAGGAATCTTTTCTTAACATCTAACCTAAATCTACCCTTTCCCGTTTTAAAGCAATTGGTCCTTGTCCTGCCACTACATGCCTTTGTAACACGTCCCACCCCAGCTTTCTTGTACCCACTTCAGGTACTGGAAAGGTGCTATAAGGTCACCTTGAACCCTTGTCTTCTCCAGGCTGAATAACCACTCTTTATCTTGTCATAATATCAGAGTTATCATCCTCCACACACCCTATATATGGTGCACACTTTAAGACTTGCCTGCAGGCCTCTTTGCACTGTCCTGCAAAACTGAGCGGCCTAAAAAGGTTGACAGCGGTGGGGCCTCTTCCACCTTCCTGCACACCAATTCCCTGGTGTGTGCTCCATCCACTTCAGTGTAAGTGTGAATCCTGAGGCAGACAGTTCAGGGGCACAGGCTGACTCCTTTCAACCAGGTGAAGCTGCTTTTTTTTTTTTAGAAAAAAACAAACCAACCCACAACCACCATTCCCACAGACCACCCCAAACAGGTCCATTATCAGTCCTAAATTTACTAGCATTATTTCTTTTAAATCACTGAATACACTCAGAGCTTTAAAGGGGTTAATGGTCAAAGATTTCCCCTCTCTGTATTTGGGAGCACTCCAACCACTACATAATGACTGTGCAAAGTACTATTTGCTTTTTTTTCTGAAAAAATTGTACATTTGGCAAGTGGGTCTTTTTGACCACACTTCTGGAGAGGTAAAAGGGCTCAAAAAAATTCCACACATCCAGCCAACATGCACGAGTGGGCTTTTAGCTCTGCATCTTTTTCTAATCTGAGCTACTTTTACACACACACACACACACACACACACACACACACACACACACACATTTCCTAGCACATTTTATATAATTTAAGTTATTTTTGTGTTATATGCTCTTTCTGGTGTTCCCATGGATTCGTTAGGATGAATAATTTCTGTCAATAATGAACACAGGAACCCAGTACATGAATACTTGACGAGATGAATATATGCATAGGTTATACATATCAATTTGTGGTGAATGCATAAAACAAATGCATAAGAAACTGATTTAACTAGCACGAAACACAGATGAAATAGATGGCATATAAATGTAATTATATTACTTTCAGGCAAATAGGATAGGGTAGATAGGAGGGTGATGTGTATGTGGATTCTGTAATGAACATCAGGGCCGTGGAGAAGCCCTTTGCAAAGACAATGCATCATTTTATGTCTTTTAAAAAGCCAGAGTCATACAAAAGGACAATAAGCAAGCACTGTTATTAGGTGGAAAAATAAATGTATTCTGTAGGTTAAAAAGGTAGAATGGGTATAAAAATGAATGCTTGAGCATGGAAAGAAAGGTGATGAGGAGTATATGGAATTATGAAGGAACCATCAGATGAGGTAGATTTTGTATTGTCACCTTCGGTGGATTTTGAATCTGTCCCTAACAGATTAACCAACGTGCAGCATCAGTATGATAGTGGTATTATTTATTTGTATTTTGGCTCACAGTAAGAATAGCTATCTAAAATCATCATATTTTAAAATTTTCTAAACTTCTGAAATTTCCTTTTTAATGACTTGACCATATTTTATTATTATTATTTTTTAAGAATCTTAAAAATAGTGTTTTATGATGCTCAGACCATTTTGATACCTTAGACAAAACTCACCATGCTGGAATCCCTCCAGGGACCTGGTCTCTAGAGATATATTTGTGCAGGACCTAGCCTTCCAGCTGATTAGTTTTATTGCCTCCTCTATTCTAGTGCTATACAGCATCTCAAGTTCACAATAAAACAATGTATAACTACTTGTCTGCTGCAACATAGATCTTTCACTCACCAACATGTTACCTCACAGCCCCCATCAGGTATAACCCTAAGCTTATTTTTCACAAACACCTGTTCCTTGGAGCCTATTCTTTTAGGGTCTTCTCAAGACTTTCTTTAACAAACTTCTAGTATGCATAAAAGGTAAATAATGTTTACCCATCCTGTGATTTTGCCCCTCATTTTTCTTGTGGTTTCTATTCCCTGCCCTTCTGGATGCCAAGGCAGAGACCAACAAGCTTTCATTTGGACTTTGCACCAGGGTTCATCACCATCAACCCCATTAATCTCCCAGAGTCTCCCCTGGCCCTTTCTCCTCACTTTGCTCTTTGATCCTTCTTATATGGAAAGCTGTTCACTGGTCCCTGGTGAGAGGCAGATGTGACCCCTATTGAGCATGTGACATCCCACATCTCTGCCTATAATGGGTCTATGTTCTTGTGGGAACCCTTTTGTTGCAAGAAAGTTTATGCTCCATGCCATATAGCATAGAAGTGAACACTGAGTAGTCAAGAGTTAAAATTCACCTTGGCTGTTTCAATAAAATGCAATTTAATACAGCAAGGAACACATTTCATATCTAATGTTGACATTGAAGGATCTTGTATTGCTTTTTTACCAATAGAAATGACAGTGATTCATCAGCTTTTATTCCGTTTTATATTGCTTTGGTGCTCTATCAGCCAGAGAAATGCTCTAATTTTTGGCAAAGTTTGCCCACTGAGTTCTTTTCCTTGCTGCCTTTCAAATAAAAAATATTTCTTGTAGAATGTACTCATATTTTTTCTGTATTCCTGTTCTTCCCACCTTATAGCTTCCCTGTTGCCCCCAGAACCCACATCTCATTGTTTCCTATAAATTCTTTTTCAAAAGAACAAATATAGACATGTGAATTCTTCCAAATTTCTTGAAAATTCTTCATGTCTTTGCAATCCTCCATTTTATTTTTAGAGATTCAGCATGCATCCCTAACTCTATATGCTGTGCACTTTGAATTGCCCTGGACTCGGAGGATTTTCTGAGATCAAACAGCATCAATATTAATTACTAATTGAATTTCCCTTTTAAAATAAACTTGGCTTTAGAACACTGAGACAGAATTTTAGCAATCAATGCATTGGATTTACTTTTACACATCATTCATATACTTTAAATATGGGGACAAGTAGTGCTCAGATTCATGGTCTGTACTGAAAGAGGTTCAACCTCAGCAGCTGAGCCAGTTTGTAGATCTGAGTTTTGGGCTGATACTTCATGGAGTATAAATCTTAGAGAGGCTGTTGTCACAAAGCTTTTACTCTGTGAGAAAAGGGGAGACTTAGTGATTTCTTTGTGCTGCATTCAGATAGAATATATAAAAAGGATACCCAAAGAGAGGAAAAAAAAACGTGAAAAGTTTAATTTAATTCAAACCTAAACCAAAACAGGTTCCTTTGTGTTAGTCATGGTGTGTTTCTTTTTTGCAAATTTCACTCCCCACAATCTCACATCTGCATTTGGAAGAGTTTGGGATATGCTGGCTGAAACGTGTTCACATTCATCCATGGTGAAGAAGGAAGCAGGCCATAATTATATGAAAAGATATACAAAAATGCTCCTTTAGGAAACTGGGGTGGAAATCCACATCTAACTGGAAAAAAGATGTAAGTATTCAGAGCACCAGGCAATGTGAGAAGGGCATCAATAGTAAAAAACTCTGTCCTCCTACCTGACACAGTCTGAGTGGCAGGCCTTGGCAGTAAGAAAGAATGGCTTCTCAAGCATAGTAGTAAAAATAGCAAAGCCACAGCTGTCTACTCAAAATAGCGAAGAAGGCATGTATAAAACAACAAAATGGAATCTTACTTTTCAAAGGAGAGTTCATTTTCTTGGAAGATGCATCAGTATTTCTCTAAACTGCAAGCCAACTGGACCAGCTAAGCAGCAAGATTTCTGAATCATTTCATAGCACCAAAACCTTTTGTTTTCCTATTTTTGTGTCCACTTCTCCTCCTCACTATCTTGTCCAGCCCCAAACCAGCAGCACCTTAGAGAAAATTTTCAAAATGAAATTCCTCAACTTCTTAATTGTTCTAATAGTCAACATGTAAAACCATTTTCAAGATAGCATATAATTTCTTGAATGTGCTTTACTCTGGAAAAAAAAGTAGTGTGGAAAGATAGAAATAAAAAGGCCATTGAGCCAAAAGAGGCATTATTAGAAATGCCAAAACAAACATTTTAAAGGCACAGTGACTGGATTAAGGCTAAGAAATACTTTAGGATTACACTGGAAAACAGCATAGCATGTGTATGAGAACTCAGAAAGGCACTCAATCTGAGACCAAAAAAAAAAAAAAAAAGAAAATCTAGCCTCTCTTTTTATGTCTGAGACATCATAGAGTCATAAGCACAGTGTGGATTCTTTATGTTTTGCCAAAGGTTTGGCTGGAAATGATTCTGCTGCCATAAAATCTGTTTATAACAGTATTAAAATAAGTATATCACTCTAAAAATGCTGTCTATTCTACCCCAAACAAAGGCAGCAGGGAGACCAGAAGCTCACCTTAAAATTGGTGTGGGGTAGAGACCCCAGCAAGAGCCAGGGGACAATCTCATCTCTACCAGGACAACTGGTTGCTGCTACCAAGAGGGTAGTTGATGGTTGATGGTTAACCAGTTGATGGTTAACTGCCTTTAGAAAAAGAAGCCTCAAGAGCTACTGGGGAAAATGTAAAGGAAATTTATGGACAATGTCTGAGCTGTATGTGTTTTGGAGCAACGGGAGCAGCAATAGTTTTGGGGCAGTGTTTCTGCTGTAGTGTCTGCAGCTCTTGGCGCTGGTAGTAAATGAGAGTTCAGTGGGTTTTGTACAAACCATTTTCCCTTCGGTGCTCATGTGTTTTATGGGTTTGAAAGCTAAGGAGGAAATAGAAATGCTTGTAGGGGAAAGTACTTTTAATACATCATAGTAATTTTTTGCTTGTGACTTTTGTGTTAATGTAATTTGTAGCTCTTTCAAGCTTTCCTTTCATTCTCTCTCCCCTGATTTTTACTGTGCAAACACTGAGATTTCCTGATAGAAGGAGAATTTAAACAGCCCACAAAGGTCGACTGCTTTCATGCTTCCAAATTTTCTCAGGCAGTTAAGCTCAAGAGACTGGTGCAAGAGCATGGATCAAGTAACTTATTGACACAGACGCAGACAGACACTGGGGAAGGAAGGACACAAGCCAGCTGCCCTGACATGAAAGGCCAATATGACTTTACACCACGGGGCCATCACCCCACTTGAACTGTGTGACGGAACTCTGAAACCAACCCAGGCAAGCCAGATCCCCCGTGCCAAACACCCGTGCTGCCTCACATTCCTAGGCTGCTGCACAACTTCTTTTGGGAACAGTTTGCTGCTAAAGAGCAAAACTGCTCCTAATGGCCAACCCTCTAGTGTCAGTGCTTTTTGATGGTACCCATTTATATCAGGATATATACTCTCCCATAATCCATGGTAAAGCAAATGGTACCGCAGATTGAAAGTAGAGGGACCTGGGGAAGGCTGAGAATAGCAAAGAGGGAAGTCAAGTCTGTGGCTATCTCTTGAAAGGATGAAGGAAGGAAGGAGAAGAAACTGGCAAGCCAGAATGATTCTCACACTTCATCTGAGGAGACATAAAAGTCTGAGCTGCTTCAGTCTGTCAGGTTGCCTCCAAGTGCACAATACAGAAGTAAAGAGGATCACAAAATGGAAAAAAGATAAAATGTGGTCAAGGAGAAAATAGAAGAAAGCTGAGCAAATTATCATAGAACCTAGCAAATGCCAGCAAAGGACTGGAACAGCAGATAACTAGGAATAGTTATAAAAATAGCAGGGAAAAGGTCTGCTTTCTACACAGAGACAGCTCTGAAGCTGCAAAATTCCTTCACAGTCTGACCTCAGATCCAAGGGCCTGAGCTCACCCTCCAGGTATTTTTGGCCATTAAGCATATTTCTGCCAGCATAATGTTTTTGCTTGCTTGTTTCCATTCCAATGGTACCACCTTTCTGTCAACTGACAGAAGAAATATAAGCAATTTCCAGCTACAAGATGGATGTATTTATAGTGTAATTTATTGTTGGCACGAGTTGGTGCTATAGCAGGGATAGTTCCAATCAACAGACATACAGTCATCTTTTTTTTCAGCAATCTCAGCACAAATGGGATTTGAGACAAGGTACAGTGATGAAGACAGACAGGAAAATCCTTGGCATGCTCTGGAATTACACATTTTCCTCTATCCATCCCTGATATTATACAAGAATGCAAGAGAAGAGATGCCCAACAGAATAAAACCAGTGTTCCATCCAATCTGCCCATCTGTCTGCACAAAGAGACCATTTTCCTCTCATTTTGCCACTTTCTGAAGCTGCTGGATTAAGGATGTTAGAGGGTATTTTCCTGTCTAGTCCTTCTGGTGTCTGCTTATAGACCTGTTGACCATGACTTTGTCTTCTCCTTTCTCAGCCTGCTGCTACTGCTTGCCTTCATCCCTGCCAAGGGAACATAGAACAAGAGTCCACTATGTGTTTGGTAAAGGGACTTTTGATTTTAAAACAGTCTGGCTCTTTCTTCATCAAGTTTAAGGACTTGGTCAATCCTAGCTCAGCATTCAGCTTACCCAGCACCCCCTTGATTCTGTCACACTTATTCTTCCTGTGCAAACTGAAGGGTCCCAAATTTTCATAATCTACTTTGGGATGGTGATTACTTTATCCCCTAGATCCTTTTCATCTCTCTCATATCACCTAGAACTTGACTAAGTCCTTCCTGATACATAGAGTCAGGGCTGCACACACAGCACTTGAGGAATGGTGCATCCCAGCTTAATGCAGTGGAAAAAAGTCTGTCTTGCTCTCAGCTTTGTACTGACAATACCCAAAATTATTCCCTTTTCCATCGGCCACTGCATGTTGAGAACAATGATGTTGAAGACAAGCCAGTGATGACTCCAAGGTCCTTTCTGATAGTTGCATCTTAGTTACAAATGGAATTTACAGGTCAAGTTTCAGTGTCATACAAATATGTTTAGATTCCTGTTCCCTAGATCCATTACCTTGCATTTATTCATAGTGAAGATCATCTGCTCCTTTTTTCCCAACTCACTCAGTTTTGTGAGGTTTTTCTGGGGTTTCTTACAATCTGTGAGTCTGTTCTCTACCTTAAACAGATTTACAGATTTTACTGTACATTGACTTTCCCAGGTTGCTGCTGAACACAACACTGCCCCAGGTGCTCAATAGGCAGAATTGGAGGCAGAGTCTGTCACTTCTGGACCCCTCCAGAGCCACTGAGTACACAGGAGTTACCCTGGAATGTGTTCCCCCTCTACATTTTGGTTGCCACATGGTCCCACAAATCCTCTTGCCTGCTTCCTTCCATGGGGGCCTTAGGGAAACTCCTTGTCATACTCTTCACATTCCTTTCAGTCTTTCTCTTTTTATTTACCTTCAGCTTGCTGAGTTAATGGATTTTCCTATTCTCTGTTTCTGGGGGCCCAGACTTGCCTTATTTTTAAAATGTTTGTCCATGAATACTTTCCACTTAAGGCCTGAAGGAATTTTCTGGACTGCTTTGTTTTCTTTCTGAATCATGACACACTTTTTACCTGTTTCTAGCATTAAGCCTCCAGGCTGCTCCTAGGCTTCTTTCATTTTGGACAGATGCTTTTATAAGTTTTTTCTTGTTTATTTTTTCATATTTGACTAGTTACCTCAATTTTACACATTTCCTTTTCTTGAAATTCAGTACTGTAGTCACTATCAGAGAGGCTTTCACTAAAGAAGGTCTGCATCAGTCCAGATTATATCCAAAATAGCCTCTTTTCTTGCGGTTTCTGAGGCTAGTTGTTCCAGAAGATCTATTGTCTCCAGAAAATTTATCACCCAGATCATTTTTTAGTACTGAGTTTGAAAGTACTTTCCAAAAAATAAAAGACTGAAAAATTTGAGGGTGAAGAGACACTGGCACAGGTTACCCAGAGAGGTCACGGCTGTCCCATCCCTGAAAATGTTCCAGGCAAGGTTGGATGGGACTTGGAGCAAACTGGTCTGGTGGAAGGTGTCCCTGCCCATGTAGGAGGGTTGCAAATAGATGATCTTTAAGTTCCCCTCCAATCCAGACCAGTCTTTTATTCTATGATTCTACGATTCTACGATTCCATTATTTTTATTCTGTTGCTTAATGTTGCTCAGGCAAGAAAAATAGTTGTCTAATTTGCCATCATTGTTTATTCCAGTTTTGATTTTATTTTCCTCTTGGTCTTTTCAGAGATGCGTTGTATATTATCCATATCCATCTTCTATATGGCATTATTCCTAGTGTTCTTCCATACTCTATGAGCTTTCTTCTGTTTCTAGCTTGGGAGAGTTCATAGGTTAATATTAGTTTTGGGTGACATCTTGTGAAGTCTTCTCTTTTGGTACCCAAGAGGCCAGGTACCATGAGACCACAAGAAGTTACCTGAGTATCTAATAGCTGAATCTTTACTGTCACCACCTACTTCTTCCTCAGCCCTCTGCCACAGGAGAAAATGTAAGATGACCCTGACGTCAGGTAGAGTGAATGTTCTTATCTATGAATGTAGATTGCTCCAAAGGTATCTAGTCCCAGGCATCCCAGCAGACTTCCATTAGTCCCCAACACTGTCACCATCATGTGAATGCAAATGAAACACTTCCTGCACCTTCTGGCCTTTTTAGGATCCAACCCCCCTTTTCTTTTTACCTCTTTCTTCCACTGTTCCTGACCAAAACTGCCCCTGCTGCTGTCTCCTTTCCCACTGGAAGCAACGTGACATTAAAGCCACTGGCACTGTATATATCACTCTAACCTGGTGAGTCTGGCATGGAAAATAATGCTCTTGGTCCATAAATCATTGCTTATATGCCTGATGGACAACAGTCAGAAGATGGAAGATTTTCTGCTGGATTTTTGTGCTGACCATTGGCCTGAGTGTTCATAACAATCTCTACTTGCTCTTCCAACTGGCTGGTTTGACCTGTTGCACTTACCATTTCTCATCAGATTCTTGTAGCTGGGAGTGATTCAAGCACAAGGGAGTCAAGAATAATTTTCAGGAAGCAGAGAAAAAGAAGTGGGTGCTCCTTCATTTTCCAGGGGAAGGAGGATGCAAGATTCTGCATCTGTGACCATATCACCTGGCAGGTGCCTACCAGGAATACTTCCTCAGTTTATCCACCAGCTCCGGCTCTATGGCAAAATTATTTCCTATTTCTATCTGCAGAATTTAGGCAGCTCTGTATTTCCATCCACTCTTTAAATAAGCAGGTAGTTGATTAAAATCAGTTTCATCTGACTTGCATGCATTGAACTCCTTATCTCAGAGATGCTTATGTTCCTCTGTACTCTTTTGCTCTACTTTGCACCACCCTGTCTATTCCCAGGATGTTAAACACAAAGTCCTAATTCAGTAACTGTTGAAAATTGATAGGACATGCCACAATTTTTTTACCCATCACTTACAAGAATTCTGTAGTATTTAATAAGAGGGGTGTCCTCATTCTCTGTGACCACGTGATGAGCGAGAAATTAAAAGATTACATTCTCTAAGCAGCATTAATTGAAATGCCTCTAAATACATGTCATTGCCAGATACATTTTCTGTGACTGTTCCTGAAATGTGCATGTAACAGAAAAATTTACTACATGGAAGAAAAATTCTACAGTTTTATATATTAAAAAAAATAATCCCCACTGTAAACATTAGGCAATGACAAATACTCTTAGGACATATTTATGTATCCAAAGCAATATTAATTATTAAAGCAAAAGGGGAAAGAAACAAAATTTAACTAAAAATAATGCAGAGTGTTTAATAGATTTGTTTAAGAGTCATAAACAAATAACCCATGAATACTTTAAAACAGTTAGTGTTTCAGGAAGCAGACACCCAGAAGATTTTATTAAAGATTCAAATATTTATAAATATGCTCTAGAGGTTAGAGTAGGGGCTGGACAGTCAAGAGAGAGCTGATTCCTCTGCTCTGCTGTGCATCTTTCCTGGAGTCAGTGAACCACCATGCACATGGCTCAACCTGTGCCACGGTGGGGATGGCTTTGCACTGGCAGAGCTTGGTGTCTGAGCTCTGCTGAGGATCAGGCACCAGTCTCAGGCTGAGGAGAGGTTAAGCACCTACATCCCTGCAGCAGTCTGTATGAAGACAAGAGGTCGCATCCTAATGCATTTCTGGGACATCCCTGAGTTGTCCCTGACTACATCTCCATTCTTATCACCTCTCACAGTTCTTGCACAAGAGGCAAGTGTAAATCACAGTATCAATCTGTGAGCTGATGAAGACAAGGCATAAGCTTTGGCCTCTTGTGTCCCTCCAAGGAAGCAACCAGGTTTTAACCAACCCAAAATGCATCCCAGAAACTCTGATGAGAAAGGTCTAGCAAAGCAGAAGCTGAAGGAGATCAGCTAGAAGGAGGATCTGAGGTGTTTTTAGGACAAGAAATAAGTAATTGTAGGGGGAAAAAAAAGGCTAAAGTAAACTGATTTTTTTGGTTTGTCGTTTTGTTTTTATAGAAGACTAATATATGCATGAAGTCCTCATCATGTAATTATTTAGACATTTCCATAAACCTTCTCCTCAATTATTTCCCTCCTTGACTCCCTCCAAATGAGCCCACTTATGTGACAGACCTCACAGAACACCCCATTTTAGGCTCATAAGCTGCAGGTAGGGAACGAACCCCAGCACCAGGAAGATTGAAATAAGTCAGGAAAGGGGAGAGGAGAGCCACTGGTACCAGGGGTTCAGAATAACCAGCTGATGTCCACAGTAAACAGAAACAGGTCTGAGAAAACTGTATCAGGCAGTTTCAGCCTTCTCTCCTGCATGCTGGGGCATCTGAAAAAAACATGAACAAGAAGCCCACATTATGCTAATGGCAGCATTAAGAGTGGAGAACAGGAGAGACATCAGGATTCTCTTGTATTATGTAAAAGAAGTACCCACTGCTGATCTTCCTGCAGCTCCCCTTCCAATCTAAGCATGTACTTCATGTAGCCTTAAAAACAAACAAAAGAATTTTTATGCTACTGTTATAGCTGAATTAATGTGCCAAAATAAAAACAAAGACTCCCTTGAAAGAGCAGTGAGGAGAATTCAAATTTTTAGTCTTACTTTTAAGGGTGTTCAAAACACCCTTAGGCATCTTATTGTCCAAGTTCCTGTCCACAAAATTCCAGAGGAAACAAAAATTCCTGAAGTTGCATGTGCCTGAAGCAGCTTGTATCTGCTCCAGCCAGCCTCTAATGATAACATAGCTTTGCTTTGGGCCGAGCTGGTGCCTCAGGTTATCAGGAGTCACTCATCCTACCACTGCTTGTCTCCACCCTGTGGTGTGACATTGAAGGCTCTCAGATCACATCTAATCAGCCAAAGCAGAAAAGCTCCTCACTACACTGAGGCCCAAGTGAGGGAGACAAGGATCCATGACACTACAGAAGCAGATCCCCAGTGTCCAGACTTCCCAGGATGCAGTCACTAAATGTTGAGGGAACTACATTCATGAGTTTATCAGTATAGGAGGAAGAGGACATATGTGCTGTCTGCTCTTGTTTAGTAATTTGGTTTCTCTTAACAATCCTCCCCAGATGTTACCATCAGCACCACCTGCAAATGGCACAAATTCTACAGGGTAAAGTTTGGTCTTGGCAATTCTGGGTGCTGCACCCACCACTTCCCAGCTGCTTGTGCCCTGTGTGATATGCTCAGGGCCAGACAGAGAACTGCTGAGAGAAGTGAAACACTGCCCTTCATCCAAGAAAAAAACTATCCTTCTCCTCACTTAGCTCATGTGGTCAGTCAGTTGGTCTTCACAAGAAGAAGATGTAAACACTGTGGAAGATGCCCTCAGATCCTGACTTCATTTTCCTCCTTGCAGGTAAATATGATTGACACAATTGATCTGGACACATTGAAAAATCAGGGGATAATACCAAGTTTTGACTTGTTAGGAGATGCTGGAGGACCCCCAGCAGGGTGTTGTCTAAGCAGCTGGGTGTTCCCTGAACAGGGATTGCTGTAAAGCTGGGTCAGATGAAGACTCCAGCTTCAGCTACATTTCTAATGCAACAGACTGATTTCTTTCTTCGTGACATCTCTGATCCTTGGCAAACCAGCACTATGTGCTCTACAGAAAGATGTGTAATAGTGGCAACGATGACAGTGGCCTTGAACAATTTATGGCTCAAATAAGGAACCAGCATCAATGGGTAATTTTAAGAGGTTAGTCATGGGATGTAGGGATGTTCTTGCAGGGTAGCAATGGCACAACAGCAAAACCCCTGGTCAGCAACAGTCACAGCATGTGTTCTGCTTGGCCATTGTTTCCACTTATTACATGAAAGCATCTGTGAAATGCAATTCCTTTTCCAATTAGGCAGGAACTGGTGGGCATAAGATTATGTGGCAGCTCCATGGACACCCACTTGGCTGCATTATGACAGTGTTCGCTCACGAGGCCTCTTGCGAGCTGCACATTCATCTGTAATTACTGGTTAAAAAAAAGGCAGTTCCACAGCTCATCCTCTGCCCCTTTGGCCCTGGCTTTTTCTTTCTGACTCTTCCCCCAGAGAGGAGATTTTTGTAAGTTTCTTTTGTTTCTTTAGAAAACATCTTAAGGGAGTACAGGAGGAATGCATTTTTATTTTCAGAAAAAGGTAAAGGAGAATTCAAATATCCTTGTTTTCTTGTAATCCAGATTCTAAGTAGATTTAATGGCCCTGTTAGTGCTGGGCAAAATTAAGTCCTTATGAAACATGCTACAAAGTACCTTTGTAGATCTCATTTTTCAATAAAAAGGGGGTTTAGGTCATGTTCAACAATCTGCTACTTATTAGCACTTTGCTTTCAATAGGTCACCTTTCATGGTATAATACTTTGTTTTCATTAAGCACTGAATCAAAAAAAGCTATATTTTTAGAATTCAAACAAAATATATATTATATTGTAAGTACAAAGATAAAGAAACACAAAACATTTAACTAAAAAACTCTTATCTTACACAAATCTGTCAGTTTCAATTCTTTTCTCTAAATCTTGTGACCATTACAGGAACAGCTTGTATTTTTTCAATGTGAAATGTTAGGTGTAACAGTTGTTGTCCAGCCAGGAAAGCAAAAGGAAAAAAGGAAAAAAAATAAACAAAAATAACCTAAAATTGCAGATTTCAACCTGGTCTACATCTCAGAGCTATGCACACCTCAAACAAAAGAATATAACATAATGTAAAACTTAGTCTATTTCTATTTAACATATAAAAATGTACTAGATACCAGTTATATCATGTTTTAATCTCTTTGTTAGTCTATTTTGTTTCAGGCTTGCCAGAGGACTATTTTTAAGATTAAAAAAAATCTCCCTTTATCTTTTGTAACAAAATTACTTTGAAACACAAAAACCGGAGACTAAGCTCACAATTTCTTAAAGGTTATTCCAACATATGCATATGCTATTTTTTGCTGACCATTTACTTTTGAGTTTTTATAATGGTTCGGCCTCTTCTTAGAGACACATTATCTGAAAAAGAAGAGCTGTGTAAGACATCTCCTCCTGCTTCATCTTTCGCAAAAGTGGGATAATACTTCTAACCCTTCTTCCTTAGAAAGTTGTTGACTGTTCCTTTAGGAGCACTACATTATTTGCTTTGACCAAAACAATCCTCCCAGCTGATGAGTCATATGCAGGTGGTTGCATTGTATGTGATCCATCGATACACCCTTGTTCACTCTTGTCTACAAGAAGTAACAGCAGATGTCGAGATCAATAGTGTCTGCCAGAAGACAGGAAAGCTGCAATTCTCTACAGTTCTGCTTTATAAATGAAGCCTGGAAGCAGAAATCAGTACTACCTTTAGTTCTCTGCACCATACACAGGAAAGAACTTTCGACTGGCATTTTTTCCTTATTTCAGTGCTGTACAGGAGGTAATTTTTTTCTTTTTTTAATGCTGGAATAAGATTATTGGAATAGATTATAGAATCATAGAATGGTTTGCATTGGGATATTAAAGATCATTTATATCCAAACTCCCTCCCATGGGCAGGGACACCTATACTAGACAAGGTTGCTCAAGGCCCCATACAAACTAGACTTGAACACTTCCAGGGATGGAGAGATGAGGCTTTCACAACCTCTCTGGGTAACCTGTGCCAGTGTCTCACCACCCTCACACTAAAGTATGTCCTCATAAGGTCTAACCTAGGTCTACTCTCCTCTAGTATTAAGTCTAGTTTTGCCCCTTGTTCTATCACTACATCTTCATAGGAGAGGTGCTCCAGACCTTAGATCATCTTCATGACTCTCCTCTGGGCTTGCTCCAACAGTTTCTTGTCCTTCTTGTGTTGGAAGTTCCAGAACTGGACACAGTAATCCAGCTGGGGTCTCACAAGAGCAGAGCAGAGGGGGAGAATCACCTCCTTCGAATGGCTGGCCACCCCTCTTTTGATGCAGCCCAGAATATAGTTGTCCTTCTGGGCTGCAAGGGCACATTGCTGGCTCTCGTTGAGCTTCTCATCAACCAATATCCCCAAGTTCTTCTCCTCAGATATATTTTCAATTGAATTTCCACTGAACTTGGATCTGTGTTTGGGACTGCTCCACCCTAGGCGCAGGATCTGGCATTTGGCATTGTTGTACTTCATCCAGTTTGCATAAAGCCAACCTCTCAAGCCTGTCAAGGTCCCTCTGGATGGCATCCCTTCCCTCCAGCATGTCAGCCTCACTACACAGTTTCCTACAGATACAGATCCAATGTATCTTCCCAGTTAGTGCACCAATCCTGACACAAAACCATGCGCCCGCTTTATTTGTTTCATGCTATTTCTGACACTTTCCCAAATAGGATTCATGGGAAGTACGGTCATCCTAAATATCCTGTAGAACTTTAAGAGGTACCTAAATCTGACCAGAAGACCAGCACTCCCCACTTTCCAAAAGAACAAATACAGGAGACATCCTCAGTTCACCACCACCCAGGAGTGGGCCATAGGCAGTGCAGTCAGAGGGCAATATTCCTAAACCACAATGAGGGGGAGATTTCGATGACAGCTTTCGACGATGCCCAGTGATCAGAGTAGGCTGGAGACTGGAGACAGGTCCTCTTTCAGACCACTGATGGTGTTGATCTGAGACCTTCTTTATTCATCATCCTCAGAGCCCCTTCTGCACCTGCTCCTCTCTGAGTCTGTGTGTTTGAATGGGGGTGTGAAGTACACATCACCTCAGATTAGGCTATTTCCAAAGTCACATGAAAAGGTGGCAGTTCTTCCCTCCCACCACTGAAAACAACTCTTTCCACATTCTGGCAGTATCTTTGTCTCTTTCATTCTCACATCCTGATTATTCTGTGATTAAACAAAAAATGTATAAACCACATAAAAAAAATCATTATATGCCTGGAGTTTGTAGAGAGCAGTTTAAACTCACTTGGAAATCATTTTTAGTGCTCAGACTGGAGAAAGTCCTGCACTTCACGTTGTCCCTTCCTTTTCCTTCTTCATTTTCTGAATGTTAGCTTTCTATTGCTTGGTTTTGTTTAACCATTTACATATGCTTTGTCAAATGAGTTATGAAGGTTCTGATTAAACAGGGCTATCAAATTTCCCTTGCCTGTGAAGCCAGTGCTCCTAGAAGAGGGAGACACCTGGTTGATTTGGAGCCATCAGCCATTCTTAATTTTATCTCATTTTTTATTTACCCCCTTGGTTTGAGCCTTTCTGTTCACAATGCATTAACACAGCCATCCATTAAGAGAGCGCAGTTCATTTATTAAAGTTTGATTAATTTTTTAAAAAGCAGAACAGGAACTGGAAGTAATTTTAAATGTTAAATCTTCCATTTAAAATAATGTAATTTCCACAGTCAGTATTGGTATAGTAAACCAGGTAATGTTTGCATAGAAATAGCATGCAGAATGTAAAGATTTGAACACTGTGTTACTGTCTGAGTGACAAACAGGTAGATGATTTATATGAGAGATTTCTTTGTGGAGAAGCAGAATTTTAATTCCCTGTTTCCATTCTCAGCAGATTGGAAATGATTTCTCATCATACTGTGGATTTTAACTGGTGTATATATCCTTGCAAGTGATAATCATACACATTTGGGAAATTACTCCTATAAATGTTATTCCATTCGAGAATCCTATGTTTAAATATCATGTTCAGCACATATTGGAAAGAAGCTTGCAGTTAATATATGGAAACATCATTTGTATTTAATCACACAGTTGGGAGTAGTTACAGTAACTAAGTAGATGCAGGCAGTTTAAAATGCACAGATTGTTACTGCAACCTAGCTTGCCACGGGCACTTTTTCCCTTTGATAGCTCAAGTGCCGAATAAATAAAGTACAATCAATGCTTAGAATTGGTGGAAAAAGCTGTGCCATGTAGGTTATGCTGTCAAGCCTATTAAATAAGGCCACACAGCTTAGCTATGACAGTGTGAAAACAAAGGGCACATGGACACCTATCTTACTGCCTTTGGCACATTGTCTCTGGCATCCGGAGGGCACAGCAGCAATATCACCAGACTTGACTGAGCTTCCCTTTATTCCTGGGTATTTTTTATAGCATATGGAAGCTGGGCTTGGACATTTGCTGTGTCTCCAAGCATCTGTGTGATGCCAGCTGCGTGCACAGGGTCAGAGGTGTGAAAGAGGGTGCCTCCTGTACCAGGGGCTCACCAGGCAACTTCTGTTCAGCACCTTTCTGTTTAAGCAGTGTTTAAGCAGGCATTTGACAAATACTGGAAAACAAACATGATTTTCCAGTAATCATTCAGGGACCAAGTGTAAAGAACAAAATAAATTAATTTAGGTCCTGGATGGATTGTCCTAAATGTGTCAATCTATACAGTCCAATACATAAATGGTCAAAATACATACAGAATTTTTTGTATTGCTCAATTAAAATTGCCAGCTTAAGGATGCTGTGGCATAAAATCTTAATAACTGTTTTCATTAAAAATTATAAAAATTATATGGAGTTGTATGCATTGCATGTATGTTCTGATATGTGTGTACACACATCCACATTCAAGAAAGCCCTGCAGAGGAGGAAGCAAATGATTCTGTGTTTGTCTTAATATAATCTAGTGTGTTGTCAGGCATTTAAATACGAAATAGCCCTGAGAGAAAAGCTGAAGCTAGAAAAACAGATCTATACCTGTACAGTAGCATACCTAGTTTTTAAAGATTTACCTATGCAAGTTTCCTATACAACATTAAAACACATCTGTGCCCATATACCATCTCAGAATTGGTGATAAAAAAATTGCTGCCTCCTACATTAACATTACACACGATATTTGTTTTCCCTTCCCTCCTTTTCCAAGGTATAAATGAACTGCTTATGTGGAGTTGAGTAACATAACTGTACAAAATTAGTTACAAAGAGAAATGTCAGAGATGATATTCCTGACACAGCCTTTTTAACTCTTGTTATGTCTTAGGCGTGCATAGTGGTGATGGAATAATGCAGCAGTCCAAGATCCCAGGAGGCTCCTGATACTATTGTCTGTTAGGTTTTTAGCCTGTGGCCTTCATTGAAAGGAGAGCTTCTCTTCGAAGTACTCATTCCTTATTACTAAAAAATGGGCATTCTGGCATGCCTTTGTGTGAAGGAAAAAAAAAAAAAAAAAAAAAAAAAAAAAGAGGAAAAAGAAAGGGGGAGTTTAAAATATTTGCTCTCTGTTCCTGCGTAAAAACTTCTTAGATGGAGTTTGGCAATTGATGTTGAAGTAGAGTTAGACAGCCTTTGAAACACTTACCTAGTTCACTAACATTAGGGAGGATCTAGTTCACTGCAGTTTAGATTCATAGACAGCATTTTGCTTTTCTGTGATCAAAATGCCTGTGCAGTTTGAAGGGCTTATCATCAGAGCTGAATCCACACAGAGTCTAACCTGAGAACAGCCAAGAAAAGCATACATTTGAAGGGCTTTGATGCTCCATCACATAGCCATTCCGTGGCTATAATAGAAGAGGAGTACATGACAGACTTTGGTCGTGCCTGTCATTCATAAATCTCAGTTACATATACCAAGTGTTCCAGATTTCACAGTGAAATTGCATCAGTGCCTCACTCTGCTGCAGAATGAACTCTCACTGCTTTAATCATGTACATTACTTTTCTTTACTTATACTCATATATGATAAAACTAGATTACTCTATTTTCAAGAAGGTCTCTTTAATATATTTACATATTTTAGTAGATGGTGTAATCTACCAGATCACAGGAGACAATCTTATTGATGTGTTTTATACCTTTGGAAAAGGAATAAATATATGCAGGCACTTAAAGATGATAAGTAAGCTCAAAAATGACAGATTTCAAATCTTAATATTACATTCCAGATAATTTTTTCTTACTTGTTCAGTCAAAATGAAGTCCCTTTTAAAGCAGCTTGGCAAAGGATTAGGACATGTAGTATATGTCTGGTTGAGGCAGTAAACAGATTAGCCAGAAGCTAGGATATTCTTGTCACTGGCTTCAGTAGAGCCAGGATTTTGGCCCAAGGTCTAATTTCACAATCTTTCATCAAGTAAAATTTGTATCAAATATACACAAATATCAAATATACACAGAGGTGTTCTCACACAGGCTATCGGCATGACTGTGAAACACAGTAAATAAAACAGAGAAAAGGGAGAATTTTTTTTTTCATTAATATAGTCCTTCAGATGAGTGGCCATTCCCAAATGCTGTATTGTTTCATGACTTTCTCACCATCTTCAGATGTATTTCTAGTAACAGAGCTCTCTAGTTTTCTCTCTATATATTATCTTTTCTTAATTAAAAAGCAGAGATGATTTCTGTATTGCTCTCGCTATTTTTCTAAGATGAACACTACCAGCTGCATCACCTCTTCCTTGATTCTTGGTTCTGTGGTCAGTTTTGCAAGTTGTTACACAGCTTCATTTTCGTATACGCATGCTCTTATATTTTTATTTTTTATCCTCAGTAAGAATCTTTTATCTCTAGTAAGAATAAATACTTCAACCCTGTGTATTTCCCTCCTTGTTTTCTTCCAGTTATTTGGTCTACTATTCTTATCAAAACAATTAGCATGCATGCGTTTATTTTTATTGTTTCAGTAAAAACCACATTATTTTAGCAGAAGAAAAACCCTGTCAAGTAATGGCCTATTTGATTGCTTAATGAAATAAATCTCCAGATGCTCAGTAGCTATAATAATTACTAGGGATGTACAAGTTATGTCTGTACATTCCTTTATTTAAAAGCTCCATAGCCTTCTCTTGGTTTCAGAAAAACCTGTGCATCCAAATACATGTACTGAACACCTCTGAAAAGCACCACAGGTGAGAGGACCCTCAGAGTCTTCAGAGAGAGGGAGTGGGGATGCAGGAGCATCCTTCCCTCTTACTCCCCCACTCTGTGCCCCATCACTCCCTGGCTGCCAGTGCCTGATCACATCCCTCCTCCCCAGCACTCCTCTGCAAGGCCCCTCAGGGGCTGCCTCTTTTACCCAGTGGGGTATTTTTAGCAGACCTGCTAGTTTTATCCTTGGAAGATGCCTGCTACCCTGCAACCTCTCTCGGTCTTTGGAAGCAGGACACTTGTAAAAGTCTTGTGGGGAAAAAAAAAGTATATATATATTTTCAGGGTAGCAGAAGTGGTCATTTGAGTCATGATCTCACTGTGCTTTGTTCTTGTTCACTGATGCAAGAGTGTGTGATCCATGCCACTGTAGCAAGGGATGCTAACATGACTAACAGCACTTTAGTAACCTATCATTAGATCCTGAACTTTGACATACTTCCTGGACAATAATTTCCTTTGAAACATTTCCCTTTCTCTCTTGGCCAGACTGACACCCCTCTGCATCCAAGGCTGTGCCCCAGATGTGGAGCTGAGCTGGTTGCAAGTGTTTGTGGGGCACAGCAGGGAAAGCACTTGTGGGAAACACCAGACCCTGAACAGAGCCCAGTGAACACTCAGCAGCAGACTGGGCTCCCATAGAAATGTCTGAGGCTCACAGATCATCTGTCTTCATCGACACAGACACTGTAGCCAAATCTTGGCTTTCCATTCGTATTGGCTAGCTTTCAGTTTGGTTGATTTATTTGTCTAACCCACATCCATCCATCCATCCATCCATCCATCCATCCATCCATCCATCCATCCATCCCATCCAGCTATCCATCCATCCATCCATCCATCCATCCATCCAAGTAATCCTTTTGGCTTTACCAATGCAGTGGGTAAATAAGATTGCTAAGTCCCTATTTTTACTGAGATACGAGCAGTGCTAATTGCCTGCTCTTTGCCAGACCAAGCAATATGTTTTCCAGATTCCCTAAAAGAAAGTGACTTGTTGGCTCAAAACTTCTTGTCTTCCCTCATCACTGCTAGTATTTATTGTCTTCTAATTCTACAGTAATACCTTAAGTCTAAAAAGTCAGTGACTCAGTAATTGGCAGTTTTCTCTGTAACATTGCCACTGAAATAGTATGGGGCCTGGATTTCCCAGTCACTTTTCTATGACTTCACCTGTAACGAAGTCAGGTGAGGAATTTTTCCTCTTGCAAAGTAACCTGCAAGGTCCAGTCTCTGCTGAATCCTGGGCAAGAGTTTTCCCCTTGACCTCAGTGACTGCTGGCTAATACAGATCTAGATTGTCACTTGGTGGGTTTTTGGTTGGTTGTTAGTATTATAACATAATAATAATTACCTCAAAAAAGTTACAAGATGTGCCTCCTTTTAACAAGAATATATGATTATCATCATTATTAACAACAGTTCTGGGTGAGGCCCCTGCAGACCCTGGTGCTGGCCTTTGGCAGACACAGGGAGAACCTCAGGATCAACCTGCTCATGAGATTTGTAACACACCTAGCCACTCCTTTGAGCAGCTGTTATTGTTTCAAAGTGCTTGAAAACTCAGGGAATAGTCAAACAAATGCCTCAAGGCTGTTATCACCAGAAGGACATTAAACAGACAGGAATTGTTTCCCTCAGGATCTATTACGCCTTTCAAAACAAAAATATTAAGGCTTTGGTGAGATTTATTTGCCTTTGAAGTTTTGCCCTGCACTAAGGAAA
Source organism: Heliangelus exortis (assembly GCF_036169615.1). Classification (NCBI taxonomy): domain Eukaryota; kingdom Metazoa; phylum Chordata; class Aves; order Apodiformes; family Trochilidae; genus Heliangelus; species Heliangelus exortis. The sequence continues at coordinate 67,432,035 of NC_092422.1, forward strand.
GTTGGTTCAGAAGATCTGTAAGCAGGGATACAACATGGATTTGTTGAAAGATTTCAATAATGATGTGGCATATATTGAGGATGTTTTCTTTATCAGTGGCAGACAAGAACAAGAAGGTTTTTTGGCTCTGTTTTGCTGAAAGTTGCATAACTCTAATGTGACATTTCCTACAGACCCGCTTGACTTCTACTGAAAAGACAGAGAAACTCCCATTGCCTCTGGGAAGCTTTCTGGATCATTTTGCCACAGAAAAGTATTACAGTGGATGGGTGTGTGCAGTAGATGCAATCAGTGACTAGCACTCCTTTGTTGTATTTTTTTAAAATAAGGCAGTGCTGATTTCCTTTGGAAATCATAGAGGATTATCTGGATTTTAAATCAATATCAATAAGTCTGGGGCAATTTGCTTGGAACATCTAATTACTTTTCCCCTCCCACTAGATTTTCAGGCCAGCTGGTTACCTCAGGGCTTCAAATACCTTGGGATCCATCTTTCTCTCAGAATTGTTCTCAATTAACTTTGCATGCTTGCTTTGAGATCTTGGAGTTGGCAGTACTAGGTGGCAAAATCTTCTTTTAATTTATGGGCAGGGACATTCTAATAATACAGTACATGCTTTTTCTACGTATTGGGTTTGTTCACATCTTTCCAGCATTGCATTTCAGATGTTATGGGAAGGAACTGAGAAAGGTACATTGCAATTGTTTTTGGTGGGAAAAAAAACCAAAAAGCAACCAACCAACAAGAAAAAAACACACCAAAAACCGTGGATCAATTTGTTAAGACTATGATATCCAAAAATAGTGTAAGGAGTCATCTAAATAGCTATGAAAAGTTCTGAAAATAATGTATATAAAAGACATTGGCTTTGTATATACAAAGACACTGTGATGGAAATTAAACAATTGACAGAGCCTCATTTGATCATGCAGTCTTGGTTTCTTCTTATGATATTCTCTAGTAATATGAGGCAACCAATAGCAGGAAGTCATCAGCAGGATTGCAGTAGTGCTTCTACTATATCTTTTATTCTGTATAGGAGCTCCATGGGATGAGCTATGCCAGAACTCACAGCAGTTCCACCTAGGATGTGTGGGGAAGCCTCACCTTCATTGAAAGGTCTCCTTGTACCAGCTAAAGCACATGGAAAACCACAGGGATATCCTTTGTTGGCAAGGAAAGAGACTAGATATTATGTATCCAAACAATAGATCTGAAAAAAAGCACAAGTGAAGGGATGATGGAAAAATTCTGAAAGGAAAGTAAATTTGGAGCAGTTGTTCACTGTTTCCACCAGTACATCAATATGCTGCTGAGCAGTTCAAAAGAAACAAATGGGTAGTTTGCTTAATGTGTAGTTTGTTGCCACAGGTAATGTGGAAAATACTGTGAAAGCATACATGAGTTCCAAGTAGCTGAAGAAAAAAAGATGTTTATGCAAGGTTTTACCTTCCAAAAATACCAGGTTTTCTTTAGGAAGTTCAGTCAGCTGTTTTTTGGAAATCTGTACTGGGGAGGAAGCATCATTACATAGAGTTTGATTTTCATTATCTTCCCCAGATAGCCAATATTGTTCACTGCCAGAGACAGTAAATATAACTGGATGGTCTGACCTAGTCCAGACATTGTTATACATTTTATGTGAAATATTGTAGCTGACTGTGAACTGAAATGCCTTCCCTGAAATATTCCCTTTTGATTTTAAACTCAAGGGTTTGAATGAGTCTCATCACTATAGGCAAGGAACTTTTTTGTTTGCAGGAGTTACAGGACAGTCAGTTAAGTTTCTGAGAACCTAAAAGAGAAACTAATACATTATTCCACCAGGATTTTTTCATTTGTTGTGCAGGATGGGGGCTGGGGGTGGGTAGAAGAGAAGGAGAAAGGGAAATTTAGGAAGAAAAAAATGCACTAGTCAGCATTTGTTTGGGTTATTGGTTAATCACACTCTTAAAAAATTTAAAAATGTGCCATATTTGTTTTAAGACCTGCAAGACTGTCGAGTCTGATAGGAGCTATTATATTTAGAGGTTATTTTACTTTGTAATCAAACTCTCAGACTTTTCTCTTTGCTTCATACAGCAAACTTTTTAGAGAAGTCCTTAAACATTTCTGGGGCTCTTAGGTGAGAATGTTGCAAAATCCTATTTTTCTTTCCATACTGTGGACTACAGAATTGGGCAGATCATCCCACTTACAGGCTTGGCAGACATGTCAAGCAGCCTCCCTACCTTTAGAGAGTGGGATGGGAACACCCTTTGTTACTGCAATACTGAAAGGAGAGCTTGTCTTTTGCTATTTGCTTACTCTGATCTCTAGGTCCCAAAACTGATCTCAGTTCATTGACAACAATGGATCAAAGATACAATTACAGATATATAATCCAAATAAAATGTTGATTATTTGTGAAACTTAGAAGGTGTTACTTGCCTAATGCTTGTAAGTCCCTTGTTGCACAGCTGGGTGTGTTCACTGACATAGCAGTAGTTTATAGCTTCCATCTCAAAAACCATCCATAAAGCAAGTACCAAAATCAGAATCCAGCATGGTCTTGATACGCGTAAGGGCTACAGGAAAGTTACAGTGCAGACTTAGAGGTCTAAATGATTACTTTAGACTTCTAGTTTGCAGATGCATCTTACCACGTGCTCACCCCAGTGAGTACACCTGAAGGAAGGGCAGCAAGGTTCTTCTGAAGGTTTCTAGAGGGTTGCAGTCCTGCTGAAGTGCATACATTATTTGAACTTGAATCTCTCATAAGCTTTACAGACTCTTATGTTGTGACACTGACATGATGGGAAGCCTTAGGAGGCCCGTTCTTAACAAACACTCAAAATAGATGTACTAGTTAGATACCTCATTATACCACTTAGTGTTGCACATGAGCCATCTATCAACATGTGCACAACACAATAACCATTTAATGTCTGCAGGCAGATGTGTTTGCCCCAGCTTAGAAGTATTCTGGCATAGTTTAATTTATCAAGAAGGGGATAATACAGTGGTACTTCTGGGACTTGAAGAGAAACAACCACCCAGGTCTGTTGGGATCTGAGTGAAAGGACCTTAACAGTAAATATAATTTCCAACCAGGTTCCTTGGAACCTGTGGAGGAATAAGGGGAACATCCCTGCCCGTGGCATAGTGGGGGAAAGGCATGCTTGTCCTTGTGTGTTAGTGGTGAAGCAAGAGCTGTTTCACAATGCACTGTTCAACTCTTGTTAAAGCAGCACCAGTGAAGGAGGCAAGGGCTGAACTCTGAGTTAAACTTTCACTTCTCTTGAAGTTATTGGTAGCTATTGACAGCGAGTCAAGCAGTAAACCCAACACCTTGGTGGTACCTGTAGAGTTTGTGGATTTCTTCAGAAATAAATTTTTGAGTATAGCCTAGTGGGAAATATGGACAATACACATGCACTGTGGTTTTTTTTTTGCTCAACCAAGAATATGTCTTAAAAGCAAAACAAAACAAAAAGTCATTCCACTACAGCAGCATATAAAATTTCTACTATTTTAACTGTCATTTTTGAGTATTACACTGAATGCTACAAGAGAGATAAGCCCTGAAAAAAACTAGCTGTCTCTTCCTACAGGAGGAGGAAAATATGATCCTGGCAAATGGGGCATGCTGGGAATATGGAAGTTGTCAAGAAATTCTTATTTTAAGGTTACCAAGACTTTAACCCACAGCTCCAGTGCTCACCAGCTCTAGCCCTCTTCCAACATACTGGTCAATTCCTAACTGCACATTGGGATCCAACATGCACTTTTGACTCCAGAGTCTAATTTAATGAAAAGGACTGCCATCTCTATGGCTAGAGGATGTCAGAGGTGCTCTTTGCCCAGACACTGGTTTTTTTCAACTGGTTTACTAACATCATTTTGCTATTCATACCTAGGGGATTTAGGAAAATAACAGTTCCTGACACAGTTACTGCGAAGGCCTAATGTTCATAAATGCCAGGTTGTCAGTCTCATCAGGTCTAAGCAACTGAAATAGAAGGTGCTTTTTAATGCTACCCCAGAGTCAATTAAAATACAGTAATGCTGACATCTGCAGAATACAGAATGATCAAAGTAAAGAATGCCCATACAGCTTCTGACATAAAAACAGTGTGTTTGGCGGCAGAGTGACACAGTGTAACAGGTCAGGTAATTATGAGAAAATCTATGATGTATCTGTTGCAATTGCTTAGCTTCTTTCCATTATCAGAGCCATCAAACAGAACAGCGCTCTCACTTCTCCTGATGGATCGTAAAGCTAGTGACACCCTCGCTCTCCTGATACAGATGGCATCTCAGGAGCAGCTGAATTAATTTGACAGTAAATAGGTGATAGCAATTGCTGTCTTCCCTCTCTCTCTCTCTCTTTTTTTTTTTTTTTTTAATTTGATTTTATTATTTTTATTCTTTTTTTTTTTTTTTTTTTTTTTTTTTAATTACACCAGGACAGATTTTAGCACTTCTGGGAACAGCTCAGAAAGCCTGTGCCATGATTAGCACTGTACCATCCTCTCCTGTAAACCCTTTCCGTTGCTTTTGCTGCTGTTTTATTTACATGATAATTGCTCAATGGCAACAAAATTTTATTCTCCCCCATCTCCCCACCCGAACTCTCAGCCGGAACTATGTGCATTAATTATCATGATTAAGGAATTTCTCACTTTTTTGCCTTGATGTGTTTATTAAATTAATGAAGGAATCTGACACATGGGCTTGTATGCTTAGGGTACAGTTATGCTCAAATCATGGGTATATTTTAGATGGCTGCATATTTTCTGCCTCAGTAACATTATAATTGGCTTAATGGATTTTCAGTTATGTGCATTGGCTTTCTCCCCTCTCCAAAGCAGACTAATTACAGCTTTTTACGCTAAATACTAATAGATTTCAATTTATCTCCTCCAAATTATCACAATAATTACAGTAATAAATTAGGCATGTAGCTGCCATTAATCTAAACAATTTGAATTGGGTATCATAGCAGCATGACACAGACTATGTTTCCTAAATGTGTATTCAAATATATTCCTAACTGTATAACCATTGTGTGGGAGGGGCTGATTTCCCAACAAGCTGCAAAACCCAGAAAGCAGAATGGAAGGAGAGAGGAAGAGAAGGGGGCGGGGGAGCATGGAAAAAGGATGAGAGAATGGACTAAAAGTCAAAACAGACCAAATTCAAGGGATCACTGCATACAATTAACAATGTCTGAAGAACTGTCTTGGGCAGGAACATACCTGAAGCATCCTGGCAGACATAAGACTCCATCATTAATCCATGACTGTGTTTTTCCCTCATATAAAAATGTGTTGCAAATGTTTCTTTACTCAAAAACACCTACTTGAAACTTCAGCTGTTTGGAATATGAAATTTTACCTTTCACAGGAAATTTTGGCAGGGACAACTTTGGTTTTGTTTCTCATTTAGCGCTATTTCCAATTATTCAGAATGCATCACAAAATGGAAATTCTTAAAAAAAATAAATAATGGAGGAAACTCATGTGACTACTGCTTTTTAAATTAAGACCATTCCTTGCTTCTACCTTCCCCTCCACTCAGGGGTATTGAGATAAACACTGGCTCGACTCTGGTCAGCTTCAGAACTGTTCTTCAGAGGAAGACTGTGAGGCACTGACATGCTCATGCCACTTTCCTTGGCAGCTGTCAGGCTTGTAGGATTTAGGCTTGGGACGATTCCCTTCACATCCTTCTTTTTCCTCCATTCCTCCTTAGGCATCTGGACTTCCAAAACATCTGTCTAAGTGCCTGAAACCTAGAGCAGCTGGATCCTTCACTCTTCAGCATAGTCACAACCAAGTCTGCCTCAATAGCAGTTCAGGCAGGATTGCAGCAAACTAAGACCAAGACAAATCATTCCTTGGTTGTGATGTGTATTGGCTTCTGGGCTCCAACAGGTAATATTGCTGCTACCTCCCCAAGAGTTTAAAACACTTTGGCTATGCCTACACTAATGCCCAGCACTTCTGATCTGCTATGAAATGGGGCCACTGTGCAGCAGCGTGGCACGCCTAGGGTGCAGAGACTCTTCTGGGGAGAGACAGCCAGCTGGACTTCTTGAAAGTGAAATTCATGTTCAGAGAGCCAGCAGCCCCTTCAGAACCACAGATCTATGAGGATGAGTGGGGCCACAGGAGTTCACTGCCCTGACAAACACGTGGACACAAACACGTTCCCACAGGTGGACGTGAACCTTGCGCTGTTACCAGCAGAGATCTCCAGGCTCTTCCACAAATGCAAAACATGGATGGTTCAGGGAAGTGCCATTTTCTTATGGCAAACGTTCTGCTTGGATAGTTTCCAGTTAGCTCCACTGACCACATATTTTAGTAACAGAACAGTGGGATGCTTTTATCCTGCAAAGAGGAGAAAGGTTTAGATCCGTGCTGTAACCAGCAGTGCTTTAACATCCCAAAATGTAAATGCAGGGGCAAAAATTTATGGAACAGCTGGAGACAAATTTTTCTGAACTCAATATTTCTCTAATTCTCAATCTATAAAGACCCCTATTTGGCACATATATATGTTAGGCAAGTGCAAAGGAATATGTGTAAGCAAAAAAAGGATTAGAAAGATGAACTTTGTAAAAAAACCCCAAACCTTCAAATTCCTGTACTGCAATTAAATAAAGCATCCTCAGAACCCTGATACCATATATATATGTATACACACCCACTGTAATGTTTAAAGCTTTCCTGAGCACCGAAAGTGAATACCTAATGTGCAGTATCAATTGAGATTCCATATATAAAGACACTTATTACATTTCTATTATACATCCTCCAGATGAAAAAAGTCACTAACATTTTTCCTGGTGACTAAATAATTTTGCAAATTCAGGCTGTTCTGTGAATTTGTAGAGGTTGAAATCGGTAACACTTAAAATAATGGCACATTGATTTGTGCAGCTCTGCAATGGAATTCCTCTGGAAGGATGTATGACCTCTTCATTAATATGAAATGAGCTCCTTGTGATACCTTAATGAATATGCAGCATCCCCTTAGTGACATGAGTAACACCTGAAACCTTTATGCATTTTCAATGGGCATTCACCTCAGCTAATCCTCAGAGCAGGTTCATTCATAGTCATATTTCCTGTTATCTGCTTACAAAGTTAAGATGTTCTAACTGTTTGAAATTTGTCACTTATTCCAGAAGAAGAAAAAGAAAAAGAAAGCGATGGCTTTAATGGGAAATGTGCCAAGATAAATGTTCCCTGCTGTGCATGTAAGGTTTGATGCAAGTGTTCTTTGTGTAGATACTACTTCCTGTACAGAATATTGCAGCCTTATGGCAACCTTTGTCCTTTGTCTTGTTGATTGTATGAAATATTAATCTCTGAAACAGCAATGCTAAAAAGAAGCATTCTGCAGTGTATCTGGTGGCTACAGGTGTGGACAGGGATTCAGATGTCAGATCCTATTCCTGTCTGCACCATAGTCTCAATGGGTACGTTTTTTTCTGTGTCTCAGCTCCCTCACTTGTCAAGGAGGAAACATTATTGTTAACTAAGTCTTAGGGGGCTTTCTGCACCTTACCTAGACAAGTTGGCAAAAAAACACTGAGACCCTCATATGGGACTGGATGGTAAAGGCTTCTGATTATAATAACTACGATAGTTATTGTATTCTAGCTATTATATCTCTATGCATTCTAGTTATTTTATACATGTTCTAGTTATTTTATATATATATATACATATGCATATATATATATAATCTATATATTACTAGAATTCACACTGGACACAGAGCACCATTTTGTTGGCTGACCATCACACTTAGCCTTTAAACATCCTGACTTATGAAGTTACTGCAGTTATTGCTCAGGATAATTGATTTGGTTTCCCTTTGAAGTCATGTCCTTAAGGATGTATTTGGAAGGCTTTGGAAGGCTGACAGTCTCACAATTAATTTTCCTATTTTGGCCAGTGACAAATATAAAAAAAAATGGGCACATCTTTTGCTTTGTTTTTTTTGTTTGTTTGTTTGCTTTTTAAAGCCTTTGTAGACTGTTATCCTTCCTATCTATATACACGCCTAGAAATAAACACACCAAAACAGGCATGTTCTGTACCTACAAATCCATTTGCTGCATTTGTATTTTTTTCTTTTCCCACTTGATAGTCTTTGCTTCCACCAAGGTCTTCTTACAGTTATCTGTAGTGATCTGGTAATCCACAGTTACTTCTTTCTTTGTTCTTTTTTTTTTTTTTTTTTTTTTTAATAATTTATTACTCAACTGATTGGTGGTATTTATGTGTTACACAAAGCCTAGGAAAATCTGCTATGGAAAGTAGAACAAAAAAAGGAGAAGGGGAAAATAGAGATATGTTTGGTTTTTACTCTTTTCTCAGTAGTTCAAAGCTTACAACATCCATCTCTGCTTACATGGCTGTATTTTCACATTGTTTATAGCCAATGGACAGAAGGATGAAAGGCATAAGTAAAGGGAGAGGAAAAAATTGCATAATTAACTTTTTAAATTAATTCATGACCCAGTTAAAAGGACAAGGAGGGGGTTATTAATTAATTAAGGTGGGAAACCCTGTGGGCATGTGAGATTTAGAGAGTTTTAACATACCAGCCAGGTTAAAAGGCTTTCTAAGGGTGTACTCAGCATTCAGTGAATATGGAATGCAGTTAATGTAAAAAGAAAAGGTGAAAAAATATTGTAAAGGTTTTTTGAAGGGAAATATAGAGTCTAAAAAGACTGGGAACTAATTAGGAGGAATCCTGACAAATGTTTCATCAGAATCTGAGAAAGCCTAGCCTGATTCTCACCTTTTAAAAGCCTCCTTAGCTCTAAAGAGCACAGTGGATGGTTGATGCTATAGAGATTTTGTGATGAAAAGTACTTTAAAAATCTTCTCAGGTCCCAAGAATTTCAGTAGAACTGATGGATTAACAGCTATAACAACAGTAGCAACATTAATTGATATTATTCTGAACTTTTTTGACTCTCTGGAAACATTATAGACTCTCTTTGCAGATCTGGAACTTTTCAGTCACAACATGTTTTGAACTGGTTGTCATGGGTTCCCTCTTCTCTCAGGCATCTGTGACTGCAAATACCCCTTTAGAGTATATTTGTCTTTGTCTCCTTAAGGGCTCAGATCACCCCTGGAAACACCAGCACTCATTCAGGTACCTCAGGGTAAAACTTAGAATCTAGGTGATGTTAAGAAGTCCTTACATCTTGTATTTTCTTCCTATTATCTTTATTTATCTATCTTGGTCTCTTCAGGTTTTGCAGAATTTAAGTCAGGGATAAGGCTTCCATGAACAACCTGAACAACCAGAAGAAATACACCAGTCCAAGAGTTATTTTATGAAGTTATGAAAAAAATTTGTTTTCTCAGTGGAAGTATTTGAAGCAGATTGCACAGTTTGCTGTTTGTTTATCCAGCCAGTCATACATTTCAATCATCTAATGATAGATACCAAGACTAATGTCTTTCAGCTGACTTTAAATGCCACCTTTAAATGCCAGCGTTTGTTAGCTGATACTGGCTACATGTCTCTGTCTCATCAGTGTTTGGAAAAATCTCAGTCACCATTCAGATGTTATCACAAAAGCTAATTATGCAGAAAATCTTTACATTTTCCCAGTTGCCACCCAGAATATGAAAAATTTTTGAAAAAATTCAAAAACTAATAAACAAAAGATGTCAGACAAGGTGATACGAAACTGTTACTACAAACCACTTTAAAATTAGGGGGAATATAAAATTATGATCGGTTAAGATGGAATTTGGGTCTTTTTATACACAAAATATGTCGTAGTATCTGTGCTGTATTACTGTTCCCTAGGCAAGTAGCAATCTTCATTGTTTTATGATTTTTTTTTTTTTTTTTTTTTTTTATCATACTGCAGCATTTTGTGTGAGAATTTTAAAATTAAATCTCCTTATTGTGCAGGCAGGATGTCCAGTTTTATTCTATCAAATGCCACAGAAACAAAGGGAACAATCCATTTTTCCTGATAGAAGCCAACAGTTCGTAAGAGGTTTGAGATGAGTGTAAGGATACAATTTGCCTAGAGAGTGCCTGAGGATCAAGACAACCTGACTTTCCACGGAATGAGTCTGTCAGCTGGCATCTTGCAGTAATTGCTTCCCATGGCAGGACCTTACCAGCCGAGGGAGGACTGCTCTCGTCAACCCAAGAATCAATTTCTACAGTAGCTGAATGATAATTGTTTGCTAAGGCTCGGGGAACTTGTTGCCAAGCCTGAAAAAGGGGCTGAAGCTATGATTGGCACTCATTAACCCGGGATTTGGATTTGATCATTTACCTTAGTAGAAGAATGTGCGAGGGTAAAGGAGGGAGAGGACTGCAAAATGTTCTTTTGTTTGGAAGAAACAAATGAGATCGACTGCAGTATGAGCACCTGAATGTCAAGCCTGAAACCATATCTGTCTTCACTCAAAGGGACAAAATAGCATGCACTGTGAGGTGATTTGAATGCTTTCCTTCAAGTAGAAATACCTCTTTGAGGTTTCTGGGTTTGGTTGTTTTTATTTTATTTTTTTATTATTATTCTTGATAGATACCTCTGTTTGTGTGTTTTGTTCATTATGATAAGTACATCTTGGTGTCTGACATCCTGAAGTTAAGACTGCTGAGTTACAGAGCAAAGAGTGGGAGAAGACAGAGGTCCAGAAGACCAACTTCTGACTTCCACAGCCAATTTTTTGCTTTTGAGAGAGGCAATGGCCTACCCTCTGCTGCAGATATTTATGCCCAGCTGAATCTGAGTCTAGCAATGCTGGCTGGGCAGCTGTGTGTGTTGTGTTCTGACCCTCCCTGAAATATGCCTAATGCCAGGTGTGATGATTGCCAAAATCCCTGTCACACCACATTTTAGGAAGTAGGCCAGACACCTGGAGTGTGATTTAGGGTGTCAGCCTCTGATATTGCCTCTACAGTTGTCTTTCCTAGTGCCTGTTGATTATTTATGTGATCTTTCAAAGTCTGTTGGCTAACATATAAACATTTTTATTTCTGCTGCACCACAGCCAGTCCATTCATATGTCTGACAGTGCTGGTTCAGGTAGAAGCAGAGGGAAGTGACTAAGTGGATAGTATGGTATTTAGAAGAGTGCTTCAGAGCCATGCTCCATCAGGGCAACACTATCTTTAGTACCTCTCTGGTTTTGGAAATTCCAGACCAAGCCCTTTACCTCAACCCTGTCTTTTAGTCTCCATGTATATGTGCCTTACCAGAAAAAAACAGTCTCTGTTTTATGAGTCACCTCATCAAGTCTGTCCCTTCACAATCCTTGTGCCAGGGTCTTTGGAAGGGCAAGAATGTGGCTTTTGCATCCTGAAATGGTCCAAGGGGGTATGTGGTGGCTGTAATGAGTTTTTGCTCACAGAGATGTCAACACAAAGTCTTGTAGAAGGTGTTTCAGCATCTTCATATGCATATAGAGCAACAGATATTAGAAAATAATAGATGTTAGAAAGAACAATATTGAGCAAAATAAGAACAGTACATCTTGATCATTACTGAGATAGTACTAACAAGACAAGCGTATTTAGCTGTTAGTGTAAGAAAAAAAACAAACAACAACCAACAAAAAACAATGAACTACCATTGTAACTTTCTACTATTCAAAGTTATTAGTGTATAATAATTAATAATTAGTTTATATCTCAAGTTGCCTCATGCAGAATGTCTCCTGCAGCTTAGCAAAAGGAGATGGTGAATGGATCCTCTCAGAGACAGAGGAAGGATGTCCTCTCTGAGCACTGGAAATTCAGCAGATCTGTAACTCTTCTGTGCAGGCTTGGTCTGCAGCTCTTCCCATGCCTGGTTTGTGTGCACACTAAAGCTTGCTTGCCCATCCACATCTTAAAAGAAAGAACAAAACAATATTCAGATCTGGGGAACTGCTTCATCATTGACTGAAAAGCATCTGTAATCAGTTATGGTCTGATTTCCACCTACAAGACACATCGAGGTCTTTAATTTTTGTTCTGTCCATAGGTAGTTTGAAGCATTTTTTCACAGCTTTCCATTTCCAGGGTATTTCAGTTCTGAACTTTATCAGGTTTCTGTTTCCATTCTGAATGCAAACCTGGTTATTCAATTTGCATTGTATAGTGCAGACAGTGTCACATCACCTGTAGTTCCTTAGCAGATCAGTTATGTCCTCAGTGGCAGCAGTAATGGGATATTTGGATGTGAATTAGGCAGTTAGAGTCCAACTAATCACTGGACATGCTAGCTTGAAGACAAACATCCTGAAATGAACTGACCTGTGGAAACCTCCATCTTAAAAATAACTCCCCTGTTTTGTGTCTTTCTAATTTGGGCAAGTTCATCTAAAATGACTTGAGAGGAACTGTAAAGCTTCAGTGGCTTAGTAAATCAGAATTCTTCAGATACCACAGACTGATTCTTTAGCTCATGTGACAATTATACCTCAGTTTGATCACAGGGGAATACTTTTCCTCTTTTCTAAGAGTTTGGACATTACACGCTATACCTTCAGTGCAGGTCTACCAGCAAATCAATGTGAACAGATGTCAAGTTGCAGAATGCCAGCCTGGCGATGGGTTTGCATTCAGATTCAACTGGGGGAAAGCAGCTTTGTAAAAATGCCAACTTTTTCTAAGATTCGCAGCCAAGAAAGTTATATTAAATGACTCCTGCACACGCAAAAATCCACAGTCCCTTATTAAAAAAATTCCAAAAGAGTCAATGTCCTTTAACTAGAAGAATGTATTAGCTAAGGAATATGATTTTCAATCCAAAGCTAGAGAGTTATATGTGCAATATATGCACAAACACTGAGAACTGTGATTTTATGTCTGGCATATTTCCTTATGTATTTCCCAACTGGTTATAATCTATTCTTTCATAGTTACCAGATATGGTACGTCACGAGGGATTTGGAGTTATGAATGACTGATGTTCTTTAGACTGCAAGAAATACTATACAGCGAAGTTCTTCTGATCATGCACCCAATGTTCTGTATAAAACAACAAGTGTTACATGCCTCTGTGATGTGTCAGATAGATTTAGTCCGTAGGCCCAGTATTTTCACTGAATAAGGCCTTTAAATTAACATCTTCAAAGGAACTGTGTGCCGCCAGCTGTTCCGGAGGGATGCTGCCTAGCCAGAAATGCAAAAGGCTAGAAGAAGCAACACCAGTTTAAAGTCCAGGTAATTTGTCTTAAACTGTGGATTTAAGGTACATGAAAAGATAGAAGAAATCAGAGTCCTCGAAGTTATATCAGAGTATTGCCATGCATGTATTTTCTGACATTGCTCCATTTTAATAGCTGGTCTGGAAAAGGCAATGGCCTCTTACTTATACTCCAAATCTTGTTGGGGCTACCTCTGTACACCCACCAGGTAGGTCTGCCACTCAGGAGAAGCTTTATTTTAAGGGCTATATAATGCAAACAAATGTAGAAGCCAACCAGCGTCTGTGTTTCTTATGTCCCTCCCTTCTAGTCTAGGAAAGCAATGTGGCACCGATTACCTCTGATGTACATTTTACAATCAATAAACATTTGCATTCCATACCTTTATTTTCCACATTCCTGCAGAATTACAGGAACAGTAAACATTAGGTTTGTACCTGCACTTTCATATAACTTACACAGAGGTTGAGTTATGCAACTTGCTAGGATGAGTATAAATCCCTGCACACTACCTTGAAAATACGAGGCTTAAAGTGAGCGTTATGGTATCTAACTATGGCACAACCAAGAGTCTTTGAAGGTTAAATTGATGAAATATGATGAAATTAACGAAGTGAAATCTTATATCCAAAGATGTTTTCTTTGTTCTTGTATAGAACATCTTACATCAAGGTCTGTATTTGAATACCCTTACAAAATATCAAAATAATAATGTTAGGAAACAGCCTCATCAGGTTACATATTTTGCGGTTAACTGCTGTGTTTCATTTCAGAAAGCAGTTCAAGAAATGCTCCCTAGATTATGATCTCCCTGGGATATATCCTAATCCCAAACTGGTATTAATTTTTTTCCAGTGTCTAAATCACCCTGAGTACAGAGGCACCCATTTCTATAACTGGAAATCATTACAATTATTGCCTCTATTCTTCCTTCTGATGCACCCATAACCCATTGCACCTTTTCTGTGCTAGTTTGTCACCACTCTCTCCTGGCATGAGATGTGTTGGAGCATGTATGATACTATTTCACTGGTAAGGGCTGCCTAAAAAGAGGATACAAAGTCAGTTGAGACATGGCTAAAGGGATATTTTCCATCACTTCCATTGTTACAGGTATCTTCTAGAAGAATCTAATATGGCCATGATGAAGCATGGATGAACTATAATCAGCAAAAATTATAACTGTTGCACAGGAGGTGATACTGTTATGCAACCCCAGTAAGTGATTATGACAGTATCAAGTTCTAGGTGTGAACACTACTGGTATTTTGGCCTTTTTTAAGTCAGATTTACTTCAGCAATCCTGACATTCCCTCAGCAATCCTATTCTCTTTGAGAAAACAATAAGCATTTTGAACATCGATTTAGAATATAGATAGATATCCCATGAGGTTTTTTGGTGGTTTTTTTTCTGTGAGAAACTCTGAAATTTTCCAAATTTTGTGTGGGCACATCTGTTAATCTCCCATCCATGTGGAAGACTCTGAGTCAGCAGGACTTAAACTGTCCCCTGCCAAAAACCACATATCTTCATGAATGGAGTGCTAAACCTGACCTTTTAAGCCCAGCTGGCTTGTGGGCTCCTTGGAGGATATTTTTATCCTAACTGTGATATTTGTTTTCTTTCAGGGTATTAATCACTCCATGCACAGTCCTCCACCTACACTGGTGGTCGTTACTCCATTATTATGTGTAGTGTTACTAGCTTGGCCCCTTCACTCTCCTTACACAATCTTACAGCTTTTGAGTTGAAGATGGCTCTTCTTTTGACTTGGCACACAAGGGCATGAATGCACCTCTCTACACGGACAGCTGTGCAGGCACAGGCCATACACAAGGCAAACTAGGCCAGTGGTATTACCAGTTTTAGTTCACTTCTGTTTTGCTCACCCTCTTCTTTGATTTCTGCCCTTACGGCTGTCAGCCACCAGGCAGCAATCCAACCCACACCATTTTTTATGATGATGTTGCAAACATGCTGTGCCTGTTTATTCATCAATGGTTAATAGTTCTGTTTTTCAGAAAGTCCAAATCCACTGTTCCCAAGTCATTTACTATGAGTAAAGCTCATTTCTCTTTATTATGTGGTATAGTTTCTTACCTCTCCCATAATTCAACAAGTAAAGCTCTCTGGATCTGGGCCATAGGGGCATTAATCACATCCCTGTTGGAAGAGGTGGTGGAAGTTACCCTGGTAATGGGGGAGTTACCCTGCCTGTGGTGCCTGCCCTGTGCCAGCAAAGCCACAGCACCAGCAATGCCAAGGCAGCCTGGGGGCTCCATTGCATCAGCACTCTGGTAACACACTGCTCCCTAAGGACCCAAAGCCTGGCATCTGCCTCCTGTGTGTTCCTACAGCCTGTGAAAAAGAAAATAAATGCCTCGCTTGTTTTTTTTTAGTTAGAAACCCCAATAAGCCAAACTCTTTGAATACACACTATGTGAGGAAGATTTCAATGTTTGGGAAAGGTTGTATTCCAGAGTATATCACTGGAAAGCTGCCAGAGGTAGCCTGGAGCCAGTGAGGAGAAAAGCGTTTATTGTGGTCAGCATGGTAATATCAAGGGCAGGCGGGACAGACCAGGAGACTGAAACCAGAGCAGCTGAATGTGGAAAGTACACAGAAATTACAGGGTATTAATGAGTCTCTGAGAAGGCAGGCATGAGATGGAGATGCCTGATCTGTGAAAAGGCTCAGGTAGTATCAGAAGCCCAGCAGAGGCAGTGACTTGACCTTCGTACTAGCAACAAAAGTCGGGGCCAAAGGCCTCTACCCTTACACCTCTGGAGCTGTTTAAAATCTTTAACCTCTGTCCAATACAGCTTTTGGATGTATCTGTATAAATTTGTATATATTTAATACTTTTTTTTCATCACTGTTGTTTCATTAAAACTGTGTAGTTTAGTTTTCAACTCATAAGTCTCTCTCCCTTCTTTTCTCTCCTTTCCCTATAGGGGGAAAGATGGGGGTTAGTAATGAGCATTTGTCATTTGTTTAATTACCAGCCCAGTGTTAAACCGTGACAAATTTATGGAGCCCAACGTGGACTGAGCTCATTAGCTTGCGTTCAAGTTCAGGCTAATTGGCTGAATAGTTTGAATTCCAACTCTGGTGGGAGGATACCTGTATAGCACCTTTGAGAGAGTTTTCTTTTGAAAGTCTCAAAGGGTTGGAAATTGAAGAGACTATGTTGTACCTTTCGTATGCAACATATGCAATATGTTGTTTTGTAGCTGGGATTAGTGTTTCTTTGTGGTTTATCAATGGTAAATGCTACTTAAGAGTTGTAGTTGTGATATGTTTTTTAATAAGGATATACAGTGAGGTACTTTGTGCAGTCATGTTTTCTGTAGATGTTGAAAACTTTGTTAGTGACTGCAGTTTCAATTTTAACTTGGCAAGTTATATCAGTCTGTTTTCTCTTGAGCTGAGCCCACCAGATTTCAGTCAAAACAGCATAATGTTATTAAAGATGTTTCTGAATCTTCTACTGGGTATTACTAACGCTTTTCTTATACTGGGGAGGCATGAGGCAATTATCCCAACTTTGATCACATCTGCTTGTAGACTGAGAGATGCTGCTCAGAAAAAAGGAGCTGGAAGCTGTGCAGGGAGGTGGGCATGTGCCACTGCCATCTGAGAAGCGTCAATGCTGAGGTGGTTCTGTTGAGACTTGTATTGTCTCTTTTCCAGTCCCCTGCCCAGTCCAGGTTGGAAGTATAAAAGGTGACTCCCTGAAATCTCAGCTACATGAATATGACAGGTAGGGAAACTAAAGCGAAGAAGCTTCTGAGAAAAAGGTGGTTTTGTAGATGCTGCAAAATTCCACGGGCTCTTCAATGTTGTGCTTCTAGGTCTTGGTTGAATAGTGGATATGATGTTGGATTATGGCTCAGATGTTAATTATTGCTGTTACAGTATGTCTTGGGTTAGTGCAGTGGTGTTCTGGAAGCAGGAGGGGTCACAGGGGTGGCTCCTGTGGGAAGTTGCTGGAAGCTCCCATGGCTCCAATTCTGGCCCACCCATCTCAGGCCAAGGCCAAGCAGATAAGGGATGCTGGATGCACCTCTGTGAGTAATATATTCAAGAAAGGGAGAATGAAACTGTAAAAATAGAAAGACAGACCTTCACAGCAGAGAAGAGGAGGAGGAGAAAGCAGTGCCAGAGCAGAGACATCAAGGTCGGTGAGGAAGGAGGGAGAGGAGGTGCCCAAGCAGAGACTTCCCCACAGCCCATGGTGAGATGGCAGCTGTCCACCCCCAACCTATGGAGGAGTGCGGTGGAGCAGTCTCTGAAGGACCATGCTAGGGCAGACACGGATTTGCAGCCTGTGAAGGACCATGGAGGGGCAGATGTGGATCTGCAGCCATGGAGGACCCTATGTCAAGGGAGGTGACTGCTCCCGCAGCAGCCGTGACTCTGTGTGCAGCCCAGGCGGGAGCAGTCTGTGCCTGAGGGACTGCACCTGTGGGAGAGACTCATGTCAGAGGGGTTCCTGAAGGACTCTCCGGTGAGATGAACTCCATGTAAAGTGAGGGAAGAGTGTGAAGAATCATCCCCCTGAGGAGGAAGGAATGGCAAAAACACCATGTGGTCAACTGGCCCTATGCCCCTATTCCCCATCCCCCTGTGCCACTGAGGGGGAGGCAGCAGTGAAGCAATTTGGGCCCAGGAAGAAGGGAGAGATGGTGTGAAGGGATTAAGATCTGGTTGTGTGTTCTCTTTCTCTGGTAGGTATTTTATTTTTTTTTCTTCCCGAGTCTGTCTGGTTTTGCCTGTTACCATAACTAGGGGGTGAAAACCTCCCTATCCTTGTCTTGAATAATAAGCCTTTAGGTGGATTTACTCCTTCTTATCCTATAGTAGAAGGGGCACTGGGCAAATGAGTGGAGATTACTGGATGGGCCTAAACTGTAACATGGGCCAAATTCCATGGGCCAAATTTCTCTTTTCACTGCTGTACTACTAGGTCTTGGTAGAATAGCAGATGTGTTATTGGAGCATGGCTCAGACACTGATCATCACTGTTAGGATAGAAACACCCCAGTGTTTCATACAGCTGTATTCTCAGAAATTCAGTGGATTTTTAGCAGGTTACTGGATGAAGGATCTGAAACTACACAATAAAGACAGAAGAACTCC
This sequence comes from Heliangelus exortis, assembly GCF_036169615.1. Classification (NCBI taxonomy): domain Eukaryota; kingdom Metazoa; phylum Chordata; class Aves; order Apodiformes; family Trochilidae; genus Heliangelus; species Heliangelus exortis. Next base: position 67,450,363 of record NC_092422.1, read on the forward strand.
CAGACTGTGCTTCTGGAGTCAGCAGTAGCAAGGAGCTGGTTGCAGAAACACACAGATGCAGTGATGCATGAATCAGGATCATAGGCAGACCAACTGATGGAATCCTCCCAGGATGCTGGCCATGGACAAAGAGAGCATTGTGATCCTTTGAGATTATGCTGAATATGATGTGTATGGGATGGAATACTTCATTTGCTCAATTTTGGTCACCTGTCTGCTCTGCTCCTACCTAAAGGAGGGTGTTAGGTGTGACCCCTTTACTCCCTTTTTCTTTCTGGAGCATAAGAAGTTTCTCAGAACCAAGCAGCAGCCTTACTTCTGCATACCATTCTCTATCTGTAACTAAAAACATTGAACCTTATCAGTCCTAGAAGCACGCACCAATTCAGAAACATGCCTTTAATTTTAGCAAGTATAGCTACTTAGAAGAGATGTAACTGGAAGTAAAATTACAAGAAAGAAAATTGGTTCTATCCTGGCTCAAACCAGGACACCCGTTCATAATGGAGGGAAAAAAGGTTAGATTAGAAAACTTCAATTAAGCCTTTAAAAAGACCATCTGCTGAATGCTGACTGGGGTTTCATGTAAACAAAATGCCTTTGCTGGTTACAAACAAATGATCTTATCTATTGTATTGTGTTACAAATTAAAATTAGATTAAGCCACCTACATGGTACCGCCGCTGAATCTTAAATTTCTTATGGAAACTGAATGTTTGCTGCAAGTATTCATTCGGCCTGATGAGAGCCTCATTATTTTTGTACCAGCAGTACACACTGGGTATAGCATAATCAAAGCCTGGGGGTACGTATTAATTATCCTTTTGAATAGTGATGAAATTTTAAAAAGATCTCCTTTAGGCTCACATCATCAGCAGATGAAACAAAGCTTTGCACAGCTTGTGAGCAGTGGCTCACATGTGTTTTTACATCTGTTCAGGATATTTCAATTTGAAGCGCAACAAGCCAAGTCTGGGATTAAAGACCCGGAGAAAGAGAGGGGAAAAATCTGCAACAATAACCAGACCCCTCCCCTTCCAGTCTGCAGCGGAGAGGGAGAGTGCCTCTCGGTATTAAAACATGGCTCCATTTTGCATCTCCTTTTGGTGATGGCAGCGATGGTGTTATTTAGAAGAGGGGTGTAATGCTCTGAGCTGGTGCACTGCCCGTAGGTGACAGGATTAACTATTTGGTCAGCTGTGCTTGCCTGCATCAGGTTTGCAGCATCCAGTGAGGTTCTAGTTTAGGCTGTCAGCATTAGGAGTTCTTTTGAATTTGCTGTTTCCCTCTGCAGTAGGGATTACAGTCAGGTTAAAGGGAATAAATGTTTGTGCCCTCCTGTATTCCTGCAGATCCACGTTGACCGGCTTGTGAAAAAATGGGGATGCCCTTTGTCAGGAGGGTTATGTCATCCTCTTAGAACAGTATCAGGTGCACACTGGAATTGCTTTGCTGGAATGTAGAAGGATCAGTTAGAAATACTTTCTGTCTACTGTCTACTTTTGACATTTCTAAGGAAATGTCAAAACTGCAAGCCACAAATTGCACAGGTTAAGTCCTACTGCTGTGATGAGTAATAGCAAAAGTGGTCAGTCAGAATGGAGCTGTATTAGTTTTCAGTGGGAAAGGGCTGCTGCGGTTTGGTGCTCAATCAAAGCACCAGATTCTCAGGCTGGAACCCCTCTGAAGTCTGAGTGAGCTCTGACTTGATAGACGCTCAAAGATGAAGCTGATCGTGTTTACAAGTCCATACACATATTGCTATTTGGTGGGCTTTTGTTTCATTTATTTCTTTTTCACTGTGTCTCTTGAGATGGAGACAATAGGCATTCAGCCAAATTAAAATAAGAACAGCGAGGGCAGGACATGAATAGAATCAGTGCTGCTGACCAGACATGATCTTAGATAATTTTATTTCCTTTTACTCAGCAGAGCAGGCCAAATTCTGCACTCATATCTGCTGTGTTCTAAAGACATATTATGATTTCAGCCTGGAATGTCATCCAGAGCTTAACTTTATCAATCAATCAATCTGCTAGCAAATAATCTGTGTTTTACAGATTAGAATACATCCTCCAGTTTTTAGGACAGATCAGAAATTATTTAACTAATTGTTTTAAAAGTACACAAAGATACCACTAAAGGTAAGCCATAAAGTTTTTTAAAATTCTTACTTCCTCGGTCATGTATGGTGTTGTCAGGTGTTTTGGAAGCAGAATAATCTCGTCAAAGGATATGATTTATAATTCACTTAGTGGTTTGATACTGGAAGAGTCATGGAAACATAGAATGACAGAATCTGCCTCTATGGGCCATTCTGAGTTACTGTAAGCATCTCCCTGTTGGTGTGTGCTGTAAAACAAGCAGGGCACAGGGGGGAATCCCAGACATGAGAGAACCACTGTTCCCTGTGGGTCAGTTGGATGGGGCACCACTACACGAGTGGGGAGAGAGCAGAGATTTATGCACAATTCATGAGTCAAGGATGTGAGCCCTTTTCCATGGATAGGATAAAATTGACTTAGACAAAGCGAGCTCTGTCTAAATAGGGACTGGTGGGAGAAGGCCCTACAGTCTACTTTTCAGGCAACAAATGTGTCCTGTCATTATTAAAAAATAATTATGCTAATGAGTTGAAGACAACACTCCAAGTTGTGTGGTAGTTGCAAGCTAACAGCTGCTGTGGTTCTTTCTCTGTACTCAGGCCTGCATGGCTTGTCATTAACTATTCCACTATTCCTTACAGAGTCCGAAGCATGGATCATAATATAAATATGGATATACGCTTAAAAACATGATTAAAAATAGTTACTGCTCATGGACAGTAGCCAATTTGCCAACGTGAATAAAAGCAATGCTATTTTTAAAAATGCAGCATGACATATAATGGACAAGCCAGTAAAATTCAAATAATGAAACTTTCGAATGACTGATAAAATCTGCTTTCCTATATATATACATTAAAAAAAAAAAAAAAAAAAAAAAAAGTGACCAAAAGTATTTTTTCATATTTATGGAAAATAAAAAAATAAAGTGCTTGCAGGCTGAGGCTATGCATACCAAATTTCACCCTAAAGGGAAATTTAACAGCTAACTTATAAACCTCCAAAATAGGGTTTTGTAATGGAAATGCTGACACAACTTTATCTATCCCAGTAGGAATGGCACAGATATAATTAAAAGTACATGCTGTACTTTGACTAACATAAATAGCTGTCAGGATGGCCTCCAATACAGTTCTACATGTTATTTTGACTCCAACATAATGGAAGCAATTCCTTATTCCTGCATGTTGACATAAATTATCTCAAATTATAGGGTCAGTGGATTTCTCTACAAATAGCACCCAAACACCCTCACAAGCTGATGATGTCAGGTGGCACTAATAGCTCCATTTATTGTAAGGAATAAGGATCTTATCCCGATGCTGCTCTATGAGACCAAATTACTTGTCTTGCTGCTCCACTTCATTATATGGATGATCAGTGTGCTTTCACTAAATCACCAAGGTAATGTCCATCAGCTAGATCAAGCCTTCAGCTCGGGTGCCTTTTAATTGTTAGGTATCACTGTGGCTTCTTGTTTTTAATGATACTTCATTGAAGAGGTGATATGTAAATAAACTTTTCCAACAGGGCTTCTTTTTTCCCTGGCATTTCCCAACCCTTCCCTTGTATTTCTAAGGAAAAAACCCCATTATTTATATAGTTAATGACACTCTTTTGCCCAGTAAATCACCTTGTGGGTCCCACCACCATTTTTTGCCAGTGGAGTGTCATTCTCAGGGTTTTTTTACACATCCAACTCACTGAAAATTGTGGGTATTCTGGGTACTAAGTGTCAGACTCATAACTTTTGTCTCTCCTTTCTGAAAGCACTTGAGTTTAAACCTAATAGTTGAAAAAATGCAAAAGCCAAGCACCTTATTTTGCAAACACTTCTACACATGTGTAACTTTGTGTCAGTTGAGTCTGTTATGGCTTGAGTCTGAGAGACTGGGATTGGAGGCACAGCTTTGCAAAGTACTTACGATTATCCCTTTTTTTTAATTTTTGCTGAGAGTGTAACAATACCTTGTGTAACTTGTGCAACATGCTGCCATCTTCAAGGGTGGGCTTTAAAAGTGAGTTATTTCTAAAAAGGTGATTTTTCCCTTGGAATGTGTTTGCAGCACAGGGAAGCTCCCCACACCTCTGCTGATGCAAACAGTAAAAAAAACCCTTTGGTTTTTCTTCTAGGACATTTAACTGATTTTACTGCTGCTGTAGCAATTTAACCAGGAAGAATGTTTCAGAGACAAATATGGCATACACCAGGTGACACAAGATAGAAAGCAGACAATAAGAAATATAATAAAGTAGCTGACAGAAATATGAAACAACATCATTTCTTAAGTAAAATATTCTGTGAAGTCTTTTTTTTTTCAGTGAAAAACATAACAAAAAAAACCCCAGAATTTTAGTTAGATGAAGTTGAAATCTATGATTTAAATTACTTCCACTCTGGTTTAGATAGGCTTAGTTTAGATATTTGGGGAGGTTTAATGAAATTGTATTTAAAAAATTGTGCAATTAGGATGTTGGAGAGTTAACTAATTTTTGATTAATTTATAATGCTTATTTTTTCACTTTGAGGCCAGTAGTGGGAAAAATCAAAGATTAAAGAAGATATTTGCTTTTACTGCGTGTGTTTTAAGGAAAAGACAGATATTTCTCTTTTTGCATTTCTTCCTTAATTCTACTGGGCCTACTCATACAGGTCCACTCCATGATGCTAAAAAACACCCCAGGACAGCGCCTCTTTTCAGGTGGCTTCAGCTCCCGATTTTCGGCCTCCTGCCTAACACAACTCACCCGAGGCACGGTGATATCCCAGCATAGCACAAACCTTGTCATACCTTATTGCTTAAATAACACAATAAGGAAATTAAAAGGCTCACTAGTTATGATTTTCATTGTTACGGCTTATGAAATCTTGAAGAATTTCAGGAAATTGATTACCCGAGGGGAGGGGAAAAGTCAGAGGAGGGAGTGGGGCTGGTACCTATGTTTGAAAGAAAACCCAAACAAACCCAAGAATGAGAAAGAAGCTCTAAATAGACTAAAAAGTCTTTTGATGTTAATACAAATACATGCCCTTGTTCACGCTGGCGGATCAGCGATCAGGCAGCGATAAAATCGCTCGGCACCGAGGAGGAGGAGAGCGGCCTGGCCCGGTCCGGGCTGGATCGACGGGGGCTGAATGCCCTCTACCGGGGAGCCTGGGGTTCGTCGCCCGCCCTGCGCTCCTTCCCTGCCCGGGCTAGAAAGCACAAGCCTTTCTCACATTCTTCACCCACACCAAATTGTAATGGGAGAAAAGAAAGGGCACGGTTAATTAATGCCGAAGGGGTTTCACGGGGCAGCAGCCTGGAAGGAAATCACCTGTACGGCTGAGCGGCGTCAGTGAGGGAGGCAGGGGACGCCATGTCAGGCTCCTCTTCCCCCAGCCTCGCCATTGCCCTGGTATTGCCCCTGCCAGGCGTCTGCCCCGATGCTGAGGTGCAGGAGTTTCGCCTCCAGCTTCAACAGCACACAGCGCTTGGGCGAGTGAGTGCAGAACACCTACACTCTGTCCGGAGATTAATAATACCTTTGTGGCTGACCAAAACCCAAAGCAGGGCAAATGGCTCCCCACAGTCAGAGGGCAGAAAGATGGCGGTTGGGAGAGTGGTTCTGGCCCAAAAAAGAGCCCAGCGTGGGGGAAGCTGGTATTGGGGTGTCTGTGGGGAGTGGGGTGTGTGGTTGTCTCTTTCTCTCCCGGTAGTGGGGACCCAAGGGGTGCTGCCTAGCGGGAGTGGAAGCTTGCAGCGGTGAAAAAAAGGGTATGAAAAATGGGGACAAAGTGTGTGTTTTCAGCAGGGAAGCCCCCCCAAGGGTGCCCACTTGTTTCTTCTCTGGCCCCTAGAGGGACAACCCAGAGCGCAGCAGTGCCTGAGAGGTCTCTGTGGCTGTGGCCTCCCTCCCTCCCAACATGGTGGTGGTGGTGGGGGTGGTGGTTGTGCTACTTTCTTTGCAGGAGACCCAACCACCACTGTCAAGTGTCACCAGCTGGTTGGGAGGTCTGGTTTTAGCCACGTAGGCAAGAAAATTTGGTCTTTGTGCAGAAACCCTGACCCAAAGTCAGCCACAGGTGCAGTGCACGCTACCAGCGCACAACTGGGTGGGATGAGGCTTTTTCAGCCTTATCCCAGGATCTGATCACTGACAAAGGCTTCAATTAGATCCATCATGTTATGTGAATGGTTATTTTGTGACTTAATTCCCCCTGCTTTTTCGCAGTGGTAATTAAATAAGCGAGGGGAAAAAAAAAAAAAAAAAAAAAAAGAGAGAGACAGATTAATTGATTGAACCGATTCCAGGAGAAACCATTCCTCCCGTTCCTCTTCTGCTCTATATGGTGTTTAAACAGCTCTGAAATAGAGCTGGGTGAATCCTGCCAACATATTTCTGTGAGCGTTGCTTTGATTTTCAAATGAATTGTCTTCATCTGCTTTTATCCCCCTATTGCCTTGGTTTATGTGAACATTTGTACAGTCTAGTTTGCTCAAGAAAAGAAAAAGAAAACAAAAACACCAAACCAAGAAGCTAGTGTGTTTCAATATAATGGAAAATACAATTTCCTTTCTGTGAGCTCAAGAGTTATGTAGTGACAGGACAAAAGTAGCATCATGTAGCAGACCAATAATCACTAACGACATTGTTCAGATATGCCATGGTGCAAATGAATAATACTATGCCATGCATCGAACACAATTTATGAAAATTACATAAAAGAACAGCCAAAATCATAAACTACAGAAACCTTGTATTTAGAAAAAAGAGGTGAGATGTACCAAATACTGCAGTTATTGCCAGCTACTCACTTTTTTATTGAAAAGATTAGGAATATTTTTCTTTTAAATTGCATTCATTTATTTTACATTTATAAGTGTGATGGCAGCAAGTACAGTGCATATTATTCAAATCTGTGTTTAGGGAATATGACTAATGTGTATTAATCATAACATTCCCTTGGTAGTAACAAATACACTTACAAATTTTTTAAAAAATATTTTGGAGGAAGGAAGGAAGTAAGAAAAATCACACAGGACTGTTTCTTAAGAGAAATTTACAAAACAGCCATTAACATTAGCGAAATGCGATTTTTCATCTGGATCTAATCTAGAGCTCCATAAAATCTCTTTGCTGAACAATTATTCATAGAGAGACTGAATAAATATAATGCTAAATATCATAATAAAGGTTTCCAGAAAATTTGAAGAGTAGGCAAAAAATCTCCGTTACCTTGTCTTCATCTATAAGAAAGATTACTCCTTTAGTTTGTATTTGTATGCAACTTTTCTTTTTAATAAATTGCTTTATACAGCAATATCAGATTATATAAGGTTATGGAATGGCTCAAATTTTTCAAAACTATATTTTGCATTTTTTTTTAACAAGCAGATTTGATGTTTAGCACAATTAATTTTCATGAATAATGCGTCCTTAGTTTTTTCAGTGGTGGGATTCCTGTTTCATCCTGGATGAATGTTCACCTCAGGAATGTGCTATGGATCTTCTTCCCTTTCAGGCTGACCTATGTGGGAAAAGACATTGTGATTTTAAATCTCTGAGGAAGAACACTAAAGATAAATTAGGGTCATAAAGAATAAAAAAATGAAGGAGTAAGGAGGAAGTTTCTCACTGTGTTATTTTCTGAGGATGCAGCTGAGTGTGTGTAGAATATGTACAAAAGTCTGAGTTCTAAAAACAATCAGGTTCCTTTAGAAATCATGCAGAAAACCAAATATAAAATTGTTTTACAGTATGCAGATTTCATATACAGTTTTCTGTTAAAATAGACAAAAAATTATACAAAATTGATATGTGCTGGGTATTAAAACCAAAACCAAACAAGAAACCCAAAAGAAACCGAAAACTTTGAATTCAGTTCTGACATGAATGACTTGAATATCAGGTTTCTGCTGCATTATCACTTTGGACACAATTCTTTGAGTATGATGCAGCCAAGCAGCAGAAAGCCCGGGAGTCTTAGAAAATCTGAGTAAAGAAAAAGATGAAAATGTAGTAAAAATGTGTGCTCATTACATTTTGTTCACATTTTTCTCCATAAGCAGATTGACTGGGAGAGGGGATTTCTTGTAAATAAAACCAGTCCTGACAGACAGGGCTTGAATCTGTCTGGCTTTACCCAAATACATAAAACTTCCAAATCTTTTATGGATGTCCAGTTATCCCACTGTCTGGTCCCATCTTTGGACCTCAGGTGTGGAGGGAGCAAAGCAGGAGAAACTCTATGTGGGAGGTGAGGTCTTTCCTTCTGCACCTGCACAGGTGGCCTGAATTCAGGCAGATAAATGTTACCTGCAAAATCTGCATGCATAATCCATGGAGAAAAAGAGGCCTAAGTTAGTTAAAGAAATATAATGTGTTGCTTGGAAGTAGCTGGTAACTTGTAGCTATCTGTGTGTTTCAGAGCTTATAAAGTCCTTATTACTCAACAGCACCTGATTGCAACCTACTGGCTAGTACAGATTTTCAGCCAAGAAGGGGGGAAAAAATGCCTCCTGGCAGACCACAACTACATACATTGGAGAAAATAGTTGTTATTTCAGGTGCACAGGTTCCCAGTAGAAAATAAGTTTAATTAATTAATTTATTTTTCTAATTTGTGAAAATATGCCTAGGGTGACCTCTAGGCACATGTGCAAAAGCCATAAAACCAGATTCATTCATTAAGCAGCTGCCACAATGTCAACCAACGATAGTCAAATAAACAAATAACATGTGAGGAGAATTCAGACTCCTCCCATCCAACTCTGTAGGAAGAAGCACTGGAGAATGAACACGCTTCGCAGTGTGCCTTGGGCTCCTCAGTCACTGCCTTTTTCGGGTGACAGAGAGAATGGAGTCTGAATCATGGTAATGAACCCTCTCATTTTTTATTTAATGTTCTCGTTATTCAATTAAATACAGTGAATATACCCATTTCTTCCTTTATTTTTCAAACTACTTTAAATGTTAAATAGAAACCAGTTACAAAAAAAATAGTGTGTAAAGCATTTAGAACTCTGGGACTGGACAGAGAACTGGAAGTCAGGGTTTCTGACTGCTCCTCCATTGCCACCACCCATCACTCTCCTGATTCCTGTTGATGGGGAAGTTACTCAACCCAAGTGGTCAGAGCTGTGAACTTCATCATACGGGCTCATCAGTTCCTAGTAATTCAGGGTATTGCTCTTTTGCCAGTGAGTGCTCTTCAAGCATCTCTCATTGCTACAGAATGTTATAAGCAGTGGAATGACCTGAGCAAAAAGCAGATGCATCTCAGTAATGGCATTACAGAAATAGTGGAAGGAGCCCTGCCTCACTCTGAAGCACTGAGGAGCATCAGCCCTCCGTGGATAGGTAACAGCAGTGCCAAGTCATCAGTGTTTTTACACCTTTCCCAGCACTTCCTCATGACTCTAGTGACATTGCTATTGCTGGTGTCTTTGAGATCCTTGAAGAAAGTACCTATTGGGAACTGAAATGCTGTCATCATGCTCATCCCCTGTGATGCCACCAACAGCTACAACTTTTCTCTAACACCACCCTTGTCACGCATTATGAAGTAATGTGTTATGGTTTACCTTAAAAATAACCAATTTTTGAAACTGTGTATTTCAGCTGTTTGACAAGCAATTTTTTCCACAGTAATAAAACCAGGTTCATACCCATGCATACCTTATAACCCCCTATTTATAATCAAGTGGAGAAAAAAAAACTTTCAGGCTAAAACTTCATATTTGAGTTCTAACAGGCGAGGTTCTGTTCAAACTGGAGGGCTGTGGCTGTGGTGGACACAGAACAGGGCAAAGTATATCTGGTTTTCAACCTGGAAGGAAATCTTCCCCCTACCCCACCCCCTCAAAAATGTTTTCAAGGAAAAGATCAGACACAGGTTTTTAATGCCTGGGGAAAAACAAAACGTGACCCACAATAGATCTAGGCAGCTCCATTTTTGCTTGCTATTTTTAAAAGCATACATGTTATTTAAAAATAATTAGCTTGAGCCAATTTATGTGCAATGTATATATTACACATATGTTTAGAGGAAACCAGAAACAGGGCTGTGTAATCGTAACCTTACTGCACTGAAGGCCTGGCATAATTACCATTGCAAGAGAGAAAGCCAAAGAGATTTTATCTGTCATATTTATTTCCCCCATGTAAATATATTAAAACAAAGCAAAAATAAACTTCTGATGCACAGAGCTTAACCCAGTTTATGTAGTATGCGTTTCATTCTTTATTATTAGTAGTAGTAATAATAAATAATTTCCTACATATTCATGTGCAGTGTAAAGCACTTGACATGGCAATCTGGAAGCTGTTTTTTCAGCAGCTGCAAATTTCATCTGTTGCTCATGAAAACCAAGGCATCTTCAAATATGCATGTGTATTTTTTTCCATGATTTTGCCTCTGCATGGCAAGTGAGGCTGTGTGGGGCAAAACCAGCTTGTACTAGGAAAATGTGACTATGTGTATCTGCATAGTCTTCAGGCCCTTTAAAAGGCAGTTAGCTGGTATAATAAGGTTGCTTTGTGTGTGTAATATTTGATGAATCATAGGACTGAATGTGAGGAAGAAGCTATTACAGACTTGAGATCTCCCAGAGGCTTTGTTGGAGCTTGGACTGGGACATGTCTGACGCTTTTCTATATCCTCAGATTCCAGCACCAATGCCAACTTTACTTGCAAAGGAAAGATCCAGTTACATAAAATCCAAATGAAGCCTACTAAAATAACACAGGTTGACTTTCTCAAAGTATCTTAAGAAACTCACTGAAAGCAGCCAGTGCATTCCTAGTGAGCACCAGTTAGGGACTTGAACTCACTCCTCGGTATCTTGGTGGCTTTGCAGGAGATGGGATAGATTTTCCCCACATAAAGCATACGTCTTCCTTCTGCAGCACATTGTAAACACACTTTTCATGGTAATGTCTTGTTTTGGTTTGGGTTTTTTCATAGATTATGCATTAGTAATTTGTTCATCACATTCTGGCAAGCGGGATCACAGTATTTTGTGCACACTGCTAATGTGAGACAGAAACCTCAGTGTATTCTAGCTCTCTTCTCATATCTTGTTAGCATCTGTTTGTGGTAGGCTAAGATGATGAGGTGCTAATATGATACAGTGAAGGAAGTGTAATCCATGAACATTTTTGTGTCACATTTGTGTAATATATTACACTAATCTGACCAGACTTTCATGTGCTTTTTACCCAAGGAATGCCATTCTATCCTCCTCCCTTCCCCCATCGATGCCTTTGAAGGTTTCTGAATGATTTCCTGTACACAGGCCCTGTAAGAATGTGCACACATTCTTTCCCTGGTTGAGGAAGGAGTGCTTTTTATTCCTGCTTGCTCTCAGTGCAACAATATTCATGAATAAATGGCACGAAAGAGGGGAGCATGTTCAATTATGTTTTTCTTTCTTGGCTCAAAGGTAAATGAAGTAGAAGGTGCACTCACTCCAATAAGAATCAGATCCATTCAGAGCTCTTCGAGCACTATCTGGGGGCAATTTTCTAGCAGAACTTTTTTAAAGTCAGTGGTGTGCAGGTTGCACAGCAATAACTAGGATGTCTGAATGGGCAGCCATTCTTTCTGGGAGGTGCCATCAACCAGTGGCATATTGCATACTGGTTCTGATTTTGGCCTTTTTACTTGTCCTTAGAGAATTTGCTAGGTCTGTTATTCTATCCATTATCAGTTGTGCCCTAGACTGTTTGTTCTTTATAGTTGTGTCTTCCTGTGTGTCTTGTAGCTTTAGCACATTGGGATCCTACTCCTGACTGAAACTTCTTGTCAGTACTCCAATATACATAAATGTGATTGTCAAGTGAAATAATAAAAACCCCCAAAACTGTATTATAGTTATACAATGCTTCATCTTGCTGATAAGACTCAGAAAGGGGAAGACCATCGAAAATCTTGGTGGAAGACGTGGAATAAGAAGGTCAAAACAGTTTTGGCAAGTCCAGGTATTGTGTATTCTCTTCAGAGATTCTCAACATGAAATAGAATAAAAATATATCTAATCTAATAATGACATTGACTGGATTGTGGAGCCCATATATATGTATCTCCTTATTTCAGCTATTTATTTGAGACTAGATTACCCTGACACCCATCATATGGTGTACCTCTTTACGTGAGTGACCCTATAACTTTCCAAGAGCTGCATGTGATGCAAGATCACGGCTTGATGTGGTGGGTTCCTCTAGTGTCCTGGTTTGTCAAACCGTGACACTCTAGGCTGGATACCACAGAATCATAGAACATTAGGGATTAGAAGGGACCTCTAGAGATCATCTAGTCCAACACCCTCTCTAACAGAGCAGGCTAACCTAGGGCAGGCCACACAGGAAAGCATCCAGGCAGGTTTTGAAAGTCTCTAGTGAAGGAGACTCCACAACTTCTCTGGGCAGCCTGTTCCAGTGCTCTGTCAGCCTCACAGCAAAGAAGTTTCTACTCATGTTGAGGTGAAACATCCTATGTTCTAGTTTAAACCCATTATTTCTTGTACTATTACTGGGCACCACTGAAAAGAGGTTGTCCTCTTCCACTTGACACACAGATTTTTATAGACATTAGTAAGATCCCCTCTCAGCCTTCTTTTCTCAAGGCTAAACAGCTCCAGTTCTCTCAGTCTTTCTTCACAGGAGAGATGTTCAAGTCCCTTAATCATCCTTGTAGCTCTCAGTTGGACTCTCTCCAGTAGATCCCTGTCTCTTTTGAACTGGGGAGCCCAAAACTGGATACAGTGTTCCAGGTGTGGTCTCACCATGGGAGAGTAGAGGGGGAGGAGAACTTCCCTAGATCTGCTGGACACACTTTTCCTGATGCACCATAGGATACCATTCTCCCTTTTGACCACAAGGGCATGTTGTTGACCCATGGAGAATTTACTGTCTACTAGGAAACTAAGCTCTTTTTCCATAGAGCTTCTTTCCAGCAGGATGACCCCTAATCTGTACTACTTGTTGGTGTTTTTCCTCTCCAGCTGCTCTGTCACATCACTCCTCAGCAGAACAAGGTGGGGGATAAAATAAGATGGAAAAAAAGCCTTGTGGGTCACGATAAAGGAAGCTTAATATAGCAAAAGCAAAGGACATGGGTAGAAGCAAAGGAAAACAAAATATTTCTCTTCTGCTTCCCATCAGCAGGCAATGTCCAGCCACTTACAGTGAAGCAGGGCTTCAGGATGGACAGCAGATGCTCCAGATAACAGCTGCCATTATAAGAAGTTCCCTTCTTCCTCCTTTCCACTAGCTGCTATTGCTGAGCAGACTTATTGTATGGAATATCCCTTTGGTCAGTTTAGGTAAACTATCCTGTCTGTGTCTTCTTTCGTAATCTTGCCCACACTTTGCCTACTGGTGAAGGGGGAATGTTGGACTGACAGCCTTGAGAACTGCTCAGCAGTAGCCAAAACACTGGTTTGTTGTCAACACCTTTCTAGCTATCTAGTACAAAGCATAGCACTGTGGGGGCTGCTATGGGGAAAATGATCCATCTCAGTCAGACCCAAAACACTTGACTGGCCCTGTGTTAGACAGTGCAACAGATGCCCATTCTACCAGACTAAGTTCAGTTTTGCTGGATGGTATTTTGTATTTTTCCCTCATTGGAGAGGCCAGGGCCCCAGGGAACAACAGCCCCACCAGTCCTTTCACTAGGGGCAAGACAACTACTGTTCAAAAAGCAAGGTGGAAAGCAGGCTGCACATGTTCTAATAAATTAAATGGTGCCTGTAAAATTTCATAGCACCAAAACACAATCTTGCACACCGTGAAGCTGTTGTCATGCTTTGCCTTGTACTAAAGAACATTTCCTGAGTAACTCCGAAAAAACCAGCCACAAAATGCAATTGGAGACCTACCAAGCCCAAGATGATTATCAGATTTCTGATTTGGACTACAAGTAGCTCTCTGAATTCCTTTTCTGTCAGTTCCTACTTGGTTTTGTTTCTAGTGTTTTCATTTTGCCAGATGTGGCAGGGCCAAGATTGACTCTAGATGACATTATTCATTGCAAGGTGAAGAGCAGATAGATTTTTCTTTTAGTTGCCAGACAAAATTGTATACTATCATACTTGAATATCTGGGGGAATATTTATCTAGAATAGCAGATCCTGGCAGCATGTGGTTACACTATTAGCATGTTACAGTGTCAGCTTTCTTGAGTGTACACCATGGAGTTGAGTACAATAAGAAGTCACAAGTCATCTCAGAAGTTATACCTACACTGCAAGGTGGTGCTTCTCAACTACTGGTCCATGAAACATACTCTGACATACCCACAATTTCAGGTTAGAATGACATCTAGCTGCACATGTTCTTCTCCTTAACCTTCTTTGCTTTTTTGATTTTTTGTTCTGTCTTACTGGAGAAAAAAAAAGTCCTGCAAGCATGCACGGTGAAAAGGATGTTTTTCCTCTCCTGGACAGTGGCCAGAATGACTGATGGTGCCATGCAGGACTCTTGTCTGGTCCTTTGGTACAGCCAGTGGAAACTGAGGTAGAGATGTAGTGCAAAGGCAGGCCATACTCATCTCTTCCCCAGGTGAGCAAGTTATGCACTGTATTATTTTGGTATCACGAATATATGAATTATTCTCAGTAAAAGGACCAAGACCCCAAGTGAAGTGTTTGTGGATAATGTTGATGTAAAAAAGACAAGTCAGCATGTAGTATGGTGCATTAGCTTGTTACTACAGTGTGGAAAAATAATGTTTTATTATTTCATGTGCTGACTTCCTATTAATGTGATGAGGTTTTGAGCATAGCTAGTTTCCTCAATGTCCTGGTAAAGCAAAGATGAATACAATTAAAGAATGTATGAATTGTAAAACAGAAAAGAAAAAAAAATGATAGAAGCTTTCAGAGTCTCATGAGCTGTGTTTTGAAAACACTTTTTTCTCTAAGAGCTACTCTTTTCCTTCTGTCTTTCCCTGACAACGTATTTCTTTTTATCTCATTTTAATAAAAAGATCATATTTGAGGGCACCTCAGAATCCAGCATCCCAGCCTTCATTTTTTTAATTACAAAAAGAAGAAGAAGAAAAAGAAAAACCTAAACTCAAAGCCTTTCAAGAGAATCTCATCAACATGTTTTGGGTCTCCTCTTTAGGATTCAGAGGTTCTATAACTGCCATTAAAATCAGGAAACTTGCTCATCCCCCCCAACAAAAAGCTATCAAAACAGGACTCCAGCACAATAACAGAAAACAATACTTTATCTGATGCTATCAATTGTGAAGTGGAGGTTTAATAATGACAGGAAAAAGTGCTATCTCCAGACTTTTTCTGGACTAGTTTCTGTCTTATTTGTACACATCTTTCAGAAGACTTGAAAGCATGAGTGTTCCTGGAAAGTCAAGTCCTGGGCTACTGAGAATAAGGACCTCATCTTCTCAGAGTCTCCTCTCCAGGCCATGTGTCATATGCAAAGAAAGTATGAGGACAGGAAGACTCAACAAGGTAGAAATGTGCTGTAGGGATCACAATGACTTGGTAGGAATTGCTTAGGAGGAAGAGGTACTTATCCTTCAGGTACCAAAAAGGTGTTACTATGGCTGTTCAGCTGAGTATTGTTGCAGGGCTGAACAGTTTGGAAGTTAATTCAAGATTTAAAAGTGCTTTGGAAGAAGCATACTGTTTCTTTTCCAAGTTTTCTACTGAAGACAGTGAAACATATAATTTGAAGAATCAGAGAGGATTGTGTCAAGACAAACCTAACTCTGGTAAGTCACTATCCACTTAATCATTTATAGAGAAAAAACCCACTTCACTTATAACACTGCATTTTCTGTGTTGGTTTTGGACTAATTTGTTTGCAATCACATTTTGTTGCTTTGAATCTCATGTCAGTAATATATTTACTACAAAATGTAATATATAACAGTAATATGTAACTACAAAATGAAATTTTTATACCAATATTTGGTCTTAAAAAATACACTTGATGTGGCAAGAAGTAACAAATTCTTTTTTCCAGACCCCAGGAGACAATCAGACGCCTTTGGTAATTTAAATATTTCTAAATAATCTGCTTTCACTGTGATGAAACGATAAAGGTGCATGCAAAACAGATGATTCCTATAAGAGGGTATTATACTGGTTAACGTAATGATTTTATTCTGGTCTGCATACTTATTTCCTGGGTCTGAATAACCAGAATTTGGGGTAACTGTTGACCCAAGGTCATGACTAGGGTTTTCCTGAGTGTCACTGTTCTGGGACATATGACAGGGAAGGGGATAGAATTAGCTTATTACATTCACAAGTTCTTCCCTGTTAAGCAAGACCTCTTTTAAAGATTGGGTTTATGTCAATATAGGCACTCTTCAAAGCATATAGTCTGTACTATCAGCTAGAAGGAGAGAGGATGGATATACTTATGTGCCATCTATGGTGTGTGAATATACTTTAAGAAAGGAGGCTCTGAAAGCTATAAATTTAAAGGTTTAATAGCCATACTAACTGTCAACACAGAGTAAGTGATTTGTTTGAACAATCAAACACTAAGGTAATTAGTATTATAAGATACAGGAAGTTTTCAAGTTGTATAAATATGTTTAGAACATGGCAAATAGGTCTTTTGGGGCTGATTCTATAATGAAGCAGTCCAGATAATTGAGTTTGTGCAGTAAATGAAATACAATATAAAGATATTGGACTGTTAACTTATGCAACCTTCAATGGCATAGATTGGTGTCTGCTGGAACGACTATTGATAGCCCAGCATGATGTATAGGAAATCTTATAAGTAAGGTTTAAAGATGAGGAGTTCAGACAAGACATCATCACATTTTCCCTTAGAAGATTAAAGGCAGGATGAAACAAAAAGTAGGGTGTGATGATGCACACATTTTTATAGTTAAACTGGAAAAGGTCTTACTTAGAACCACTTTCCCACTGGAAAAAAATGGAGATGAAAAATATTTTGAGATAATATTCAAAACCTTCAAAAGCTTTTAAAATACTCACCAAACTAGTAATATCTTAATATAGAATTTGATCAAACTCATACTAACAGTATTAGATTCCCTTTGATTTCACCAGAAACCAGATCAAATCCTAAATATTTTTTCAGCTATCTTAAAAACAAAAGAACTGAGTAATTCTGCATGCAAACAGTAATTAATTTTAGCAAACATATTCATCTTCAAATAGTGGTTTTTAAAGAATTGAATTGTTCAGTTTTATACACATGAAACAGGCATAGAAAAATCTGTAGTAATAGAATACTATTATTTATCACTTAATATTGCTCATATTTACTTACTCAAAACAACCAAAAGAAAAATGGTACAAAAGTAGGGAAAATATATAATATCCAGTACCATCATAGAAGTGAAGCAATTCCTCTTTCACTTAATTTAATTCACTTTCTTTCATGCTAAGAACGTTGGCCAAATTATACAGGGAGGTCAGGCCAGATGAACTTTGTATTTTTGCATTTGGTTCCACTAGTCCATAGACCATTAGGTCCATATTTTATACCCACACAAAATAGACTTCTCAATGGATAAAATATAATTTCCAGTTTATAGTGCTCGGGACAGAAATGAACAGCAAGTTGATAATAGCAGTTGACTTACCGCAACAAATATGGTTTACATTTATTCCCATGTATATTTTAGCTTGTCCTGTCCCACTGAATTATTTGGCAGGAGTTGCCTGACCTGGGTGGAAACAGAATCCTTGCAGGAGGTAAGTGATTTGGTTGACATGGGAGAGAACCATAATTTCTTCGTTATGGTTTTGATAAGGATCTTCCTTGTGACTTTTTCCACGCTTCTACTTTACAATCTCAGTGGAGCCAAGCAGTACAGTTAGACAAGTAAAAGGTACAAGGGTGAAATGTAAAGATTCTTGAAGGTGGATAAGCAGAGCTGACACAGGAGCTACTGAAACTGGGAGCAGGATTAAAGGCACACAAAGAAATCTAAGGGAGGAAGTTCTTCTTAGGGGGTTTTCTTCTCCCTGTTTCTGTCCCAAATGTCTTGCTTCTTATTTGATGCTCAGAAGCAATCTAATCACTATTGGCCTAAGTTATGACTTCTGGGTTCAGTTCCCCAGTCTGCTAGTTAGAGTAATTTTCACTGGTCTCAGTGTATCTCAGTTTATTTATTTTAAGAGAAGTAAATTGAGTGAGTTTGATTTATTTTAAACATTTATATTTTAATAAAAATATATAATGTTACTGAAATAACATAATGCATTCTTCTTAATATGGTACATAGACAACTGTGAGCAAAATGAGCATATTTATGCAAATACATGTATGTATCTAAATTATTGGAAATTACAGGGCTACTTGTGAATGGATGAAAAGTCACTTCTGATGTCCTAGTTAAAGTAATATCATATTCTTTCCTCTGCATTGATTTTTCTTTTTTAAAGACTGTTGTTTTTTTTTCCATGCAAAGACTTTAAGTGAAGTCATCTCTTTACTGTTCTCCAAAGTAACTTCCTCAGCACACTTAGTTAAAGGGACTGTTGGCCTTAACTAGACTACTCATCTCTGTTAGAGTAAAGCATATTTGTCCCACATAGGTATATAAATATATAATACATGCAATAATTTTACACAGGCAACCTTGAGGGCATTATTTTTAAAGTATCCCTAACCAAATGCAGTTTGTGCTCATTCTTTCATTTCTCTGATCATCTCTAAGCATTTTATTTTATCCACTTTTGTAATGATTCCATTTACAGGCAACTTCAAAAGCTTTGTACCAGGCTTTCTGTTGTATAGGATGCAAGGGGATCCGTCATCTCACCCAGCATCCCTGCCATGAGCCATTTATTGCAACAAAAGGCACTGTGTTAAGGACATGGCTTGTCATCAGTCAGTCCTGGTGCAGAAGGTGTCAGATCCACTGCTGGAGAACAAGGATAATTTGGACTTTGCTTTTTGAAATGGAAAATTGTCAGGGGCTGTGAACAAAGTCACCTGTAAATTGGTGGTTGATTTTCTACTTACTGCAGTAAGACCCTAGCCTGACTCTGAACCTATTTTTATTATTTTATTTTATTTATTTATTTTTAGTTTTATTTTTTATTTTATTTTTATTTCATCTGTGGATCTAGATATTTTTGTTTACTCTTGCATTTTAAATTTAAAAGAATTTTATATATTAAAATTCCTGTTACAGTGTGAAACTTTTTTTCCCCATGATCTTGTAATTGAAAGGTCTGAGAAATCTGAGGCTGAGAAATAGTATACAAATTTAAAATCTTTTTATATAAGTCTGTAGGAAGTTATAAGCCTGTCTGACACTGACATATATCTTTTAAAGTTTTGGTCTCATTTTTGACAAGTTTAACACTTAACACTGTAAAGAAAACAGGTAAGTTTTCTGATAGGGGAGCATCAGTTTTGGCCAGTAACTAAGTTGGAAATAATTGCACAGGTCTTTCAAAGGCTTTTGCTCCATTTTTTTTCTTCCTGATTTTTTTTTTAAGTTTGATTACTGGTATATGAGTTCATTGTTATATTCTTTATTACTGCAGTTTTTCTGATTTTTTTTTTCCTTAACTTTGCTACCAAGCAAAATTGAATCTTACCTGTCAGCAAGGATTTCAGCATGATATATAGCACTTTGCATTGAACTTCGGAAGGATAATATTTCTGGAGATAAAGAATCAATGCACAATAGGACTCCAGATTCACAGTAATCATTTTTGAGCTAAGTAAATAAGCCACCAGCTTGCAAGCACGTGCGTGACTCATTTAACTGCAAGCAGTGTTTACTTTAAACACATGCTTAAAATTAAGCATGATAGCAAGTGTTGAAGAATTAGGGCCTCCTCAGATAAAAGGAAAAGTGAGACATGTAAGTTATTTGAATTCAGCTGAAGCCTTCAATATGGAGTCTCATGAAAATTGGACTAAAAAATTAATTCAGTTTGGTTTGAATATACATGCTCTTCTGTGGTTTGAAGGGTGTTCAAAGGAGCTTGGTAAACAGTTAAGTAGCAAGTATCAAACTAGGTTAAGGTGTCTAGTGAGGTACTACAGGGATTTTGTTTGGTTTTATTTATTTAAGTGTCATGAAGAACTAGAAGAGGGGTTCTGTTAGTGAGGCATATAAACTGAATGCTAATGACTACAGTTTAATTAAATTCTCAGGTAATGGTAAATTGGAAAGAAATTGCAAATAGAGAAAAAAATAAAGATAAGACTCTGGACAGGACAAAGTGTGGATCAGTTTGAGAAAACTGATACAAGCAGGGAAAAATATTGTCATACAGAAGGTAGATGTTTCACAGGAGGAAGAAACAAATAATGCAGAGAGTCTTAAGAATTACAGTGAATAGTAAAAAGCTCCATGCAAGATTTTCTTCTTGGTGTGTCGGTATGCAGAACATTATGTCATAAAGCTTCTTTCTCTACTACTTTTGTACACTGTCCTATGACATTTTATTCCTATATTGAAGTTGCTTTTATTGAAAAGATATTGACAAATTCTTTTAGTGGATTACAAAGTTTAAAAACATTGTCTCAGAATGCTGGAAGAAAGAAGAACTAGTGCTACAAAATGTAATGGGTGCAAGCTGGACCATAGGAGGTTCCACAAAATATAAGAAAAGGCTTTTTCCCTGTGAGGGTGACAGGGCACTGGCACAGGCTGCCCAGAGAGGTTGTGGAGCCTCCTTCCCTGGAGAAACCCAAAACCCTCTTGGACATGTTCCCGTGTGACTTTAGGTGATCCTGCCCTGGCCTGGGGATTGGACTCAATGATCTCTCATGGCCCCTTCCAACCCCTAACATTCTGTGATTCTGTAAAACTAAGCACAAAAATCTAATTTTGGTTCCTTTCTATGGTGAAAAAATGTATGTTGGTGCAGGCTTGGGGACTAGGAAGCACTGCCTGGACATCTTAAAACCATAATCTTAAGAATTTGGAATTATTGTACCTAACTGACAGACATTATCATGTAAAAAAACCCCAAAAATAAATCCCAAAGTTTATTGCTAGCAGCCATTCTCCTGACAGAGGACAAGCCCCACAAGCAGGCCATACCTCTTCTGACACTAACTTTTAAGTTTCTATGACACAAATTGTTCTTACGTGTAACATGCCAGTGAGGAGGTTGTAGTGTCTGTTTTATATGTTTCTATACTTTGCTAGGAGACAAGATTTTCTACATTTCATTTCTTTTTACTTGCTAGTGAGTGGTATGATCCAAAGTGCTTGTAGCTGCATCACTAGTGAGGAATAAGCAAAGGTGAACCTTGCAAACTTTGAAAGCTCTGGCAGAATTGTGCTTGCTGTCCTTATTCTGTAGTTCCGTGTAAAGGGATAGGGCACATTTCATCATGAAAGTTAAAAGAACTCATTTGTTATTTTCTGCATCTTACTGATGTCCATTCTTTCCATAGGCCCCTCTGATTTATCATCCTAAAGTTACAGAATGGCTGTAGTTGATGTTCTGTCAGAGTTTCAAGGGGAATAGCTAACAGCTGTGTATGGATCATACTGGAAAAAACACAACATCCTCTGATTTTTACTTGTTCCTTTCTAGTTGTAGTTGCAAATGGTGCTCACAGATGTAGGTTAGTAGTCTGTGCAATTTAGAAGTATTTTGCATCAAACATAACATGTCTAAAGGAGTGATGGTTAATACAAGATGATTAATCCACAACTTATGAGCTGAACTGCATCTAAGGTTGTCTTACTAGTTACCTCTGTGTTTCCTACCTAAAATACTCTTTTGTTCTCTAGTTCCTTCTCAAACTCATGATTCTTGAACATGTGGATGTCTCAACACAGCTTGTCCTTTGTCCAAAATTAAGGGTACACAACACTTGAGGCCAAGTTCCAAAACGAGGTATTAGCCACTTGAAGTGAATACAAAAATGATTGAAAATGTTAATTCAACCACCTTCAGCAATGAAGAGGTCACAATTTTTTCTCACTGAAGACTCCCAGAAAATCAAAGTGCTCTGCGTGCCAAGAAGCACCTTGGTGCCTCTCTGCATGTCAGGAAGTACAGCTTAACTGCTGCCATCTCATGACAAAGTCTGAAAAGGATTCAGGGGTCAATCTTCCTGTACTGAAGGTCCCTGGAGCTTCTAGGCAAGCCTCTGTTCAAAGAGCACACCAAAAGCTTTTGGATGAGAGAAAAACTTATCAAAGTTCACAAAATTGCCATTTTACAGCAAGGTGATACCCAGAGAGCATTTGGCCATGATGCAGAAGGCCCACATTCAAATTTTTGCTTCTTTAGCAGGATTTAAAAGTCCACAACTCTATTTCTCCTAGGGGTGCCCTGTTTATGCATTTTATCCACTGACATTTTCAGATAAAACACTTACATAATTCTTTATATCAAGCGAACATTGTAAAAAATAAAAGTGAACAGGTTTTGGTTTTCAGACTGGAGTCTGATATTTCCTATTCCTTCTCTTTCTCTATCTGTCCCATTTTCCTTCCTCGAACTCCATCCCATCTACCAGTTAGCTCTAGTATACTGGGTGTTTAAATTCATACTATAAGACACCCAATTCTGTGTGCATTGTTTAAGTGTTTTTTTGTCTAATTTGTCTTCAAGATTTAATTCTGGGAGCTGCATAAACTTGCAAAACTCGGTGATTTGGTACCTCGGTCCCTGGCTTGAATGTAAGTGTTCCTACTGGGTAACAAATAGCATCCCTCTGAGAAAAATTGGTAAAGCTATTTTGGGAGCAGGTTGATATGGAATATTAATCTGTAGCTTCACCTAGATAAATCTGTGTGAAACATAGTGAAAAAAAAATTTAAAAAAATCCCTTCTGTTTACATTTTTGAGAGCACACAGTTTTATCTTTTCTTGGAAATACTAAAAGAATAATAGCCAGGTCTAGTTGCACACCTTAGTGAATCATTAAAATTGAAATGAATAGCAAATAACCTGAATTAGCAAGATCATCCCTACAGCTACCACTTTATGTTTCAGGTTTTTTAACTTCTTTCTCTTCTGATGTCTATGATAAGTGACAAAAAAATACATTCCTGTTTTTTTGTCATTATCTTTCTTCTTTCCTTGCCCTGGTTTAAGGAGCACCCCCAAGGTACAGCCTGTAGCTTACAGGTATTTGTTCTTTCTTTAGCAGGGGAGAAAGATTTTCCTTCAGTAAGGTACAATTAAGTAATCAAGGGCAAGAACATTCTGTGTGGAATAAGTTGATTAAGATCTGTTAAAATCATCATCTCATTTTTACCATGCATATTGAGCAGAAGTTTGGACTGCTATAATGAGATCAAGAGAATGTGTCTTCATCCTAGGTTAACAGTCCACTAGGGTTTGTACCAGTTTAATTATTTCAGAAGGAAACCACACTCCCACTGCCATGTCTGTACTGTTGTCAATGTGTCCATGCCAGGAAAAAATCAGTGGACTTTGATAAATATGCAAGAAGGATAAAGTCAACAAAAAAATAATTGCCAAATAATTAAGCAGAACTGGTGAAGGTCACTTTTTAATTTAAAAGACTAACATTTGAAACAATTCTTGTTACTCATAGAAAAAGGTTGGTTGGGATTTCCCATAGCTGTAATTCCATTTTAACTTCCTGAGAAGCTTCTTATCAAAAGTAAAGCTGAGCTCACTGCCATTTTTTGTTTTATGCAACTTTATAAAGAAGGAGCTATTCATATATTCCCTCACTCTACTGCTGTTCCAATAAAAGTGCTTTAAAGTTACTGTTTCTCCTAAGCTTTCGGTTGCCATACTTATTCAACCCCCTGCCAGCAACCTATGTCAGGCATGGCAAAGCAAGCAAACAAGTTCTGTCTCATTTAAAAGTAACCCCATTTGCAATGAAAATGGGGCCAGTTCCAACTGCTCACCTGAGTTAGTGAGATCTTCACTAATACCAGGCCTATCTTCTCTTTCAGCCAGAGGACTGAAGAACTGAAGAGTTGCAGGCAATTTTGCATCCAGCTATGAACAGTTTAACCTGTTGATACCTTGTATTTAAAAAATGCACTGGGACCCTCAGACAAGAGAAAGCTGCAGGTGAAGTGCAAAGAATCCCAGCACAGGCAGTATGAAAAGTCATTTCCAGGAGGAGCAGAACCCACAAGGAGCAGGGTATAGTGTTGGATTGTAGGGGTACATGGGTACTGCTTCCAAAGACATGGTGTAAGTGCACCTGAAATGGCTTTAGCTTAGTACTACCCTAACCAGCAGTACTATACCTATCTTCACGTGGGTTTCATCATCTGAGGACTTAAAAACACTCTTGTGAGCCTTGTAGCATCTATGTGGAGCTCCTTTCCATCACACTTAAACAGCTCCTGATAATGGAATAACCTGTTTAAAGTTAGTTTAGATGTCAAAGTCACTGCTTTGTATCCTGGTATTCTTGGATTTGGATTGCAGATTTAGAGGAGGGACCTTCTGCAAGTCCTTTATTGGAAAGATGTTGCTGTTTGTGGGGTGGCAGAGTAATTCCTGTGCTGTGTATTTCTTTGTCAAGAGCATACTTATATCTCATTCTGGGAAAATGCATTGTTACGATCCGAGTTATTATTTATATTTTGTTTGCGAGGAAATTTCAGCCACTACTCATAGACGACGCGTGAATTTACAAAAATAACCAGGCTTTATGATTTAAACAAGTTAAAAGGATTTATTTAGGATTTATACAATTAGTTACTTTGGAGAGAAGAGTCGTTAAGAAGAGAAAAGAAGGAGGGTAATTAAGATGTTATCACCGTCCGCCGGCCCTGGCCTGTGACTGTAGTCGGGTGCGTAGGGTCTGTCGCTCCTGCTGCTTCTCTGTCCCGGAGCTGAAGCCGAAGTGCCGAGAGAGGGGGGGTCTAGAAGAAAGCCGCCTCGCCGCTTTCCGCTTGGGCCTTCAGAGCTGCTTCCCGCCTTTTTGCGCCGAGCTGGCTGGAGTTTGTAGTCACAGGAGCTGGCTTCCACGTGTCCTTCTGAGCTGCTGGCTCCTCCGAGCTACTGGCTGCTCTGAGCTGCTGCTTTTCGGTTCTTTTTGGGCGATTTTTATACAGGAAAAGAAAAGGGGTCCCTTTTTTGCATAAGTCCCTGATACATACAGATTTCCAGACTTCCTGGAGATGAGTCATCCTTATCTTTTAGTCTTTTTGGGTGGCCTGCTACCTTCATTGTCTCCATCATGCACCAGGAGACGACCTGATAAGCATTCTTATCTTTTAGGTGTGTGTCAGGCATATGGTGAGGTAAACATATGTTAATTGACAAAATGTTGCAACATAGCAGGGAGAAAGAAAAAAAAAGATTGATTCAAGAGACATATTTTTGTATTTTTAAAGTGTTTACATCATGCATGCTATAGTGAACTCTTTCACCAGGTTTCTCTTGTGGGGTTTTGCATAGATTCATCTTGCAGTAGCAAAGAATTGTAAAGTTATTGGCATTTAACAGGGGGACCCAAAAAATTCATCACATCTTCCTTATCAGTGAGTTCTTAGGGCCTAAGAGGGATGGCCCCTTTTTTCAACCTTCTCTTCTTTCCTCCTACTCATCCAAAGCATGTAGAGTCCCATCTGGAAACTCCTTAGGGGAATGATAACACACAAGAGAGGTGCATGGCCCTGTCATAGAGCTACTGAACTTTCAATGATATGTATCTCTAAAAATTACCATTCTGTGTGCATTTCATGAGAAACAGCAAATACACAAGGAGAAGTAGGTAAAAAACTTGAGTTAGTTGTTTAGATTTTATTTGAAACTCCATAGTTAAAGAAAAAAGTTGGAAAAAAAAGTGCAGTGGAGCAGTTCACGCCTTGATTTAAACCATTGTTTTTTAAAGGAAATGTAACTTGAAATAACCATGTATTTCTTACTAAGTGGAACCCAGTGTTATGCAAACAAAGAGTCATGTAGGAAAGTAATTCTTATCTTGCTGCCTGGACTAGTTGGGGAATAAAATAAAATAAATCCAAGTCAGATCCAAATATAAAATGGAACTTAAACTTCTGGAGCACGTGGAGCAGGGACTGAAAATGCTGTAAATCAATGGAATTCAATTAACCTCAGTAGCTCTCTTAGTACACAAGTGTAGGTCAGACTAGCAAAAGCACTACTATTAAAAGTAGTATCCCTACTTAATTTTAAAGGGCTGTTTACAGATCAAAGTGTACTCATTATGAATATGGATGTCACGTTTAAATAGTCCTTGCTTTACTGCCATATAAAGTACTCTCAAAATATTTCCTTTACTGTCAAGTAAAACATTCTGGGCACCACCACTCCTGCCCTGCTTTGAATATCACTCCTACCAGCAAACTGTAGATATACAAAAGAAGTATATTTTAAAGTTTTTCACTGCAGCTCATGTAATCCCAAGTGGACACCAGAAAAAGTCCAAGCTACATCATCCATTGGACTCAGGAAAAGTTCTGGTTAGGAGAGCTTCTGAGCCTGCTATGGTAAGGGTCCTGTACTCTGTAGATGGTCCCATGAAGGAGTTTATGTGAGGAGAGTTACTGAACACTATGAGTAAGAAATCAAATAGGAGTTCTCACTAGCTCACAGGTGCATCTTCTCTGGGCTTGAGGTCAGTGTCCTCATTTTACTGAAGCCAGGATATGTGCCTACTGTCTCCTGCTGCTCTCAGCCCTCATACTAGGTCTTAATCCATCTTTTTGCCTAAATGCCCACCCTCTGCCTCCACTGGAGGCTGCAAAGCTTTCTCTTCATTTAAGTCATGTGCAAAGGAGCTCCTGAGCCGTAAATCAATAAAGAATGTGTTTCACAAAAGTACTCTTATTCATTTTGTCCTTTTTATGCTCTTTTAGAAGATATTAGGCTGAATGGATCTTTGATCTGGTATACTATGACATTCTTAGTTTCTTGTGGTTTTCCTCATCTGTCCCAGCCTTCATTGCATGGATGTACAGCCTACCTCAGGGAGCCTGACTGAGCTTCATGTCTTGCTCTATCACCAGCGGTTCACTTATAAACAACCTGAGACAAAAACAACAGTAGCTAAAAAAAAAAAGTAGCAAAATTCTTCCTGCCATTTTCTTCCAGATGGCCTGTCTTCTCCAGAAGAATCAATGTGCTTTTCATTGTGTTTTGAAGGTGGGAGCATTCCGGTCACGCTGAACCAAGGCAGGAAACAGATCTTTCAGGAGGGCCCTTTGGTGAAATCACTGCTTTCTGTCAGCTGGCAGTACAGTGTGGGGATGTAGCTTAAGTTGTAGTTTGTGAGAAGTAATTAGGACTTCCTAGTGCTTTGCCAATCTCCAGGTAAATAGCCTTTGGACTTTTGATGGGCCAACAGCACTTTAAAAAATAATTACCTTGCCTCATCGTGTTTAGAGAGGATATTTGATAGGAATACTTTTCTTTTCCTGATATGTAAAGGCTCAGAACTTGAATTCTTCAGTGTCTGGGTTTAGCAGGCTTATTGGTAGTCTACAATGCCTCAGGTGAGTAGTCTAGATGTTATTCCACACATTTTGGAATTTTGTACGATTTCTTACCTTCTAAATACACCAGAGACAGTGGTCTTCACTGAGATCAGTACACTAGAGAGTTTCATAATATTGACTATGCTTATTCTCTAGCATGAGTCTAAGTAGGGAAAAATGTCACCGGAATCAGTGCAACCATGTATAAGTAAAGATAGCATGACATGAAGTCAGGAGACTGACCTACAAGCTATTTCCACCAGTGTAAAGTATAATACCTTTTTGCATGTCTGATTTGAACTTTGTCTTGTACTTTGTGTTCATATTAGTTACTCTATAGTGCTATGAGTGTAACAAAAATCTCTTGCCACTTGTCAAAATATAGGGGAATTTTATATTTTTTTTTAACAACCTAACATTACAAAAGCAGCCAAGCAGAATTCAGCCAAATATAGAAAGCAAATATTTAAGTATGATGAGTTCTATAGATAATAGTAGCAATCCAGTTCAGAAATAAAGATTTTGTAAATGTAGATGTTTTCATGTCATAAATATAATGCAAAGGAAATCAAAATCCTTCAGTCTTATAAAATAGTTTGGAAAAAAGACACTAGGAAATAAGTCACCCTTATTCTTACCTCAGGTTTAATCCTCAGAATGGAAAAGTTCATTCAGTTCACATCAGCTTCATTTTGAGTTGATAGAAGTGCTCTCAGTGTCCCACAGTGTCTGCTTCTCACACCTGCTTGGGGTTTCTTTCATCCTCTGAAGTATGGATGGCCAACTTCCATATCCTAAAAGCTATTTTTATTCCCAGCCAGGTGCTATGGGGCCAGGCAGATACAGACATATTGCTATGGTGCTACTCCATTAGGCCAGACCTAACCCAGGTCTGCACCTTCTCCCTCCTACAACATGATTTAGGAACAGGCTAATTGCTGACTGGGCAGTGTTCCCCAAGCCAGAAAACTGTCCTTACAGGCTGAGTCCTGGCCCTGAGCCATCTCTTGACTAGTTTGGCACAAGACTATTCCAAATCTCTTCCCTTTGTTCTTTCTACCTCAAGGATCTGAGTGATTAGATTTCAACCTCCACTCCATACGCACCTTTTTTACAATACTGGCACTGTTTCTGCTAGTGACAACCCCTTTCTAAAAAATGAACTTCTTCCTGTAAGTTGTTCTAGAAGGTTCTGTTTCTAATCTGTCATAGCTCCACCAAACAGCCCTTTGAAATTTTGTTAAGAATCTCTTGTCTCATTATTTTCCTCTTTTTTCTTGACAATGGTTGGGCCTTCTGGTTTTTTTCCTTTGTTTTAGCTGGGATGATGTTTTGAAGTATCTGCTAGAAAAAGTGTCTGTGAACACTGTCTCTCTCCTAAGAAGGGGGTAAAACAATGTTTATAAGAATTGCTACCAACTATTTTTAGCAAAGTATGTTTATAAAATTATAGTCACAATAAATTAAAGTAACCATTGTAGAAATTAAAATTTTAATTAAATGGAATGAAATTACTTTAAAGATAAAGGCTAGTCTGCTTTTAGTTATGTGAATGAAGAGTTTTGTGGCATAACTTCACTGACAGCAGCTATTCTGAGCTCCATGGTATCCACTGAATATCAGAGGAGAGGAGGAGAGGTGAGGGGTCCTTAGCATGAGAAGCTGGTCAAGGAAAAGACAGATATCAACTTACTGATGTGCTGTGCCCTTGTCCATTATGATTTATTTCTTTAACATTGCCCAATAAAATATATTCAGATCTATGACAAAGTTCTGAATCTTGACAAGCTAAAACTCAAGGCTTTCCTGGTGGTAGATGTATTTCTGTAGGAAGCATAACAGGAGATACAGAAGGAAACTGCCAAGTGCATGGTGTCATATAGAGGGCAACATCTTGACGGAGTGATAAAATTTTCTGTTTCCTACTCTAAGATATCCCATGCTCTTTTGATCAGGTTTAGTTTATTGCCTGTCCTTGTGACTGTAGCTGCTTCCTTTCCTGTATCATTTAGGAACATCCAAACTGGAAATAAGGTACAATTTTAAACTGTGCTAGTAGCTAATCATTGGGACTACTTGGCTACCTCACATGGAGTTCTTAAGTTAAACCCGGTTGTTTTCCTATGAGGTTTATTCCAACTTAGCCACCCACGTCACTGGACTTTCTGCAGTGAAAAAATGTGGCTCAGGTCAGAGCAGATGCTCACACCATTCCCCTTTGGATTTAAGGATCCCTGAATGAAACCCAGTGCTTTGGTTTATTTCCAAACAAACTAAGTAAAACAATCAGAGAAAGTCCCCGAACAAACAAAACTGGCTGCCTTGCACCAGTGGAAGTAAATTTGTTTAAAATGTGTTTTGACACCTAAGCAGAACCTAGAAAAAGAAAGCTTCCCTTTCATTGGTAAGCTCCACCTCACCTGCTTTAAAATATTACCACAGATGAAGTTTCCTTTCTTAACAATAAACTATTTAGTAAATGTTGGGCTTCAGCCTCTCACCTTTACAGCCAAATCATTAATTATGACCTTTTTAGTGCTGTTATTAAGCAGCTCCCCCTTTCCCCTTCAAATTCTTTTCCTTTTCTAACAGTGAACCTTCTGTGTCAGTGGCTTATAGACTGGTGAGGTTGTAATGTGTAAGTAGTATCCACAGATCAAAGGGGAAAAAAGGGTTACTGGAAAGGGAAAAGACAGGAGGAGGCAGTACATGGGCAAGTGAAACAATGACTTTTCTTTCTTTGTTTCTGTCATGAGCTGGGATTGTTTGGGGGTGGCTCTGCAGGGACAGCCATAGAGATTCACAGAAATGTGGAAGTTTGTATTCTATGAGCCCCTGACTTCTTCGGGAAGATGAGAAGGCTGCAGACATCTTTGCAGCAGGCAGGCACCCAAAGCAAGCATGTTGGGTTGCCACGGGCACCTGCTTCCAGCAGGACTGCTGTGGGAGAACAGTGGACAACAAGCAGATTAATATAATCAAAGTATTGCCGTTTACTGAGAGTAGTGGTAGCCTTTTTATACACAGTCAGGCTGATAACATAATATAAGCATATTGATGATTGGTACAGCACATTCTTCATATGCCACAGGGTGCTATCTAGCTGGTTAAATACAACTCTTTTTGTGCTGTCTATGCAATGCTTTCCCATCCTGTTGTTCTTCTTTTCTTCTGCCAACTCCCTTATCTTTTGCCCGTAGCTGATCTTCTAGTAAACTTGCAGCTGGGCCTCAAGGCCCTTGGCTCACTCTGGCTAATGCTAAGTAGTCAGGATTGCTCACATGTCCATTTTCTTCCAAAAACTCTCCAACAGACTGCCTCTGGTACTGGGTCTCCTGTGGCCATAACACTGCCTGGGGAACACTGTGCAAAGGAAAAGGTCCCTGTCTGAGGAGTAGCCAATGTGATGGCCCAGGAGACTTCCTCAACACAGTTCACAGAAAGAAGGAGCAACTTTTCCCTTAGAATTAAAGAGGCTATTAGAATTCAGTCCTTCTGCCCAGGAATTGCTCCCATAGAGAATGTGAAGGCATGGGGAGATGTGCTCTTGGAAGGGGTGAGAACTGCATTACCAGACACATCAGCTCAACTACAGATGGATTGTGCATTTGTTCAGTGTGAGTAAAGACCAGAATGCCAGCATGTTCAGTGTGAGAGCTGAAGCCACTTTTGCCCTTGCTCACACATTCACTGAGGCTAAACTCTGCCTGCTTCCCTTCTGGTAAAAGCCTGGTAAAAATGCTTTCCCTTCTCTGCTGAATCTCCTAGGCATCTGGTGAGGGACCTGCTATTGAATTAGTACAATGTGACCAGAGAGGTGAGAGGCAGTCCTCTCATAGCTACCTGTGGCATTAAAACTGATATCTCTTTTTTTGCTCAGTAAATTAAATTTATACTTTACTCATTCATTCTTCCTTCTAAGTTTCTAGAGACTGAAATCACCTCAGGAGAAATGAAACAGAGGCCTGCTGCCACCTTCTGATCACTTGGAAATTCTTCCATGTCCCCAGCACATTAACAGTGCTGTGTAACAGAAGTGGCTACATTTCACTAAATGGTGAAAATATCCTTCTGTCATCTACAGCTGTACCTTATATAAGTTTTCATCAAAAATAGACTGAGAGCTTTAGAATGAATATGATATTAATAAAATATTTTGAGAAGGGCTCCCACTCTTGTGGGTGTAATATAGAAAACCATTACATGCCCAGCTCCCACATAGGTATCCAAAGTTTCCAGTGATCTCAGTCAGTGTTAGAAGTCAAAGTGCTTTTGTCTGTTTCATGTCCAAAACTGGAAACAGCCACAGGATCCAGCTTATTTTGAACAATCACAAGAACTTTAAATCCATCATTGCATTCATTTATTAAGAAATTCATAAGTGTATAGTTGGCAATATTTGGCATGCCAGGGGTGGAAAATGACAAGTGTGAACAGTTTACTCCTGTTGATGGAGTTTTTAAAAAACTCGTGAGGCTATTCCTTGACTGCTCTGTAATCACTTCTTTCAAACCTTGAATTACTCTGGTATGTAAATACTGATAATAGCTAAACATAACAGAAAGTGACCACATACACATGTGTACCCCATATTCATCTGTCAGGATATTTTCTTGGATCTTCAGCAACAAACTCCTGACCTTTACCACTTGAAATAAAGGCTCTTTTGTCCATAAGCAAAGTAGCAGGCTGAACAGTAATTTTTGGCCAGCCACAAGAAAGACAGTACTAAGCATTCCCTTCTCAGAGGCATCAATATTGCTAATGATTTCAAACCCCTCACTCAGGCCTCCTGAAACCATTAGACAGGCCTTATGAACATCAGCACTTAAGACAACAGTAAGGATGTTAGGGATTTTTTTATGTTTCATCTGGGTTTTGAATCTTTATGATTCTGTGTTTCAAACTTTAGTCAATCATCCTGGCAGACAACTTTTAGGGGAAATTCAGCTTCTCCTGTGATTACCTGTCTGTAGGAACTGGGATTTTAAGGGAGGGGGCAGGAAACCCACACAGACATTAAAAAAAAAAAAAAAAAAAAAAAAAGCCTACAATGAAAATGGCTATGAAATCAGGAAAGTCAGGATGAGTTTTTCAGCCCACCAAAGCACACAGGATATTTATTGGGGAGCACTGCCCTGTTACAGAGTTAATGACATCCATGGCTCAGACCAACCGCCCAGACTCACGTGAGCTTTGCCATCCTGACCTGGCTAGCAGAGAAGACAATTCATCCCACACAAGGCTCCTGCCATCCTCTTGCAAAGCAACAAAACCTGGCACCTGGAAGGAATATACCCTGTGGCACCCCTGCTTGGGCACTGGAGGTGCTGGCATCCCCTGTCCCCAGCTGCTGCAGTGCCCGCAGAGCTCTGCCTCGTGCTGGCTGAGTTGGATGCTCTGCCTGATCCAGTCATGGGGAAAACCATGCCTAAAGATCCAGGACCTTCTGCATGAGATCAGCAGCCTGGATCACAAAGATAAGACAGTGTTTATCTCATAGGCAACATCAAAACTAAAAGTTTTCAGCACGTTAGGGAGGTTTTGCTGCAGAGCTTAGTGGAGGCTGGTATTCTGCCTGAGAGCTTCCACTCTCAGAAAATCAAGAATGGTGATGATCTCTAAAAGTCCAGCTCAGAGAGCATTAACCTCTTTTGAAAATCTCAGCAGGAGTTTTTTAATCAGGGTCAGCCTTGTCACGAAGAGACAAGTAATGATTTCCTATAGTCTGTAAAATTCTGATGAGGGTAAAGTAAACATTGTTATTACAGGGTTACAGAGTCAATTTCCTATCACTTTTCACTGGGACTATTGTAGGGAAACATTTGGGTAACCACATGTTGTGCTGAAAAAAACCCTAAACACTAGCAATATTTCCTTTTTAGGAAAAGAGACTTGTGAATGATTTAAAGCCTGATTCAGTAATTTAGGCCCTCTTTTACTCTGAAAAGGAATGGGGGAGAAGGGGGAGGGTGCCAAAACTATATTGCACATTACCAGATTTCCAGGATTCTGCATTTTCTTACTCATTAAACTTCACATTGAATATGCATCACTTCTCCGCACACAGTTTCAGCCCTAGGGATTGCACGGTCCAAATGTATTTTAATTACATTATTTATTATTTAAATTAATTTAATTACAAAAAATAACAGACTCTGCACATGTTCGAAAATGCCATGCTGTACAACTAAATCTTGAGTAATTGTTAAATTTCTTGCAGGCCTCCTGCTAGGAAGTACTGTTTTTCTTTAAAAGTGAGAACACTATTATATCCGTCAGTGGAAAGTTTACACATTGTATTTCTTCTTTCATATGCCGTTAAACATGAGGCTCTCTCATTTCCCCCTTTCTTCAGAAGGCATGAGACCCATCTGGTAATATTCTGCAGATCAGCATTTCTTAAAGAGAGTTTGATTTAAGTGGTGGTTTTGTTGAAGGCAACGAAAAAGAAACTTATGAACCTGGGTTACAGAACTAGGTCTTGTGTTATTATTAAAGTTACTCCATGCTTGTTCCATGCCAAAGATAGAACTCTCTTTAAGCTGCAGAGAATAGGTAATAGGCATTTTCTTAGTTCTCATCCCCTTGTACTCTAGACTTGCAGCAGAGAAAAAATGCTCAGGGTCTGTCTAACTCTTGACTTGTCAGCTAATTTTGGTTTGAGAGTTGAAAACTCATGTGGGTAAAATAAGAGCTCCTTGATAAGTTTGTGTGTTGCTAAAGTTTTAGAAAAAAAAATTGAAAAAAACACTTTCAAGACTGATATGTGTCTATATGCCTTTTCACTTCTGTTTTCTGCCTGGCACTGGGCACACAGGTGTTGAGATATTGTGAGAAGGATATTGCTATCTTTCTTCCCTGGACAAAATTTAGTGGTGAGCTTCCTTTTCCTTTCTTTCTCTGATCAGGTAATTCAGAGCAAAATGTGTGAAAACTGTGTACAAAGCTTTCTTAGCTGAGAGAAAGGTTTTCTCCCTTTGCAGCTAAGGGATTTTGCTGTTGAACAATGTTCCAACAATGATCAGGAAATTTTTCAAAAGTTTCCTCTTGAAAAAAAAAACAACCCACTTGACCAGAAGTCAGGTTCATAACACAGCTATTTTCTTCCTTTCTCACACCCTATATATCCAAAATTACCCCAGACTTCTGTCTCCTCTTCAACAAGACTTTGATTCTGTATGAGAGATCAATGCATGAAATCCACTGGAGAATTTTCTGCTGCTTTTGGTGGTGTGTTTTAGGGATTTTAGTCAATAATGATAAAAGCTCAGTATATGGAACAGACAGGGAGAATGCTGTACAGGAAATGCCACGTCAGTTCAGCAGTCCCCATAGTTCATATTTTGTTTCAAGAAAGCCTAGTGACAGGTAATTCAGTCCTGGTTGTTAAAGTAATTGCATCATCTGCAAATATTACCATCTCTGTACTCAGCATCATACCCAAATGACTAGCAATTATGCTAACCAGTTCTACTCAAACACACTGAGGCAGCAAAAAGTCAAGGTATTCAGTCATGGAAAATGCTCTTTTAATTTTAGCCTGATTTCAGCCAATCTAGCTTTAGGAGAAGAGCTGGGATCCAAAATGATAAATGTAGTCTAGGCTTTCTTTGTAGAGAGAAGAGCACTTGTAGAAGGTAAGCAGTCCAGTTTTAAGTGTCCCACTTGCAGTATATAAGTAGTCTCCCTTGGAAGAGTTTACCCTTCTACCCACTGTAAAGGAGGGAGAATTTTCTGTAAGTGACAATTTATGAACGCCTTTGTTATTGTTGTTACACACTATAAGACGTCTTATTTCATGGATTGGCTTCCATCAGAGACTTAGACAATGACTTCCTGAAAGTTCTTTCTCTCCCTTTGGTAGAAGGAAAGGTGGGTATTGTTTTCCTTGATTTCAGCAAGGCTTTCAACAATGCCTTCTATGGCATCCTCATAGAGAAGCTGATGAAGTGTAGGCTGGATGAGCAGTGACATGGATTGAAAGCTGGCCAAATGGCCAAGCCCAGAGGGTTGTGATCAGTGACATGAAGTCTAGTTGGAGCCCAGGAACTAGTGGTGTAGCCCAGCAGCCAGTCCTGTGTAACGTCTTCATTAACCATTGGGCTAATGGTGCAGAGTGTATGCCCAGCAAGTTTACCGATGAAATAAAACTGGGAGGAGCAGCTGATATGCCAGAGAGTTGTGCTGTCACTCAGAAGGAACACAACAGGCTGGAGAAACTGGCTGAAAGGAACCTCCTGGAATTCAACAAGGAGAAGTTGAGAGTCCTGCACCTAGAGAGGAACAACTTCATGCACCAACCTATGCTGAGGGCTGCCCAGATGGAAAGTGGCTTAGCAGAAAAACACCTGGTGTGCACCAAGTTGACCACACTACCATTGGTGGAGCCAAAGGGTGGCTTAGCTCTTACCCACATTCAAAAGGGATTTTGCACCACTGACTGTTGCTGTCAGATGACCTGGACATTAAGTGTCCCTGATACTCTGCTGCAGCCATCATGTTGCTTATGATCCTGTGTTTGCTGTTGGTGTTCAGGTGAGTCACAGTGTGGGTTCATCCATTGTTCATCTTACTGCTCAATAATGTCTGGGTTACAATGTTGTCTGGGTTACTGTTCCACCACACGGTGTCCTGGGCTGCATTAGGAGTGTTGCCACCAGGTTGAGGGAGATGATCCTTTCTCTCTCTGCTCAGCACTGGTGAGGCCACACCTGGAGTGCTGGGTTCAGTTCTGTGTTCCCCAGTGTAAGAGACATTGGCACACCAGAGACTGTCCAGCAAAGGGCCACAAACGTGGTCAAAGAACTGGAGCATCACCCATGTGAAGCCATGCTGGCACAGTTGGAACTGTTCAGATTGGAGAAGAGGAGGTTGCTGGAGAGATCTTATCAATGTATCTGAAAAGCTGAAGGGAGAGTGTAAAGAAGATGGAGCCAGGCTCTTTTGAGTGTTGCCTTGTGACAGGACCAGAGGCAATGGGCATAAACTGAACATCCAGAAACACTTTTTCACTGTGAGGGTGGCCAAGCACTGTCACAGGCTGCCCAGACAATTTGTGGAGTTTCCATACTTGAAGACATTCCAAAGCCATCTGGATAGTCCTGGACAACTGGTTCTGGAAAGCTCTGCTTGAACACAGGGGTTGGACCAAGTGACATTCAGAGGTGCTTTTCAGCCTTAACCATCCTGTGACTCTTTCAGTTTAGAAATCATCGATTTGAGGATCTTTCTTACCTGCTAGATTCTTTCTGGGCACTTAAGCTAGCCCAATGTTACTGATGTAGGTTGAAAAGCAATTTAGTATATACACTGAAGATGACAGCAGACGGGCCCAAGCACACTATTTGCTTTGTATAACAGACTTGAACTTTCTGTTTCCCAACTTCTGTTTCAGTAGTTCCTCTTTTCCATTATCTTTTAAAGCTCATATCCTTCACTGGAAGGATTTCTTACCCTCTGTATCTCTACCTCTGATCTCAGTAATTGTCTTGCATTTGCCCTTCAGTGTATATTAAGATAGACTGATAGTATAAGACTGACTTTAGTTTTCATCCAGAATAATACCATGGAGTATCAGTTACATGCTCCATGATATCAAAGTCAAAATGGAGTTTACTCCTTTGTGAAAGCTTCATCTTTGCTCTAAAAAGCTGTGTCCTTAGTGACTGCAGCAGAGCGCACAATTTATGGGCCCAAAAGTGAACTTGAAGTGAACTTAGAAGCTTTAAAGTGAGGACCTGAAAATGTCTCTTCTCCTATGAAAAAACTTGAGATGTGGTTCAGTGAGATTTTCTACCCCTTAACACAAATAAAATGTGAGAAATTCATCCCTCACTACTAGATTAACCACTCATCCACCTTTTCTGAGTCTAGCTTTGCTAGGTGTGAGAACATTGAATGCAGAAATTAAATACTTCAAAGTCTGGATATATACTTGGGGTACTTTTAAGCTCAATTTAAAATCCCAACTGTGGACCTTCAAGCATCTTGTGTACTGCTATTTCCTAAATACAAGGATGCATGCAGGTATGGTACCTGATACTTTTGGCTTCTGAGGAAGGTGGCACCAGGCAAGTTATGATGCGGAATAATTATACCAGATGGATCCATGCTTTAGAAAGAGCTGCTTATTTCACCCTTCTCAATGAGCAAGAGAAGGCTGAGGAAAGGGGAGAGTGAATGAATAGAGGGGAAAAAGTGCTGACTCCACAAAAAAGGAGTGGGCTTTGCTGAAAATGAGTTGAGCCTGGGGGCAAAGCAATAATAGAAAGTAACTTAAATTGATAAAATACCTTTCAGCATGGTCTCAAAGCACTGCACAGTTAATAAAACCTAATGCCAAATTTAGCACTACAATAAAAAGACAAAACAAAGCAGTTCCACAATATAGCAAAATATATATATAATACCAAAAATAGAGTAACTCTAAACCCTGAGCAACCTTACTTTGCTCCTAAGTTTGGAAATATGAAGTGATTTTCAGGGCATTGAGGACTGGGTTATGCTGTTTTATAAAGAAGGCCATAAAGTAAGTAAGCAGTATATATTTTTGGGTAGGGGGCACACTATAGGCAGAAAACAGATCCAACAATTTTTTTATTGGAAATGGCCTAGATTCTAGGAAATAGATTTTAAACATTATTCATAGACTGTAAATTTAAGATGCTCAAAGAGTTTGATTTTAGAGGGAGACAAAGTCATGCAAGAAAAAACAATTTTTTTTCTTTGGGTCACAAGTTATCTGGATCAGTCAAAAGATTATTGTCTAAAGTACCATGTCTGTGTTATGAAGAAAATCAGGCTGTGTGAATGTAATGATCCTTTTTCATTTCAAGAACTTCTGCATATACAAGTGATAAATGTGTCTTATTTATTGTGAACATAACTATGGCTGAGACATTCTGGAGCTGAGAGAATTTTCTTTCAGCCTATGTCTGGTCTGGACATATTATTTCCTTACAATTAAAGGAGAAAAATGGGCTTCATTCATCATTCACCTGCCTCGCTACAGGTATCTCTGTTACGAGGTGATGAGTTGTGTCCTAGAAATACCTGTTTCTCTCCATCAGTTTTACAAGGAGATTAGTAGGGCAGGCAAAGATACAGCAGTCTCCAGTCCATCAGAATTCTACCCATACCTGGAGGCTGAAGGAAACAGAAAAATTTTTTAGTTGTGCAGAAAGAACAGAAGAGGCTGAAAATACTGTATTAGGTGAAATGTTAAATGGAAGAATTTGGACGATACAGCTGTAGGTATTTCTCCTAGGTCACCAAGCACTTTTAGAGTAGTTAAAATTTATACCTATTTACAGAACATTTGCATAAAATGTTTCTTCTGTTAGACCATACTAAATGCAGTTGGTCAAACTAGATCTGCATTCAATTATCAAAGTATTTATTTTAGTGTTTTGCAATTTATAGAACAAGCTGTGGTCTCTCTTTTGTGCTCTCCTCCCATCCCTTCTCTGTTTTGTTGGTGAGTGGTAAACAGAATCATGGGAAATGGAATGAATAAGGTAGGCTGCTTTTAAAAACTTTACTTATGGATTTACACAAAATGAAAAACATTGTTAATGTTACACAAGCATGCACTTCATTGATTTCATACCACTTGAGCAAATGCATTATGACTGAAAGCTGAAAAAAATGCACAACCTGCAACCTCTTAAAATGGATGTCCCACAGAGAAAATGTACTATCCCTTAATCTCTGGTTTAGCTTCAGTTTTGTGATGCCTAGAGCAATCAGGATTTGATATGCCTAAAGTCAAGTAGAAGGGACTGGAATAGAATTAGTAATCTATAGATACTGACTAGAACCTGCAAAGCTGTGGTTAGGAATGGATCTGGAAAATAAAATCAAGTGGATTTAGAACATAAAGGAAGAACCAATCTAAAAATCAGCTGTTTTCTTCAAGGCACAGAGGAGAGAGAGATTTTAAACTTTTAAGTAACCATCTGCTATCTTCTGCATGTGCAAACAAGGTAAACAGTAAGGCCAATGCTCACAGAAGTTTCCAAATCACTTCCTTCCACAGTCCTTTCCAAACAAATCCAAGGCCATGATAGTTTGCTTAAAATAGCACATTCTGAAAAGTACTGGAAAGTCTTAAGTCTGAGAGGGCACGAGGCACAGATGCTTCATGACCATAGCCTATCATGAGTTAAATAAAGGGACTGAATGAGACTAATGTCCATCTTAAAATAACAAATGAAAGAGACAGGACATTTTCACCTCAATGAAGTTTGCATTGCAATGTATTTTACATATCAAGAGCAGAAGCACATTAAAAAGGAGAGAAAGGAAAAGTGGAATCCTACAGAAACTGAAGTTAGTAGCAATGGTCTGGAAAACTATGAGCCAAATTTATCAGAAAGTTAAAAGTTTTAGTATTTTAGAGAAGTGGGATTTTTTAAGTCTACAACAAACATCACAAAGCAAGGAAAAGAAAAGTGATGAATAAAAATGAAGTTGTTGTCGTTTGAGGGTGTTTAGCTGAGCAATAATACCTAAAACAGTAAAAGTATCACAGTTGGTAAAAGAAGTATGAAGAAAGTGGGAATCAAAAAGCATAATTCTAAACCCAAGAAGAAAGTGAAGGTTAACACAGGAAATGAGGAGAAAGATGACCTGAAACGTGGAGCAATCCTCCTCCCAATTCTTTCCAAATATGTGATGAGACATATTTAGCTATTTGGTTAAGAAAGTTAGATTAAATTCTAAGTTAGATTAAATTTTAGAAGTAGGATATCCAAAATTATGAAAGATGATTTAAAGAGTAACCTGTATGTATTGGG
Source organism: Heliangelus exortis (assembly GCF_036169615.1). Lineage (NCBI taxonomy): Eukaryota > Metazoa > Chordata > Aves > Apodiformes > Trochilidae > Heliangelus > Heliangelus exortis. The sequence continues at coordinate 67,490,652 of NC_092422.1, forward strand.
AAGCTGATAAAAAATCAGGGCGTTTGTTATCTTTTAATTATAAAAAAATGAAAGTCAGTTTTAAACTTCACACTCAGTATTACAATTTAATGCTGTACAGGCAGGTCTTAGTCTGATAATGTTGGAATTTGGCTGTAGAAACAAGAGTTAGGAGAATATGGACTGATAAACTGTGGACTTGTGAGTCAATAAGAATTGTATCTATAAAACTAAAGGTTCAAATGACCATGTCAAAAAAAAGGAGGTTTTACAAACAATACAGGTAGATATACCAGGTGAAATAAATCCATTTCCAAACTGGGGATAAAAAACTAGGAATTACATACACAGCACATTGTTCCCCGCAAAAGCAAACAGAAAATGAAACAAACACACTTCATTAGCTAAAACTTTTGTTTTAGGAGATACTCTGAAGAATGAAGAGGCAGCTTAAAGGTCATCTAAAGAGGAATGAAAACTAACACTTTTCTTATGAGCCATAGGCAGAATTAATTCTTTCCTTTTTATTGTTTTTAAGGTATCTTAATAAATTCAAGGAGCAAGAGGCAGCTGAAATGCCCTAAACTGCCCTTTGTAGGTCAAGGGAGTTTAGAACTGCACAAAGGAAGTGACACACAGAGTTGGTAAAGTGTTAGAAAGATGAGATCTGAACAGTATTTGGAAAATTAGGAACTTTGAAATTAGAACTTACACATACTCTTCATTGGCCACAATCCAGACTAAATGTATATCCTCAAAATTCTCCTCGATCAGCTTCCATTGTTACTTATACTTGGTGCTAATATGTTGGTAACCAAAATGCAAACAGTACTGATGGAGACTGAGCAGAATTATATCCTGTGACCTCATAAAAGTACAAGAATTATACAGGTGCCTCTCATAAATTTCTAAGAGAAAATGTTGAAGATTAAATAGATTTAAAAATGTTGTAAGCTTCTGGCAAGCATTAATGAGAAAAATTGTTTTTTTTACTCAAGTTTCCCATATTTAAAAAAGAACAAGAACTAAGAAAAGACATCCTGGAATTAGAATAAAAGAGTCAAACAATTGTAAGAAATTGCTGGAAGTGAGAGGAAATTGAGCATACTGCAAATTAATGAAGTGAAACAAACTTTAAGATAGAGCTGAAACAAGAATGTGACAAAGGACAGGCAGATTTGTAACAAGAGGACTTCAAGGAAAATGCCTGGTTTGGCAATTATTTTAAATAGAGATAGTAAGACATGAATATATAGTTCAGAAAGGACAAGGACAGCATACTACTTGAGCAAGTCTGTGGATCTCAAATTTTCAAAGTTGGAGGCTGGAGGAAGAGGCTGTATATGTATTTATACTTTATATTTTAAAACAGAAAATAGAGACTTTTGGAGAACTGTATTAAACAGAACATTTCTATTAGGAACCTGAAGAAAAATGCAATAGCAACATTTTACAGACTTCTGAGAAAGTTGATGGCTTAAGGAAAAAAATCTCTCCCTTCCAAGCAAGGGTATCTGTCAGAGTCCAAAGCTGGGAAATAAATTAAAACAAAATGACAGTGTATTTTTCAGGGGTATTCTGTTTATGAAAAAAAATAATTTGAAGTAAATAAATTATTTTTTTAAGACTTTGGAGATAAAATGAGAAATTGAGGGGTTTTTTTCCTTTTTATAGAAGTCCTGGTGTTTTTTGTGAGAGGGAAAGGAAATCTTCTCAGATTTAATAAGTATGATGCATGCTTTCATCACTGTTATTTGCACTGTCTCTGGAACCCTCAGCTTTAGTAACTTTCATATGGAAGGAATAAAGCATAGATCCAGGAGGGAACCTGATGGTAGTTCAGTTTGCACAGGTCCCATGATTCTCTGTACAAAGTCAATTCTTTACAAATAATAGTACTCTAAGCATGGAAATTTTGCTGTGTTTCTCAATTTAAAATAAACAATGACAATAGACAATGATTAGAGGCTGAATTTGAAAGAAAAGTTAACTGGAAATAAAAAAAAAAAAAAAAGTAAGAAAATTATACATTCAGTTGAGTTAAAAATGCAATAAAATGCATAAATATAAACCTTACAGGAAGACGTAGCAGCATGTACACTTCCTTAGCTATCTCTTCCAGCCTTTGGAAGAGACACTGGTTAATCCTTATTTGTCATATTAAAAAAAAAATCTGTCATAAGAACCACAGCTATTTTGTTCTCAGTGACAAATAAAGACTGTGATGCAATAGTGACATTTGAAGTTATCTGCTTTGACAAGATACTTCTTCCAATACCTGGTGCAAATTTAAAATAAGGATGGGCCTTGAGAAATGATCTCTTCTCAAGGGAAAAGAACAGTTACTTTCACAGGAAATGTTTTTTTTAAATTTCTTTTTTCCATTTCAGCTTTGGCATATAAGTGTAATAGGCAAGTCGGTCTTTAAGGGACGGGTATGTATGTCACCTGGAAGAGTGGAAATGTGAACACTGCATTATACTGGTGTTTAAAGAAGATAATTTTCACAGCTTTATCAGCCTAGTGAGTAATTTTTTTCACACAGTTTAGTTGATGACATAGATCCACATACTGATTGATCAAACTTTATTCAGAAATGTAGATTGGAGCATAATAATATGAGGAATTTTGTTTATTAGATGTTTGCTGAGAAAAAAATTCTGATTAGCAAAAAGTGAAAGCTAATAATTTCGTCAGGCAAATTTACTTTCTCATTTATACTGAACAACTTTGTTAAAAATAATGAATTCTTAACAAGACACTTCTGATGACCCCCTTGGAGAGAAAAAAAAATCTTTCAAATATTTTCAAAAAAGAATTTTAAAAATAAAAATAAACATATTGAAATTCTCACTGAAGGACTTCTATTGAACAACACCAGTAACTCAAGAGGAAAAGTGTTATCTTTTAAAGAAAATAATTCAGAAAAGGTAGGAAATAGGGAGATTTAAGCAGGAGATGAATTTGGAATTAAGATGGAACTGGAATAAGACTATATATTTTCCACTTGGTTTGTATAGAGAAAATGCCAATGGAAGCTGTCTCCAGTTATGATCAATGCATTTCCTATCAGCAGTGCAATTTTTCTGAAATAGCTCTCGTGAAAGAAGTTTCTTTTTCTGTCTCTGGTGGTTATGCTTGGAAGTACGAGCTACCTGCAGAGAAATAACCATTGTCATGGATAACAATGTGTTTGCAGCTCTTCTAAACTCTCACGTAAGAAGGCTCATGCTGTATAGAATAGAAAAGAAAACAAAGAAAGTCACCTATCATTCCAGTGAATAACTTTTGGTAAAGATGATGCTCAAAGAAATGTATTAGGAAATTTTCAATCCTTTCTTTCCTGTCAGTCCTGAAAATATGATATGGGATATCCTGATATTAAAGAGATGATTCTGTCCAAGCAAATAGTAAAGAGGTAAAAGAGGCACAGATATTTAGAAACATGGAATGTTTGTTGTAGGATGAACAAGGCATACTATAGTTTCAGTGAACCTAAATTCCAAATCAAATACTTAGAATGCTGGTAGCAATATTGGGTGATGTAAATTTTCCCTAGACAGTGAAGGTTATTGGAACTTCAGAAAACTTGTCACTACCAATTTCTTCTGTAAAGTTATAGCAACTTCAGCCTTAGGCAGTTGTCTAGTTACCTGGTGTGTTTTTAGGTTTGCTTGCTGCTGTTTCTGGAGTTGCCTTAATAAAATAGGTCATGGAGCCTTTTCCAGGAGACACATGCTCCATTCCTGACTGTGTTACTTACCAAACTTGTGACTGTGCAATGGGGCTGAAATAAGTGTCCTCAATTTCACTGCATAGTTGCTCTCTCACTCTGTTGTAAGGCAGCCCTAAAAAGGAATTCTGTTTTCTGATCTGCTGGCCATTAAGAGGATATCAGCCCTTTTACTCTTTCTTTGTATTGGAAAAAAGAGCATGTATTTTTTTCTATCCCTGTAGAAGTCATGTATGTTCATGTATGTATGTATGTATGTATGTTCATTGAATCATAGGATCACAGAATCTTTCAAGTTGGAAGGGATCTCTAAGGATCATTGAGTCCAACTACCAAAAACTATGACTAGAAGGGTCACTCAGATGGTCCTTCAACTACAATAGGCTTGGTGCCATCACTGCTTCCCTAGGGATCCAGTTTCAGTGTACAACCACCTTCTCAGTAAAGAACCTTTTCCTAACTACCTGTGCTACTAAATATTTTCAAGCCATCACAAGAGGCAAATTCCTAAATCTGGAAAAGAAACCCAAAAAGCAAACTATATGGAGGAGAAAAAAAAAAAAAAAAAAAAAGGTAAGTATTAGCTTAATATTAATTTTGAGAAAATAGATACTTGCTGAATTTATATATCTTCTATTTCAGTGTAAGTTCCAACACCTGTAATACAGCCTTCTCTTTTTGTTAATTGCATACTTCTGAAAAAAATAAATTCACAATTAACAGTTCAATATAAGGATACAATTACTGAAATTTAAACCTCACTAGTGTTCTATCAAGAAATTATTTACCTCCCTCTTGAGAAATATACAGAAGACATTAGCACCACCTCTACTGCATTTGTTCAAGCATAAATGCAATGCTTGGTGACTTTTAATGTTCACGGTTGTATCAGAATCATGAGATAGGTCTTGTAGGAAATAAAACTATCACTTTGAGATGTGATAATAATGTCCAGAGCGCTGAGAAACCCGCTCTAGAACAAACAGAGCAAATTACCAAGCTTCAGGTGGCATCAAATTTAATAAGAAATGTTAACACTGAGATTCAGAAGGGGCAGCTTGAACACTTTCAGGGACTGATGTGGAAATATTAACCTCCCAGTTGGCTGCTGGGACTTAAATGCCACATTTAACTTCTGGAGAAGGTACCACTATGTCTGTCCTAGATGGCACACCTGGGCTGCAGTGCTCCTTTGTGAACCAAATGTTGTGTGAGCAGGGGCAGGGAAGCTACAAAGCCACATCTGCTTCACACATGCATCGTGGATCCCATTTAGTAATCATTAATTTTCTCATCTGCCTCCATCCCTCTACTGGCACAACAAGAACCAAGGGGGCTTTAGGAGGCATTTTAGAGCATCTCTCAGAGGTTCTTCATAGGCAGCAATGGAAAGCTGCCACACATGAGGGTCTCAAGTATCTTCTTACTTTCCCCCCATCAAATTGGGGTTCCCGTGATGACAGCTATATCCATTAGGATTGCTAACACAATTTCCCTCACCTTTAAGTAATAAAACCCAATTTCATCCTCATTCCCTCCTCCACAATATTTTTTACTGAGATCTGTGATGCCAAACCAAGCCTAATAAACATTAGTAGCACTGCCGCCCAATTTTTCCTGAACAGACCCCTTATTTAGATTCTTTTGTCACATCATCCATCACAGCCATTGGTTTTAGCCTGTTCCTGTGGTTCAGTTACACTTAACACAGCAGTTCAGCTAATTATGTGGCTGGGTACACACAGCAAAAGTTTTTTCTTTTTTGCAGTTTGCTGAATTAGCATTTTATGACTAAGCACCAATGACCATCACCATAGATCCTGCTGACAAAGAGGAAAATAATCACTTACACCATGTCACATTAGAAATGGAGATCATTCAAGAGTAATACATGACTCAGCTGAGAACTGTTAAATGGGCTTGTTTATAGGGTGAAACCTCATATAAAGCAGAAGTCCCTATTTTACCAAATATAAAGTAATTGCAAAAATAAATTTGGAACCAAAACAAAGTTGGCAATTTGCTTTGGTGTTAACTTGCTTAACCAGGAAGCTCAATAAAAAAATGTTCATTTTGTGTTGGAAAATCAACGTGTTTGTCATTCCACGTTGCAACCTTTTCACATTTCAGCCAGCACTGGCCTTTGTCAGGCTTACACAATCTTGCATTTATTTTGACAAAGCCTAATGCCATCCAAATTGCCAGAGGTATTAACATGGCTACTAATACCCAAAGTAATAAAGGCTTTTTTTGAGTATGGACTGCATGATCTTTATTAAGCTTGATGATTGACCAGTAAGTAACTACATGAAATAAAGGGATTTTTATGTAATGTGTACACACACGCTCATGCACATTGGAACTCTCATTAATACACACACTCGTTAGACAAAAGCATATTCATTCCTCCTAAGAAAACACAGAGTTCATGACAAATAATTTTTCTAGAAAGGACTGGTTTAAGTTAGCAGAGAAATCAGTTGCATTTTCAGAACCATGTGAAATTCAGTTATAAAAAATCCCAGAAGAGCATACTGACAAGCAACATTTTTACTACTGGATTTCCCAATTTCTTCAGCTAAACTAATTAAAGGTGTAATTAGACATCAAGGAGGACTTTCAGAAGTGTTTGACTAGCTTCACTCTCTAAAGGGGGGCTTTTGTTATACTCAGGAGGTGACTACTTCATGTCTAGATATCTACTCATATTAATAAATTTGCCTCCACTGCATTTTAAAGAAACCATTATGTAGATTGATCTTGGGCAGCACTTCAGGAACAACAAAAAATGAAAGAAGAATCAAACTATTTCCCCACAGCTGTTAAAAAAATGCTGAAAATGTGCTGTGAACCCACACAACAACCCTCTTGTACAGTTTCTGCTACCTGAAATTTTTATTCAGCTGAGAAATACCATGATTTGTCTGGCAACTTAAACTAACCCTTATTGAGAAGAAGGTGTGAGGACCTTCTAACCTTGGTCTTCTCTCTTCCAGGTACCATGAAAGTCAATAGCCAGATTGTCACAGATGTCACACAGACATTTCCAGCTTGGTGCAGTAATGTCTGAGGAGCTCCTTCAGCTCCAGTCCCAACTGATTCTATCTGCAGTGAAGCCAGTTCTAACTTTTTTTTTTTTTTCCTGATAATAGTGGGTTTTGAACCAACTTGTTTGATAGCTGTAAGGTAGCTTTTGAAAAACAGTTACCCTAGCTGAGAGACGTAATTGTAAAGTATCTTGGCAAAACAGTCAACTATTGAGATGCTGGCAGAGTCACCACATTTACTGGGAAGACCAGACCTCACATCCTCCTGATGTTCATTATACAGTATGTATGAAAGCTTCTGTGGTGTTTCACAACAGTGGTATCACAGTTGGCACTCACTGGTAGTAACACAGTTGCAGACTTTACTACCTTTCCCTGGAAGCCCGTGCTTACAGTCACATTGAACTTTCCTAACCTTTTCCTCACTGCCCAGGCTTTCAGACCCTTTCAGTAAGAAATCTAGAGAAGTTGGACAGAGAGAGTGCAGTATGAGAATTGCTGCAAGAAGATTTTTTTTTAACGTTGAATAAAAATTAGAACTCTCTTTCTCACTGTTTGTCTGTGAAAATGGCTTGAAATTCTAAAGGTAATAGTCTTTTACCTAAGAAATTATTATTTGCCTTGGGAGAAGAAGATTAATTCATAAATGCACAAGCTATAAAACTATAGAAATCGTATCTTCAGGACTTCTTAAGATGTTGGCTTCTTTGAATTCTGAGTAACCACACACAGAGCTTATGAAAGTAAGCCTCAAATAAGTCTACCTTTGCTTTCTGTAGAGCATTTTCAGTGGCTGCAGGGCCACTTCCTACATGACAGCTCTGCTCACCTTGCTCAGTGTCTGAGGAACATAAAGGTTTCTTGGACTCCACAGTGACATACAGCCTGGCCTGTGCTTTATTTCACTCCAAAGCAAATAATATTGACACAAGAAAAGGGTTAATGGATATGCAAGGTCATAGCACTTTCAGTGGTGGCTGGTTCTGTCACAGACTTACTGGGTTATACTGGCTAAAAAAATCAGGGAAATCACAGGATTTCTTAAGCTGGGAGCTAAGAGTTTCCCACCTGTAATATGAAGCAATTTATTTCATACTGTAAATATAAATTTGTCAACCCACAATATGCTCAGTTAAAACAAGTTGTAATTATAAAATCACAAAGCAAAGAAAGAAATAAGAGAATTACAGTGGCCTGTGTGCACACATTATGATGCAGTCTTTAATTACACAGCCACGTCCACCCTCAGGACCCTCTCCTCATTCACTGCATAAAGCAGACTGTGATAACAAAATGAGCAGCCATGCTGTATTTCTTTTTCTTCTCATAATTTAATATATGTCCCCATGCCTAATTTTCTGCACGCTATCCAAACCTTGCACAGAATACATAATTATTCATTTCCTAATGGGCTTTTCCCTAGTGCTTTTTTTTTTCATAGTATCCTACTTATTAACAGAAATTAATGAATTTATCTTCATAATGTCCCTGTGGTATCATTCTCCCCATTTTACAGATAGGGAATTGTCAAAAGTGCCAGCTAATTTGGGGTGGTAATTTGAGACGCCTGAGGTCTGATTTCTCAGAGTATATAGCACTATGTATGCTCAGAGTAATGCACCTATTTATCTTAGTGACTGCTGCAAAAGCTTGGAAATTTTAAAAAAACAGGTTGCAGGATCACAAGTTGTATGTCCAGAATATGAGAATAGAGAACTTATATGATTTTCATAGAAAACCTCAGAAAAATACAGGATGGAATAAGGTTTTCCAGGAATATTAATTTACTTTTATTACAATAATTTTTGTTCATCTGCCCCACGCAGTGCCCATCTCCAAAGCATCAAGCGATCTTCAGTCATGACACAAAATGGATTCATGCCTAAGTGCTGTTCATCCTACATTTTTAATGAAGTGGAAATCTTACAATCTCTAATTTCAGTCCTCAGGCTTAACACATATTCATATAGTGATGAATGAAACTTAACTTTATTTCGACATTTTCTATTGTTGAACTACTGGGCAATTTTTCAGTTTAAAGTTCGTTTCACTGTCGTCTTGTGGCTTAGAACCAATTAAGCTGAACACAAAGAATGTTGGGAAAAAAAGTTGATCAGTGGACATGAATGAATGTGTCCCCACAAAGGTAAATTCACTGGAGGCAAACCTAGGTTGTTGAGTCTGCAGAGAATCCCTCTATTCTTCAGAGTCTGGTGGAAACTAGAAAAGGGAGGATAGACTTGCAGTGTGGACCTCCCACTAGAGGGGGGCGGAGGAACACATTTGACCAGCGACTTTAGAGCCTTGTAAGAAAGCAGAGGTTTTAAGAATCAAAATCTCTTTATTTTACACAGGTGGAATTGCTAAGAGGTGTGGATGTATTGCAAGAGCAGTGGGACAGTTGTGGCACTCTTATTTTCCCCTTTTCCTGTACACATGTACTGTATGTTCTTGACCAGAGGACAGATATGTAGTAGCTTCACAGTCCCTTCATTAGATATAGCTGTACCCAGCTCTTGTCTACCCAAGTCCTTAGGAAATATGTCCTAATGGATACAATATATTCTGTATTTCTGTTCCTCCCTAGCTCCCAATCTTTTTTTCTTCATTTTTTTTTCCCTCTGATGTCTTGCCTTTCCACTTCTTGCTCACTCTTTAAATTATTCATCTCTCAGGGATGGATTTTCCATCTCTCAGCTCTCTTCAACTCCTGAGACTTTGTTTTTCACTACACCTTTTTCAAATATCCACCCCATACTCCTCCATCCTACCTTCCCACCCCTCTCCTGGTCTCCTACTCCTCTTCCAAGTGCAGCTCTCCCATGGCATGCTGCAGGGGCAGAGGAATCTGTGGGTTCAGAGTGGCATCAATGACCAACACTGGCAGAGCATTCTTTGCTGCACATGGGATGAAGTCACCCAAAGAGTAGCAGCCACAAGGTCAAGAAGTATTGCATTTGGTTGTGAGACTGGCAACACTTTACAATTGAGGTATATGAGGTGTCAGAGAAGAAGGTGTATGATTTTTCACAACTTTATAACTTGGCCAGACACAGTAAAAAGCACAGTTCCTATACAAATATGATCTTTATATTCTTTCCGGGGGGGGGGGAGGCAGAACATTTCCAAAGCCCAATTTTATATTTTCTCTTTTGTTTGCAATGTGAACAGAATTTTTTTTATGTAGCATCATTCTCATAAGTAGCTACACCATTTATTCTGAACAGCAAAGTAACCTCTCTTACTCTAAAAACTTAAAACCAAGAGCACAAGGGAAATATGGGCTGAACAAACTTTTCTTCAGCTGTCCCATATTATGGGATTTTTCAGCTATCTAGATGAAATTTGCAAAGCTATAAACAGCTAATGAGTTTTAAACTGTGTAGTGATATCAATTTTAGTTAGCAACATATCTGTTGCATACCTCCTGTACTATAAACCCACTCTAAACAGTACCAGAGCTCTACAGAAACTAAAGAAGAATTTTCAGTCATATTTTTATAGTTATTATAAACCATGAAATAACATCAATGGCAGAAGTTTGCTAAAATAAGACCTGTCCATTCTTGGCTTGTTCTTGACTCCTGTGTTTAAAACTGGATTTGGCAAAATGCTCCATGCACTCATCATAATAAACTATGTTGGTTTCCCTGTCACAGCAACATGATAAAACCAAGTCATATAATCAGTGTATGAATATGTCACTTATATCCAGGATGTACTTCTGTAAGACTTCAATCTGTCAAACAAGTTACACTGAATGTTTTATAGATATACTTATCTTATTTTTGGCCAGCAACTTTTTTAATAATCTTGAAAGATATTTCAGCTCCGATGTCATAGACCTCGTTTTAGATGGCCAAATACAAAGACAGACTCATAAAAGTGGATATTCAGTTTTTAAACATTTCTGAATGGTTACAAAAGCTTTCAAAGAATAAATTATTCAGAATATATTTTTTAATAATCTAGACCAGAAAAGTTCTGCTTCAATGTAATACAAGTAAAAATAATGTGGAATGTCTCTATCTACATTAAAAATCTTCATATTTGGTATGTTTTCATTTACTATTATTTATTTTTATCTTTCAGACAATTGTATTACATTATAATAATATCTTATTTCTTGAGATCAAAAGAATCTGTATTTAATATTTCATATGGGCAATTGTCTGTGTGGTTTCATATTATCTTATTGAAACATCAAAGGTTGTTTTAGATTTCTGCTCGTACCCCCCTGGGCAGATCCCATGTTCACATGGAAGTTATTGGTTGAGATTTGGGACTGACTTTCATGCGAAGGAAGGAGAAAAAGACTATCTCATACCTATAAATGGACCACCAAGGGATGCTTTGAAGATGGAATGGAGGCAAAACATACACTATGTGTGAATGATTACTTAGGAACTTCTTTCATGTGACTGCTAAGAAATTTTGCTTCTTATGGACAAACCTGATGACAGACCTGGGGAAATTTGGTATTTCCATATGCTTTCTTTGCTTTTTTGCCTATGAGTGTAGGGATGTTTTGAAAGGCTCTTTAATGAATAGCTGTTGCATACAGCTTTTTTGGAAGATTTGCACAATGTGTCTTGACATTAATTATCTGTATTTCTCAAGAGCTCCTAATAACCTCCTAGTTTGTATGGGACCATTTTCAGTACATATTTGACATGATGGTATGGGGTTCCCGTCCCTCTTGTATAAATAGCAAAGCACAATTATTGCAGTGGTAGCTGCATTCTTGGACATTCAGACAGAATTTACCTCTTTGAAACTCACCCATGTAAAAGTTAGTCTACTAGTCTGAGATGGCTGTCTTAGGTGCACTCTAGTCAATGGAGAGAAATTGGAATCCCCATAAGTTATCCAGACTGACCTAAGTATTTTGGACAGGGTGAAGTGCTCTCTAGAGATACCTGTTGCTTTCCAAAGGGAGAAATGTAAAGAATTCTCACACAAAAGAAGTTACCACCTTTGGAGGAAGAGACAGGTATCTCAGGATGAGTACAGGGATCCCATTAGGTCAGGCAGAAAAAAAATTAGGAAGGCAAAAGCCCAGCCGGAGTTCAATCTGTCCACTGTTGTAAGGGACAACAAAAAATATTTTTACAAACACATTAACAGCACGAAGAGAGCCAGGGAGAATCTCCATCCTTTATTGGGTGGGAGGCAGGGGAACATTACCACTAGGATGTGGAAAAAACTGAAATACTTAGTGCCTTCTTTGCCTCCATCTTTATTAGTCAGACAAGCTGCCCTCAAGGTATTCAGATCCCTGAGCTGAAAGACAAGGACAAAGAGCAGCACAACCTCCCCATAATCCAGGAGGAAGCAGTTAATGACCTGCTGTAGCAGCTGGACACATAAACCTCTGGGTCCAGATGGCATCCACCCAAGAGTACAAAGAGAGCTGGCAGAGGAGCTCACCAACCCTGTCTCCATTATTTTTCAACAGTCTTGGTTAACAGGGGAGATCTCAGACGACTGGAGGCTTGTGAATGTGATACCCATCTACAAAAAGGTCCACAAGGAGGATCCAGGGAACTACGAACCTGTCAGACTGACCTTGGTACCAGGGGAGATTATGGAGTGATTCCTCTGGATTATGTTCATGTGGCAAGTACAGGACAGCCAGGTGGTCAGGCCCAGCCAGCATGGGTTCATGAAATGCAAGCTCTGCTTGACCACCCTGATCTCCTTTTATGACTATGTGACCCACCTAGTGGATGAGGGAAAGGTTGAGGATGTTGTCTATCTGGACTTTTAGTAAAGCCTTTGACACTGTCTCCCACAGTATTCTCCTGGAGAAGCTGGAGTCTCACAGCTTAGATAGATGTACTCTTTGCTGCCACAGCAAAAGCACCACTGTGCCACAGTGGTGAGGTTGTACCTTGAATCCTGTGTTCAGTTTTGGGCTCCTCACTAGAAGAAGAACACTGAGTTGATGGAGCATGTCCAGAGAAGAGCAACCAAGCTGGTGAAGGGTCTGGAACACAAGTATTACTGAGGAGTGACTGAGGGAACTGGGTTTGTTTAGTCTAGAGAAAAGGAGGCCGAAGGGAGACCTTATTGCTCTCTATAACTACCTTATAGGAGGCTGTAATGAGATAGGAGTTGGTCTCCTTCCACCCAACCAGTGAGAGGAAATGGACTCAAGCTGTGTCAGGGTAGCTTCAGATTGTATATTAGGAAATATTTCTTTACTGAAAGAGTGGCCAGACATTGGAACAGGCTGCCCAGTTAAGTGGTGTTCAAAAAACATGCAGACATAGCACTTGAGGATATGTTTTAGTTTGCATGGTGGTGTTAGGTTTATGATTGAACTTCATCTTAGAGGTCTTTTCCAACCTTAGTGATTCTATGATTCTATATACTTTGTGTATAGTACTAAGCCAGGCAGAAATTAAAGATGATACTTCTGTGTACATGTCCCACTGGACTGCAATCATCATGAAAGACTGAGAATTTCACTGCACTTGATGGGGTTGTTGAATTAGAGGTAACCACCTGTTTGGAAAGATGTTCTGAGGGAAAGTGTTCTGAGTGATTTTTCAGGTTGGATTTGGTGGAACAAACAGATTGCTTCAGCTATTGTCATCATGTAACCAGAGAGGAAACCACATTCTATTTTGAGAATATGTGATGTGCATGTAGGTTACTGATTTGATACTTTAGGTAGTTTATAGTGTTCACTGGAAACCTGCAGAAATCAAACTACCTCTTCATCCAACTTTGTAACTTTCAGTGTCATTTCTGACCAGCAAGGCTATTCTTTGTCTTCAGCTGTCTAGACCTTTCTATAGCCCTCCTTGGTATGACGTGATTCCCATGATATCTAGTCTATAAGACCCCCTAAGGCTTCTTGCATTAAAAAAGTTAAGGTACTGAAGAACTAAAAAAAAATAAAATTATTCTAGGCAAAATAACATAGGACATTTTGATAATGATATTTTTCCAAAACACCCAGAGGCATCTGACTGCATTGTTGGAGTACTACAAGGACAAAACCCACATCTAATACTATTAAGATGCTTTCTACATTGGTGTGTGGTCCAATAGTTTATCATATCTTAGAGGACACACTTTTATTAGATTTACCAAATTATTTTGCCTTTAGGATGACTTTGTTTGTAGTTTCCTCCTTGTCTTCAAAGACTGAGCAGCAAATGCCTATATAAACGCTGACAGATCGTGTGAATAGCATCAGAGTTTTCATTCTATCCTCAGCTATTGCCTCTTTAGAGCCCTGAGAGTAAAATCACATCAAGACATCAAAAGGGTCCATTTTTTTACTGCTTGAGAGCTAAATCTACCCCAGCATGTGTGCTATCCCTTCCTTACCCACCTATCTTCCTGCTGCTATTGTAGTTCAGCTTTTTCCTCCCTGTATCTTCTCCTTATAGATCTGTTCACTCTTTGCATGATTTCTGGTACAGTAATGTCCCACACTCCGTTTTCTCTTAAATACTAACTTACTGAACATGATAAACAACAATTGATTATGCTATTGTTATAGCAACTGATATTAGGAACTGCCACCCTCCACAACATGATATTTCTTACACTGGTCTAAGTCAAAACAGTGGATGAACCATGCATTTCTCATTTATCCAGAAGTCTCACCAGGGCAAAATAATTCATTTATCTTAAGACTGTGATCTTGAAAGCCTGGAGAAACAGTGCAACAGGAACTTCATGAGGTTCAGCAAGACGTGCAAAGCCCTGCAACCAGGGAGGAATATCCACAGGAATCAGAATAAGCATGGGGCTGACAAGCTGGAAAGCAGCTCTGCAGGGAAGGCAAAGAAAAGTCTTGTCTTGTTGTCATCAGCAAGAGAAGAGGGCACGGTCTCAAGTTGTGCCGGGGGATGTTTAGGTTGGACATTAGAAAGAATTTGTTTACTGAGAGGGTGATCAGACATTGGAATGGGCTGCCCCAGGAAGTAGTGGATTCTCCATCCCTGGAGATATTTAAAAAGAGACTGGATGTGGCACTCAGTGCCATGGTCTGGTAACTGCAGTGGTAGTGGATCAAGGGTTGGACTTGATGATCTCTGAGGTCCCTTCCAACACAGCCAATTCTATGATTCTATGATTCTGTGAAAATAGACAAGTTGACCACAAGCCAGAAATGTACACTTGCAGTAAAGAAGGCCAATGGATCTGGGGCTGCACTAGGGAGAGTATTGCCAACAGGCTAATGTAGGTTATCCTTTCCCTCTGCTCAGCATGGATGAGGCACATCCTGGAGTGCTGGGTTCACTGCTGGCCTCCCCAGTACAAAGAGACACATTGCCATGATGGAGCAAGTCTGGTTCAGGGCCACAGATATGATAAGGGGACTGGAACACCTTTCATGCATGGAAAGGCTGGGAGAGTTGGAACTCTCAGGTGGCGCTCAAGAGGGACTCTAATTTGGACTAAGGAATCAAATTTGGACTCTGTCAAATGGGACTCTAAATACTTAATTGTGGACAGTAAAGAAGGCAGAGTCAGGGTCTGCTTAGACAGTGTGTCTTGTCCTAGTAAAAGGACACAATGCAAAGGGCACAAAACCAAAATGGCAAAATTCAGTCTGAACAGCACTTTCTCTTGGAAGTATGGTCAAACATTAGACCTGGTTGCCCAGAGAGGCTGTTGAGTCTCCATCCTTGGAGATACACAAAATCCCACTGGACATGGTCTTGGGCAATCAGATGTGGCTTGACCTGCTCTGAAGAGATGATTGGACTAAATGACCTTGAGATACCTTCCAGCTTCAGCACTTCTGTGATTCTCTGTGGATCTGTGATTTGTCTTCTAGTGAAGCAAGACCATAAGTTTAATAACAAAATATTATTTGTATTTTTGGAGAAGGAAAAAGAAAGGAAAACGAACATGCCCTCTGACTTTCCCCTTTTTTTACATTTTATTATTTTATAGGACTGACTGCCTACGTGTCTTTCTTAATATCTACAAGTATGAAATAAAATTTAAATTTAATAGCTAATGAAGGACGTCCATCTATAAATTTTGTGACTCTGTGATACAGTTACTCTGCTTGCAGAACAAAATCACGTTGAAGCCTATATAAGCAAGACTTTTAGTCATCACTTTCAAAAGTGTACTTCCAATTAGATTGCTCTTCTTTTTATTAAAAGAGTGATTTAATTTTCCTATGACCATCCCTACTTCTGCATAAGCAGCACTTGGAACAAAAGGTTGCTTAAATTCTGTCTTTCAACTTCTTTGGTTTCTCAGCATCAAAGAGCCACATCAGAATATCTTGCAATAGAACAAACCAACTGGTTTTTCTTTCAGCAGATACCACATTCTGCCAACTGCCCAGCAGAAGTTGAGGAAACCCTGCCAGATTCCTCCTTGACATACAGCAGAGCCTGTTAATACTGAGATGATAATCTCACGGGTGCATTGCAAAGTTTTTTTGCTTGGTTTCTTTAAAGACACTTTCACATCAAACCAAATTATGTTGTAAAAAAAAGGCTGATCCATAACTTGTAAGGTAAAATCATCATGTTGAAACACATCATTCAGTTGTCTGAGCTTTGTTTCTTAAAGGTATGATGCTTCAGTGCTCTCAGTTTCTCCACATTCCCTTGAGTTAGCTGCTGAGGACAGTCCTCCCACTGAGTCCCATGGTAGTAGAAGCAGCACCTTAGCCAGGTTATAGACTTTGAAAACAATTCTGATTTGACTCAAGATGTGGAATAACTTTGTAGCTGTGGGTTTAATCAAAACTGAGAGGAAGTACAGGCTCTCTTGGGACAGCCTCTTTTACCTCTTATTTTTAATCTACACCATATTAGCTGTGATACCTGCTTTAGTCCAAGGGATGTTAAGCTGCTGAGACTTTTCTGGTATGAAGTTCTTCTCCAGCATCTTCATGTTAAAATCCTTTGTGTTGTTGATTCTTATCTAACACCTTCTTCAAAATAGCATGCGAGACATGAGACATTTGCACACACTGAGATACCACTGAGTGATAACTCTGCTCTCAACCATATGCTAGGCTCTTTGTTTACTGCTGCTCTTTGTACTGAAGTTCAAATATTTTGGAAGGAATGGGGGGAAAATTGCACAAGAATACCCTGAACTTTAAGTTTGTTTTTTTTATGAACAACATCTGCAGAATATGATAGGAAACAAAAACATCTGTTTCCAGGAGCTTTACTGTATTGTGCCTTTCTTGTGACTCATAAGCAAACCTGAAGCCAGGATGTTTGGGATGTTCTCTCCTTTTTATTATGTAAAAAGCTCTGGACAAACTCAATACACAAAGATAAGATATTCAGAAGTGGAGCAGGTATTCATAGACCCAGAGTAAGCCTAATGCAGTTTCACAACTTCTGGGTGAAGAATCTTTGAGATGGAAAGATTTGGACTCTTTTCAGTGGTGCCCACTGAAAAGTGAAAAGTTACAGGACAAAAAGCAATGGGCACAAGCTGGAACACAGGAGGTTTCATCTAAATATGAGGATAAAATTCTTTACTTGGAGGGTATCTCATCCTTTAAGGTGATTATGCTGAAATATTTCATCTTTTTTAGGTAGCTACCTACAAGAGACTAGAGGCAATGTTAGTATATATCTCACTCTTGTCTCTCAACCTTACATGATCTATTGCCTACAGTTTATCAATCCATCTTGTATTCTTATTAAAAAGTTGAAACTGATTACATCCTTTCCTTTAATAACCTTCCAAGAACACAGCGATAGACCGTGCTTTTTAATAGAAGACTTTTGCAGATCAATATAGAGCAGGAAAACATTGATGAAAAAAAAAATGGTGATCCTTGGGCACATTGATACAAGGAAAAACAGCAGAAGAAAGCAAAACAGAGCTCTGAGAAAATATTTGTCCCTTTTCCATTCTGTGGAAATATTGTATTATTTGGAAAAATAAAGATATTCCTTAGGTCCCTCTTCTGATCAGTTTCTAAGCCTGCCTAGATGTGAACAGGGATCTTTTTCAATATGGTGTATATTGGCTTTTTTTCTAGCACTTATGCTGTAAGAGCGGGAAACAAGAAGCTCCAGCCACAGAGCAGGTAGACATGAATTCTGTCACTAATCCCAGGGATTTTGATATGAAAAATAAATGGTATTATTTCACTAGGAAACAGTCACAGGCTCCTTTGTCAACAGCCTTTGATAGAGCATCCTTTGCCAGGCTGTGGGCAACCCAGGCTCTGCTTCCTCCTTCTCTCCTGACCCTGCTGCATCCAGGTGAGCAGGAGAGAGGAACTCCCGGGAGCTGCAGCTTCTCCTGTTGCAAATTCAGGGCTTCTCTCCAGGCACACCCCATGGCAATCATAGAGGTACACAAGGACTTCTCTTTTCCATCCACAAAACCTTGTGCCAGCAGTTGCCAGGAAGAAACTAAGCAGGAGCAAGGTCTCAGGTGACACTAATGCAGCTCACAGACCATAAGAATTATGAGAAAAGTCCAGGAGATGATGCCTTATAATTGCATTTCTTCTCTTATTGCATAATATTTCTCTTTTGGCCACTAGATTAGTCAGTGATAGATATCTGCTTAGATATTCACTGACAAAAGGGCAACTAGGACAGTGTTTTGGGGTTTTCCCAGGGAAAATGGAGACTATTTTAGTATTTTGACATATCTAGATCTGCATGGCTTTTCCAGAAAAAAAAAATTGTATCCACCCCAGTCTTTCAAGTATTCAGTGGGTGTAAACATCCATTTTCATCTTTGCAGCTCACATTGTTTTCAGGAAAAGAGAAAAAATAAAATCCTTCTATGTTTCACATGGTTGAGTTTAGTGACTGTAGAAGTGTAAGCCACCAAAAAAGCCAAGGGTAGTTTTGAAAGATTTTATGAATACACAATAGGAAATTCAAGTTTCATTGAAAAAGGTGGACCCATTTTCTGCTCAAAATTATGCACTTGATAATTGTGAAAAATATATTTCCAAATATATAGAAAAACACTAATGTAATTTTTTAAAAACAACAAACATAAGGGAAGACAGAAGTTGTAAGACTGTTTTTAATAAGCTCTTTTGCTTGTTTAAAAAAACACGTGTGACTGCCTCCTGTTCTTCTCAGTGAAAATCAGGCATCAGAAGCAAAACAAATAGTGTAGATGTTCAATCTATCAAAGTAAATTGTTTCAGCACTGGTATAGCTAGCACATAAATTGCATAAGAAATAAGTAGACAGCTTGTTTTTTCTGTTGTTGAGAAAATACAGTTTAATGACTCTGGACTACCATATGATGCACAGTTTCTCCCTTTCTGGGGATATAATTAGGAATAAGATGTAGCATCTGAGGGATTCATGCCTTTTTGAAGAACATGACAACTTTTTGCATAAAATGTGAAAGTTGGTGTGTACCCTTCCTCTCACTGTAGGGAGCTGAACAGGCTTTTTCCTGTCTGGATGTTTAATTTGCTTATTTGTAGCTAGGACTGCATGGATCACTGCAAGTCTGCTCTGAGAGCTGGGCTGCATGGCTGTGTGACTGACTGGGAAATGGGAAATGGGAAATGGGAAATGGGGAATGGGGAATGGGGAGGAGAGGAGAGGAGAGGAGAGGAGAGGAGAGGAGAGGAGAGGAGAGGAGAGGAGAGGAGAGGAGAGGAGAGGAGAGGAGAGGAGAGGAGAGGAGAGGAGAGGAGAGGAGAGGAGAGGAGAGGAGAGGAGAGGAGAGGAGAGGAGAGGAGAGGAGAATCTCTTATAAGTAGCCGCACTTGCTGAAATTAACAGCAAGTTTCTCAGTCAGTGTCTGCTTCTGGACTGATAACACTTGATGTTTAAAGTTACAACCAGAGACTGGTGTGCAGAACCAAGGCCACTGCTCAGTTCTGAGGAACATTTTGCCCTCTGGAAGGAGAGAAGGAGTAAAGAGGTCACACCTGCAGCCCTCCCTTAGGGAGGAACAGACAAGATAAATGACCAAAATTGACCAGAGTATTCCATCCCATACACGTCATACTCAGTATAAATTTTAGGGATCACGAGGGTCAAACCCCTTCCTGCTTCCCCTTCTTTGCCTGTCCCCATTTGCTTCAGCATCCTGTGAGGATTCCATCCATCCATCTGCCTGTGCTCCTGATCCGTGCCAGCCTGAATCTGTGTGTTCCTGCCTCCAGCTCCCAACGGCTGCTGACCCCAGGATTCCAGCCTGGACTTTCCCAGGGCTGCCCTGCAGCCTCGGTGGTGACGTGAGAGTTACTGGGGGGAGGGGAGAGGAACGTGGTATCAATTTTCCTGTATATTTGTATATATTTAGTAATTTTTCCTTTTTATCATTACTGTTCCATTAAAGCTGTGTAGTTTAGTTTCCAACCCATAAATCTCTCTCCCTTATTCTCTTTTCTTCCTTTATCAGGGAGGGGGATTAATAGAGAGCATCTGTCATTCAGTTTAATTGCTGGGCCAGAATCAAACCCTGACAAATTTATTGGCACCCAACGTGGGGCTTAAGCGAATTAGTAGTACTAATTAGTACTCTGAGAAAAGACTTCAGCCATTTTGCAGGTGAACCACTTCTCACTTGTTTACTCTGATGCTGGAATGATGGGGCTGCTACCACAACATTAACTCAGAGAGAAGCCAGGCAGTTGAGATCCCTGTCCAAAGATCCGGTATTGATAGGGAATTTGGGGAAAAGGCTGGAACCACCGGCCTAGGGAGACGACTCTTGTCAGCTGTAAGGGAGAGAGGAAATAGACTGCCCACAGGTCAAAGCACCCACACTTGAAAAAGCCATCAGGTATCTGGAAGAATTGGCTGCACTGTCACCGTATGGCCCCCCTCCAGGGCTTGTATAAAGTGAAGATTTGGCATGCTTGTACCTGAGAAAACAAGATCCATTCTAACATTTCAACTTTATACAGGAACAGGGAAAACAAAGAGTGAGGCTGAGTTGAAAAGTAGCAGCCACAGCTTATGATTTTGACTGCCAGTACTAAAAAACTACTAACAAGATACTCAGAGGACAAGGACAATGCAAGTCAAACAAGTAAATCAAAAGAAGCCCTTTTGACTTCTTTTTGCTCCTTGGATCAAACTGCACAAACAGCCCTTGGCCCTCTGCCAAGTTTTCCACCCATGGTAGAAGCTCTCAGATGTGGCTTTACATTGAAAAAAACTGATTCAGCTCCAGCTCCCCCATCCTAGAGATATTAACAAGGTTATAGTAACCTGTGTTTCTCCTAGTTAAATTACTCTAATGCTGTACTTTCCCCCTGCATGGCATTCTGCAATGAAAAATGGAGCCCAGCATCCTTTAACTTGTTCCATCAACAAGGAATCTGGCCTTTAAAAAGCAGAAAAGTAATATATTTATTTAATTAGCAAAAAAAATGTATGTAAAAACAGTATTTAAACTTGTACATGTTAAAATTGTTAAAATATTTAAATCATCAGCTGTAAGGATTTCAGAAATGCAAATGGTAATTTTTTTCCACAGTTCTAATTTTATTCAATGAAAAACTAAAAAATAGTTGCAGTAACCTATTTAAACTGGTTTTACTTAAAAATAGCAGTAAGAATGTTGATGATTGGGAGGGCCAAAATACATAGTCATCAATAATATCACCTGTGTTTAGAGAAAAGTTTCCTTTTCAGAAGGTAGCCATGCTTAGATGGACTAGACAATGATGGACACAGGAGCTCTATCTTTCTCGTGAGGTGAGTTGTTCAGAGTCTTTTATGGACCTGATTAGGCTGTAGGTCATCAGGTCAGTGAGATAAGAAAAGCAAAAAGATAAACACAAGTAAATGCACAAAAATAATGAAGACAATCACAATGAAAGCAATATATTTTTAAATGGGCAGGCAAAGATTATTGATTTAGAAACTTATGTTCTGTCTCTATTTTGCATCTGTTTTTCAAATGTCTTCCAAAATTCACTTGTGATTTCATGTGTAATCAGTGTGAGATGAAATTACAGTGACTGCTTATGCAAATGAGTTAATTGTGCATGCCAATTATGTGTTACATGCCTGTTGCATTGTTTGAATAAGCAATTACTGAATTTATAGAGACAAGCATGTTAACTAGGAATGCATATTAGGCACATAATTACTACCACTTAATTCAGAAAATCAGGCAAAGTAGAATTTAGCTGGGGGAATGGTTATGAATCTTGGCATATTTCCTAAGCATAAAATTCTGGTTTCGTTATATGAATTTCTTGCATTTATACCAGCCTATGCCCCAAAGTGGTTTAGAAAATTAGATAAGCTCATTAAAATCAGACATGTGCCAAGCTAAGCATATGAATGGTCATTTTTGTTACTTGAGCACTCCTGAAGTTTTGTGTGCAGATCTTGTGGAAGCAGAGTTACCTGTGGAGAGCTAATAATATTCTACTGAACTTTGGTTGCCTCATTGTCAGATTGAGCAGTCCCATATACAGTAGGACAGAGGAAGGAAGGAAGAGCTGAAACACTGAAAGAGCCAGCACACTGAAACAGAAATTTTAGCCTATGAGATCATAGGATCATAGTATAATAGAATTGGCTGAGTTGGAAGGGACCTCAGAGATCATCAAGTCCAACCCTTGATCCACTACCGCTGCAGTTACCAGACCATGGCACTGAGTGCCACATCCAGTCTCTTTTTAAATATCTCCAGGGATGGAGAATCCACCACTTCCCTGGGCAGCCCATTCCAATGTCTGATCACCCTCTCCATAAAGAAACTCTTTCTAATGTCCAACCTAAACCTCCCCTGGCACAACTTGAGACCGTGCCCTCTTGTCTTGCTGAGAGTTGCCTGGGAAAAGAGACCAACCCCCCCCTGGCTACCCCCTCCTTTCAGGGAGTTGTAGAGAGTGATGAGGTCTCCCCTGAGCCTCTTCTTCTCCAGGCTGAACAGCCCCAGCTCCCTCAGCCTCTCCTCATAGGATCTGTGCTCGAGTCCCTTCACCAGCCTGGTTGCCCTCCTTTGGACCTGCTCCAGGACCTCGATATCCTTCCTAAACGGAGACGCCCAGAACTGGACACAGGACTCAATGCCTGATGCTTTCTGTTTTCAGATACTTGGCAGCCCGGAATTGCAAGGCTGCATTTTTATGTCCAATCTGAGAAGTGCTTTCAACTGGAGCCATGACATTATCCACACAGAGGTGACATTTCCTGGATCATCTGGAGTCTTAAAATGGCATGCACATGGAAAACTTCCATTCCTTTATAGAATTTGCTGCAAGTGAAGCCATAACATGCATCTGTAAACTTGAAAAACAGAAGTTTGTATTTAATTGTTCCTGGTGGTGTCTTAGACTGTAGTCCCCAATCTGATTAGGTATCAATAGTTCTTAAAAAGAAAAGTCAATATAAAGAGAGAATCCTAGTTAAATTGTTTTAAAACTTCATAATTTATTTATATATCACTTTATAAAGTAGATATTTTATAATTATTTCAAATTCTAAACTAGATACTTTATAAATATTTTAAAGTATTCCAAGTGATAGAATCAATAATTGCCCATGGCTGAAGAACTCTAATGAAGGCAAAACACCTCTTCCAGATCCAATCTCATGATTTTATATTTTTTTCCCCACTGTGGATATATTGTTCATTTCAGTAGATCTGCTTACATGTGTAAGACTGTGTGTGCAAGTCCTGAGGTTAAGTCCTGTATTTAGGAAATTACCTGGAGGTCATGATTATAGCTGAATTATTTGGGTTATCGGAAGTTTGTATTTTTCAAGTTTGTAAGACCAAGAGAATATATTGGCATAAATTAACTACCTGGAATGTCTAACAAGGTGGAAGAATTTGGGATCAACCCTTTAGCCCCCGTGGAAAGCTCAGCAGAGGAAGCCTGGAGAATCTCACCTAAGCTGTCCTCCTTTCTGCTCCAGGTGATGACAACATATGCTCCAGCATTTCAGAGCTTGAGATTCATGTTGCATATTTATATTTGTAACACTGGTGGGCTCCCAAAGATGTGGAAGCAAACTAGTTCTTTCTTGAAAAACACAAAAAACCCACACAAACAAAACAAAACAAAAAACCAAAAAATAAAAAAGCAGGGGAGAACAAATGAACCCCCTAAACCACTCTGCCTTCCCCTTTTCTTTCCCCTCTTTTCCCCTCCCCTACCCAAAAGTAAAGCACATTAGCTCAAATTTGAGCTGATTAGCTCAAATCCTAGTTTCATGTGTATACAAAGTGAAGGAAACACAAATCACTCTAGCTTACCACGCATTCAGAAAAAAGTAGATATCTACACTGATATAGTCAATCTGTTTTATTAATTCAATTCATATTTGACATGAGTTCCGTCTCTTTATGACAAGGTTTAAGACCTTATCACTCCCTCTGTGGTACATTTCTTTTCAGTACAACTTTCTGATCAATGTACTTACATTAAACCCATAGCAATTTTTGCAAGCTCTGTGCAGCCTTAGGATTGCTGCATCCACTTCAGACTTCTAAAGGGTTTGTGCGTTTAAAAGTTTCTTTGTGTTTTTTTCCAGGTCTGTGCATTGGTTTCTAGAAGACAAGGTCTTTCCTGACAAATCTTGTGTCACTACACATTCCTGCATGGACCCAATGAAACATTTTTGATATTAGAATGTCCCTATTAAAATTATTTTTTCATGGGTAATTGCTATTTTTCTTGCTTTTCTTGCACAAAGATGGAGATGAAATTTAAATATTCTTTACTGACCTTTTTTATTGGTAATTTAGGTTAGACATTAGGAAAAAATTCCTTCCTGTGAGGGTGATGAGACACTGGCACAAGTTGCCCAGGGAAGTTGTGGCTGCCCCCTCCCTGGAAGTGTTCAAGGCCAGGTTGGATGGGGCTGTGGGCAAGTGGGGGGTTGTCCCTGCCTGTGTGAACACCTGCTAATAAATTGGAAAAAATGTCTATTGAGCCAACAAATGACCACTGCAAACTGGCTATGGAATGGCTGCTAGTCTCTGGCTATTTTTCTCTCACTTTTTACTTCTTCAAAGACCTTTTTCAAATATAAACAGCCATTCTGAGCAGCAGGATGAGCAAAGTTATTCCTGGTACAGGGAGACACAGATCTAAGCTGTGGAATGCCTGAAGCCATAAAACAAGTACCTGCCTGACACTGATAAAAGGCAGAGGGGTTTTGCTATAAGAAACAGAAGCCAAACAAGACAGAAAAGAGGTGAAAAAACTTCAGACAAGACCGGACAATGACAGACAAAGAAGACATAAAAAGAAGAAGAAAGACGAAAAGCTGCAATTTTCAGGAGCATTTTGGAGAGTGAAATTACGTAGTCTCTGTTCCCCTTTTCCTAAAATTGCTTAAAAACCCTGTTTCTGTTCCCCCCTTCCCCCATCCCTTTATCCTCTTCGGGACACACTTGTGCTAATTATGTTATTAAGAGGATACTTATGCTAATTAAGTGATTGAGGGCACACCTTGTTGCTCATTGAGGTGTTTAGCTGTTAAGAGCCATCAGTTTTGCATTGCTTTTATTGTTTCCCTCATTTACCTAATTACTTACCTAGTCCTAAAAACTCGTTCCCTGACTGAATGCTTTTCCCTTAAATAAAGCGTGTGATTCGTTTTAACTCTTAAGTGGGTTACTTTGAAATTTGTGGCATTTATGCATAGTGGCAATTTTTTCCTCACAAAATATAAAATAATAACAGTTACGGGCTGTGACCTTTTAATTGAGGAGGAAAATACTGGAACCTGCTCGTAACTGCACGCTCAATTGCAAAATTTAACTCCAAAAAACCCCCAAAACAATAACAGCAACAAAAAACTCGCAACAATTTAATTACTTCTAAAAATGAAATGAAGCCATTTGTTCTAGCACCAGTGAGGGTTATGGACAGGTAGGTATTTCTCCTTACAAGGTGGAAGAATTTTGCAGGATTCAGTTTGTGAGCCCCTTCTGGGAGCATCTAAAAAAAAACATAGATACATCCTGACAGAAGAAATGTACAATTTGGTTTACAAACAGTATAAGAACGAGGAATTTTAAGCCCTTGTGGGGTGTCTGTAGTTCTCTTCTAGTACAGAAGAGGGAGAAGGAGTTCCACCCGAACGACCATCTACAAAACCTGTCCATTTTGTTTTTTTAAAAAAGCGGAAATCTATCCCTCTATTTTAAAAACTAAAAAGCAGCCACAAGCAGTGAACACACAGCCACACTCACACCCCCTCCCCACAGCCGCTAATGTGGGCGCTCATCGGCCAGAGGGAGATGCAAAGAAATTAAACAATTTGGTCAGCACTGCCATAGAATCTGGTGTTAAGAAATTTAATAAATTGGCAAAAAAGCTCCACCAACTTTCTAGAATTGTGGAAAGTGTTTCTACCCAATTCTCCTCCTTCAGTGGTACTTCTGATTTTGTCCCTTCAGTCTTCAAAAAGTGCAATTAAACTCCAAGCAATATGGATCACTTTTTGATGCCACCCCTATGGTTGACTGCTTGACACCACCCCTATGGCTCACTATCTGGCACCAACCCAGATGGATCACTTCTTGGCACCACCCATAATTGTTCACTACTTTATACCACCACCATTTTAGCTCATTATTTGGCACCACCATTTTGGCTCACTATTTGGCACTACCAAATATATAACTATTTGCACCTCTCCCTTGGCTAACTATGTACCAACACACCAATGTCTCACCATTTGGCACCAATACCCGAGGTTTACTATTTGGCAACACTGTTTTGGCTCACTATTTGGCACAGCACCTCATGCCTTGCTCTTTAACACCACCCCACTTGGCTCAGTATTTGGCACTAGCCCATTTGGATCACTATTCGGCACTACCCTAGTTAGCTCATAATTTGGCTCCCCCCTATGGCTTACTTTTTGGCACCAACTTGTAGATCAATATTTGGCACCATTCTGCATAGATCGCTGTTTGGCATTGCTCTCATGGATCACTATTTGGCACAACTGTTATGGCTCATAATTTGGCACCAACTCATATGGAACAGAGTTTTGCACCACCCCATTTCTGCCTCGTTTCTGCCAAATGTTTCAATATTTAGCACCAAAACCTTTGGCTCACTATTTGACACCAAAACCTTTGGCTCATTATTTGGCACCAATTCAAATGGATCTGGATTTGGTACCATTTTGGCTCACTATATGGCAATAATATCCATGGTTCACTATTTGGCACCACCACAATGGCTATTTGGTAACAAACCATATGTATCCCTATTTAGCACCACCTAAATGGCTTCCTCTTTGGCACCAAACCCCAAATTCACTATTTGGTACCACACTTGTGGCTTATTATTTGGCACCAAACCACATGGTTCACTTTTTGGCACCACCCCCCTTGGCTCATTCTTTGGCACTAACATCCATGGATCACCCGTGTCTCCCTGTTTGGCACCACCCCTATGGCTCACTATTTGGCAGCACCACCACAGCTCACTATTGAGTACTGCCCCTTTGGCTCCCAATTTGCATCAATATATTTGGTACACTATCACCCCTTTGGCTCACTGTTTGGCACCACAGCTATTGCTCACTATTTGGCAGCAATACCCTTTGCTCACTCTTTGGCTGTCACAGCTTAGTATGCACAGACTACAAACCTAGGACAGAATTCCTCTCTATTCCCCCCACCCATACACAAAGGGGAGATAAAAGTAGAATAAAAACTGGAGACTTTAAGTTGTAAACTGAAAAGCAGATTTTACTATCAGAAGGGAAAGGGTAAGGTAAACATAAAGGGTAAAGTAACAAAAATACAAATACATGCAAATACATACAAATATATATATATATATATATATATATATATATACAACCTGATAGCAGGTGGCAAGCTGGCAGCAACAAACAGAAACACAGCTATCTAGAAGCAGGAGGAAAAAGAAAAAAGAGCTGATGGATTTATGATCTTTATATAGAGTATGGCAGGAAATGGGAGGGAACAGATCCCTTTGTTTGCGTTCTGCCCCTCTCAGAGTTCCAAAGCCCTTCTTCTTCAGTACCTCCTGTTCAAATGGTGACATTGGCACAACCCCCCTGTGGTTCACTATTTGGCACCAACATCTTGGATCACTATTTGGTACCAATAACCTTGGCTCACTGTTTGGCACCAGCAACATGCCTCAGTATTTGGCACCACCCCTTTGGCTCGCTATTAGGAACTATCCTCACTTTTTGGCACCAACCTATTTGGATCACTATTTAGCACAACCAACATGTCTTGCTATATGGCACCACCATTGCCGCTCACTTTTTGGCATCAGCCTATATGGATCACTGTATGTCACAAGCACCATGGCTCACTATCTGGCAGCAACACCCTTGGCTCACTGTTTGGCACCAACTCATGGTGTTTGGCACCACCCCCCACAGATCACTATATGACACCACCCACAGCCTCACTATTTGGCACCAACAACCACAGTTGACTATTTTCCACCAATACTCTTGGCTCACTATTTGGCACCACCCTGTAGCTCACTATTTACACCAAACCACATGGCTCAATATTTGATACCACCCCACTTGGCTCACTATTTGGCATCAACCCATTTTTATCACTTTTTACACCACCCCCCATGGAACATTATTTGGCACCCCCCCTTGGGCTCACTATTTGGCACCACACTCATGTCTTATTATTTGGAAGCAATACCCAGGGCACACTATTTGGCACCTGCACCTTGGCTCACTATCTGGCACCAACCCATATGGCTCACTTTTTGGCATCACCCCCCTGGCTCAGTATTCAGCAGCAATACCTATGGCTCACTATTTGGCAGTACCACCATGGATCATTCTATGTCTCTGGAGGTTGTCATGGCACCTGTACAAATTTTGTGCATTGACTGAAACTGGGTCCTCTTGTAAGTAACACAATTTTAATATAAAAGAATGATTCTATTTTCAGATAAGAGATTAAAGTTACTTTAATCTGTAGGTTTTCTGTCTTATCTTAAATCCGGGAACTGGTTGTGGGCTTTAAGCACTGCAAGCCAAAACTATATAAAATAAATTAATATAAAGCACATTTTTAGAAACAATATAATATGCACTGTGGCCTGATTTCACTGCAAGAAGTCTGGATTCCAGATGTGTTTGGCCAATGTGTGGTACTTCTCTACCCCACTTAGCTCATACATGTTCTGATTTTTTCATTAGATCGGTTCTTTATCCTTACCAAGAAAAGAGTCTGGAAGTTCATGACACTTGTTTTCTACATGTCTCCTGTAATGACTTTTAGCTGAAGTAGTAATTCTTCCCCAACTTCTTGAGAAAACCCATCTGGCCCATGGCTGCTAGGATACACTGCCTTGTCTACCCACAGAGATGATGTCTGACCATCCAAAAGAAATAGGAGCATGTTGGTCACTGCTTTTCCCATCTGCACTGAGGACACTGAAGGAGACAGTACAACATTTCTCATTACTGAAACTTAGATTCAGTAGTGGATTAGTGAATGGATTTCCAGTCCACTTCTCTCTGATGATTTCTGTAGGCATCAGGCTGACAGGTTCTGCAGGAAGAACCCCGATGTTCAAAGGTGAGGCTGCCCTTACCTTCTGTAAAAAAATAAAATGCAACAGGAAAAGTAACACTGCGTGTTCAAGTAGATTATTTTTTCCTGAGGTCACAAACTTGATTTTATGGCAAACAAAGCCAACGACAGTCCTCTAGGACTTCAGGCATTTCCAGATCGGGCTCTTTAAATGTTACTAGATACACCTAGTATTTACGGAGAAAGAAGTTCAGTTTCTCCTCTATGGTGAGGGAGACACTTTACAAAAAAAATCAAACCAAAACAAACAAATGAAAAAAAAACCCAAACCCAAAAAAGCATATTCAAGTAAATGTCACGGTTTAACACTGGCCCGGCAATTAAACCGAGTGACAGACGCTCTCTATTAATCTCTCTCTCCTCCCGGATAAGAAAGGAGAGAGAATAAGGGAGAGAGACTTATGGGTTGGAAACTAAACTACACAACTTTAATGAAACAGTAATGATAAATAGGAAAAATTAATAAATATATACAAATATACAAGAAAATGGATACCACATTCCTCCCCCCTTTCCCCCCAGTAGTTCTCACGTCACCACCGAGGCTGCAGGGCAGCTCTGGGAAAGTCCAGGCTGGACTCCTGGAGTCGGCAGCAGTTGGGAACTGGAGGCAGGAACACACAGATATGGGCTGGCACGGATCAGGAGCACAGGCAGATGAACGGATGGGATCCTTCCAGGATGCCGGGTGAAGGAAAGGGAAGCAGGAAGGGCAGGAAGGGCAGGCAGCTGGAAGCTGGAAGCAGGAAATCTGGCTTGGCCCTCGTGATCCCTCAAATTTATACTGAGGATGACGTATATGGGATGGAATACTCTGTTTGGTCAATTCTGGCATCTATCTTGTCCGTTCCTCCCCAAAGGAGGGATGCAGGTGGGACCTCTTTATGTTTTCTTCAGAGCTGAGCAGTGTCCTTGGCTCTGCATACCAGTCTCTAGCAGTAACTATAAACATCAAGTGTTATCAGTCCTAGAAACACACACTGTCTGAGAAACTTGCTCTTAATTTCAGCAAGTGCAACTACTTACAAGAGACTTAGCTAAAAGCAAAAGTACAAGACAGAAAATCACCTTTATCCTGGCCCAAACCAGGACAGTAAATCAAAACTCTGCACAGAAAAGTATCTTAAAAATGTATTATTAAAAGAAGTACAAATAAAAATTTTATATTGCCACTACAATAATGCAAAATATGTTATTTCAAGTGGAATAAAGTATTTCTTTCAAACAATATTCTTTTGGGCACAGAGAAATTTTACCAGAAATTAAAGTAAAAATTTTTTAGGTAGCTTCCCATCCTTCTGGAAAATTAGGTCCCTCACCTAACTGTATTGCAAGATATGAAAAAGGTCTACAGATATGTCTTCCTTGTAAAATCAAAGCCCTAAATTCATTTTCTTGTAGTCAAGTAAATACAGTCTCAACTTGGACTTAAAATATGGAAGCTATGTACCTGGTTATGAACATCAAAAAGATCTGGTGTGGCTTACCACTTTGTGGAAATGGAAATAAAAATTTCTTTAAAAGGACAGGGAAGAATAAATAGCAGTAGCTGGTCAGTTCTGAGATTTAAATTCTCTAAGTGGTAGTTATTTAAACAGTCACAATACATAAAAAAACTCTGGGTTTTTTTTACCTTGTCTAAAGTTTTCTTCTTTTGCTAACTGGAAAGGAATAAGTCCATCACACTGAAAGATCTTATATCTTCTCACATGACTCATTTTTCTGGTTGATGTCTGCTTACACAATGCAATGCCTCAGAAAGTGATTTTTTTTATTATTATTTTTTAACCTTTAGACAAACCTTGTCAGCTTCTTCCTCCATTTCTCATGATCACTTCAATCACATATTAAAAGGATTTGAATGAACCTCCAGTCTTCAAAGGCATTGATTGATCTATCACACTGTACTTGGAAGCTATTGCAGCAAAATGAAACACTACCTTTAATTCTGTTTTAATCCAAGTGGATCTCAGTTTTAGACCACACTGTCTGAGGAGTTGCACTTTTGTGTCCAGTTCTGGAGTGTCCAACATAAGAAGGATATAGTGGTCCTTGAGCATGTCCAGAGAACCCCCAAAATGCTCAGAGGACTGTAGCCCCTCCCCTATGAAGCCAGGCTGAGGAAGTTGGGGTTGTCCAGCCTAGAGAAGAGGAGGCTCTGAGGTGACGTTATGTCAGCTTTCCAATACCTGAAGGCAGCCTACAAGTAAGCTCGAGTAGTACTTTTTGCATGTAGCAAGAGGACAAGGGGCAATGGTTTAAAACATGAAGAAGGGAGTTTTAGATTTTATATTAGGAGGAAATTCTTTACTATGAGGGTGGCAAGACACTGGCACAGGTTGTCAAGGGAAGTTGTGGCTGCCCCATCCCTGGAAATGTCCAAGGCCAGGGTGGATGGGGCTTTGGGCAACCTGGTCTGGTGGGAGGTGCCCATGCCCATGGCAGGGGGATTGTATCTCGACAATCTTTAAGGTCCCTTCCAACTCCAACCATTCTATGCTTCTATGATTTTTGCTGGGTTGAAGATCAGTAATACAGACAAACTGTAAGGTACTGCTTTGCCTTTTTGATCCACTGTTCATTTTATGAGTTGCACAATGTCAGAGAGCTCAAGATACTTCAAGCTATTGGGCTCAGACAAATTCCAAGGTCTTAGATCTGTCATAATATTGTTCAGGTCACAGAAGTGCAATTCTTCCATGCAGATAAAAAAAAAAAAAAGTATCATCCCTACAGGTCTTCTTATCCAGTCTCCTTCTGACATCTCTGTTGCTGAATGTTCTCATCTCCATCCTCTGCTGGTATTCCCAGAGTTATCTCTGAGTCCATCTCCAGTTGCACTGCCATTTGTATCTGTTAAACAAAAATTACATTATGCACAACATCTGCATTCAATGGTATTATTCAATGGTATTACAAATTCTTAAGATTGTTGCAAACATGCTGCTTACTTGGTATATCTGGGATTAGTATGAATTATTTACTCTGCCGCAATAACTGCAACACAGAGATAATATGAGTGACTCTCTCAATTTAAAAGTTGCTCACAGGCGAATTTCACCCGTTGTTTTGAATCCTAATTTTGTTGCTTGTAACTCTCCAGACTGATATGACTGTACCCAAGGTTTATGTCCAAGTTACAGTCTAGCTTTCAGGGGTTATATTTATTTGTTGTATAAAACAGACTATCTCAGCACCATTGTCCCCATTGTGTCCCAAGCTGATGCCTTTGCAATTGCAGATGTCAGCAATATTTGATATACTGATAAGTTCCATATGTTTTATTCCATTTATCTATCCTAGAAGTCCCATCAGCTGTCATCTCAGCTGCTTGTTGTAAACATCTAGACAGCAATTACACAGCCATGCTGAGGTCTTCTTGTCAAAGGTATATTTAGTGTTTGCAGCCATTTGGAGACAGAAATGTCTTATTTGTCTGTGATACTAAATATAATTGTTGTGGTGATTATTAATTACTGTGGGTTTCTTTGTTTATACATTGAATGCAAGGACCCTAAACAGCCCTGTATGCAGGCCTAGGGTGAAGTGACATACAGAATTTAAGTTTAATGGTGAGGATTTTGTCTTTACATTATGCCACTCCATATATAATATCAACAAGGGGAATTATTACTAAATTTTCACACCAGCACTGGTGAAAAGGGTGCCAAAGGCTTTTTGGAGATAAAAGGTGCTAAATATGACACCTTTTGGGTCAAAATTGCTCAAATGTTTTTCGGTCAGAAGTGTCATTTTGAGGTCCCTTCCAACCCCTAGGATTCTATGATTCTATGATTCTATGATTCTATGAAGGCATACATACTGAGATAGAAGATGGCATAACAGCTGACATTGGCATCTGTTTGTTACCTTGATGAATGAACTACTACAAGAGATTTTGAATTTGTAGTGTAAATACTGTAATAAGAGTAGGACAGAAAAAAATTAACAGAAATACTGCAGAGACTCTGAGCAAATACTTCGAATACACAGAATAGAGAAATTCCTTATTCGAGTTTTCTTGTTTTAGTGATGTTTCCAAAAAAAACCCATATTTTGGGCACACCTACACTTTCTCAACACATGTTGCAGAAGAACCAGGTAAGAAGCAATCTTACCATGCTTCTTGGAGCACAGGTCACTGTGTAGCTTTTCAGAGTTGTAGGAATAGACCACTGCTTGACTAGTGCATTTTTTCCTCTAACTCACAGGCAGTGATTAGAAGCATTGAACATGGCAGCCAAGAGGATCCTTTAATGATACTCACACTAATACTGCAAATATTGATTTTCTGTTTTGCCCTGCTCACTAAAGAAGTATAATTTGCTGTGAACTAAGCTAGCATCTGAATGTACAACACATCAGACCTTCCAAAGTCTCTGTACACAGTTTTATCCTGCATCAGCTGCACTGTTGGGGTAGTTATGAGCGTGGATATGCTAAGACCTTTTCTCTTTGAGGTGCACTCAAGATAATCTATTGAGGATGTTCTCCATCCTGTCTACTGAGATCATTGTTGTGTAGCCTCCACAAGCTTTCTTTTCTCTTCTGGCATCACTACAAAAACTGCACATACCTTTTTCTTGGTTTTCTTCAAAATGACCTGCTGCTCTAAGTGTGATGTTGTACCATTCCAATCACAAGCAATATCATACACGTCAATGTAGTGAGAGAGACAAGACAGACACTCTACCTGGTGGTGAATATCATCTGCAGCTAACCAAGTTTTGATATTATCAGAAGGATATGGAACAGGCATGATAATAACTTCCAGGCATTTATACCTACAAGAGAGTGATCCAGACACATGAGTCTTAAATGTCTGCAGGAAGAATCAATAATGCTTTGTAATAGATGCACCAACTTGAGAGGCATCTACAGTTTCTAAAGCAAATCTATAATTTTTTGTTCCACTGCAGGCAATTTTCTCAATATTTTTCACAGCTCTTCTCCATACAAACTGGTTCCTAGCCTGCTAGATATTTAAGAACCATATAGATATACACAAGCATATGATTCCCAAGCAAAACATGAGTTTGTGGCATGCTAATGTGTCTACAGCTAAGAAATTATTCTTTTCATAATTACCTATATTACAATATTAACTATCGTGTGCAATAATCAAAGAAAGAAAAATCAAATGACAGGGAACACACCATAGCATTGAAAAAAGTTTAAAACTAATTTGCAGAGGTGTAGCAAAATTTGAGTTTGAGACTGGGTGTTGTCTGCACAGAACCATGAAAACATTTTGTTTCATCAAAAACGTTTATCAGTTTCTCTGGGTTTCAGTACTTTGTAAACTTTCCACCCGAAAGATCTTCCAGCTGAATTTCTCTCTTGAGAACAGTTACTCCTCATTATTTGATGAGAATATTGGTTTATGTTTAGATGCAAATTACTTTCAATTACATGTTTTATAGAATCACAGAATGTTAGGGGTTGGTAGGGACCTCTGGAAATCAGACTGTCCAACCCTCCTGCTAGAATAGGTTGGACAGGATGCAGTGCAGGCAGGTTTTGAATGTCACCAGAGATGGAGACTCCGCCACCTCTCTGGGCAGCCTGTTCCAGTACTCCATTACCCTTACAGTAAAAAAATTCTTCCTTATGTTTCTGTTGAAACTCCTGTTTCAGTTGAAACACTGTGTTCCAGAACACTGTGTTCCTGTGTCCTGGAAAACAGTGACCATGGCCTCTTGTTCTCTCAATGGGCACCACTGAAAAAAGTCTGGTCCCATCCTCCTGACACTCACCCTTTAGATATTTGTAAGCATTCATGACATTCCCCCTTCAGTTTTCTCTTCTCCAGGATAAACAGACCTAGGTCTCTCAGCCTTTCCTTGTGTAGTAGATGCTCAAGTCTCCTAATCTCTTAATTATCTGGTCTGTCTTCAGGTTTTTTTTTTCCCCAGGGGGAACATTTTTTAAAATTTATTTTTATATTAGCTGTTTCATATCTATTTTTCCTTCAGTCTTTTTTTTCTGAAATAAATCATATTTCTGAAATCAGATCATATGCTAACTTCTTTTATCATGATCAGGAGTAACATTTAGTCATTAATTAAATAATCAGTTTTAACAGAGGTTCCATTTACATACTGTGCCTTCTAAATATCAAGGCATCTTGAGTTAACACGAGAGAACAAGTTTACTCTCCAGCTTAAGAAAGCCTTCTCTGCCATGTCAATAAGCCTGCTATGTAGCCAGGCAGAAAATTAGTAGGAGGCAGCTGTCTGCATTAATTCTTGATGGGTGTAGGACTACTACTATTACTTTGAGGTACTAACAGTACAGCAAGGCAAATTCCTTCTATCAGCTTGACTTTCCTTTTTTATTTCTTTCTTGTTAACTGCACAGTTTAGAGTAAAAGACTGCTCTTTGTAATACCCCTGGACTCTTAAATGAAATTGGGCAACGTAGCAAATTCAGTTCATTTTTAGCATGACTAATGCTGGTGGTCCCAAGTGGAGATCCTGGGGCATGGGGCAAAGTCACGCTGAGAACAGAGAGGCAGCAGTGAGAGTAAGATATAAAAATGTCATTTATATTGGCAGAAAAACTTTGGAGAGTAGAGTATAAGACTGGAACCCTGGGGACTGTGATGGAAGATGTGAGATGACAGTGAGAGGGCTCAGTATCTTACACAAGGTCTTAACACTCCTTTTTTAAAATAGTTGTTGGAAATGCACAATTAACTGATTCTTGTAAACATAATTTATCTGAGAAGATCTGTGTTTGACTTGAATCTATTATATGGTTTGTTTACCCTTGCCCTAACCTCCCTTTCCACCAGAAATGTATAGTACCTTCCAGAAATGTACATTACCTTCTACATGCACATATCAGCAAAACTCCAAGGAAAATCATAGAACAGAACAATGTGAGGCTTAAGAACAGTGTGATGTCCAATGTCTTCTCTTAAAAAGAAGAGGAAAACATAATATTAATAATGTGGAAAAGAGGTAGTTCATAAAGAGATGAATTATACATTGACTAATAAATATTGTGCTTTTCTTGACTCCCACGGGTTTAAAGAAATATTTTCTGGAGCTTTTTTCAGAGAAACAGGGGCTTCTAACTTCAGCACTCTCTACCACTTCCTTCTCACCCCTTGAAAGCTGTAACTGGTTATAGGCACCATGAAAGTATAAGCTTTTTGTCAGCATAAACAAACAAACAAACAAATAAATAACTCATGAAGCAGCATTTGTTTTTCATTACCCTTACCTTTTTCAAGCCTCCTAAAGAAACACTAACA
This sequence comes from Heliangelus exortis, assembly GCF_036169615.1. NCBI lineage: Eukaryota > Metazoa > Chordata > Aves > Apodiformes > Trochilidae > Heliangelus > Heliangelus exortis. Next base: position 67,527,172 of record NC_092422.1, read on the forward strand.
ATGTACAGTTCCACAACTAATGTGTTCTGGGCCTTGCATTCTTCCCTCCAAAATACCCTAAATAACAAAAGCAATGTCTTTGGTTGATGCAAAAAATGTGTTTTGAGGAATTTTTATTTTTTTGTTCAATACCTAGGTTTAGAACTACAACTAGTTTGGACTGCTTTGAACTAAGTACTTTGAAGAAAAACAGGCAGGAACAGCTCTTAAAATGTTAATAGTCCAAAGCCAGTTACACAGTGGTTTTAGGATTAATCTAGATAAAAAACAAAGAACAAAAGAATTGTACAAATTTCCTAGTTCAAACACATCTGTAGTTTAACCTAACTTCTACAAATATTATATGAAACCAAGAAAAAACTCACAAATTTCTGGGCAGAACTGTAATAAGAGCAATCTTCATATACTACTAAAATACAAAACTACTCCTTATTCACCTTCAGATGAAAAGGGAGGTTTTCCCTTATTGCATTTTGAGATGAGGGCTCAGCAAATATATTCTTAGCAACCTCTCGACTGTGTTGTAGAAATTATTTCATTTGAGGTAATTGTTCTGGATTGTTCTGCTAACCCTCTATCATGTATACACCTGAGAGAAGAGGAAGCAGTGGTCTTTACTTTAGCCAGACAGCAAAGAAGTTTGGTTCTTGTATTTTTCTTATCTCGTGCATTTTGGAAAGCAGGAAGAAAAAAGAAGGACATCTATTCTTTTAGGTAAATCTATTTATGGTGTGGTTTTTCTGTGGATTTTTTTTTTCCAAATGCAAATGCTTAAACTTAGTCACAAGTAACAGTACTTTGAAACTAAAACAAGTGGCTTGGTTTGCAAAAATGCAGAACACCTCTGAATTACTATTAACTTCAAAGTGATCTATGAACGCTCAGCAGCTCTAAAAATTAGACCAATTATTTCAGGTTTCTATATATGAATAAAGCTGATCAAACATTTCTTCTTTAGCAGAAAGTTTCTGTACTAAATAGCTCAGTTCATTTTAAATTACTGGGTTCTTTTTTCAAGGGCATATGCTAATTCCAATGGAAAATGAATGTGTTCCCCATGAGAAAATTAAGAAATTCTTTTCATGTCAAAGGATCATTTCAGAACAAATATTTTAGTTATGTTTTGAATTATGTTATTTCATTTTGATGTTTCAGCTTTTTTAAATGGAGACTGAACTGCCTCTTAAGAAGGCATTCTTAAAGAAATGTAGCACATTTTTTAGATGAAACATTGAAATGCCATGTAGAAAAACAAAAAGAAGGTCATTACACACTTCATCAAAGCTTTCAGCAGACAAATTTACACATACCAAAATAAAAACACTGAACTGATGTTTTTCTTTTCAAACCACTCCACTTAAAGATTCAGTTTTTTCAGTTCACTCTGTGAAATAGGTACCTGACTTTCATGGCAGTACCGTGAGTGATACTACTAATAACGGGGCTTTTTTTAATCTAGGCAGTATTAAAATGTGCTTGATAGTCTCTACTCACACATGTTCCCAGAATAAAACAGGCAGAAAACTTCCTCTAAGCATAAAAGGAGGCATTTAAATAAGTTTGTCTGAGCATGTGATGGATATAATGGATATATGGATATAATATATTCATAGCTTCATATTAGAAAGGACACTGATCCTCTGTGAATACAGGAAAGAACAAGGGAAATTGTGACATTATGTGGACTTGCACATACGTGCGGTGTGCTCAAGGGGTAAATCCACACACATCACTAAACCCATGAGGGTATTACAGCTCATATGCAGTGGTGGCCTTGTCTACCATAAGCTTTTCTGAAGCAGAAGAAACATTCTGTGATTGCTCAGCCTCAACAGCAGCTGCAGTGGAAGCTGGGAAAGCCACGGTGATGAAAACAGCTGAAGGAGATTTACAGCTGCTGGGAGGTTTGGTAGCCTCTAACCAGGATGGGTGACTGTACATTTCCTTCTTCTGGTGAAGGGCTGGCAGGGAATGAGTAAACCTCCATTCCCCCCACCAGGAAAAGCCCTTCTAATTTCCCCTCCCTCTCCTGTTGACACATGAAAGAGTGTCCAGCCTGATCCCAGGCAGAACCCTCTGCTGGCAGTGCTGGAGTCCTAGCATTGCTCTGTCTTCAGTGAGAAGAAAAAAGCATCTTCAAAAGGCAACTCAAACATCTGATGGGCTGAAACACATACTCTTCTTTCACCAAAGTTTTTGTGCATAGCAATCAGATTTCTCTCTCATTTCACAAGTGTTTTTGAAATGAAATTAATGAATCTGGGCCAACAAAGGTGGCAGCCGAGAGGTGCCAGCAGAACAGTGGGATGTGGTGGAGGGATCTAAAAGAGTATGCAGGCTATATCCTATAAACCTTGCAACTGAATTTACATCCAACCCATTGCAAAAATAATAGTGTCTGGTCTTCTTTTTCCTCTGTCTTCAGATAAATACGTACAGGAAGCTCAAGAGATGAGAATGACATATTCCAAAATACACAGTCAGTTGCACTGAATAAACATATTTGTTTTATTTTATTACCAATAGTATTGTAGTCATGGTTTTTTGCATGTCAAAATGCAGAGACAGGTCTATGAAGCAGTTTCTCTCTGTAAATTTAGAGTGTCACTGCATTATATTATTTACCTTTCCCTAACTGGACGACAAGGAGCTGCTGCATGCAGAGGCACTTGTCTCACCACAGAAAGCAGAAGTTTCCCAAGTTAGCATATACATGTTAAATCTAGTCAAAGGGAGTGAAGGAAAACTATTGCAAGGTTCTGCTAATTTGCTCTGAAGTGAGGTTTAGCATCCAGAGCACATACATTTAAACCAATTCCTACCTCTGCCGGATAAGAAATGATTCCCTTGATGTAGTAAAAGAAATGTTAGACTTAGTCCTTACAGATTAATTTCACTAATATTATGAGTTTTGTGGGTTTCTTGGCTTCCTAACTCCATCTGCAAGCATTTCTAGAGTTGCTTGGGCTGTCCTTAGCAGGGCAGGCAGGGGGTTGTTGCGATCTGACTATTACTGACTACTTTTGTTTTCTAAATGGTGTCAAAGTCAGATGTGAGTTGCCTCAGGAGAACAGCCCTGTGCTAGACTGCCTTAGGAGCAAGGTAGCACAACTCATTAGATCAAGCACTGACATTCCCTACAGCACCTAGAATTGCACGAGTGTGGTGTGTGCCATAGACCTCTAGATACAGTAAGGAGAACAGACATAGTAATGAAGTAAATATGTTGAACACTAATTAATATATCTAGCAATAATAATTATTAAAGGTAAATCCATGATAGCTTACCATCATAAATAAACACTGGTTCACTCCATTCACTCCAAATCTTGTTCCTCATGCATACCTCTTTCTTTGCTCTCACTTGTGCTGCACATTTGTTTGCTGGCTTTTGAAATGGGTACTCATATGTCTCTGCAGTGACATCTACAACCTATCAAGATAGGTTTAGGGGGGCATTTTAGATGATTCACATTGCTATTCAAACTTATATAAATCTAGGGATGTCAAGTGCTTTTACTTACATTTCAAACCCAGTAAGGAGAAATTTGCAGAAAAATGTTTATGTCCAGACACAATCTGGTTCTTACCTGGCACATGTTAAAACTCAGGACTGAAATGAAGGAGAGTCTAGAGCTGGTAAGATACAATGAAGATTCAACTAGAGCAGGACAGTAAGAATTTTAAAACACATGTTCCTCTTTCATTTCTTATCACACCAAATGTTGGGTGAATATAGTAACAGTGAAACTGCAAGTTTCGAGTGGTTTTTTTTGTTGTTGTTGTTTTGGAGTGTGCTAGACTTGGTTGTCTGGTAGAATGAAAGCTTGCACTTTTCAGCTGAGTGGTATTGAGGGATGCCTACTATGTTAGGGACTATCTTGAAACTTCTTTAGTTGTACCTGTATAAGAAAGCATGTCACTTTTTAAAAGTTCAAACCCATACACGGGGTGTCAGAATTTCAAACAGAGCGATCTCCGAATTGTTCATCACTTTTGAAGAGTGACGTCAACTGCTAAAAATAAACAATGCTATGAATTTAAGAAGGATTAAAAAAAAAAACAAAGCAGGAGAAGAAGGTCCTGGTTGTAACAATCAAAAACAATGTTAGGAAGTCAGAAAGAATTAGAAAGTACTCATCTCAAAGAGGCAGCCAGGACCTTTGCATCTTTGGTGCTAGGAATGCATGGTGAGGCAATACTAGAAGGTCAGCTTTAAGAAAAGGTGACCTATTGCTCTCCTCTGACTGACCAGTGAGCAGTGTGGATTTGATCCTGTGTGCCATATCTTTTCTTCCTCTTCCTGCCCATTCTTCAGGACCTTTCCAAATCTAATGACAAAAATAGGTCCAAAAGTTCACAATGAATTTTTCAAAGGTATGTTAAAATGGGGGAAAGCCCTTGGGATTCCAAAAGTAAACTGCAAGTGATTATGAGGGTTAAGTACTAACAAAATGTGCCTGAAAAAATCTTTCTAAGGAGCCAATGATAAGCTTATGTCACCATACAAAACTTCTAAAGTGCATAAATGGAAGACTTCTTATAAAATTGTGTAGACTACCTTTTGGCAGTCATGATGTGCAGCAACTGAGTAACATCTACCCAGAGCATTCTTGGGGGTTGTTTGTCTAATCCATTGTCAGTAACTCAATACAGAGTCATTCCTAAGAAGTCTCTGAAGTTTGCTCCTGTGTTAAACTTCCCATGGAAGTTAGAAAACCTTTCCTAACTTTTAGCATATGTTTTCCTTTCTTTGAATTTAGCCAGTCACTTCTTACCCTACTCACAAGCTGACATGTATGATCCCTGTGTTCTTACTTACAACTTTTTACATACCAGAAGTTTTACAGAAGTTACACTAGACCACATGCCTCAGTTTTTCACCTCTAGAGCACATTTTCAAACCTTATGCCCATTTTGCTTATTCTCACTAATGCTGCATGAACTTTTTTTTTCAAAATATTTATGTTTTGTGGTGGTGCCCAAAGGACAGTTTGAAATTTCAAAAGAATCTCAGTAGCTAGAAGGGCAAATTAGTCACAACCTACGCTTTATATGCAGCATGTCTGTCATATATACTTGAGTAACATTTGACCTTTGTGAAATAACATGAAACGATTGACTCAGCTTGTGGTTCAATGTAATCCACAGACTGGTTTTGCTTCTGCATTGCTGCCTACATGTTAATTCTATATTTTGTGTTGGCACATTTGCCCTGTATTTCCTAATCATAGGATTTACCTTATTACTTAATTTTGTCATCACTTTCAGACTTACCCAACATTTCAGATTGTAATCTTGTTTCCCATAGTAGGAGTCAACTTAGTCACCACAGACTTAAATCCCTACTTGCCTGCTTTATCAGTCTGTATCATATTACTATTATTTGTATAATAATTATTCAACAGGTCATCTCTTCAAGTATTCAGAATAAATAAATATAAATTTGTATTTTTTAAGCACTATACGCTTACTTTTTCTTCAATAAATATCTACAAGTCTGCTTATGGATACCCCTGAGCCTCAACTCATTAAGTCTCTGTGATGAAAATTAAGACCTTGCCTTTACCAGGAAACAGAATCCCAGGCTTTCTTCATTCTTCTCTCTCTTTTGCCTCTTGTAATGCTGTTGTAGTTGTGTCCCTTAGCATGCCCTTCCCTATCCTTTTAGTACTCCTTGTCTAGGTAAGTAACTTTTTAATACTTAAAAACTTTGACACCAATTCTGCTTAAATCTACATTAAAGCCCCACAGTTAGCTGGTGCCCTCACAAGTCTTACTGCTGCTGTTGTTGCAACAGCAGCTTCAGGAAAGCTGCCTCTCTCCTGTCTTCCCACAACATACCATCTGTGTTAAAAAAGAAACATCACTTTCCACTGCATTTGTTCTCTTCCATACCCCAGTGATTTTTCTTTCCTTTCCTGACCTATGTTTGTATCCTTTTCCTTTCCTTTCCTTTCCTTTCCTTTCCTTTCCTTTCCTTTCCTTTCCTTTCCTTTCCTTTCCTTTCCTTTCCTTTCCTTTCCTTTCCTTTCCTTTCCTTTCCTTTCCTTTCCTTTCCTTTCCTTTCCTTTCCTTTCCTTTCCTTTCCTTTCCTTATGTTTATATCCTGAAGATGCATACAAAGTAAAGGAGCAGCTGTGTAAGAGAGGAACAATATGAGTTTTTTTCAGTTCAAGTAAGTATTCTGGACTATTTTACTTATTTGACTTTTCCTTTCGGAGAGTGGAAGGTGTTAGAAAGCTGGAAACAGGTTGCAGTGGCTGCATGAACACTACAGGGTGTAGGATCCCCCTCCTCATCCTGGGCTTGAGTTCCCTCCAGTAGGAGGGGAAGGGACCCCTTACTCCCAGCCCTCCCCACTTCCATCTCTCTTGCTTGGGTTCTGCAGAAAAAGAAGGAAACCTGCATGCATGGGCAGGAAGGGAGCAGAAGGGCCCCAGAAGATATGAACAGGATACCAAGGATCCAGCATGAACCTTCCTTGCTGCCTTTGCTCCCAGCCTTTAGTGATTAGGAGCTCTGTGAATGGACTGGGACAAGACCCTGGATGTCTCTGGCATTGGGGCTTGAAGTATTATTGCATGCAAACAACAAGGGAGATTATTCTAGTGATGTATTTAGAAAGAGCAACTATAAAGTGTTGGTTTTTTCTTAAAAAAATTATCAAAGTAGCTACTAAACTATTCTTTTCATCAATACTCATTTTTCAACTTAAAAAAGTCAATAATTGATGTGATGCTACTGTACAATTCAAATTCAAGATTAAAAAAAAAAAAACCCCAACCAATCCACCTCAATGCAAGCATGACTCTGAAAGACTTCAGAAATGTGCTTGGGTTTTTTTTTCCACTTTTGACCAGAAATACAAGAAAAATTGGATTATTCATGAAAAGTTTGCCCCTGCAAACTTTTTTAAAGTTTGTTTGAGGCTTAATTTTATAAAATCCAATGAATGCCCAGTTTTAACAGAAGCTGTGCCACACAGATTAAGTGCCTATTGAAAATCTTATTACCTTACATCTCATTACCTTATGATCTGTTATTTTCACTTGATAGAAAAAGCACTTGCTGCTTGCAGAGCCAATAGTAGGTGGGGGTTTCCAGTGAATTTTAATACTTCTGTTTTCAAGGGAAACTGAGACATTGATGGGCGGGTTCAGTTTCTCTGGAAAAAAAAGAGCATAGAAAGACCTTCTGTAACTCATTGCCATATTTATGTTGATGGAAAATAAATGTGGTTAGTCCCAAAAATGTACACCTGACTATTTTGGAGTTTACCATACCTAAAGAAGGCATTCAGTGCATGACACATTTTCTTTGAAAGTACTGCTTGATAGGTGAGAACTATTTCTGTCTTGAAATAAAGACAGGGAAGTGGGTTTTTTTCTTTAGTTGTGTTTGCTTGTTTGCTTGTTTGTGGTTTTGTTTTTTGTTTTGTTGTTGTTGGGTTGTTATTGTTTTTTTGTTTGGTTGGTTTTTTTTGTTTGGGTTTTTTTTTTTTGTTGCTGTTCCACATATCTTTCCAGGAAAGGCAGTGATTGAGGGCAGGAGGAACAGACCCTCAGTGCTCAGTGTCACTCTCCAGAGTCTGTGTGGGTGTCAAGGAGACCTCCAATTTGCTACAGATCTGCTACAGGTCCCCTGCAATGCTATATATATGCATCTGGTGGGGTAACCCAAGTCTGCCCAGAAGCCTGGTAGTATAACTTTAAAAAAAAAATGAAATTTCATCTGTCACTGAGGGTTTACTGAGTGGGTATCAAATCCTGTCTTTTTCAATAAAGGAAGTTTGCTGCAGATGCTTAAGAAATATTTCTCCCCCTCCTGTAAATGAGCAGGTGAACACTTGTTGTGGAGGAAGCTAAGTTGTGCTTAGGAGACTTAAACAAAGAAACAAAAATTGCCCTTCCAGCCACTCTGCTCCAGTCAAGTGCAAGGAGTGCAATGGCAGTGGAGTTTTTATTAGAGACAGACAGGGTTCAGAGCTGGAAGCAAGGGACATTTGGGCTCCTAGGAGTTTTGCCTGTGATTTAGATAAGCAAGTCTGCACTTCCTTTTTGCAAGGTGAGTGTTAGGACACTGATCCAGGTGTGTACTGGAGTACTTCAGCAACCTGAACCCTCTTCAGCTGCTGTTGCATTGCCCTGAAGGGAGGAGTTGCATCAGAGGCAGAAATGCACACAGCAAGTCTCTGTGGAGAGGTCTGGGGCTGGCATGGCTGAAATGTGGTGCTGGGGAGAAAGGAGAGAAGGAGAGATAGAGGGCAAAGTGTCAGTGTTAGTGGGCCTTGAATATTTTGTGCTTGCTCTAGCAGCTGTCACCCTGTTTCTCTCTATGGGCATGTCTGTCACAGAATCAGAGAATCAGCTGGGTTGGAAGGGACCTCTGAGATCATCAGGTCCAACCCTTGATCCACTACTGCTGCAGTTACCGGACCATGGCACTGAGTGCCACATCCAGTCTCTTTTTAAATATCTCCAGGGATGGAGAATGTGGCCAGCAGGTCCAGGGAAGGGATTCTGCCCCTGTACTCAGCGCTGGTGAGGCCACATCTCAAGTCCTGTGTCCAATTCTGGGCCCCTCAGTTCAGGAAGGAGATTGAGGTCCTGGAGCAGGTCCAAAGGAGGGCAACCAGGCTGGTGAAGGGATCCAGCACAAGTCCTGTGAGGAGAGGCTGAGGGAGCTGGGGCTGTGCAGCCTGGAGAAGAGGAGGCTCAGAGGAGACCTCATCACTCTCTACAACTCCCTGAAAGGAGTCATTCTCAGGTTTTCTTTTTGGCTTATTTTTTTCCTACCCTTCCTTGAAAAGTCTCCTCTTTTTGAGTAACAGACTCATCAAGTTAGAAAAAACATTTTTCCCAAGGCTGCTTTAGGCTTGTAAAGCTGTTTGCTTCTGCCTGCCACCAAAGGTGTTGGCTGGGACCAACACCTGCCTTTGAGGGTAGAGGCACACCATGAGCCATGCAAGGTGAGGAGAGTAAGCAACTGCTCTTTTTTTCATTGTCAGCATTGTAGGAAAGACATATTTTTCACCTTTACTATTCCCAGAGCATTTTGCTTTTGTCTGACCATACTAAGAGTAGGAAGCAATTTTTTTTTTTACCCTTTTATCATCTGTTACCTGGAAATTTCCTCACACACACACCCTCTCAGATATCCAGAAACGAGTTATTTCTGGGCTTTGTGCAGGACAAAGCATGCCTAAATCCTGTTTTCTCAGCCCATGTGCCATGTTACTAGGGAGAAGATGAGATTGCAGGGGCTGGTAACTCACGTGACAGTGAATTATCTCCAGGACCTTCCAAGGGCTAGGCTAGCTATAAACAAGCTGGAGACTTTCCTGCTGAAGAAGGGCAGCCCAGATAGAAACATCTCCTTTCAATATGTGCAACCACCTTTTCAGAAGGGAGAAAACAACTGACTTGCAATTTTGGAGCCTTGTGAGAGCAATTCCACTACTTACAATGTGAACAGTGATGTTCCCTGCGAGCTCACTTAGATTTTGCTGTGCCCTACAGCATGGCCATGGGTTTTAAAGGCAAGATGAACTAACAGGGTTTGTGCCTGGTGCTGACAGGAGGGGAAGCTGCTGGCTGAGCCAGCTGTGACAGGCATGCACCCTGATGCTGGGTAAAGATGGCTAAGACATGAAGGGAAGAAGGGCAGAAATGCTGGCAGCTGCAAAGAGAAGGAGGTGCTGCCTCTCGACAGGAGAAGGGAGACTGAATGGATAGACAGAGAAGCAGGGAATGGGACTACAGGCTCCATCCTACTTATCCAGCTGGCTCCTGTCCACCTCATCCCAGGGCTGGGAAGGCTTCCAGGGGAGTAGCAGAGGGGTGTGAGAAAATGTGAAATTGCCAGGGTGGGTCTGGGAAAGTCCTCAGGACATTGTCAGGCAGACTTGAGTTGTTCGGGCTTCACCTCTGAGCACTACATGGGATCTTTGTGGCTGTGTGAAACATTTAATCCTAAAATGGGATGTCATATGGCAGATCTATGCTCTGGAGCCTGCAGGTGGGATCAGATCCTGGCAGACAGTCTAGAAGTCTGGAAGTGAGCATCTTCCTAGTTTCCCAACTGTGAAAACACCTATTAGAGTCTTCCTGCAGATCAGTTCCACACCCTCCATAATTTATTTTTTTCCCTTTCTGTGTCCAGGTCTAGAGCCTAACATAAGGACATAGAGATCTTGGAGCAAGTCCAGAGGAGGGCTACAAAGATGATCAGAGGTCTGGAGCACCTTTCCTATGAAGACAGGCTGAGGGCTGGGGTTGTTCAGCCTGGAGAAGAGAAGGCTCTGGAGAGAACTTACGCTGGCTTTCCAGTACCTAAAGGGGCCTACAGGAAAGCTGGGGAGGGGCTTTTTACAAGGGTGTGCAGTCACAGGCTTTAAACTGGAAGAGGATAGGTTGATATATAACATTAGGAAGAAATTCTTTACTGTGAAGGTGGTGAGACACTGGCACAGGTTGCCCAGAGAGGCTGTGGAGGTCCCATCACTGGAAGTATTCAAGGGAAGGTCACATGGAGCTTTGAGCAACCTGATCTAGAGAAAGATGTCCCTGTCCATGCAAGGGGCTTAGAACCAGGTGATCTTTAAAGTCTTAAACCAAACCATTCTGTGATTCCCTGCTTTTTTTTTTTTTTTAAACAATCTTGTTTGAATATCTTGCTTCTGGCTGGATTTGATTTCAGTGTAAATCTTCAGGTAAAGCAAATAATTCTCATGTATTAGAAGAGAATAAATGAGATTGAGTCAGAAAAAAAAAAGATAATTTTTTTTTTTTTTTTCCTATCCCTTGAGTTATGTCTGGTTCCCATGTTACAAGTCTGGGATATGATCAACATGTTAATAATTTAAAGTGAATCTACAGTCTGTGCTAAAACTTAGGTGAGTTTCTTACCCATGAGATAATTCACATTTCCCAGAGAAATAAGGAAAAATTATTTATATGACCATTCAAATTGTCAATAAAGTAACTGTCAAAGCTTTTTTAACTAAAGATGGTGTCATAGTAAAAATGTTACGAATATTTGAGAACATTTATATTCTTAAATTCAGTTATGGATGAGATTTTGTGTCTACGTCCCTTTTTATATCGTATTTTATTCAACACTATAAAAGGAAAAAGATGGGAAAGAGAAAACCTGGAGAAAATAAGACTATAATTGCATTTTTTTGCATTAGTCTATCAATTTTTTAAAATGCCAACTATAGATAAAAAAATGTATTATATCAGAGAAAATGACAAAAACCAAAACCAACCAAACAAAAAGAAACCAAAACAAACAAAAACAAAAACCAACCAAACAAAACTTTGATCCAAAATACATAGTGCTTTATCTTTGTGCAAAATTCCCAAGCAGATGAATGCATAAAAAGTCAGAATTAATATTCCAACACTTTTCTCTCTCCTTTCTTTGCTTTCCAGACCACTAAAATAACCAATAGATTAACATTTCATAATAGACAATACTTACCTATTGTCTGAGGTATAAAAGCTTTGTAATAAGACAGTTCTCTTGAATTATTGCTCAAATCTCTTACAGTTATAGTCAAACTGATTTTCCTTGATGGTTGGAAATAAATTTCTTTCATATGGCATCCGATATTTTTCTCCCTTGCATTTTTTATATATTGCTGACATTCAAAATCTTTTCCTACATGTCTGTGAGAAGGAAATATGAGTCTTGCAAGTCAAGTACTTATGTACAAAAACATGGTTTCATACTTATTTTGCACAAGATCCTTACCTGTAAGAAAAAAATACCTGAATATATTCAGGAGCTTCTGCTTTAATATGCCAGGTGCAATTGAAAAAAGAAATATTATATATGATGCATGAAAGATTCTGAATATATACTGCAAAAAAGAAAAGAGAAAAAAGAGAGAATTATGTTTATTTTAAATGGGTTTTGTATTGACAACATGATGACTACCCTTAAAAACTCATTTTGTAGCCCTATTTCTTGAAGTGTGAGTAACTTCAGTAAAAAAATGTCTGTAGTAGCTAGAAGCAGAAAAGCTTTGCTCTTTTAAGATTTCCTGAAACTAGGTGATACAGAAGGAAATCTTCAAGAGACATTTGAGTTGCAAGGGAAAAAGGAAAGAGTGATTGGGTCCTGCCATCTTGCTCAACAGAACTGATGTTTCCTGAATCTGAACATGTCTAATAAAGGAAATAATTCTTTAATATTCCAAGGTACTATCTGTCATCTTCTTAACAAATCCATGCTAAAAAAAAAAAGTAGCATAAGATAACAATGAACTGTCTCCAATTAAGACAGAATATTATAACACAAACTTGAGTGCCTTTATAGAACACAAGATATAGCTGACCTGGAGGTGCCTTGTAAGTAAATTCTGTCCAGTCACTCTCTTTAATTACATCTTCTGTTTCTTTTGCAAAAAGTTGGGTTTTAACTTTAGCATTGAAACCAGAATGTAACTCAAGATGTATTATCTTTTTCTTTTCCTGCAATCTTTCCTAAGAAGAAAGAAAAAAATGGATAAGGCACTAAGTATTGAAAAGGAAATTATGCAGATTCATTTACTGAATGAATTAATACATGATTTCACTTAAAACTACATGTAACCATTGAACAACTTACTTTCTTTTCGTGAGTGGTATTGAAGAATTTATAACTCAAAATATACTTCACAGTGTACATATCTGTTTCTTCTTTTGTCAGGTTATTGTTCCAGGACAGAATGACTCTGGACTCATGCTTGGTAATCCACAGAACATTATGCAGCCGAAGTGCATCTGCAATTAAAATGATGTTGCAAAGAGGAAGAGAAGGGCCCACCAAGGATTTGGCTCTCAGCAAGACTTGCACACCCAGTAGCTCCTCCCAGGAGCTCTGTTCTTACATGATTTATGAGATCTGTTGAATATGACTGACTTGATCAGTGAGATTCATATTTGCCTACCTGCATTTCTCAAAATGTTAGGTGATTCACTTTTACCTGTCTTGGACACCTTTCCAAGTGTAGGTCTCTCTTTTGCCCTGTGGGCTGCAGACAGTGCCTTGACAACAAGTTTAGGAATCTCCTTTAGGAGGATAAGAACTATAACTGTTGGAGGAGAGATGAATCCTACCATTTGCAAAAGGACTATCAGCAAGACTGTGCTAGTTGTTTGCTGAATTTGGGATCCATTGAAGAAACAGATTCCACACAGATCAAATCTGGTTTTAGAAAGACATAAGTGCTGCTTTTCTAATGGCTGAATATTCAGTTCAGATTAGACATTCAGGATGGCAAGCATGGGATGAAGTGTTACTTAATACTTACTTACCCCCTACATCTGGTTGTCCGCTTGCCAGGCTAGTGGAAAACAGTGTCTTATGCTGGAAAAAACTTAGTATCATCAAAACATAAATGACTGTAACAGGTGCCATAGCAAATGCTTTGGGTCACAGGTCCACAGAAAGTGAGACTCGAGTTCCACACTGGCTGAAAAAGTAGTTAGAACATGATGTTTTCATTTTACACCTGTGAAATAATATGAAACAGTCACTTAACAACTTAAGCGATGTCCAAAGTATAAGAGCAAATATGAGAGGACCTATGTTTAACAGGTCTTGTTGATCAGTGACTTCTATCTATTCCCAGGATGTTTGTACTTGAGTCTGCTCTTTAACTGGGTGCCAGGTCCAAAGAGGGCGTGTATCATACTGAGCTGGCTTTGTATGGCAGTGTTGCTTGGACTGCAAGGAAACCTGAAATCAGTATGGTTCTGAGCTTCCCGACATAGCCTTGGTTAGATACAAACCCAGCAGTTGTTTCTGTAGGAGTAATCTAGCTTCTAATGGCAGTAAAGGAACTGTCACTTCTAAATCATTATTTGTGTTACATGGTTTAGGCATCTTCTTTAGAAGGACAAGAACTAAAACTATCAGAGGAGAGATGAATCCTACCATTTGCCAAAGTAGTATCAGCAAGACTGTGCTAGGTGTTTGCTGAATTTGGAATCCATTGAAAAAACAGATTCCACACAGCTGGTTTTAGAAAGACATAACTGCTGGTTTTCTAATGGTTGGGTATTCAGTCAAAGTTAGTTTTTTGGGGTTTTTTTGTTTTGTTTGTTTGTTTGTTTTTAATGTAAAACAACTTCTGAAACCTGAGTTTACCACAGAATTAGTACACTTCTGTGTTTAAGGGTCTTTCACTAATAAACTACCTGATTTATCTTGGTTCTGGCTGTTTTCAGCACTAAATCCTCTATGTATCTTAGGGATTAACAATAGGACTACATCTCAAAATATTCATAATAATTTGACTAAGAAGCAGAACCAGTCATTTAGAGGAACATATGTGAACGTTCAGCATATCCAAAGTTTCTGCAGTGAGGTTAACTGGGAAAAAAAATACACATTCACATACACTTATATAAATACATGTACATATATGTACACATTCATTTATAATGCTATTTTGGCATAAGAGAATGAGCAACAGGTCATTTAATGAAATGCTACAAAAAACCATAACAAAATACTTCCAGGCAGAAATTTCCCCCACTTGGTTCATTCTGGTATTATCTCAGCTGTAGCAGCAGCAGAAGCTGCTGTATATGTGCCTCACCTTGCACACTGCCAACAAAAAAAGTGAGTAAATTGTCCTGAATGCTGTGCCCTGAAAGCAGCAGAATCTAATTGCCTGGAAGGGGTGAGCTGTGCCATTAATGATGTCCCTGGAATGGCACAGTGTGTGGCAAGAGAAAAAGTCAGAGCAAGTATAAAATGAAAACAAGGACCTGTCAAGGTTTATGGTTCAATGTGTAGTGGCTAGAAAGGGTTCATCCGTTCCCATGACATAACACAATCAAAAATAGTCCTAAGCACATTTCTGTCCTTTATTTAAATTAGAAGAAAAGGAAAAATGAGGATAGAAAACATCAAGCGATTTAAAATATTTGTGGCTAATATAAACATGACTTTTGTGGAAAACACAAGTCAAAAGAGGGCCTAAAAAGGGAAAGGGAACTAAATAAATCTTTAAGTAGTGAGAACAACTAGGGCTAGAAACAAAAATGGAAATCATCTGTAGGCAATATAAATGCATTCAGTTGTAAAGAGGAAGCACAGGGGCAGAGAAAGAAGATTTCTAACATAAGTCAGAATCAACTTAGAAAAAAACTAACCAACTTGAGTCAAAGAAAGGCATTTCAGGAGACATCATTGCTGTTTCCCACAGGTCTCTTGCCTCTGAGAGTACCTTTGGTACAGCACTGAGGGGCAGTGCTCTATGTGATGTGCAATCAGCTCCTGCACCCGGCTCCTACAGGAGCTCCCATGGTAGAGTATCAGCAGCCTGAGAATAGGGCTGGGAAAATTCATGGAAAGCAGACACAGGAGAGGCTTCTAAAAACTATGAGTTTATTAACTGGTCCACAGCAAACAGCAAAGTGAAAGCACTGCAACATAAGGACACCTAAGGTGGCCAGGAGGGAATGAAAAGCCAACTCCGTGTCCAGTTCTGAGCCCCTCAGTTCCAGAAGGACTGGAAACTGCATCAAAGAGTCCAGAACAGAGCTGGCAAGATGTTGAAGGGAGTGGAACATCGCCCTTATTAGGAAAGGGTGAGGGAGCTGGGTCTGTTCAGCTTGGAGGAGAGGAGAATGAAGGGTGACCTCAACAATGTTTATAAATGTGTAAAGGGTGAGTGCTAGGAGGACAGAGCCAGGCTCTTCTCAATTATGTCCAGCGATAGGACAAGGGGCAATGAGTACAATTGGGAACATAGGAGGTTCCACATAAATATAAGGAAAAGCTTTCTGTGAGGGTGACAGAGCACTGGCACAGGCTGCCCAGGGAGGTTGTGGAGTCTCCTTCCCTGGAGACATTCAAAGCCCACCTGGATGTGTTCCTGTGTGACCTCCTGTAGGTGACTCTTCTCTGGCAGGGTGGTTGGAGTCAATGATCTTTCAAAGTCCCTTTCAACCCCTAACTTTCTGTGATTTCTGTGATATGTCAAAGGCTTTTTATTCATGATTTATCAAAGAATGAATGTTTCTATTTATTGCAGCACAGGTAAGCAGAAAGAATATTTCTTCTGAAATGGATGCATTCAGGACTGGGTGTTTCTAACACTGTGCTACAAAGAGCTTTATGTTAGCATATGGTGCTGAAATGCAGTCTATGAGTCTGAAATTCAGACTGCCTGACAATTTTTTTTACAACAGACTTTTGTCCTAAAAAACGCTTTCCAAACAGTGTACTGTCAAAATATATGTATTTGTAATTATTATTTTTTTTAATAAGAAGGTATTCTGAGTATTAAAAAAACAGTACTACATTTATATTTGACTGGTTTGCTTTTTGTTTTGGTTTGTGGTTTGTTTGGGTTTTTTGGTTTTTTTTTTTTGGCATTTGATTTATACCCTTGCTTTCGTTGCTGATCTTCAGCTACAGGCAACGTCTTTGTTTGCTGCCCAGAAGTGTCTGGTTTACAGTTTCTGGGTTCTTGGAGTAAGAGAAATGGGAGTTAATGAAAAAGGGAAGTACCAGCCCGTACAGCACTGCAGCTGCAGAGATCATAAGGGCTTCTGCAAAACCCACCTGGTGAATCTGGGAAGTAGGCAGTCAAGGCAAGAATATGAAAATAATGGGACCAATCTTCACAAAACTTAGAGCAGTCACTTGGAGTGTGGGGAAAAAGAACTGTTTAATTTTAAAAATTTAGGAGACCTGAGAGTTTCTTGAAATGTAGATCTGTTCACTGTTTGTGTGTCTAAAAAAATACATTGAAAAGTTTGTAGGGCTGGTTATTCTATCTTCCTAAATATGAAGGTTAATGTTTTAAAAAACTGTATTTATCAATATTTTCTTTGGAAAAAAAAAGACCCAAAACAACCAGTAAGATGGTTCAACTAGATAATTTCAAGTTCTCTTGAAATATATATTTTGCCTAGCTTGGAGACTGCATTGACAGCCTCCTAGAATCATAGAATTACTTACATGGGAAAAGACCTTTAAGATCATCATGTCCAACCATTAACAGCACTGCCAAGTTCACTAAACCATGGCCTAAAGAACCACATTTACACATACTTTAAATGCCTCCAGGGATGATGATTCCACTACTTTCCTGGGCAGCCTGCTCCACTGCCTGACAACCCTTTCAGTGAAGAATTTTTTCCTAATATCCAATCTAATCCTACCCTGGCACAACCAGGCTAGTTCTTCTTGTCCTGTCACATATTACTGGGGAGAAGAGACTGACCCCTCCTTTCAGGCAGTTTGTAGAGAGCAATATGGTCTCCCCTCAGACTCCTTTTGTCCAGGCTAAACCCCAGTTCCCTCAGCCTCTCCCTGTAAGACTTCTTGTCCAGACCCTTCACCACCTTCCCTTCTTTGGAACCCCTCTAGCACTTCATGTCTTCATTGTAGAGAAATGCCCAAAAATGAACATAAGATTCAACCATTAGTTCAATCATTAAGCAATGAAATCTTTTACTCCTGTTCCTAATGCACAGCCCTAGCTATGGACTATTGTTTATTAAGAATACCTAAAACTTATGCTTCATTTAAGACTGCCAATATTTTTCAAAGCCCCCCTGTTCTATAGTAGGCAACATTGAAACTGGTGAAAGAATAATTAAATAAACAATATGGGTCAAATACATTTTAAAGGCCTGGGTAGCTGCAGAGTCAAAACATCAGTACCTCTTACATTCTTTTTGCAAAACTTACCTTCTTCTAAATACACGTTGAATCCTGTACACTTATGTATCATTTGGGCTGAGAAGCAGAAGAGGTTAGCACTGGAGAATGTCTTCATTTAAGACTATAAGAAGTAATAGAATGAAGAGACTTCCCTTTTCACAAGACACCCCCTCAGTTTCCGTGACCACTTCTAACACTGGGGCCCAAGCACACCTCTGAACACGTAAATGCTGACTCCTTGGCCAAAATACCTCAAAAGAGATGAACCTCTAAAGGACTCAGTGGTCAGAGCATAGAAGCTGGCTTGTCTGGTTTGCTCTTCTCCATTTTCAGCTACTGGTGACAGAGCAGAGAACTGCTGGCAAAGAATGGATCCCACCTACCCCACTCACTTGGATGGTTTGTTAGGTGAAGTGGTAGAGACCGAAAAATCTTCACCCTCATCCCACACAGAAGCTTTGTCAGTGAAGTACAGAGACATTTTTTATTCTTTCAGTACACGTTAAAAATATGTGCTAGGGAAAACTGAACAGCAACAAAAGAAAAAAAAAAAAAAAAAGCTCCAAAACCAATGAAACAAAAAAAACCCAGAACACCCCACAACTAAAGAGATGTCATACAACCCCCCCACTGGAATGTTGCAGCTTCTCACTTTTAAAACCTTAAAAACTTCCTGGTTTGTGTCTTGGGTACACACCATATGCCTCATTCTTTTAATAGTATATTTTTGCTGTGGTTACTGTGACTGCTTTATGTCCAGATTTCCCATATACATAGATTAAATAAGTTAATCTTGGGTTTAGATTAAAAAAACCAAAATATTTAGGTTATTTTATGGTTAGCACTAGATAATGTAACTATAAAATACAAGGCCAAATCAACAAACTTTAGCTCATATTTGAAGTTTATCAGACATGAGCTTAATGTGGGTGTTTACAAAACCCCCAAAACTTTTCTAAAAAATGGACTAGATGGAGGATTCTTGAGAACTTCAAGCATATTTAGTAGTATGTTGCATTTAAAAGTGTGACTTAGAATCTTAAATCCAGTGTTATTCATAGCAAACCTGACCACGAGCCCAGTATTTAATTTTTAAAAAGTAGAAAACTTATTTTCCCATTATATTTTATTAGCAAACCATGTAAATCTTGTCTGGTTTAAGTGTGGTTTGTACATTGAACTGTTGGTAGCACATTAGTAATTACAACATGCTTCTAGTGGTCTTACATCAATTAAAAACTACAGTTGCTGACTTCAGAGAAAAACTATTCATTACCTGGTGGTATGTTTCCTGGAGTTTTCATATAATTTAAAATAATTAAAGATGAAAAGGAAGAAAGCTACACTTCAGGGATTTAATTTTTTTTTAATTTTCAATTTAATTAATTTTTTTTAATTTTCAATTTCGTTTTTTAAAATTTTGTTATTGTTTTTTAAAAGCAATAATGCTAGGAAGCCAACACTTTTTCCCACCCCTAATAGACCCTCACACTGAACTGAATAATAGTTAGAGTGCTAGATTGAAACAACATACGGATTTAGGCTGATCAAAATGTCGTGTCATATAATTACAGATATCTATAAGTCCAATGCACTGTGCAGTACTTCACCCAGGACTGCTTGTAGAAAGCAATGATTTCTAATAATCCATAAAACCAGAGCTCTAAGCAAAACTCACTACTCACCACTCATTTCTTTTGTAGCCATCTGACCCCTGCGTGGTGCTGGTTCCAGGAAAGTCCCATCAGTGTGAGTAAGGGACAGAGGTTCTCCCTTCCCACACCAAAGTCTCACTTCTTGAGTGTTTGTAATCATGTGGTAGGGACATTTGGGTGCTCTTTAGCTCTACCTTTGTTTACATCGAGAAAGGAAGAAGGGAAAATCTCGACTTTTGCTTTGCACTGATGAGAAAACAGAAGTTTCAGAGATTTGGCCTATTGAAAATGAAATGTTTCTCTGCCAAGGGGTAGTGAGGAAGGCTTGAAGGGAAAGGGACTGTTCTGAAAGCAGTATGTGCTTTTTAGCAGAAGGGAGGTTTTGTCATCATTGGTTTCTACTGTGGTTTGTCTACATTGGTTTCTCTTTTTCATCATTGGCAAAGAGTAAATTAACACCATTTGGGTCTCTTTATCCTGTTTTGGAGATGATCTTGTGTTTCTGTTTCACACAATAGGGTGGCAGCTGTTCATGTGGCCTTCTACTCTGCATCTGCAGTGTCAAAAAGTAGTTTGTTTTGTTGGGGATTGCTTTTTTAACATTTTTTCATACAAGTAGATGCATATAATTCTTGCCAGAGAAAGTTTTGGGGTTTTTTTGAGAATCTGATTCCTTACTTTCAAAAAATTGTCTGCTACAGCAAATAGCCTTCTGTTGATGGTGAATGTAAACTTCAGACACGGTGCCTCAGCTCTGATTTCCCTGGGTTTCTATAGCTATAGAGGTATATAGCAATTACAGGGGTATCCTACATGCAGAGATTTATGAGACAGCAATTCGTAAGTTTGGTAGGGTGGGAATGAGCCCTATGAAGGAGTGCAATATTATATAGACATGCTGGTTCTCAGCTAATTGGAAGGAATCAGTAAATGTTTGCATTTAAAAGGTAGTGCTGATGGTATTGTGATTACAAATCCATTAGACTAAACTAAACCCATTTAGAACCTACCAGAGGATATGCTTCTAATGAGGCAGAGAAAAGAGAGGAAAATATGGGAAAAAGCAGACCCCTAATATTTTCTGAGTGAGGATCTGTGGCATGGAGAGCTTATGAAAGTTTTCCAAATCACAACAGAAATAGCTGAAAGAGCTCAGAATTGTTACTATTCTGAAATTTCCATTTTAAACTTTGTGAACTATATAAAAAAAATTAGAACATGGTCAGGAGTGGAAATCTCATTGTGCACATATTCCTCTGGGGGGATGGTCAGGTCAGTGATGAATCACAGTAATTGTGATGACTAACAGCCTAGCAGAATAAGACCTGTGATAATGACTTATCTTTTGTCATCAAAACAATATATACAAATCCTGAATATTTCTATAGAGAGAATTTGCTGTTTTATAAAGGCTAAGCTATGTTTCATAACCATTATCCCTATCTCAGGGAGCTGGTGAAACATAGCCTAAGACAAAGAAAATTCCTAGGCACATAAAAGCATATAAATTGGCATCTTATTAATGCTAATTTATGCAAATATCCCTGATCAGATATTTAAGCACTGGTGACAGAATAATTAATATATATACTTTATTAGCTAGAAAATTTCTGGTTTAAGAACTACAATACTAATGCATATCATTGCACACCTCAAGGAGGCAGAGACCTCAATGACTCCATCTTTAATTCTGGTCATCACTCAGCATTCCCAGTAAACAGGATGAAACTGAGCTACTGATTCACCTTATCAGCTCAAGTGTCTTCTATCTAGACAGGTACTGCATTCCCACACAACTCTTGGGGCTACTTGGAGTCTGTAGTGTATGGATGGAAGAAAAATGAAGGAACAAAATCTGCTGGGAGAAAGCAGAAGGTGGGGAGGGTTTTAAGATACACACTCATTTTTTTTCTCTCTGTCAAAAGAGATGGGATTAATCCTCAATTTGGATTTCTGCAGTTTAGGACTAGGATTCAGACAACTGCAAGCTGGCATCTACAAGGATCTGGTTGTCCAGTTTCCATTGCAGCTAATGGAGATGTAAGTAAAGAGTGTCATAAAAGGAGAATATTCATCTCACCTTCAGGTTGACCCATACAGTAAATACAGAAAAACCGCATTACTGCATTGATTAGATCTCTGCTCATTACAATTGAATTTCAGACCCCTGAAATTGTTATAGATGCAATTCTTACCCCTATCTTTGAATGAAACCTTTAACAATGGACAGACTGGAAAAAAGAAAAAAAAAAGCATTCTCCTGAAAGAAAAACCTTTTTTGTCTTTCCTTCAACAAAGTACTGTTACCTTCTCTCCATGCTTCTTCTATACAGTTCATTTAAGAATATCCTTTAGAATGGTTCGTTTGATTTTCCTTCCCAGTTGGTATGCAGAAAACATTTCAGGTGCTCAGCAGCAATCCTTGTCATTATAATCATCTTTAATTCTTAATTTTCATTCTTCCACAATTTAGAGCTAGGACTGGCCCTGTCAAAGCTTCTGTTGATTCAAAAATCATTATTAAAAGACTGCTTTCTACCTAAATTGCTGAAGATTTTGAGATTTTGTAAATTTCTGCCTTCTGCATCCTTCGTCTGATTCTTTCAACTCACAAACCAGTATCTGATGAGGAGTCTTCTAGTGTTACCATGGGGCACTCCTTGCCTAGGAAAAACAACATATAGGTGCAAATGGTATGCTTCATGAAGATGAGTATATCCATGTCCTTTACAAAACTAAATCTGGAGTGGAAAATCATCTATCCACCTGCTATAGACATAATTTTAGAAGAACTCTCATCACAGTGACACTTCTCCCTTACCAAACTCTAGTTCCCAAGATCACTATAGTGAAGAGCAGCAACCCACTGTTGAAAGGAAATTTACTCATTGCCAAATATTCTGATATTATAAAATTCACTAGAGACAGGAAAAAAGAAAATGTCTATCCACCTGCCAAGTGGATAGACAATAATAAATTACTTGTTTGTGAAACAGCTTTTGCTTATCTCAGTTCCACAACATCAAAATCTTTATGACTGAACTGTCGAACAAAATCATTATAATTGGCTACTTGACCTGGAGAAATTTTCAAAAATCCATTTCGTACTAGAGAAAGATAGATTCTAGGCTCTCTGACCAGCACTTTTAAATATTGGTCAGTATTGGTAATTGTGCTGTTCAGACTCCTACCCCCTTATTAGTAATCTGGAGCATATGAGCAAAAATTCTTCCATTGCATTCTTGTGGTCTCTTTGTATCCTATCAGTGAGAATACACTGAGCAAGAAATGACACTGAAACTCAGAAAGCTGTGTATTGCCATAGTTCAGGTGGGAGCAAGTATTGCAATTGCTCTTTGAGTCAAATCTATTCTCCCCAAAAAGACAAGCACTGTTACTTGTCATGAGCAAAACAAAATGAAAAAGAAATTTTTTTAAAATGTTGGACATTTAAAAATATGATTTGTTCTAATTTTTATAAAGTTTTTAAAATGTTCTGAATTCTACAACTTTGTCTGAAAATAATTTGAAAATTCAGGGCCTTTTTTTACACTTTCCCAGTGGAGGGAACTTGGTTCTAAACAGTAAAGTATTTCACTTAAGGACTGCCAGATAGAAAACAAAAAAAGGTGGAGAAGCTGAAATAAAATCTGACAGTCAGAGAAGGGATGCTCTAGCACAACCCTGACTTCCTCAACAGGGAAGATGAGGGCTCCTGTCTCTGGGAACTATTCAAGAGAAGAGAATGAGAAAGAGAGAATGGAATGAGAAAGAGAAGGGAAGTTTAATGCTTGATTTTTTAAATAGGAATGATGTTAAGTTTACCTTTGGTTCACAGCTGTTGCAGTCCATCCCTGATTCACTCCTTCAGTCCCTCAAGGACACAAGCTTTTCTGATGGAGAATATGAGAGCCCTCTATGGTACTATTTCCAACTGCAGAGCTTAGATAATTCCCTGTTTAGCTTGCTGGAGAGTCCCAGTGAGACACTGCTTCTCATTCTAAGGTGATTTCCCAAAGTTGTAGCTTCCACTATGGATCAAGCTTGCCTAACATTTCCAAATCCTCTCCTGCCTGCAGCCCAGTGTTGTTTGCCCTTTTCCCACAGATCAACTCACTCACCTCCCTGTTTGCAACCAGATCAGCTAGCCAGACAGATCCTTGTTCAGTTCCAAGTGCTATTTTCTTTTCCAACCCTTACTGATGCCCTTGGTCAGGCAAACAGTACCAGCTTCCTTGACGCAAGGGGACTCAGAGTTTTCCCAGCTGAGTCAGGGCTTTCATCACTGTTAAAATGCTCCCTGCACTAAGCTGAGTCACTTCCATTTCACTTTATCTGACAAGTGTATGTGGCTAAATGTTCTTCTTTCTTTTAGGCAAATTGTTCAGTGGTCTAACAAAGTTTTGTGTTTGAAGAATCGCTGTAAGTGTTCCAACATCTGGAAAAACCTAAGGAGAAGATAGATACATAGATACATAGATTTATAGATAAATACTGTGCAAACATGATAGAGCTAGCTAATTTGTAGTAGGTAATCTCACCACTGGAACCACCAGTGCTGTTATCAGCAGAGGACCCATTTGTGACACTGTGAAAAGATCTATCTCTTAATCAGGAGGGTAAGATTCATCTGCTATTTCTTAGGTATCTATCAAAGATCCTTAGGTTTGGGCTCCTATCCTTGGGGTTCCCCTTGCAGAGAATAAGTATTAATGAATTTGTCATGATTTGGGTGCCTGTTACTGGTTTGATCCCATACCATATGAAAGAGAAGATGAACTATCCCTTGGATAATTCAGAGCTTCACCCTCTTGGGATTGGGAATGTAATATTTAGCTGGTTAGCATTAAAAATTAATCCCAGCCTATGGGTTTGGAATTACTTCTCTAGCAACAACTAACCTGTAGTTATTTATTAAGATTTCAGCTTTGGGAAAATACCCCCTTACTTAAAGGAAAGACTCTTTTGGTTACATTACATGAAGATTGTTCAACACTTCATCTTTCCCTGAAATTGCTAGTAATCTTTCTTGACTGGGACGTTATTTCTAATAAGCATAGTATTTAAATTAGAGAGCAATGAATATCACTGCATACTCTGACTGGTAACTATAGGAAGGAAAAAGAGTAAACTTGTGTCCTGTGCACTTTATTTGGTAGGAAGTTTTACTCCATTGTGTGGACCTGTGTTTGGCATGGAGATCTCTGTTCCTGGCATGACAGCTACAAATCTATAGCATCAGATGTTTCTTTATTTGTCTGCTTTGATTCACAGTCTGAAATAATAGCTGTAGAGAGTTTACTACAATCATGCTTTATAGAATCACATAATGCTTTGGATTAGAAGGGACTTTTAAAGATCATCTAGTCCAACACCTCTGCTATGGGCAAGGACATCTTTCATTTGATCAGGTTGCTCAAAGAACCATCCAACCTGACCCTAAGCACTTCTAGTGACAGGACATCCACAACTTCTCTAGATAACCTCTTCCAGCATTCCACCACCCTCACTGTAAAAAATATCTTTCTTATATCCAATCTAAATCTATCCTATTTCCATTTAAAAACCTTGCCCCTTGCTCTGTCACTACAGGACTTAGTAAAATGTCTCTCTATGTCTTTTGGTAAGCCCCCTTTATATACTGAAAGGCCACAATAAAGTCTCCTCAGACCCTACAATTCTCTACAGGATGAAGAGCTCCAACTCTCCCAGCCTTTCTTCATTGGAGAAAGGTTCCAGCCCTCTTACCATTTTTGTATCCCTTGTCTGGTACCACCCCAGGAGAATCCTGTGTTTCCTGTGCTGAAGCAGTGAATCCCCTCCTTCAACTTTCTGGCCACACATCTTTGATGCAGCCCAGGATGTGATTGACTTTCTGGGCTGGAAGCATACACTGATGGCTCATGGCGAATTTTTTTGCCCACCAACATCCTTAAGTCTTTCTCTGCAGTGCTGCTTTCAAATCCATTCATTCCCCAGCCTACACTGATCCTTCTGATTGTCCCAACCCATTTGTAGGACTTTATACCTGGCCTTGTTGTACTTCATGAGTACAAGACCTCAAACCTCTTAAGGTTCCTTTGGATGTCATCCCTTCCTTCTAATGAATCAACTTCAACCCCCAGCTTGGTGTCATCTGAAAACTTGCTGAGGGTGGATGTATCTGTGCTGTTGATGAAAATTATAAATAGTACTCACAGATCATTGAGGAGTGCCACTCATCACTGATTTCCACTTAGACATTTACTGCAAGTCTTTGGATATGCCCATAAAACTTGTTCCATAGCCACCTAGTAGTCTATCTGTCAATTTGATCTCTCTCCAATCTAGAGGCAAGAACATCATTGGGGAAAAAAGTCAAAGATCTTACAGAAGCAACTTCCTGAGAGGTGATTTGCAGCTCTGAGTTTGGGATGAGTGGGCACAAATGCCCAGCACAAATAAACCTATATTTTAGAGTTTCATGCATGGAGTGGCCCTATGGTGCTACTTACAGAAAACTTTGGACCTTTTCCTTCTGTAATTAGGGTGTATTCTTTTGGTATTTGCGTGGAGTGGTGGGGAAAACTAAAGCAGAACAAACCAGACAAAAAACAATGGGAAAAATGTGTAAGTAAGGGATGACTGAGTGCAATCAAGAATAAAAATAAAGCTCTCTGAAAGTTAGATGTGACAGCTCTTGTACACAGGCAGTACCTTGCTGCTTTCCAGGCTGAGTAGTCTTTGTTTCTGTTGCTTGGGAAGATTCTCAAAGTGGCCACATGATGGTAGCCTAGGATCAGAGACAAGCAAGATAAATCATGAAGGTAAAGGAAACGGGGTGAAAAATTACTTGTTTTAGGCTGGAATAAATAAATAAATTAAATGAAAAAAATATTCTGGGACCTATCACCATCACACAGCCAGGAACTGATCTGTATTACATCTTCCAGATAGCGCAATATCCCTGATAAGGCAATCTAGTGTACACACTGGATAGCCCCATACTGAGAGATGCCAGGTGTCTGGAGTTCTGCACTCATGGACAAACAACAAGCAAATTTATGCTTACACTTCCTTTACCATGTGAGGTCAGCATATCATCAGCTGAAGTTGTCTATGATTTCCTCCTTTCTTCTAAAGTGAAAAACAAAAGAAGTAAGTGTTTTAAACAAATCTCCTTGTTACAGTCTCAGAGAAAAAAAAATAAGCAAAACCAGTTCTAAGCCATATCCAAATTATGAATGTAAATGGCTCTCTTCTGATACTTCACATAAAAATTTAAAAGCTGGTAAATTTAAAACAGATTAAGAAAGATTTTAGAAAAATATATATCTTTTTATTATCAATTTCTTGACTGACACAGCAGTGTTCTTTCTTGGCATAATTATGAAGAATTCCCATGTTTTAAATTAAAGATTACAAAGTTAGTCGTGTAAAGCTTGTACAATTAGTCTGGGTGTAAGAAGAATACAGATTGAACCAAAAAGTCTGTGGTAAAGCGTGCTGATCTAGCAAAGGGTACTTTGAGACTACTCTGGCAACTCCTTTCCCTTTCACCACACAAAACAAATCATCTTACAAACTCCACAGTAGCTAAGGGGAACTTTTCGTGTTGACTGGTTTGGTGAAAACGTCCATGTCTCAGTCAAACACTGATAATGAAGCTCTGAATGACAAAATGCCTATGTTGTACCCCAAATCCTCTGCAGAGGTGATCTTGAGCATTTTTTCAATTTTAAATTTTCATGAAGTTTTACATTCCATATAGATGGTTACATAACCTGTACTGAAGCATATAGTTTATTCTGTATAATATTGAAGTTTTTAACTTTTCCAATCTATATGAAAATTTTTGTAACTAAGGAAATTCACTTGAAAATAAAGTTTTTCTACCGCCTAGTTGGCTCTATCTTAATTTACTGTAACAGTTGGGGTCACAGTAAAATATGGTCATGATTCAGCTTCTCTATGCTAGAACTCCGGGTTCCAAAAGTAATTCAGTTCTGAGAATCTGCATTGCCCAGTTTCAAGAACTACAGAAGTTAGTAGACACAAAAGCCTCAACATTATCTTTATCCTCTAGTGGGACTCTTTCATTTCCTCTAAAGAGCAGCAATTAGAAGCTTTACTTCTCTCCCAGTACCTGTTTTATGAAGACAATAATTGTACTGAATAAATGCATTGGCCCATAATTCATAAGGTCTCCCAGCCTCCCAGACATTGTCACGATGCAATTTGTCAGAATTGCATAAACTTTTGGCATAATTGTGGACTTCTACTTACTTATATTTATTGGCACACTTGATGCAAGTATTCTTTTAAGAACTGTGAATAGCCAGATAATGTAACTCTTCTCAGATCAGTGCTACTATGGTTCCACATACTCTGGCACCCTGTGTGCTTCAGCTTCTCACTTGCTTCAACTAGAACTACCACCAGCTTCAGAAGACTAAGCAAATTCTTTGCCTTCACCCTGACATATTTTGGCTTGCACAGCAATTTGCTTATCCTACCAGGCTCAAAGGTCTCTTCGTTTCTGTTTGAAGTCACAACATAAAACTTTCCTGGTATGTTTATGCTGTGAAATGTTTTCTTCAATGACCTTCAGTTCTAACAGGAAGCCGTCCCTGAAGCAGAAAGGAAACCTGGACCATAAAGCTTTCCTGATATCAACCTCACCACTGACAATATAACATTTATTTTTCAGGGGGAGCTTTTTACCAGGAGACTAACACAACTTGAAATACCATTTTTCTTTGAGGGCTTCATATTATGCCTCACAGAAAACAGTTTGCTGAATGATTCTTCACATCTCTGAAAATGAAGTGGAATTCTTTGGATTCTTCCCCTTGCTATATTGTCACAGTATTTCTGCATGTCTTTTTGAATCTGTTCCCACAAGTCTTTAATGAAAAGTCTCTTGTAGAGTCTTTTATGCAAACATAGTGTGTTACTTCATCTGCTGTTAACCACAGTTTGTGCCTGGAGACCATCCATCTATTTGCATTTTGTTTGTTGTACAGAAAGCTAATCAGAAAAAAAAAAAAAAGCAATTTAAGTCTCATTCCTTTGTGACTGCATGAGAGTAGCTACTGATCATACAACCTGCTGTTTCCTCTATTCTAAACTTTTGATCTGTTTTGCCACCCAAGCTGTCCCTTTAAAGAGCAACTTTACAGTAAACTTTTGCATTTTTCCATTCATTATTGCAGGGAAGGTATCCCATCTGGGGCAACTTTACAGTCAGTGAGTGGTGAAAGAGCACCATTTAAAACTTTTTCACTCTTTGAAAGCTTGCTAAGAAAAAGTTTGCTTCCATTTAATCTGGAAATTAATTGCAGGCCTAAACAGAGATTGAAAGCAAGTTCTTTCCTGAAATAAACAAGTAGCCCAGCATTCATAGAAGTGCTTTGAAAGACAGACAGACAAACCCAATCCTGTGTGATGGGCTCAAAGTAGATAACACAGTGAGTGCATCCTTGGCCTTTCCTCAGCTTGTGGAACAAACACTCAGTGTAAAACATACCTGCAGCAGCTGCATCCATTGAGAAGGAGTGAAATCCTGCAATGACCAGAGAAAATTTAACTCTGCTTCTGTAGCACCTGTGTCAAGATTCCAAGATGGCACCAGATAAGCTGCAACACTGTGTAGGACAAGCACTTTCATGACAATCCAGCATGAAAGTTCCTCATGCTATGTTTAATGATGAGATAAAGGAAAAAAACCCCAAGCCTCAAGTGGTACTTTACTGATGCAAGGCAAAGCACCAATTTTATTACCTCTATGTTTTGTATCAGCATTTTTGCATCATGAGCATGTGTGTGAGGACACGATTTTGCAAGTACTTGGAGTGGCTTCCCTCAAAATCTCTGCAAGAGTTCACAAAACAACACTTTTGTGTAGAACACTTCTTAGTAAAATGGAAATAGTGCTGAAACTCTTGTTTTCTGTAAGACCTGCATGTTGGTCTGCAAGTTGTGCCAGTTTGTACCTTACCTAATACTCCCCACGTGAAAGTTGTTTTGTTCCTATTTTCTCAGTTTCACTTATTTCCTGAGGTTAAATCATGATTTTCGGGTTTTAGTTGCAAACAATTAATTTATTGTTTCAAGACTGAATGAGTGCAACTCATGCAGGCTCACCAGGTACCACATCTTGGAAATAATCTAAATATTAAGGTCTGGACCAAACGCAAGGACAAGGTATTTCTCTGTCACTGCTGAAAAAGGCAGCATCCCTTGTTTAATTCTTCATGATTCCACTTTGAGGTTTTAGTGAGTGGCTTCATCTGAAGGCTCGTGTTCAATAACAAATTACACAGTGGTGCTTGTGGTACTAGATCAGGTCTCATGTTCTTTCTCCTAGTTGACAAGTAGAGAGTTTGCAGCAAATGTCCAGTTGTTGAGGAGTTTGCATGTACCACTGATGGGATTTGGACTCTTTTCTGCTATGAACATTAACTTAAATTCTTTTTTTTTACCTTTTATTTTTGTCCTGGGCAATCCACCCTTCACAGCTTCAAGAAAATATGGCAACACAGTTTGTCAATAGTTCATTAAAAGTAAGTGTAGAATTAGCTGACACTTTGGAAAACAGCAATCCTGCCAATGGACTAATGAACATAACAAAAAAAAAAAAAAAAAGTCCAAGAAATTACTTGAGTATTACAGTTGTTTTCCTGTGTAATTAATCCCTCTAACAATGTTAAATCTTCTGAGAAATTCTCAGTTATTAAGCTAGAAAATAATTGTAACAGAATTTTAGATTGTGTCTCCTACACAACAGCAAGTATTTCTGACCATACCAAAAAGCTTTGACATCAGAGTGATTACATACTTACACCCCTTACACAGGAGATTTCATTCTGTGAAG
The DNA here is from genome assembly GCF_036169615.1 of Heliangelus exortis. Taxonomy (NCBI): domain Eukaryota; kingdom Metazoa; phylum Chordata; class Aves; order Apodiformes; family Trochilidae; genus Heliangelus; species Heliangelus exortis. The sequence continues at coordinate 67,557,361 of NC_092422.1, forward strand.
CTTATGGGTGTATGTGAGACTTACAGAATCTCTGAATTGTCAGAGTTTGACCTCTAGTCCATCTAGATTTTCTAGTCCAACTCTCCCACTAAAGCAGGATCTCTTAGAGCACATTGCACAGGATTGCATCCAGGAAGGTTTTGAGCATCTCCAGAGAAGAGAACCCCACAACCTCCCTGGGCAACCAGGAGGTTATTATAAGAAAAATCTATTTCTTATATTTAAATAGAACTTTTTATGTTCTAGCTATGCCCTTCATCCTGTCACGGGGACCTAAAGTTGTTTAGTCTCAACCTACACAGCATTATTGTCACCTAACTGGGCAGATTGTACATACATTACAGGAATTAAGCTTCAGGTTCACTGGTAAAAATCTATCCCAACATCACAATCCACTCCAATTTTATAGAAGTGTCTGCAACAGAAAATGGGAAATAGAACAAAAAGCCTTCCTTCTGCAACTCCTGAAGTGTCAGTCAATGTGCTAGTGTTCTGTCATTTACCCTATGAATAAAATTGAGGAATTGAGACCTGAAGAAGAGGAAACATATTCTCAAGAACCCCCCCAATTCCTCCTTTGCCCAGAAGAGCAACGAAAAGAGAGGCTGCAGGAAATGAAGCTGTACAAGATACAGACACACAGAAACAGGACAGATCTGGTCTAATTTACCCCTCATCCAAGTGAGATATAACAGATACATGTAGTAAGGCTCGTACTAGGTGAATGCTCTAAAAATCAGATTTAAATGCTGTTGTTTACTTGAATGACTTCATTTTCCTGCTAAAATTGTTTAAAGATGAGAAAGGCTGGAATCAGACTGTACTATAGGTACATGAAAAGACAGGTGCCATGTTTCTCAGTTCACAGAAAGCTGTTTTGCTGGAAAAACATCTTTCAGGACCCAAGCACACTCTTCAGTGTCAAAAGCATCGAAGATAGCAAAAAAGGCTTGGGCTTACTTATTTCAGAGCCTGCTAACACAGGCAGCTGTGTATATCCACTCCTGGGTGATGCACAACTGACTGTGCTGATCTTACACCATGTGTGCTCACATTATTGAATCTTCCTGGGATCAGGGCATGAACACAAACAAGTGGTGTGTTGATTTAGTACTCTCTATTCATTTGAAAGAGTGAAGATTTTATTCTCCTGGTCTGCAAACAGAATTCCCCCAGTCCAGAAAAATATGTACATATCAAGTGGAAAAGTTGTGCAATCTGGTGATATTGGTTTGCAACCCTAAGCAATAAGCAGAAAATAGAGTGTGACTTGAAACTGTGGTACCTGACCTGTGCTTGAGCCACAGGATAGATTCATCTACCTTTGAGGTTGTGCCCTGCACAAATGGTCATGTGATAAATGTGTGACAGAAATTATTGGGGAAAAAAAAAAAAAGTGAATGAGGTGGTGCAGAGGGTGTCCCTCTATTCTGCATCTGTTTGTCTCCTTGTAGAAAAAAAGTGTCTTATAGACACTATGCTTTTCCCCTTTACATTACAGAAGTAGAGGGTAAGGGAAATGAGTAAGACATCAGCAGGATTTTTACACCCTGTTAGATGAGCTGTTCAGTAAAACGTAATAATGAAATCACATTGTCAAAGCACACCAAAGTAGGCCACCAAGGTACTTCCACAGCTTCTGTCCTTTTTGTATCTCAGTTCTGTAAGAGCCACAGAGAAACGGGTTTTCAAGGAGGAGGTAGGTTTGGCTTTGTCTTTGTCTCTTGTTTACTTTCAGTCCAAAGGAGCTGGGGAAAAAAAATACTGCATTTTCTTTGGGCTATTTTTTTGGTTGTTAAAGTAACTGTGAGGGATGGGTGGACTCTACATGCAAATGTATTTTGTCTGATGAATGTCTTAGTCAAAATTTCGATGGTGTCATTTTTTCTACAGTCTGCAAATAATTGTATGAAAAATATTTACACTTAGCAGAGTTTCCAGTATTACTGGCTTCATCCACATAGCAGTGTTTTGCTGGTTAAGTTAAATTGTGTGTTTCAGCACTGAGGAGCATTTTCTCTTGAAAACACAGTTGAACTGGAAATGTTCATATATTAGCCCCTTACATCCATAAAGCAAAATTACTATTAAGCCAGAATGACTCCCTTTGAAGAGTACTACCTTTAGGCACCAGGAGAATGAAAGTATGTTAGTGTCTTTTCTCTTATTACAATAGTGATTTTTAAAAGTGTGATGTTTGTTGATTTTTTTTTAATTGTTACTGTTTTTTCTATTGCAAACCTTATTTTTCACTGTTTATATCATAGCAGTAGTGAGACATTGCAAGCTACATGGCTATATGTTACTTCCATAACAGAAAGTTTGGACCACCTCTAGTACTGTTCTTCTACTGCAACAATTTTTCTAAAGAGAAGGAGCACATGATACTAGCACAGGCATGAGAAAGAGGAGTAAAGGGCATTTTCAAAAAAAAAATTGCAGTTTTGAGCAACAAAAGAACAGTGGCATCATTTCTGTTTAGCACTTACATGTGGGTTCTAGATGATGCAAGAAGGAAAATGAATGAATCCTCCTGTATTCAGCTGACCAAGGTGGATAAATTAGTTTTAGAGGGATCCCTCTGGGCTGGTCACCTCAGGGCTATTGTTTCAGTGACTGGTAGGAAACAAACATAGTGAGGCCTTTATTGACCTCACATTTATCTTAAACTTGGCTGAATAAACTTGTCAGGAAAGGGAATAGACTGACTCACATGTCTGAGTGATCTTCTTGGCAGGTACTTGACACAAGCATGAATGTGACACTCTGTAGTTAATCATGGCTGTTGTGTAGGCAGTGTAATGCTATGGTTGCAGAGCTTAAGCTGATCAGCTTAAAGAGCATCAGAATATATCACTATACATTTCTTATGGATATTAAAACCTGAGGATATTGCTAAAGAGGCCAAGGATGGGGTTTCATTTGCATTTTTCTTGACCACAATGCCGTTTTAGGAGTTCCTTTCACCCTGTTTCCTGGGTTGCCAGGCAATTATTCATCTGCTTGCCTGTCCACACATGGACCAGGCTGTGATCTGAACTGAACTCAAAATGACTTTTTTCTTCTGATTTGCAGCATCACCAAGGACTTCACAAAGTCCATGCCTCTCAGGCCTTTTCACAGCACCTGTGATCATACTTCAGACTGCTGCATTTACCTCACAGTTTCTTGATGAGAAGAAAACTTCTCTATTTCTTTTGTAAATGAGGAAATGAAGTACACAGATTGGATTGACCCTTGGTCATAAAGTGAATCTGTGGCAGACCAAAGAACTGAGCAAAACTCTCCATCACCTCAGTGCAGTACAGTAATCACTAGACTCTCAGGAGAGGTTTGTAATATATATTTATATAAACTTACACACAAGTTAGATACAGGCAACTCTATACTGAAAACTTATGGAGGGTGGGGAAGGACAGGGGATGCTTAGGCCAACACCACTGTCATAAGACATGTCACTGAACTGAACTCCTGAAAAAGTTCCAGCCTTCCTCTTGGAAGAGAGGAACTTTTCCAGAAACTGAGGAGTTCTCTGACAGGAGTTCTCTATTTTTTATCTATTAAACAATTTTTTTTTATTTCCAAAATTTTAAGAATCAGCTGGTTGATACTCTTGGGACTCCTTTGCAAATTTCTGACAGCATTCCCCCTAGTGCATGCTGACTCCCCATGTGATGCGTGTTGAAGTGAATATTTCCACCAAGGCGCTCTTGAGAGATGAGTTTTAGTTTGTCCAGCTCTACTTATAGATAAGCTGCACACGCTTTGAATTCTCCTTTTGCTCATCCTGTTGGCAAGGGATGTTATAGAGACCAAAAAAAAAAACCCCCAAAAAAACCCAAGCCAAACCAAACCAAACCAAATCAATAAAAAAACCCCAAAACCAAGCCAAACCAAAAGAACAAACAAAAAAACCCCACCCCCCCAAAAAACCAAACCAAAACCCTAACCAAACAAAAAAACAAAAAAAAAAAAACAACCAAACACAACCTGCATTCACAAGTGATGAAGGAAATTAATGGGGGTCAGGCTTTCTGAGACTGCTAAGCACAGTCATCTATGAAGTAGACTTTAACTTGGGAAGTCCATAGGGCACTGCTTTCTTGTGGCTGAAAGACCATATAGGTAAAGGCTTAGTAGGTGCTTTCTCTCTTCACGTATTTTTTTCACTAGGTGTCCACTGATGTCAGAGTTTTGATCTGCTCAAAAATTGTATTGCTTTTTAAATTGGTGCTGCCAGCTACATGATCAGATGCTTGTGGGAAGATGAGGAGGAAGAGGGTTCCCGTTTGGCTTCAATGAAGCTTGGACAGGATCCAGTCACTTGTTGACATAACTGTGGAGGTTTCTGAGCTAAACCTGTCTTAGGCATGTAGGAATTTTTAAGACTAACTAGGGAGCTACATGTAAAATCAAGCAGTTGTGGTGCTTAAGGTCAATGAAACCCTCTCATGGAAATCTGTGGTCCAGTCCTTCAAGTTATTATTTTAATAGTTAAGAAGAGGTACTGCATGGTTATTATTTCCTTTGGAGATCACACATTCTAAGAGAGAAGAATGACACAGGGAATCCATTCCCCATTCCTGAATTGCCTTCTAACTTAAGAAACCTCTCAGCTTTGGCTTCAGCTTTGTCTGAACAAGCTGCAGCCTGTTTCTATCAAGATAAAATACATGCCATACTTTCCTGAAAACTGTGACATTTCTGAAGGACCAAGCTTAAGTGAGCAGTCTTAGGGTTAGGTTGTAATGAGCTGTCACACAGAACAAAGAGATGTACAAGTTTTTTAAATCCTAAATTATTTATAGGTCAGCCAAGAGTCAGAGTACTTAACATAAGCATAGGACAGAGAACTTACTTTGCAACACAAGAAGGACATGAAACTGCTAGAACAAATCCAGAAGAGGGCAACAAAGATGGTCAGAGTTCTGGAGCACTTCCACAAAGATGGGCTGAAAGATTTGGGGTTTCTCAGCCTGGAGAAGAGAAGGTTCTGTGGAGACCTTGGAGCATCCTTTGAGTACCTGAAGGGGGACTACAGGAAAGTTGGGGAGGGACATTTTATGAGGATGCGTAGTGATAGGACCAGGGGTAATGGCTCTTATCCTGAAGAGGAAAGATTTAGGTTAGACATTAGGGAGAAATTCTTTAGTGTGAGTGTGGCAAGACACTGGCACAGGAAGCTGTGGCTGCCCCCTCCCTGGAAGTGTCGAAGACCAGGCTGGATGGAGCCTTTAGCAACCTGGTCTGGTGGGAGTTGTCCCTGCCCATGGAAGGGGCAGTGGAACTAGATGATCTTTAGGGTCCCTTCCAACCCAAATATTTCTGTGTTCCTATGAGTGTATTTCCCACTGCAGACTGGACCTTGGATAAACAAGTGAGTTACAAAAGTAATTTCACAGAAACACCAAACCATCAGATCCGGAAGGGACCTCTAGAGATAATCTAGACCAACTTCCCCACTAAAGAAGGATCACCAATTTCTTTATTATTATCTTGCACTACATCACTGTATCTGAGTTGATTAAAGAGATGACTAAATCCTAGCCACATCTTCAGCATCATTAATGGTAGTTAATCCTCCTGGCTCAGTGCAGATAAAATCATTGCTATCATAAAGCACACAATTGTAAGACTCAAACAATTTGCAGTTGGATTTACTAATTTGGTGGCTAAAAATTACTAAACGAGCTTGTAGAGATCTTAATGATTTGAGTACCTATACCGTATTTCTGCAGAGTGGAAATGGGATATTATTCCTGTCTTTGCAGGCATGAATGGGACAGCCATTGAAAATTTTGTCTGTGTCATTTTTAATGTTTCATTCATGAACTGCACTTGGCATGTGAGCGAGACTGCTTCAGGAGATACTCAATATTACCTATACTGGAATACCTCAAAGTAAGTAGGTCTGTTTGAACCTATGAAACTTTAATTTCTGATCTGACATGTGATATCGTCAATATTTAACTCACTAATATGTAACTCATGCAATATGTTATATAAAGGAAAGAAGATTTCACAGAATGTCAGAATTACATCGAGGATAATCATGGAAGGCACACAGGATGTAGATTCCAGAATGTGACGATAGAAAAAAATAAAGCTACTTTCCTGGTAAATGGGTCTAGAAGTGGACAAAGCATCCAGTTGTATAAAAAGAAGATTGTTCTGTTTAGAATTGGTAAGGTTTTTTTTTTTTAAATTTTATTTCCAGTTTTATGCTAAGGGAGTGAAAAATTTATTCCTTGAAAAAAAAAGCATGCATTTTTAAAATACCGCTCCTCAGAACAGATTTTTTTTTTCCCTTCTCCCCATCCTTGATGGCTAAAAAGGCATAAGTACAAGAATGAACTGAATGAATGCAGAGACACTCTGAAATATTAAGAATTGTGACCGTATCAAATATTTATTCTCTGAAAGAAAGGCATCATTTTTTAAGTATTAACTAGCTAAGGATGCTTGAGCAGCACATAACATAATCTTATAATTTGGTTTACTCACATGATACAAAAAACAAACAAACAAACAAACAAACAACAAAGCAGATTGCCTTAACAATGTAAAAAAAACTTTCTCTTTTTAGTGGAAGAATGTTGCTAAGTTAAAATACTATTTCACACTATTTCATATGAAGACAGTATTTAAAAAAAAAAAAAAAAAAAAAAAAAAACAAAAAAACACCAAGCCTGCACAGATTTTGTGCTGAACTCGGTAGAATCTAACAAATGGTTTGTACTTTTTAATTTTACTTGCTGTTGCTGCTGATACTCCAAGCTCCTCAACTGGGGTGTTAAATCAGGAAGCCCTGCTTCAGAACATAGAGTGAATATAATAATTCTGGTAAAGCTGAATTACAGTTTTTTAAACTAATTGCTTCAAGATCCACCAGAATTTAAAAAACACAGAGTGAAGAGAACCGGTTTTTAATCAATTGTGCTTCTAACCATATTGTTGTAGAAAAACTCACCCCTCCATTAAATGTCACTGTGAACTGCACAGAAGCTTCCCATCGTTGTGAAATTCGGTGGCAACCACCTCGCACGAGTCACGTGAAAAGACTTCATTGCTTCAAATATGAAATTGTCATAGAAAACACGGTAAGAATAATTATGTCTCTTAGTACTATTTTGTATATATGTATTTCAATACACGCTACCATTCAACCACCACCCTGTTCTCTGTCTCTGTTTAAGTCTCTCCTTTTTTATATGTACTATCCCTCCTGCACATGAGCTGAGGGCTGCTGTCACTTGTGCATTAGAGCACCAAACCTAGTGATGCTTTTCACTCTACAGCTGGTCCTTAAAGGCACTGGGCAAGGGGGTCCCCACATTGAATGTCAAGAGCTATTCTAGCACATAGAGGCAAATGGGCCACAGCACCTGAAAACTTTATTATAGACAGTTATAGGATTACATCAAACGAACTCAAAATATGCTACAAAACCCCAAAGCTCCTGCTAAATTGGATAAAAACAATTTTTTTGTGTTCCTGCTGTTTCTTGATGAAGTTAGGTCAGGACCTTCCTTCTGTGGTTTACCTCTCTACAGTTCCCTGTGCCATCTGTCTTTCAGAAACTCAGACTGAGTTTTTTCTTACTTCTTGTAGTCACCACTAGTGCTCAGTCAGGTTTATGGTATGGTATTACTACACTGGTCCAAAGAAGCAACACATGCTGTAAATTAGGATGTGCTGCAAGAGCTCTTAAGTAACTCCACTTGGGCCCCATACTTTCCACACTGCCCTCTGTCTATCTAACCTTGCCTTCTTCTCCTGTTGCCCCAGTTTACTGACAACAGTGTGATCTTTCTGAAGGATTTTGGGTCTATATTTAGCTAAAGCATACTCAGTAAAGCATACACACTCAGAATGGTTGCACCACAGCTGGAGCAGGGAAATGTAAGGGGCAGTACATACAGCATCTCTTCATTGCAGTTTTATCAAGTATGGTACCCTTTCTTTTTAATTTAAAATTGAATCAGACAAGCATGTCTTTGAATAAAAGTAAATATTATGTCCAGTTGTTGGAGCAGTGTATCCTGGTCCTCCAGCTCCTAACTGTAAACTTGTTATTATGCATTTCAGCAATTGCAATATTTTGAACATTTGGATGAAGACAGGCAGTAGTATTCTATCCATCAAAATTAAGATCTAAAGCATTTGCAGAAACATTTGGGTGTTCATCTTTTTGAACAGTAAAAATTAAAAAAGAAAAAAAACAAGGAGACATAACTTAGTTAAATTAAGTCTTGAAAAATGTAAAAGCTACACAGAGAGAAGTTTTAATGGGAAAAAAATAATGCCCAAGTTAACTAGTAATTTTTTAGATACTTTGTTTTCTGAAGGTAAAATATACAATTTTAATTACAAGGGAATCTGAGCTTTTTTTTTTTAGGTTCTTTAATTGTCAGTTCTGCAATTAAATTTAAAGGGTATGCTATTTCAGATCACCAGTGGTGAGGAAAACCTTTCAGTGAAAGAACAGCTTAACTTCACAGTCTTTAAAAGAACCTTTAGATGCCTGTAAAAGGACCCTGAAATGCATTTAAAAGAAAGCATTTAAAATAGTAAATGTACATTCTTTTATGAAAATCAAGCTTTTATAAGGCAGGAACACTTCTTTTATAGTAAAAAAAAAAAACAAATAAAAAACAAAAAACAAAACAAACAAACAAACAAAAAAACCCCAAAAAGCAAACAAATAAAACCCATCAAAAAACATATAATAATTTTTTTTTCTCTTGTTGCTAGGCTGATCCTGAGAAAAACATCAAAACCACATCTAAAACAGTAAGTGTTATTACAGTATCAATCAAATATTTATGCTAGGTTGAAATGTAGAGCATTTAGAGAAGAAAATCTAGGTTTTCAAGAAGGCTCCATATTCTTCTGAGAAGGGTTTCACAATATCTTGGATTTTTCCCTTCTGTATAATCTGGCTGTGAAACTCCAAATCAGTTTTGAAAAAATCCACAGTGAGGAAATGCCCAATCTGTAAAGAATTGCCTTCTAGTAGAACAAAACATTTACAGAAAATAAACTATTCTGGTTTTGGTTGTTTTATTTTCTCCAAGTCTCATCTTTTAGCAGAGGCTGAGGAGCCAGGGAAGCATACTGCAAATGTCATCTTTTTATCACCAAAATGTTCAAACAAAAGGAATTAAGATGGAACAAACTAACTTATGAAAGGATGATTTTTTAGTTGTTACCTGATACCTTCTTAATATCTGTACATCTAGAGAATAAAAAATTCTCAGTCTGGTTGTTTTGCATTTAGGAAAGAAGCATCATAGGAAACTCCTACATATTTGAGAGCTTCAGTGCAGAGAAAAGGTACAGTGTCAAAATCAGAGCAACTGACAATGGCTGCTTAGTGAGCTCACACTGGGGAGAGTGGAGTGCACCAGTAGAGTTTGGTAAGAATGAAAATCCCTTCACTTAATTTCCCCTCAATTTTTACTTCTCTGCCTCATTTATTACTTCTTATTTACAGAAGGAAACACACTGATATTTGCACAGTAATTTGCTAGGATGAGAAGGAACAAAGAACTGGCATATGTCTTGATACGAGGGAGGTCTCCAAGCACCCTGGTGTCCATGCACACTTCTTTCTATGAGAACTAACTGACTAAAGAACTTCTGTTCTGAGTTCTGTTGCTAGCTCTTTTCCTCCATCCATTTTTACTTCTGATTTTGTATATTTCTCTCTTCTCCTGTTGCTTTCTGTCACCTTGGATTTTGAAGCCTCAGTTCCTTACAGAATGCTTGGAAAAGTCTCTAGTTACTTTAGACAGTCCACATACTGCCAGACATTCTATTCAGTCACATGTTACAGGGAAATTAATTGCTAAAGAAAAAGCTAAAGCTAAAGAAAAGCTAAAGAATCAGTCCCTCCATACAGCCAGTGCTTGACACTGTGATGCAAAGCAGATTGCTGTGCAGTCATTCCTGTTGTGGGATATTAATCAACACTTTGATGATTGCTTGTCTTTCAGGAAAGGAACAACTTGGATCTACTTTGTCATATAAGTTATTTCTGTTATCAATACTGGTAGCAAGTCTGGCGCTTTTTCTCTGCACAGTGTAAGCCTGATTTCTTGTGCATATTTTTTCTTGTGTATTTTTTTCCCTGTAGTTTTAAAAACACTTCTTTCCCCAACATAAAATTTCTTTCTTTTAATGGAGAGGATGGAAGGAGAAAATTGACACTGAACTACAGAAGGAGACAGGACCTGCTGGACTTTCCTCAAGTGGGGTCTATATTTCTGATTCCCATCCTTCTTATCCACTTGTTCAATATAACACAACACTTTCCAATACTGGGGAAAAGGCTTTATATCAGTGCAATTTTCAGACCCTGCAATGTAGATGGGTGGTACATCAAATCGTTTCCTTTTTAGAAGATATTTCCCTTTCAGATATTAAAAAAACACAACTTCCTATGATTCTTTAATAATTCATAAAATAAATCGTTATAATCTAAATTCTGAAGAAATAATGATACCATTGTCTTAACCCTACATAGTTTTTAATTACTCTTCTGGTAATTTTTTCATAAGAGGAAGAAAATAATACCATAGGACCTCTAGTATGTGTTCCTATTTTTACATAGTAAGTCTTTTCTTCATCAACACTTTTTGTCACTTTAGAAGCATTTATTTGAAAAAAACATCTGCTACAGTACCACAGCCAAGGTACCCATTCCACGAGCTCTCTCCAACAGATTTTCAGGTATGTTTTCTTTACATTTGTCTGAAATAGGTTATAAATAAGAGTCCATTGTAGTCTCAAAGGTATGACTTCTGTGTCAGAAAGATGCACAGAAGCCAGGATAATTTTTATTTCTTTTTCTCATTCTTGGGGCACTGAAAGAACAGGTCAATATGCAAATAGTTCTTCTGGTTTTCCTTTTCCCTTCTGAAAAAGAATTGTCATCAGTCTATGTGGGGCAGTGGAGAAAATACACAATTTCACCTTGCCCTTCCTATAAGCCATATGCTATCCTAGAATAGTACTGATCTTAAGCTTCTCAGCATAATAATAATGCAGAATAAGACTGTTTGTCAGTGATAGTGAGAGAACAAACAGAGAAATCTACTACTGGACAAAAATAGTTGTGTCATAGCAGATATTTAGACCCATGTAAGTACATGTCAGTGATGCTGAGGAGGGAAGATTTTCTAGGGAATGGAAAGCAGAGTGTACAGCAAGATGCAGAGAGATTCCAGCTTATGTGGAGAGCTAGAGAGACTCATGAGAAGAATAAGGAACAGACAGACATTGCAAGTAACAAAGGACAACTGCCCATTCAGAGAGCATGTTGCAAAATTTACTGCAATTTGGGAAATCTTTTAAGTTGGCTCTGGATAGTTCTGGAAGCTAGAATGCATCTGCAAGGCCACACTGGTTCACTGGTGAGACTTTATAAATACTTTGGCTTTCTGTTCCTTTGTCATGTCAACTTTTTCATGTTTAAACAATTTGAGTTTTCTGGCTTTTGAGCTGATAAGTCTTTTTTTCCTCTTCTGAAAGCTTGTTATGGAGAGAAGACCTAGACATGTCTGCTTCAGTCCTTTCATTGACAGAGTCCTACTTTATAACAACAGTTGTCTGAATGACAGGAGATTCTCAAAAATTGCAAACTCGTGGCTAATTTCATGCATGAAATACTAATGAAATATTTTACTCTTCATTTTATAGGCAGAATATATGAATCAACTGACAAATGATGAAACTGAAGAAATATTGGTTATTGAAGAAGTGACATAATGTCATACAAGCAAAATGAGCGACTTGAATTTTTTCAAATATATGCGTATTGTTGGCATCCATTTACAGGTTTTTCATGTTGTCTCTGCTTACAAGCAGAGGCAATAATGTTGCCTGAAGAGATGATTCCTCAAGACCCTTTCTTTAAATGCTTCTTTGTATTTGAATGAATTTTCCATAAATAATTTTAATTGTTTTTACTTCTTTTGCTTTTTCTTATGATGAATATTCTATAATGTTTCAGAAAAAATACTTTGGAAGTTATTATACTCTTTTTCAGCACCATGTGAAAGAGTAAAATAAGAACTGTGCTTAAGAGGTGTACTCTTATTCATGATCTCCAATGATCCAGAGCTTTGGAAAGGGTACAAATAAAATTGGAATAAAATAAAATATTAAAAAAAACCCAAACAACAAAAAACCACTACACTAAAACCCAGTTAAGATTAAATCTGTTAAAATTATCTTTTGCACATACAAAATGAGTGCTGTTAAAGAGCTCAGGAGACATTTTTTTCAGAAGTCTATTTGTTTCCTTCAAACTAGATTGCTATATCCTTCAGTACAATACACCCCAGATATTGCTCACAGCCATTCAAAACCAAAAAATATCCTCCTACTTTTCATCACATCTCATCTGTGGTAGATGAAAGAAAAAAAGCTTCAAATAAGATTAATAACAGATAGCAGATAATTATGGGGGGAATGAGGTAGGAAATTTTGGAAATTGAACTTTTGACCTCTTCAGAAGGAGCCTGCCACTTGCTAATTGCTAGTGGTGCAGGCTGGTTGTTTGATTTGTGGATACCTGGACAAAACAGAAGCTGCATATCTTGAACCATCCAATTGGTAAGAAAAATACATTAATTTGGAGGCACTGTGTTTTTGTGGATTAATTATTTAGATTGGAAAAAACAGGGTTTAGAGGCCATTTATAACAATGAAATCCCCAGTGCCATGCCAGTGTCCCATATCTTATCCAGCCCATGCATGCCTCTACATCTTTATATCCTTTTCTGTGTCTTGTCTTCTAAAAACCTCTGCCATCATTCAGACCACTACTGCATCAGTGCATTAGAGTTGTAAAACCTCGGTGGTGCCATGCAAAGCAAAAGAAAAAGTAAAACAAATTATCCATGAGACACCTTGTTAAACAGAACTACAAACAGTTCAACAGAAGTTTAAGACCAAGCCTGACGAACTTCAGCTCTGAGACCTTGCAAGACTTTTGCAAAGTTTAGGGCCTGTTACTACCAATGGCAATGACATCTTACAGAGCTGAGTGATTACTGGATCTTCTCCATCCTGCTTTACTCACAGCTGATCAAGGTGCATTTTTTCACCTCTTTTATCCCCACTGCTTTCACTATGAAAGCTGCTGAGACTGCAAAGCCATTCAGAAAACTTGTTTATTACCAGCACTCTGATAGAAATGCCAACAATCCTCTCCATGAAACAGTGGAGGTGGGAGTGGGAGTGGGATTAAGGTATCCCTTTCCCAAACCTGGGCAAAGAGCCAATATAACACTTACTGGGGAAGGATGTAAGCCACCAGGTAGCTGAGATGCTCACATGAATATAAATCCTTTATTCTGGTCTCCTAAGGCAGTTCCTCTGTTCTGTGGAAAAAAACATTTGCTAAAAAACAGCCAGATCTTGCAGCAAGAACCAAAGAGAGGGTCTTGTGTCCCATTCATATTTTTGTAATGTATGGAAAAGCTGTAACCCACTAAATGTTCTTGTGAGCAGGCTTATCGTTTTTTGAGCAGTAAATAATTACTGTTGAGCTTTTGGGACTGTTAAGAAAGGTTGATTTTAATCTTCTTCCTGCAGTGACACCCTGCAGAACCAAAAGTTTCTAAACAGCCCTAGTGTCTTTGCCTGGCTTTCTCTTCTCTCTCTTCTTTCACTTTCTCTTCTCATTTCTCTTCCAGCTCCTGGGTAATAGCAAGGTTGCTCAGCACACTCTTCAAGACTCTAAAAAATAATAGACTTCAGTAGAACCATCAATAGCACCATATGAGATGGCAGATTGTTTTGTTTTGTTTTGTTTTGTTTTCATTTTTGAAAGCCTCAGGTGAAGACTTGCCCTAAATACAGGCAAACAAAGAAATCCCCTGGGTAGGCCAGTTCTTTGTTTGTGGTAACAACACTGTCCTTGTGGGCTCTTTGGATTGTCTTGCTTCAGTATATTCCAGTTGAAATCAAAAAGTCTCCAAACCCCAAAACCTCAAACCCCAGACTTCTTCATTTTATTATAGAGGTGCATAATATGAGGCAATACCAGAAAGCACAGTGTTCCTCTAACTGCCTGATACACAAGCTCAGAAAGTTTTCAAAGTGGAGCATAGGGCTTTCCCTGGGATGCACAAGTAGCCACACAATTGAGAGTTCAACTGGGGAAAGAGAATCCAGTGCTGGAGAGATGTAATAGTCCTAGTCCCCCCATTGCAGATATATAATAGGGATAACTCAAAGGCTGCAAGCTGACAGCCCTTCCCAGGATCAGATTTAGGCACAGGAACTTCATCCAGGAGCAGGGGGAGGGTGTGAGGAGTCCTCCCCCTAAGGAGGAAGGAGCAGCAGGAACCTGTGCTGATGAGCTGAGCACAACCCCCATTACCTGTGCCCCTGTGCTGCTGGCAGGGAGAAGGTAGAGAGCCCAGGAAGAAGGGAGAAGGAGGGGAAGATGTTTCTAAGATTTGATTTTATTTCCCATTATCCTACTCTGATTTGATTTGTGGTAAGTCAAACTAATTTGCCCAAGTAAAGTCTGTTTTGTCCATGATGGTAACTGCTAAGTGATGTCCTTGTCCTTATCTGGACCCATCAGACTTCCATTGTATTTTTTCTCCCTCTCCAGTTGAGCAGAGGGAGTGATAGAGCAGCTTTTTTTTGGTGAGGCTTCAGTTTCAACATACGAAGAAATGGAATTACTTTACACAGATTATAGATGTCCATATTAAGCAAATTATTTTGTTTTATGTGAAGCAAAGCCTCATAGGGTATAATATGTAAAAGGAGCTTTTCATGTTTTATACTGTTAATAGCAACCCTCTCCTTTGGAAAATGCTGTGACCTGAGAAGTGAACAAATGCTTAGCAACAGGCCCTGGAGTGGCTTTTTGTAGTTGGATGATTACTAGCATTTTTTTTTTTTTTTTTTTTTTTGTCTCATTTTGCAGTGGTCTGGGGTCTGGTTTTTGGTTTTTTTTTTGTTGTTGTTGTTTGGTTGTTTGCTTTTTCTGACACTAGAACAAATGAATTGTGAAAAAAAAACCAGTTTTTGATACAGATGAATCTTATTTGAAGGTATTATATCCAAGACCTGAAATCCCCATTTTCCACAGGCTTAATGAACTTCTATGTTTTTCATTGTCATCTCCCTGAGGGCTCTCATAGACCACCCCTGCCCAGCCACAGGACCCCACGTCAGCCCCCCAGGGACCATTATACTCTGCCCTAGTGATTCCACAGCAGAACTTGTCTCTGACCCCCTATGGCTCTTCCCAGCCATTGGTCCCTCCAAGCCGGATCCACCCACATCCTGTCCAGACCTTGGCCCATCCCTGTCCCCAGGGAGGTGCCCTATGCCTGAGGCTGGGGCTGCCCCAGTGACCCCCCCCTGCCCCTGCTCCTAGCTGGGGGCTGGACAGGCACTGACTGCTAGGTCCTGACCCACCCTGGGGATCCCCCACTGCTTGCAGCCCCCAGAAAGGATCATATTGAGAGATGCTTTGTACCATTCAGTACTCTTTAGGGCTAGGGAGAAATACCTGTAATGGAAAAGCTTCTTATGCACCTGCTTGAATCCCAAGCACTGGTGGACTCTGTACAAGAGAAAGGATAATTTAACCAGCTAACTGCTTGTTGATGTTGTATGAATTCATAAGTTGTGCAACTATGTGAGTTTAGTAAGAATCTGGAGGGAAGTGATCTTATCTTGCAACACTTCCGATGAACAAGTTCCCCAAAACACAGGCAGCAAAGGCAAGGGAGACAGCCTTATTTATAGCAATGCAACCATTTAAACTACATTTCTTTCCATCTTCTCTGAGCTTGAAGACTATGACAGAAAAATAAATGAGATAAAGACATTTTGAAATAGAAGGTAGGTCCGTCTTGGTCTTTCTGACTATTTTGCTTGCTGAGGTCACTGAGACTTCAGAAAGTCCAGGGCTGGAGTGGTGATGTCTCAGACAAAATCCAAAAAGCTGTCAGAGGAATCCATGCAACTAAGATGAATGAAGTTTTTGGAAATGAAGTACCAGCTAAGGAAGTTTCTAGCTACAAGTTTGATTTTCCTAAGCTATTTGGTGCTGAATTGGTAGAAGCTCAGCACTGTTCTTAGATCAAAAACATCCTTGAAAGTAGATGGACTAATGCCCTCACCAACTGACCATACTCACTACTGAGTAATTTGAGTTGATTGATATTGTTGGGACCCATTTTGCAGCTCTTTACCCACCTGCCTGCCATCTGTCCATCTTAATGTTTGGATACTACAGACAGATAAATAATCTTTAGACCCTAAGATAGCAGTCATCAGCTGTATGCTTATAAAGTTTGTACAGTTCTCCAGAGATCACCAGTTTTATGAATCATCACACAAATTGTTTTTTACAGAATAGGACAAGTTGTTTAAAGTTGCTACTGCTTATTTCAACATTTCTCAGAATGCTTGGCAAGTCTATTTAATCTTTCCTCCCACCAGAACTGAGAGATGATCAGATGATGCAGAAGAAGTCAGATGAGCAGATCAGAGCAGACACATGCAGAGCAGAGCGGTTCTTACTGTCATCTTTCACTGTGAGCAAGTTTCATTGCTCTCTGTTTGAAAGAAGGAAAAGATGGTTGCTCCTCTTGCTCTCATCTTCATGACCCAGTGGATGCTGATGATCACCCAGTTTTGTGTGTTGGCTGGCACTGTTCCAACTGTGAGTACAACACTTCCATGGGGCAATCATCTGAGGTTGAGCATAATTTGCTTCTCAGTAGGGGTGGGTGTGCTTAAGTTGCCTCCAGTATTAGATGTAGAGCTAAGTAGTAGCATCTGCACCCAAAACTCTGAGAATCAGTCCTGCATCTTACTGATTCTATTATGTGACATTTGCAGCAGAGATGCCAGATTCACCTTAATGCTGAATCACTGGAAAATTAAGCTGAGTTGGATGGGCAGCATAAATTTCATTGAAGCCTGGTATTCAGTGACCACGGGAGATTTTATTGATACTGTAGTGGTAAATCTGCTATGTAAAGTTTTATAAAGATCAGTCTTTACACTTCCTTCTTTTTCTTTCCTATCCTCAGGTACCTAACAAAAATATCCCTGAGAGGAACAAAATAGCCTCTGTTTTAGCAGTTCTTCCTAGTTTTTGTTAAGGACTAGCTTGGTACAAAGACATATCTGTCTTTTATGACCATTCTTGAGAAATTCATGTCTTCAGAGGGCTCTTGTGGAATCAGGACCTTGTTGGGAGTGATGTATAAGATTGCCTCTTTCCCTGGCTAAAGAGGAACTTTCATGAGAGGCACTTCATGCTGTGCAGATGAGAATTTTTAATTACAAAGGACAGACTGAATTGGTCTGAATCATGGTCTGAACATGAATCCTTACTGATTTACCTAAAAACATGATATAAGCATTCAGAGACATCAGAGATGCATTTATGTGCTTGCTCAGGGGTGATTAGTGTGACACAGATGCCTGTGAAGAAACATATTTCTGGAGTGCCAGGTACATTAATGCAGTCAAAGATTGGTTTGGACTTCAAGGAAACTTTTAACATCGTAGTTCAAGCTCCTTGCTATGAGAAGAGACACCTTACACTAGACCAGGTTGCTCAAAGACCCATACAACCTTATCCTGAACATTTTCAGTGACAGGTCACCCACAGATTCTCTATATAACCTATTCCAGCTACTCACCTCCTTCATCATAAAATGTATCTTCTTTACCTCCAACATAAATTTACCCTCTTTCAGTTCAAAAACATTGCCCCTTGCTCTGTCACTGTGGGCCCTGTTAAAAGGTCTCCCTATGTCTTTTTTGCCAGTCCACTTTATACACTGAAAGAGCACAATAAAAACTCCTCAGAACCTAATTTTCTCCAAGCTGAACAACCCCTATTCTCTCAGCCTTTCTTCAGAGAAATGTTCCAGCCCTCTGATCACTCTTGTGGCCCTAGTCTGGACTTACTCTTACAGGTCCATGTCTTGTTCTGCAGACCCCAGAGCTGGATGCAGTAGTTGAGGGAGGGTCTCACCAGAGCAGAGGGAGAGAATCAACTCCCTCAAGTTGCTGGGGGGCCACACTTCTTTTTATGGAGTGAAGGGGGTGTTTGGCTCAATGAGCACACATTGCCAGCATATATCCACCAGTATCCTTACATCCTTCTCCACAGGATTGCTTCCAATCCATTCACTCCTTCATCTGTATTGGGATTAGGATTGCCCTAACCCAGGTTTAGGACTTTGTACCTGGCCTTGTTGAACTTCATGAAATTTATATGGGACCACATCTCAAGCCTGTCAAGATCCTGTCTTAGCTTTAGTGTCATCCACAGTTTAGTGTGTACTCATGTGCATTCATGGCTCTCCATGTCATTAATGAAGACACAAAATTTTATTTGTCCCAGTATGGACCTTTGAGAGACACTGTTACTGGTTCCACTTGGACACTGAGCCATTGACTACTGCAAGTCTTTGGATGCGCCCATCCAGCCAATTCCTCATCATCCAGCAGTCCATCTGTCAAAACTGTACCTCTCTATTTTAGAAGCAAGTTTGTTGTGGGAGACCATGCCAAAGGTATTACAGATATGCAGGTGGATAACATCTGCTGCTCTTCCCTTATCAACTGATGCAGTCATTCCATTGCCAAGGAGCATCAGCTTACTCAGACACAGTTTGCCCTTGCTGGTGTCATGTTGGCTGTCTCTTATCACCTCTCTGTCTTCTCTATGTTCTAACATAACTTCCAGGAGTTGCATGACTTCAGCAGGCATGGAAGGAATCCTGACCAGTTGGTAGTTTCCAGGATCCTCCTTGAGATCTTTTTTAAAATGAGTGAAATATTCACTTTTATGAAGTCACTGGGGACTTTGCCTGACTGCCATGACTCTTTAAATATGACAAAGAGTGGCTTGGCAATTACATCAGTCAGTTTCCTCAGGACTCTGAAGGAGGAATAGTATGCAACTCTTTGGGTCCCATGGACTTACATGTGTTCAGGTTCTTCAAGTGGTCTCAGACCTAACCCTCTCTTGTGATGGGAGGTATTCTGTTCCCCCAGTCCCCACCTTGAGATTCAGACACTTGAGAGGTGTGGGAATAGTGATTGCCAGTAAACACTGAGGCAGAAATTTGCTAAGTACCTCATCCTACTCCATGTCAGTTGTCACTAGTTCTTCTGCCCTGTTGTAAGGGCAGGTATAATTGCTGTAATCTTTCTGTTCTTACCAACATAGGTGTGAAAGCCCTTATTAATATTTTTCACATTCTCTGTTGCCAGATCAGATCCAAACTTCAGCTCTACTTCAGATCTAAATTTTTCACAGCAAACAGGAGATCTAGAACTCCCATCTTGAGTGAAGTGGTTACTTGAGAAGTGTCATGATTTCACAAAAAGGCAACTTTTGCCTCTGATTTAGTCTGTTTTCACTGCTCACAAAAAGAAGACAGCAAGTTAAGCCTTTCCTACTTCTTTCTTACTGCTACCTAACACTACCATCAGGTTTTTTGGAGGGAAGCACTGAACTCTTCACCTTACAGTGGCAGAGGTTCATTACCCAAAATGAGTTCTCAAAGCCTGGGAAGACATCAATAGCTACTTCACTATTGTAGATTTCCCACTGTACCCCCCAAAATCAAGGACAAGCTTAAACCCCTTCTACAGGGAGCTGCACTATTTAAACAAACAGTTGAAAAACTAAAATTTAAACCTTCTGCACAACATTTTTCAGGGAGAGAATATGAATTGCACATTTGGAAATATAGCACCTCCTCTGCACAATGGGGCCAGCTTTTCTGTTACAACACTGAACATGAATGGCACATACTCAAGCATCTGCAGATCTATTCCTCAAGGTAATTCAATAGACTTTGGAAAAGGATTTGCCTACTTCCATTAGTCTGGGGGTAAAATAAATATGGAACCCCATCATTCTTGAATTCATCTGCTTCCTGTAGGATGATCAGGTGCTAGTTCATAGTT
Organism: Heliangelus exortis; assembly: GCF_036169615.1. Classification (NCBI taxonomy): domain Eukaryota; kingdom Metazoa; phylum Chordata; class Aves; order Apodiformes; family Trochilidae; genus Heliangelus; species Heliangelus exortis. The sequence continues at coordinate 67,577,347 of NC_092422.1, forward strand.
TTATGGCAATGTTTCTGTGAGAAAATAAAAAGAGGCTTCCTAAAGCTAGTCCTTTCCTGGTACCATCTTTAAATAGTGAATTGTCTTTTAATTGTTGTGTTAATGGTTTATTAAGTGATTTGAATGTATCTAAAATATGATTTAGAATCCAAGTGAAGCAGGTTTCTGGCTTTAGTTTGGAAATTCTTCCTTGAGAAATCTGTGATACCTTGAATTTTGTCATGGTGTTGTTATTCATGGTACAATGCCCAACACTTTGCAATGTCCCATCCACAGGAATAAAAGGTCTGGCAGAATGTACACTTCTTTTTATGAGAGGAGTAATATACAAAAAATGAGACCTGTTCATTCAATCTGTATGGAACTGACATATACAAAAGATCACTATTTCCTTCCTCATCGAGCTCAAAGCATTTGCTGGTGCCTTATGAAAGGAATATCTTCCATTGTCACTCCCTAAAAGTAGTCAGGTCATTCCCAAACCAAGCAACAGCCAATCTGGAGTTGTAGGTGCCTAATGTACCTAAGCACATGCTAAGATCACACAGCTCAGAGCAGTCTCATGATTTTTTCCTCCTCACAGATACTCCTGTGTTTGCAGGCATGAATGGCTCAGCCATTGAAAATTTCTCCTGTGTGATTTTTAATGTTTCCCTCATGAACTGCACTTGGCAGGCAGGCAGGGATGCTCCAGCAGATACCCAATACTTTCTCTACTGGAAGAACTCGAGGTAAGTAGGTCTGCTTGAGCCCAGGGAAGCCTGAATTCCCATTTCAAACATCACACTGTACTTATTTCACTGAAATACCTTGCAATATACAGATATGACGATGCAGCAGAATGTGAATCTTATATTAAAGATGAAAATGGCAGGAATTTGGGATGTAGATTCCAGAATGTGAAAATAGAGATTGAAAAAGCTTACTTCCTGGTGAATGGGTCTAGCAAAGACTCCGTTATCCAATTCTATGACAAGTACATTCAGCTGTATAAAATTGGTAAGTAAATAATTCATTTCTGCTTTAGTCTCATTATTGTATGAGGGTAGTAGAGCATTTAAACCTTAAAAGCAAGCAAGTAATCTGTCTGAGACTTGAAAGTAAGACACTATGGCCTCCTCAAGAAAACATATTCCCCAAGTAAAACAACAGTGAGGGAAAATACACAAGAAAGCTCCACAGCCTCAGATTCTTTAGCAAGGTACTCTTACTCTTTTTAGACTTTTCTACAGCAAGGTCCACAGGACTTGAGAGGTTGTTCTTCCCACTGCTGTCTTTCCAATGATGCAGAAAGACTTTTCAAAAGAGGAGACTTTTCAGGACAAGTTTATCTGAGCACTGATTTCTCTTTCTCATTGTCAGCATACATCAACACTACCCCCTTGATTAGAGAAATTAATACATGTACAAAATACCCTAAGTTTTCATACCTTCTTTTCATATGGTGATCTACTTGGCAGCATCTTGTGCAAGTACTTTCACTGTGGAAAAGCCTTTCTGTCAAAGTCCCACTGTTTTTCGTATTGCCCCCCAAAAAATGGACAAACAAAGTTTCATTCCACAAGAAGGAACTGAGATGTGATATCCTTCATGGCAAATGGAATTAGACTGTTCTTGGACCAAGCAGACCATCACAAATAAACCATTCCTGCCTCTAAATCTTGATGTAAAGCAGCAGGCTAGTGAAACTAAGTTTTCCCATATAAGCCTTTTATCAATCTTTCTGTCATGAGAGGCTGCATTTTGCTGGTACAATAATCAAGTCCTTGGTAATGATCAAAATATGAAAGTCTTCGTATTTTTGCTCACAGCTGTGAATTTAGGGGGGAATGCTGGCCATTTCTGAAAACTGAAGTGTCACTCTAAAATTTGTATGGCTAGTTTTTGGTAGGGGGAAATACACTTCATAGTTCACAACATTTTCACGTTACAGAAGTATAGTGTGAGGAGGCTTGAAGAAAGAAATTACTTTTGGATTTCTTATATTGGAGTTAGCATCAGCTTCTTTCTTCTGCAGTTAAAAATATTCTTATAGAAAGATCTTACTCATCTAGAGAAGTAAATGGAGGCAGTTTGAGTCTTTGTATGCTCTTAGGTTATGTTCCTTGGCTTAATTACTGTTTTTTCTGATCTGAGGGACAGGATTTAAAGAACTTCAGTCTTTCAATTATTTCTAGCATCATTCTTATAAAAAATAGATTCAATTTAGTATCTTTCTTCATAGGAACTTTACTTGCATTATAAACTCTTTATCAAAGCAAGAAGAGATTAAGTGATTTCAATTATTTGAATTATTGGTTATGTAATTTCAGAAAAGCTCATGCCTCCATCAAATATCACTGTCAGCTGTGATGAAATTAAAACTGATTGCCTAATTCAGTGGCAACAACCCCAAATAAGCCATTCTGGCAAAGACAAGTGTTTCAAATATGGAATCAACATCAAGTACAAGGTAAGAAAAAATTCTTCACCTACATTTCAGCAATGGAGATACTGGAGATTGGTTGACTGTGACTGCGTGGGATTAAAAGGAGCAACATGTTTAATCAGGACTTGAACATATCACAGCTCTGGCTGTCACAAAACTTGGAAAAGTCACTTATTTTACTAAAACCCATTGGATCTGTCCTGAATTGGCTTCCTTCAGTGGTGACTGCATCTTTGTGAAAGAGCAGAGCTCAGCTGTAAATACTACCCAGAGGACAGGGTGGATGGGGCTTTGAGCAACCTGGTCTAGTGGGAGGTGTCCCTGTCTGTGCAGGGAGGCTGGAACTACATCATCTTTAAGGTCCCTTCCAATACAAATCTGTCTGTAACTCTATGAAATGTGCATCCAACTAACAAGTAGGAGTTGATGGAATGTAAATAGCTTATCCAGATATCATAATATATGTACAGATATCATATATAAGTGAGCATATATATCTAATACTTAGAATCTTGGAATCATAGACTGCTAGGGTTTGGTAGGGACCTCTAGAGATCATCTAGTCCAAGCCCCTTGCCACAGCAGGATCACCCAGGGTAGGCCACCTGTTGCTGCAAGATTTGAAGCTGTATAATGTTAAACAAAAGGAAAATAAAAGTAAGAGAAAGCAGAAAGTCGTGTGAATAATCACAAGTTACTGAGGGAATCATTTAAGCTACTGAAAATCAGATTCAGGTCTTGGCTTTAAAAGTCTTTTTGCAGCAATAGGGAAGGACCGAGTTTGCTGTGCATCACTGGGAGAGCAGACCGAAACTCCTGGAACTGTGGCAGAACTGCATCAAATGACCACAGGGTGGCAGAGAGCAACTACTAAGAAAAAAACCTGTGCTACAACTAGATTTAGCCTAGATTTAGCGCCTAGTAGTACATTGAGGGCGTTTCATAGATTTCTGTTATTTGGAACTACTAAATCTGGATCGTCCTTGCTATTTCATAGATGAGTTTTCTTGCAAGCCCAGTTACCTGTGACCAAACTGTATTACTTCTGTGAATCCCTGGTCCACTGAGGCAAAGAACACTTGTAGAAAACCCTGTGTGAAATGGGAATAAAAGTGCATTGTAGTACCTCAATACATAGTTCTTAAGGTTGTTTAACTTTGCCTGAAATTCTTTTTGTAAAGAGGATTCAATCCACAAGTAGTCTGAATTGCCTACCATTTTTAAAATAAACACTTGCACTTTTCATCTTACTAATTATGTCAAGATCCAGTAATTACTGTACTGCAAAAATTATTGCTTTTCTGCTGTCAGGTGTGACCTTGTAGTGTTTTACTAATACACGATGACCAGAATATGTATTGTACTACAGTTAGCCTTTAAAATATACTTTCACATTGGAAATTACTTGCATGGGGAGCAAACAAATTGTAACACCACAAGTAACATAATTTCAATCCCATTTTTTTATATCTTACACTAATAAACTGAATAATTTTGGATTCTTCTTCACCAGTCTTTTAAATTAAGGCCTTGTTGGATATTTTGGAATCCTGAAGGCAAATATTACCTGCAAAATCTGTGCTAAAACCTACCAAATGTCATGATTTTCCCTTGTCACTAGGTTCACCCAACTCAGCAAACAGGCCTGTATTCTCTTTAACCTTGCTTGCTCCCAGTGCTCTCTTAAAACCTCTGTGTTCACCTCAACTCCACCCTTGCTTGTACAGGTTGTGTCTTTGCATTTCTCCCAAATTTCTTCTTTATTTTCTGCTTATTTCCATTTTGACTCTGAGCTCACATGGAACATTTGCTTGAATTTTCTGCACAACAGAATGAACGATGCTTGTGCTCTGAGGAAACTGGCCCTGTAGATCCAACTTGCAGCTTTGCCCTCAAATGTAATTTCTCTTGAGTACCAAGGCCTGTGGCTTTGAGGATGTCTCAAGATGCCTGAAGAGAGTCTCATCTGCTTCCTTTTCTTGATCATCACCTACTACGTTGTCACCTGTGTTGGTCTGTCCTCTGATGCCCACTCATAAGCTCTCTTAATGGTTCATCATCTGTCCAAGACAGACCTCTATCTATTGAAGGCACTCCTTTACACAGAGCACAAGGATCAGGATAGCAATCCTGCTTGCAAGGACACCATCACCCCCTCACCTTGTCAGATTCATCCCCTGACTGTTCAGTACCCCAGTTCCTCAAAAAAGGTTCCAAGGTCAAAGCCCTGCCTGTGACACCAGGTGGGTGTTGACCTGGTGAATGAGTCCAGTTCTGCTCAAGCCTTTCCCTCTCACTGGAAGGACTCTCTATCTGGGTTCCCTGCCAGTGTTCTGCAATCACTACTGAAACCACCCAGGTTACCCTGGCCCTGTTGTTGGTGTCCACAGAGAAAAGCAGGAAGGGGTCATAACTCAATGACCAGATAATTCTGGCATTCCCTTTGCAGCATCCTGGCAAGCAGCAGACCTTAATCATGTCAGTTCAGCAGATTGGTGCCACCATCCCCTGCAGGAGGGAATATCTTTTAGCTGCCATACACATTTCCTCTGTTTTTTTTTTAAATGTAGTGCCCTTTAATGTATTTCTTCTTTCAAAATTGCAAAAGGGCAGCTGTCCTTTTAGAGCTCCCCTTTCCAAAGGCTTTCAGGTCCTCACTGATTGCCTAAATTATCTGTTAATCCAAGTCAATCTGGAATATATTCATCTGAGGGAAAAGAAAACTTACATAATATTTCCAACTAAATATAGTGACATTTATTGTAAAATGCAAAGATATGATATGACATGAAAGACTAGGTATGAGGTAAAAAGCTTATTTCACAGATTTTTATCTTTTTTTTTTTTTCCTGGTGTAGGTAAGAATAAATTTATAGTTTCATTCAGGTCTAGTTTGCTTTTGCTTTAGTTTAATCACCAATCTGAAATATAATATATTTCTCAACTCTGGTGGTGAGGAATAGAAATAGTTTTCCACAAAAGAAATACTTACTGTATAAAAATGGCATTGTCAGTGAATTATATATTAGATAGATACATTAGATAAATGTCAGATAAATCACTAATTCTTCTGAAAAACTGTCAAGTAGATAAGAAAGAATAGTGCAGAAAAAGGGGACAGTAGATAAAAATGGCTTATATCAAAACATAAAACAAGGAGTCATATAAATAAAGATTTTTTTTCTCAATTTACAGGATAATCCTGAGGGGAAAGCCCAATACACTTCCATACAAGTAAGCCTGCATGTTCTATTAATCAGCAATGCATGTTAGTTTCATAGTTATTTGTAAAAAGTAAATAGCATGCAAATGTCTTTAAATCAGTATTTGTTCAATGTCCTGTGCTTTATGGGATCCTTGTTTTAAAATTTCATGAATGTGTCAGACTGCCAAATCATCATGGTGTATGTAATTTATTAAACATTCAATGTCAGAATTTATTACTCTTCTGTCAGCATTTTGAAACATCTTCCATTTTATATTATGTGGTCTACTCTCCCCCTCAATATTTGGGTCAGAATTTGAAGTCACACATCAGTGACAGCAGAAAACAGAGACACAGAGAAAGCCTCTCCTAGGAATTTATATTTTTAATGGAAAAAGAAAGAGCATAAAATCCTTTTGGTATCTGTTGGGATTGAGGCAGTCCTCCAGGTATTCTGCAGCCCCTTCTAATCAGTGCAGCTTGCACATCACACCTCTATCCTGAAAAAGTATCCAAAAGCAAGCATGTTTCAGTAAAATTTCAGGACACTAAGTGTTGAAGTCTTCTACTTGTTTTACAGATTTGTCTGGAAAGTTCTGCTTTCTCTGAAAAGTCATAATGCAAAGAGTGAGTAAGGTTAGGTGTATGCACACAGTTTATTCCTTAAGTCACTCAGTTTAAGCAGCATTGAAGTGAGACAATTTGAGATATTTTTTCTGCCTCTGTCAGTGAGCCAAAGGAAATTATCAATAGATAAGACTATACTGTAAGAAATAACAGGATATAATTTAAAAGATTAAAATATTCTAAGTGTAAAAATGTACTTAGTGATGGGTTGTTTTTTGTAGGAGTTACACAGATACTTATATACATAATAAAGACACAAATGTTTATTTCTTGCTTTACTTATATACATAATAAATATGTATATGGTTGTTTCTTGCTTTGTAAAAGCAGTCTACTTTAATAAGCAATGCTCTCCTAGCCATGTGAAAGATTCCCTGGTAAATGGCACAGGCATGCTATGAGCACCTAGGCATGCAACGCAGAAAATTAATTTGTTTTTTTTTTTTGTTTTTAGGATGGGGGAAATAAACACACATTTCAGAGATCCAATACAAGAAAGAAGTACCTCTTGCAAATGAGAACAGGTGGCAGCACCTGCCTTGTGAACTCAGCCTGGGGGGAGTGGAGTGAACCTCTGGAGTTTGGTGAGAGGAAAAATCCATGTCTTGGGCTGTTTTGGGAATCCATGTCTTCCCCCAGCGATGTCCTGGCTACCTCACACATTGCTGCCTGTTCACAGACACAGATACACAAAGCTTGACAAACACTTGTTTCCCTCCACATTCCTGAGAGGAAGAGGAGGAAGATTATATACTTCATAACAATCTGACACTGGAAATTAATAGAAAAAATTACACATTTGCCACTGAAGTGTACACCTGCTTACTACGGGGGATGGCCAAACAGGCTCAACGTCTCAGAAGACATTAGGGCTAATGTGGCAAATTAAAAAGTTGATTTTTATACCAAGTGAAACCTTTCAGACTGGCACTCACCAGTCAGTAAGCTCGGTAGATGTTTGACACAGCTCTGCATCTATTCCTCTTTATTAACAATAATACTTTATGACTGTTTGGCTTTCAGGAAATGAAGAAATTATTTCTTCTTCAGTATGGATTTTACTAGTGGTAACAGCTGTGACCCTCTTAGTGGCAATCATTACAATTTTGTTCTGTAAAAGGTAAGATTAATTTATGCATTTATTTTATTTTTTGTGGGTGTATGAAACATCTGTAGTTCTTAAAAATATAAAGTAGTGGAGTCACAATAGTATAGGTAAAACTTTGTCATCCACACTGTAGTATAAATGAGTCATTCTGTGCTGAAATATGTTTTTCATTTCTCTTTCGTTCTCAAAGTGGAAGATAAAAGCTGATTCAAGGATTCAGTGATTCTGACACATGACTGTTCCCTTATTTTTCTTTTCTATTACATCCCCTCTAGGACTGGCTTCTGGAAAGCAGCATTTCTACAAATCCCAGAGCCAAAAAATGCATTTCATGGACTGCCAGATTCAAATCCAGAGGTATCTTCTCTTTCAACTTTATATTAAATTTTTGAAATGCATACAAGACTTTATTGCAGGTGTTTCTTAAATGATAAGGAACTTAACACAGAGAATAACTCTTCTCTTTACTATACTTTGAGGAATGAAAGTTTGTTAAAGGCAGCCAACTGCAGTGCTCTGCCAGACTCAGGGGACTACTCCCATTTGAAAGGTCCAGGGTCTGATGCTCCCATTGGTGGGTTCTGTGTGATTTCCTGACACGAGGCACACGCATGCACAAACACACACACACACACAGAGGTCACTAATGCAGCCACCCACAAGAACCAGCAGGGATGCCTTTGCTGGCACCACCTCCACCCACAGCAATCAGGCAAATAGGGGCACAGGCAGTCTGCTGCTCCTCTCTGGCTGAGCAGGGCTGAAGTTTGTGATTGCCATTCTCTGCAATCACAATAACCCTAAATTCACAAGTTCCTCACATTTGAGCTCTGTGTCCGGAGCTGAGGTTCCCCCCACCAGGTCACCAGCTCTCACCTTGAGTCTCTCCAGGTGTGGGTTTCCTCCTACTCCCTCACTACTCCAGCTTTAATGAAGTTCACTAACAAGTTACACACACAGGATGGGAAGCAAGGTGACACAGAAAACAATTCAAGATAGGATTATGTAAGTTAACAGGACAGACTGTGGTGGTCAGACGTGTCACTTGACCAGATCAGTGTATCAGCCAGCGGCTCACTTGTCCATTTTTTGTCCAGAACTTCCTCAAGTTATGTTCAGTAGTTTCTCATGGTCTTTTCAATTACCTAAACCTCAGGCCAATATCTGCTCATCTGCTTTCATACCTTAGTGAAGTTAATCACTTTGTGTTAATTTCTTTGAGATGTTTTATTGGAATCTCTGTGATGCATTGGAGAAAAGCACATGTTCTCCCTGACCACTTCCACATCAGTCAAAAGTCAGGTGTCAGCATTACAAAGTTGCTGAAATTTCATTATTATGTCCAGTTAAGGAAAGCTTTTCAGATAAGAAATAAAGAAGTGAAGTATTTCTATAAATATGTGACCAATTTATAAATAGACTCAGAATTGTGCATAAGTAAGAAGTGGATGGCCTAACTTTATGTATAAAACTAACTGAAGTTTTTATTTTCCTTTCAGCTCATGGAGAGCAAAATTCAGTCAATAACTTCTGAAAATCATGATATCGTAATACTTTCTGATGTAGTGAAATAATGAAGAAAAATTGAGAAATTTGGAAGTGCATTTCTTATTTCAGAAAACTGTATATTCCTGCATAAAGTCTGGAATAATACATGGACTTTCTTCACTCTCCTTCTTTTCTTGACAAAAAGAGTAGTGCAGTCAAGAGGGAAATATACCTCACATGTAATTTTTCAAAAATGCCATTGTATTTGCTTTTAGCTTTGGATAACCTCAGTTGTCTGGGTAACTTGTCCTTACTGGGTATCTTGCAGTTTGTGAATATGATTGAAATACTTCAGTCAAGAATTTTTGGTTCCATTTTAATTTGTTTAAGGAAAAATAATAAATTTGTCTCAGATTAAAAATAATGCATTTATTGAGATTAATAATAATGAAAATAATAATAATAAATAAATGTCTGGTACCTCAATGCCATTGTTCTACAGTCAAGAATGGGCCTATTCCTACTTGATGCTTTTTCAGTTTTCTTAAAGTATACATGGATAATTAGAAAATTTAGAATGGGATTGGAAAGTGGCTGACACATTGAGCAGGTATCTGTAGTCAACTGGAATCTCAAAGGATGGAAGTATGTCTAAAACCCTAACTAGTCCTAGGTCTTAAGTGTGATACATACAATTTAAGAGACCCATCATGATTAAGTTGATGTCAGCCCCTCTAGCTCTGTATGTTCTTACTTTTCACTTGACTTTTTACTTCTTTCATTCCTCTTGACTTCCTAGTAATTTAAAATATTGAGTGCATGCCCTTTGGTTCAAACACAGGCCTTCACTACTTGTCCGGACAATAGTTTTTCAGAGCTATAGGTTTAGGACAGGTTATTGAGAGAACAGGTCAGGCTGCTGTTGAATGCAGTGACTGATTATGAGCACTGGTCCTCAAGGATCAATACTGATACTCATAGTGCTTAATACTAATAGTAACAGCTTAATACTAACAGACAATGGGATGAAATGCAGCTTTAGGTAGTCTGCAGATGGCAGTGAACTGGGGACACTGCCTGATATACTGGAGGGCAGTAGGCCTGCTATTCAGAAGGCTCTTGACAGGCTGAAGAAATGGATTGGTACGGGCTTCCTGAAGCAATCTAAAAGACAAGTTCCTGGGAAAAATCTAGCTGTATGAATCTTAGAGAACGACCCACTGACAGGTCTGAAGAAAGCTCTGAGGTTCTCGTGGGAAATAAACCGAACACAAATCAGAATTGTTTCCTTGTGGTAATGAAAAGTATCCATGTACTTATAATGGGAGGAGCAGACTGAGCAGGTCAGTGGCACTGATTATTCCCTCTACTCAGGACTCATGGGTCTGCATGAGCAATTCCATGTCCAGATTTCAGCCACCTAGTACAAGGAAGACATTAACAAACTGGGTAAGTTCAGCAACAGGGCATCAAGGTGTTTATGGGTGTCTGAAGGAACTGGGATTTTTCATCCTGGAGAGTAGAAGCTAAGGGGAATTACTGCTGTCTTCCACTGAGAAGAATGAACAGACTTGTCCAGCAGTTGCACAGTATGAGGATGAAAGGGGAAAAGCCACAAGTGGCAAGTCCAATTTGAGATAAGGAAAAAGAATGATCTACAGGTGAGAATGGTTTTCATATCGGGTGTCTGGAGAGGCTGTGAAGTCTCCATCTCTGAGTATATTCAAAACATATCTGGGTAACCAGCTGTATCTGACATTGACGTTGGCTCCACTTTAAATGGAGGTTGGACTCAATGACCTTCAGAGGTACATTCCAGCCTAGACATTATTCCAAATATTTCTCTAACTGGCTCTTGTCAAAGCTGGTCAGCCTTTCTAAGTCCCTGCTGTGAAACAATGGTACCCATTTATATACTTAAAGCATCTGTACTGTCTACTGGTACAGCTGCCTAGAGAAGTAGTGTCTAATACATGCCACTTCCTTCCACTTAGGAATAGAGATTGACCCAGTAAGATCTTATTCTTTTTCAATGATGAGCTGTCACTCTGAGCCAACTCTTTTCTCTTTCCAATGCTAGATTGCTGTGTTTCTTTACACTCTTGCTTTGCTGGATCCCTAAAATGAACTGCTCATACAATTTGTCAGCAGAAGTGGTTTCATAAGAGAGTCTGTCCTGGTTGTGTATTTCCTGTTCCAGAGGAAAGGTGGAGTTCTGCCATGCTCAGATGATGCAGTCTCTCAAGTCAACCATTTTTATACTAGACAAAATAATTGTGAAAAATATATGGCATAACAACAGCAACTTAGAGGGGTAAAAGGTCATACCATATCAGATTAAAATGTCAATCACACCAGTATGTTAGGATTTTTTTTCATCATGTGTGCAACTTTACATTTTTGTACGTTGTACTTGAAACTGGCATTTCATCTGCCAGTCTGTCATTCAGTCACTCACTGTTATCAGGTTCTTGAACTCCCTCACAGTCAACTCTGTTTTCTATTATCTTAAAGTACTTGTAACTAGTTACCCACGTGGGGATCCTCCTATTATCTCAGGGCAGCTTAAAATTTTCTCCTAGCTTAAAGATACAATGCTGACTTTTTCTCCAACCCCTTTGACTGACACTTCATTTTGAATGTGGTCTTCCCCCTCATTCCCCTGGAAGAAAAGGCTTAGCATGACAACATCCTTGAGGGCATCTGTCTTACCAGATATTTACTGACACTTTTTTCTGTCACCTTGCCTCCTTTAATAAGTATTTTAAAATAATTTAACCATCTGTTTGCTCAATTGTTTCTGATAAGATTCCTTTTTGGGTAAATTATTTATTATTAGATTCCTTTTATTCCTTTTACAGGTTTTTCCATAAAAAACCATTTTTAGCCTGACTTACTGTTCTCTTGTATTTAATCTGTCAGAATTAACGCAGTTTCCTGTTTTCTTTATGTGTATCAGGCTCCAACATTTTGACAAGTGCCTTCTGATTTTGTACAGCCTCCCTCACCCTTTTACTTTGCTAAACTAGGCTCAAGGAGATTTTTCTTCATAAAAGGAAAAAAATCTACTATCTGATCTGTTTGTGTTATGAATGGGACCTAGACCTAAAGAACACATTTTAATGCTTAATTTAAATGTGTGGGAAGATACCAGAGTGGCCATAGCCATGTCTTTATCACGTACTCCTGTAGTGGCAGAACATGTGAAGTCTGCGTATACCAAAAGAGTCTTATCATCTGATTGCCCTGTTTGGATGGCTGGTCAGTGACCCTTCCATTTGTTCCTGTATCAAGACATAATCCAGGAAGCTCACCATGGCTTTTAAAATATTCTTAAGACTCAAAGAGAAGATGATCAGCAGTTTTCCCACTGAAAAAGTCAGCATTTGGGCACTTTTATTCACAATAAAAATTTTATCCTCTATCTAGCCCCACTAATTTTGATAACTCATATATCTTGCTGCTCTTTTTGGTTTCTGAGGTTCAGATTTCAGGGGTCTACAATATTTTTTTCCTAATTGGGTGAGGAATCACTTACATATGAGGTTTACACTTTGGTGTAAAATTGCTTTTCACTTTGGGACTCAAAGGCTCAGATTTCTATACTGGACATTTGAATACAGCTATTTGATTAATATAGTTTTATAATGATAATTATAATATTTTAATTTATATTTTTATATTATTATAATTTATAATGATATTGTACATTTGATTATTAGAATAAATAGTCCCAGAACTACTTTCTTGCACTGAGGCCAGTTGTCATGTAAAAACCCAGATACATTTTATTAAATCTCTAATAAGGTGAACACATGCAAACTGCCTTTAAAAATTAGCCCTGACCTGAGCTAACCTCTGGACTGTGTCCAGGAATTGTTCAGGACATTGCTTGCAAATCCTGGCCAAACAAGTGCAAGGAACAGTTGTTCCTGGAGACATTCCAGTTCTGGGAAGCCTTCCAGTTACCAGTGCAGCCAGGGGCGATCCCTCACCATGTCCAATTTCTACTGTAGCTGGATGCAAACAGGTCTTGGCACACTTACTGCCTTTAACAAATTAATGATTGACTTTTGGTCAAAGACTTGCCTGAGAAGCAGAACAACAAGGCCAATTTCTTAATGAGACTGAGTTCATGCTGGACACACATGCAAACCATCTTTGTATTTCTCTTATTAAGCAGCAGAGGCCAGGGCTGAATCGCCCACAGTCGCCTCCTAAAAGAGTGGTGGGGCTGTACTAGACTACACCAGTTCATACAGCCTTTCACAATACCTTTCCTCTTGGGAAATATTGCTAGAGTGAATCATGGTTTGGATCTAATCCATTAAAACCTAGCTATGAGCTATGACCCCTTCATTGGGAAGAAAGAAAGAAATAGTAAGGAAAGAAATAGGTATGTGTCATAAAGACAATATCAAGACACTCGGGAGATGGCATTATGGTCTTGTTACATAGGTGCTAAAAAACTCCTTCATTTGATTCTTGTTTGGTTTGGTTTGGGGGTTGTTTTTGGGGTTTTTTTGGGTTTTTTTGTTTGTTTGTTTGTTTGTTTGTTTGTTTGTTTGTTCCTGGAAAGGAATAGTGCTTCTTGATGAAAAGTGTTACACCTATGTTGAAAAAAAGGTCAAAACTTCAACTCAGGGAACTGCAGGCCTATCAGCCTGGGAAGCTCATGGCATTAGTCCTCTTGGAGCACGTTTAAGTGGCACAGTAAGGAGAAGTTCACTGGTTAAAGTCAGTATGATTTTACCAAGTCGGTATGATTATACCATTTTACTTGTCACACCTGTGACAAGTGGGATACCTCAGAAGTCCATCCTGAGACCCATCCATTTTAAGTCCTTTATAGGTGGCCTAGAGGGGGTGATGGAATGTACTGTCATGTTTGCAGATTACACCAAATTTGTGTGACCAGCAGATTTGCTCAAGAAGAGGGGTACCATGCATAGGGACCCAGACAGACTGAAGGAACAGCCCAGAAAGAACCCTGAAATCACCCACTCCTCATTTGACTTTACATTGCCCAGAAGAGGAAAAGGTAGAAAATATAACGTTACTTTAAAATAGCTTTTTCAAAAATGGTGCTTTGAATTGCACTGTGCATTTCCTAGAAATCTGCATTACAGCAGCTCTTCCTAGGCTGTTACAAAAGAGCTTCATAAAACATTTGGCAACTTCTTGAAGTATATGAACACAACTGCTCCACCTACGCCTTTCTTATGAAAGCTTGGTAACCACTTCTGAAGCTTTTATTAGCCCATTTTTGGGTTTTTTTTAACCTAGAACTAATGTTCCAGTTGTTAATGTTAATCTGAGCCATTAACAGATTCTTCAGACCATGTAAAGTGAAGTTTCTGTCTTTCATTTGTGATAAGTATCTGAACAGTAGTAAGTATATCTGAAGTAGTAGTAAGTAAGTATATCTGAACAGTTTAGCAGTATCTGAACAGTTGTATCTGTATCTGAACAGTATCTGAACTGTGTTCAGAACACAGTTCTGCATAGAACACCACCTGCAAGAGGCCCCAGCAGAACACCCTACACCTGTGGACCACTCAGGTGCTGGGAGTGGCTGCCTTGGGAGACCTGACCACTCCTGACTACTCTTGGGAGTCTCAGCCCCTCAAATTGTCAACACTGAACTAGAACAAACTACAAAAAAGTGCATTAAACAAACAAAAAATTGTTGCTTACAATAAAAACCAGGCTTTATGCTGTGGCAGTTCACAAGCTCTCCAGATGATTGTCTGCAAGAGAATGTGGGGCTTGTTGAAGGGGGACAAAAAAGATTAAGGAAATTTTTTAAGAAAGCTGATCCCTAAGACATTCAGAGTCCTGGTCTTGTCTAGGGTCTGAGTTGTAGCCACAGGGCCAGCACACACCACCCAGCAAGGGAGCACAGGCAGCCAGACCCTGAGAGGAGGGGAAAGGTGGCCAGTTGGTGCACACAGAACTCTGATGGATTAGAGCTTAAAATAGATCAGTTAAAACCAACTCAGCCACTGTTTGTGCAGCCTGAAGGTACTGGTCAGATGAGACTGTAAGACCACCCTCAGGTTACCCAGAACTCAACCAAACACCACAAACATCCAACACCACAAGAGGATGCAAATCTCCTCATCAAAATTCATCAGGCACACTGACACACACCCCATCACAACCGCATGTGGCACAGGAGGATGGTGCTATAGAAAAGTTAGGACAGGTGGCAGTGGTCACTGAGGTGGCTGCTGCTACCCAAGTAGAGCTTATTTGATGAACAGCAAATTTCAAATCACACTGACATGGGCACTAACTGTATATGAGGTACAATAGGGCCAAGTGTGGGGTCCCGCATTTTGGTCACAAGCACCCTCGGCAATGCTACTGGTTTGGGGAAGAGTTGCTAGAAAGCTGCCTGGTGGAAAAGGCCCCAGGAGTGGCTGAATATGAGGCAGCAGTGTGCCCAGGTGGCCAAGAAGGCCAACAGCATCATGGCCTGTGTCAGAAACAGTGTGGCCAGCAGGAGAAAGGCAGTGATCGTGTCCCTGTACTTGGCACTGGTGAGGCTGAAGCTTGAGAACCGTGTTGAGTTTTGGGCCTCTCACTGCCAGACAGACATTGAGATGCGGGAGCAAGTTCAGAGAAAGGCAACCAAGATGGTGAAGGGTCTGGAGAACAAGTCCTAGGAGAAGATTAACTGGGGAATTGGGAATGTTTAGTTTGAAGAAGAGGAGACTGAGGGGAGACCTTATCACTCCCTACAGCTACCTGAAAGGAGGTTGTAGGGAGGTGGGTGCTGACCTCTTCTCTCAAGTGAACACTGATAGAAATAGATGAAATGGCCTGAAGCTGCACCATGGGAGGTTTAGATAGATAAAATTTCTTTACTGAGAGAGTAAAGAAGAGGTGCTGAGAGGTGCTGCCCAGGGTAGTCATGGGCATGTAGTCCAGTAGTCATGGGCTACCGAGGGAGGTGGTAGGACCACCATTACTGGAGGTATTTAAGACCTGTGTAGATGAGGCACTTCAGGACATGCTCTAGTGGGTCCAGTGATATAGATGTTTTATTTGTTTTATTTTATTTTACTTTATTTTCCTTTAATTTATGGGGGGGGGGGTGATGTTGGTTGTTGGACATGGTGATCTTGGAGGTCTTTCCCAGCCATGACAATTCTGTGATTCTCTGTTCTTTTTAGTCTACATAAATTAAACAAATTAAATCCCTTAGTGAGTAGAAGATCTGAAACATGCCAGTCCTGTTCCAAATGTACTGAAAAAGCTGGCAAGGACTGAGTCAGTATTAGTTCTGTGGTTCCAGAGATCAAATTCTGCAACTGAGCCACTGTCTTAGATGCTCTCTGTCTTCAGTATAACTCAATTGTCTATAGGTTTTCTACCCCTAACGTTGAAGTATGCAAATAGAATGTATTATCAGCATGCCCTTCTGGTGGAAATTCCTGGATAAAGGTGGGCAAGAGTGAGCAGCATGGACTGAAAAGCAAAGATATTTAAAATTTGAAAGGTCTGAGAAGTAATTTGCTAATGGCAGATCTGAGCACATACACAAGCAAAAAAAAAATTGTTTAGGGAAGGCAAGTTTAAGAATAGTTCTTCTTCTAACAGACTAAGGATCCTGCCTCACATCTAAGAAGCCTCAGGAATTCATCTTCCTGCTATTGTGCCTGTGTCAGGAGTGGGAGGTAGGAGGTAGTTAAAATCACTCTCGCTACAAGTGTTTGAGAACAGACAGAAATAAAAATAAAGTAATACATGAAGATTACACATCTGCATACCAGGTAACATATAAAATGAACTGGGAAGTGGCTAAAAATCAGCATTACCTAGACCCATATCTAAAGCTGCTGGAAGTAAAAGTAAACATTGTGACTTATGCAAACTTGATGTTACTTAATTCAGCAAATACTTTGTTATTTTCTTTAATTTTGAAAATTCAGACACTGTTGCACCTAACCCATGATATTGTCCCCTAAGATGAACCAAACGAACCAACCCAAACTTGAGCAGAGAGAAAGTTCAGAGATTTGGGTCTGGTATTTTCCTCTCCACTTTACCTATGAATAGACAAGACAGAATTTGACTGTTTCCAAATGCATTCTAAGGATTGATCTTCCTCAAAGAAGAGCCTGGGATGGTGCAGAGATCATAAGCAATATGTACAGCCTGTCAGGTCCTGATTGAACCAAGTGGCTGTGTTGTGAGCACTTTAAATACAGACCAGTCACACAACACTGCCATTACTTATGATGGGAAATGTTATTTATGAAAATGTGGGGGTTTTGTAGAACGGGTATTTCTATGAGCTCAGTCGTGTACTGTGCCTATTGAGTATTTATGTATTTTTGTATGGTGATTCTGCCTATTGTGACTATTAGTGCTTAGTTCATCCAATATAACAGGAAAGGTCAGTTGTGTGATCAGTTCATATGAAATCATTGACACCTGAAAATTAGGAAATTTAAGGAAGTTCAAATGCAGTAAAGGAAATGATAAACCAAGTCACTTTTTGACTTGCAGCATTTGCTACTTAATACCACCATAGAGCAAAAAAGCTAACTGGCAGAGCAAAACATGATGCCTGCATGACCTCAACTACAGCTTCAAGTGTCCTTGCTGCTGCAATCCAAAATCAAGCAAGATAAAGGAGGAGAGTTTTTTTCAAGAGAAGGTATGTCTCTCTATGTTGTTTATTGTTTTTTTTCTTGTGCCACAGAAGATTTTTTTTGGAATACAAATGTTTGCCAAGGATTAAGTCAGATACTGTTAAACTAGTACAAATACAAAATCTGGATTTATTGCCATTTAAGTCTAGGCAAAATTTTGGTGATGCTTTAGCCTATTTAATTACAAATATAAATCTGTGTATTTAAACTTTATGCAACATTCAAGGAAGACTGTGAAATATCTGCAATGTCTGTTGTACTATTTTGCAATAACTGAAAAGAATGCTATTTTCTGTATCATTTCTATAAATCAATCTAACTAGAAATATATGGATTTCTATTTGTTGCAAAAACCAAAATAAAATACTCTTGGGATAACCGATGATGGAAGGCATCCATCCTCTCCCACCACTTGCCCAGAGAAGGGTCAGATGCAGCAGATTTCTATAACTGTCCCGTCAAGTTTGAGCATCTCCAGCACTGGAGACTTCACAACCTCTCTGGAAAACGTATTCTGGTGGTTGAATAGCCTCATAGTAAAAAAGTGGTTTGTTTTATTTAAATTGAATCTCCCTTATTTCAGTTTTTGTCCATTATCTTCTCTGCAAAGTTGCTTTCCAGCAGATAATCCTCAGCTTGTGCTGGTGTCAGAGCCTCTGCAGGTGCAGGACTCAGCATTTGTCTGTGTGGTATCTAATGAGATTGCCAGCCCACTCCTGTCCAGGTCTCTCTGAACCAACAAAGTGCTATATTAACCATTTCTCACGGTTTTATTGCAACTACTGAAATTAAAATACTGATCTAAAGACTGAAATTATTCTGGGAAAGTTGCATTTAGGAAGCAGTTTGAGAGGAATACTTCATTGCTTGCTATTCATTGTAAGGTTTTTATTCCTATTCCTGTGCTTGCTGCTATGCTTAACATCATATGGTATTTTCTATATGTCTGCAATGTAAAAACATCAGCTTATCCTCACATTAACTTATGAGTAAAATTTTTGAAAGTGTGTCATGGGTAGGAGAAACTTACACAGAGCTACTCAAGAAAATAGTCACTGGAAAAGCTGGGAAATACAACCAAGGAGTTTTGGTCTCGGGTGACATTTTCTGGTAGCATGTTGCACTCACAGACTATGAGCAAAGACTGTACAGACTAAAAAGGGTAGAACTGAAAGTGCTTAAGTCAGTAATTAATAAATGCTATCTTCAATACCTACTATAGGCATACTACAGCTTTTAGATGTGAATGCATTTTCCTTCTGACACATTAGTATTGAGATCTTTCTAGAATAGACTGAGTTTGACTATGCCTTGCTACAAAAGACTGAACAGAATCGTGTTTGCTTGTATCCAGCTTACCACGAATATGATCGTTACTGCTGAGTGGGATACATCATACATCTGGCAATATTAGATAATAATTTTAGCAATGTTTTCATTGTTTTCCTTCCTTCCTATTGCTCCACTTGGCCCCGCTGTGGCTAAGCTGAGCATCATGTTCTTCGACACTGGAGAGCAGCTGTTGTCACAGATATCAAGTTGGCCTTCTATTTGTACTTTTAAGATTGTTACCAGTTCAGAGTTTGCTTTTCTATGGAAACTCTCCAGCTCCAGACTAGGAGCAGTGAAACTGAGAGACAGAGAGCAATGGATTCATAAAGGAAAAGTGAGGCAAGCACAGGGATGCAGAGTGCCTTGCTGTACAAACAAGCAAAACCATTAACTACTGTTGTTTCATCATGTAGAGAAAAACAAACAAACAAACACAATTTAAAAAACTGCTGGGATGAAAAAAAATATCTTGCAAAGAGATTTATGTTCCTCTGAGAAAAGGAAAATGGCACCTAAGATATGATATCTAGGATATGTCTGACAAAATCTGATGCCACTGTTTGACTAGCTCTGTTCAGACATCCAAGCTACATGAAGGAATGTAGTCACTCTGTAGGTATTTACAGTTCCTTAATAAATTAAATCTTAATACATTAAATAAATGTAGTCACTCTACAGACACTTACAGTTCCTTAATAAACTAAATCTACAGAGATCTGTATTACCTGACTACTGAGTTTCTGACACAGGGATGTGAAACTCTAGGAACAGAGATATTTAACCTAGTTTGAAAAGTTGAGAGTCATTTGTGATAGCAAAGAGGATACTGTGGTGGTTTGGCTTTGTCTGGCTATTAGATGCCCATCAAGATGCTTTCTCACTCCTCTATTCTGTATTTCCCATCAGCAGGTGACATCCAGCCAGTCCCTGGGCAGGGTGGTCTCTGTACACAGAGCAGTTCCTTCAGAAGACAAACACCTTAATAATGAATGCCTCCTCCCACCCTAATCCTCCTTTCTCCCAGCTTTTACTACTGAGCATGTCATAGGGTATGAAATATATCTTTGGCCAGCTGAGGGCCAGATGTTCCAGCTGTGTCCCCCCCAGGCTCATGTTTTTGACCACCCTTTAAATATTGGAACATAGAGATGAGGCCTCCCCTAAGTCTTCTTAAAGCTGAACAAGCCCTGTTCTTTCATCCTTTCCCAGGGGCTGTGAAACCCCTAGAAAATTTAGAGAGACAGAGAAAGAGAGCCTTCAAATAAAAAGTGACTGTCCTAAACACTTCCATAGATTTTCATTTTCTCAGGTTCTTCACTTGTTTCCAAGTAACTTTGTGTCAAAAACCTGCATTACTCAAAGGGAAAAGTAGGAAGTTTGGCAGAGAGAGGGATAGGGATGGCTTATTTAGCCTAGCAAAACAGATGCCTTAATAGAAACACATATTACAGATGTAATCACATATTACAATTATACATTACACCTTTATTGAAGATTATGAGTATAATGCCATAGGCACCCTTCTTAAACTCTGGGGAGAGCAGAAAAGGACATCCATTTTGCTTAATCCTATGATTAATTTCCATTGTGGTTTCCCTGATAATGATTACCTGTTACACACCTGGGGTACTATCACCTTCTCCAATATTTTCACACTAATGTCAAGCATCCAGCTCCCGAACTGCAAACTTTTGTGTACTTATGATTTTGATTACTCAGCTCCACCCTACAACACCCTCAAGTGGTAAAGCAAACGGTTGGTGTCACGGTTTAACCCTGGCCCGGCGATTAAACCGAGTGACAGATGCTCTCTATTAATCTCTCTCTCCTCCTTGATAAGAGAGAGGAGAGAATAAGGGAGAGAGACTTACGGGTTGGGGGCTAAACCAATCAACTTTAATGAAACAATAATGCTATATATATATATATATATATACAAATATACAAGAGAATGAATATCAGATTCCTTCCCCCTTTCCCCCAACAATTCTCATGCAAACCAAGGCTGCAGGGCAGCCCTGGGAAAGTCCAGGCTGGACACACAGGAGGCAGGAACACAGGCAGGCAAACAGACTGGAGGTGTAGGCTGGCACGGATCAGGACCACAGGCAGATGAATGGATGGGATCCTTCCAAGATGCCGGGTGAAGGCAGGCAGGCAGGCAAGCAACCGGGCAGGGCAGCGGGCAGGGCAGCGGGCAGGGCAGCGGGCAGGGCAGGGAGGCAGCCAGGCCAGGGAGGCAACCAGCCAGGCCAGGAGCTTCTGCTGGTCTTTTATAGTGCTACAGGTGAGACCAATTAGCTGTTAAGGGGGGTGGTACCCAGCACTTCTGCTGGTGATCTCAGGTGAGGCCGATCAGCTGGTAAGGGTGTGGCTCGGTCCTCGTGATCCCCCAACTCCATACCGAGGATGACGCACATGGGATGGAATACTCCATTTGAGAAACTTGCTGTCAACCTCAGCAAGTTCAACCATCCACAAGAAACTTAGAAAAATCACCTTTATCCTGGCCCAAACCAGGACAGTTGGCTTTATCCTGTTTATCCTGAAACACATCCCTACACAAGCAAGATTTTGGCCATACAAATTGAGTTTCTTGAGTTGCACTTCCACAGCCAGCATTCTCTAACACCAACAGTAGAAAAACAGAGAAATAAATCTTCAGTATGCTTTTGTTTCGTTTTCTTTTTCCAGGTGAATAGTCCACTATGCAGGTTTGTAGAGAGAACCACAAGTCCTCAGGTGTCACCGATAATGAACTGGGAGCTTAGGCCCAGCTGTGCCCAATAATTAGGGCCTGCCCCAGCCGGCAATGGGCGGGGCTGAAGGGCAAAATAAAAGGCATGCTCCCAGAAGCAGAAGGAGACAAGAGAGGAAGATGCCTGAGGAGAGGGATGGCAAGAGAGCTCTGGAGAGGAGCTGTGTCCCCGAGAGAAGGGCTTGCTGTAACACAGGTTTCCCCTGGAACAACACATGCCTCTGCACAAAGGAGTAGATTTTCAATTGAAGTACCAAAGACAAACATTTCAAAAACCTGCACCTTTATCCCCAGAGGCAATGTCTATGGTCTGGGTAAGGTTTTCTCTATTTGCATGCTTTAAAAGTTAAATATTGCCTTAGAAAACTATTCCTTGCACAGCAGGTGACTGGCTTATTTTTGTTATGAACAATTTTTTTCCAGATCTGCTAGCATTATTTGCTCTGTAATTAATGTTTCTACAATTCTGCAAGAGATGCATTAGTACAAATGTATCAGTAATTGCACTATTCTCTTTCATACTAGGGCTACAAAATGCCACTAAATCGCAGTGATGTAAGGGTGAATTCAAGTAACTGTTCTGGCTCTTACAGATTAAGATGTAAACACCTATTCATTTATGAAATGTTATTCTGCTGAGCAGTTGGTGAGTTTGTCAGAACCCAGATCACAGAGCTAGCTAAAGTTACAGTCTAAGCTTCAGTGAAACCCATAAAATGTGAGGAGGAGAGGAAAGGAATGATGCTGTACTATATAGCAGCATAGGCTTCCTGAGACATATACTATCAGATACAGCTATAATCATACATTTGAAGGATTAATCCATGAAAAATTTCTCACTGATTCTGTCAGAGCAAATATCTTCTATTGTGACTCCCTAAAAGTAGTCAGGTCATTCCCAAAACAAGCAACAACCAGCTGGAGTTGTAGTTGCCTAATGCTCAGAGCAGTCTCATGATTTTTTCCTCCTCACAGATACTCCTGTGTTTGCAGGCATGAATGGCTCAGCCATTGAAAATTTCTCCTGTGTGATTTTTAATGTTTCCCTCATGAACTACACTTGGCAGGCAAGCAGGGATGCTCCAGCAGATACCCAATACTTTCTCTACCGGCAGAACTTGAGGTAAGTAGGTCTGCTTGAGCCCAGGAAAGTCTGAATTCCCATTTGACACATCACACTGTACTTGTTTCACTGAAATACCTTGCTATATACAGATATGACAATGCAACAGAATGTGAATTTTACATTAAAGATGGAAATGGCAGAAACTTGGGGTGTAGATTCCAGAATGTGAAAATAGAGATTGACAAAGCTTCCTGGTGAATGGGTCTAGCAAAGACTCTGTGATCCAATTCTATGATGAGTACATTCAAAAGTATAAAATCAGTAAGTGAACATTTTTACTTTTTCACTCTTTTATGAGATAAAGAACTGGGGAATTTTTCACTGAAGAGGAGAATAAAAATAAGACTGCAGGATCCTGCACTGCAGGAGAGACTTTGCTCCTGATAGCTGACAGATAACAGTTCCAAAATTTCATCAAAACAAGCAGAGGCAAAAGCAGTCTGAAATAACAGCCTGAGGAAGTGGTGTAAACATATCCATGGAATCCAAGAGATGAAATGTAATGGTTAGATCTTCAAGGCCAGGTTTCTAATGGGCTCGTTTCCCCAGCCCATAATTCCATACCTCTCTGAGAGCCACAAAAGCTACTTGTCCTAGAACCAGAGCGAGGGTTTAACTTCCAATTAAGACTGCCTTATTTAAGTATGGGGGTGTTTAAGCCCAAATACAGATCTGGGACATGATTCAGTTGCCTAAAACCATGCCTCTAGTGCCATTTGAGACACCCTTAGACACTTGAGGTGTCCATAAGGCTTGGAAATGAGGCCAAGGACCTATTAGAGACCTGAGTCCTCCTGGGGTGTCCTATGTGGTCTGAAATGCACAGCATGAGACTGACTCCTGCCTGCAGATGATGAAGACTGTAAAGCCCAGAGCTATTCAGCTGAGCACACCTGCTCCATGGTAAACCAAACAACTTTGCCAACATCATGGGTGCTGCTGATGTCTCTGCTGACTACAGAGTTTAGGTCACACTTAGGTCACACAGCTATAGTGTATGCACACAAATTCAGGTTTAGGTCACACAGCTATAGTGTATGCACACAAATTCAGGTAATTTCATCTTCTTCCTGAATACTGCCACATGCACAAAAAATTCCATCTTTTTTTTTTTTTTTTTTTGTCCTATGGAGGCCTGCATTGTCAATGTGAAATCTAAAAAATGGCACTCAGCTGATTGTACTGCTGAACTACACAAAAAGGCTTCATACTATCTTACATGAACTTCAGTTACTCCAGATGCCCAGTAACTGAAGTGGTATGTTCCCAAGTTTTACTACTGTATTTTACTTGTGTTTACCAGATAACATTTGTTATCCCCAGTAGCACGAATTTGTAAATCTGTTGCAACTTCCCATGTATTTTGCTATGAACACGAGTTGCAGCTGCTGTGTGAAAATATCTTTATTAATTATTTTATTTCTTTCAAGAAATACTCACTCCTCCATTAAATATCACTGACAATTGTACTGCAGATTCAGTGGGTTGTATAATGTTATGGCAAGCACCCCTTACAAGCCACGTGGAAAACAGAAGGTGTTTCCAGTAGGAAATCAGCATACAAAATAAGGTAAAAAATATTTATTGGTCTGTATTTTATGCCATACCTACATCTATGCATAACAATGATGTGCAAACCTTGTTTTCCTTATTTATTAACTTGTCTTTCACAGAGTGTGGTGTCCTTCTGCTCCAGCTCTGCTGGTCTTGCAACCCCACTGTTCATGATCTTCTTTCAAACTCACCAGAGGTGCAAAGCAGAAAAGCAGGGGAATGTTCTGAGGGGTGTCTATCCAAAGACTGGGAAAGCCCCTGAGATGCTTTCCTGCATGAACACGTCTCACAGGAGATGATGGCATGATGGCAGCCTGTGATCTGCGGTGAAGTTTTTGCCTTGGTAGAATCTTCTTAGAATCTTGGTAGAATCTTCTTGCCTTGAAGATTCTTGCCCCCAGCCCAGGCCAGGGCCTCCCATGCTCACACTGCTTGCCATTCTGACAGCATTTTGAAAAACTGAAAAGCTCACAGCTGCCCCTCAGTTTCCACAATGAAACTGGGACTCTTCTGCACCTTCCCCCGAGTCTCCTCACTTCACCACTTCTCAGGTGTATGTTGCCCTTTGGAAGTTTTCTCTCAGACATTGTCCCTCAGCCTGGAGCCTGGCGGAGTCACCCTGACCTCTGCCTGCCTGCACAATATCTGCCAAAACCTCAGTTTTGAAACCAGTGCTGACAAGAGTCACTCCCCTGAAAAAGGAGATGGCAGTAACTCAGGGGAAAGTTCAGGCCCAGGATAGATGTCTGGAATGGATGTGTTTGCTTTCAGTGAGTTACCTTCTTCTCTTTCTGCAGTTAGAAGTGGTGTTTCCAGTCTACTTTGGAAGTAGGTAACAAAAAAATTGAATCCTTAAAGTTCTGTCTTCTTTCCATTGGGCATAAGAGAGGGATCTGAAAGGGCTATCTCAGGTGTAAACATGTTTGCTATAGGAAGAGCACTGCCAACTTACCATAGTAACCACAGGGAAAGTGTGGGACAACAGCATGGGCTTTCCCATAGCAGAGGTATGCCTGGTTTCCACCAAGCAGGATGGAGCAGGGAAACTGAGGTGTCAAATACACCTCCACAAATCTCAGCACTTAAAAGACCTGATTTTAGGACAAAGCACAGAAACATTCTTTGAATCCAGGAGTTTGACAAGCAGGCAAATAAAACCCCCAGGGATTTCTATTTTAGCACTACATGATTTCCACATGTAGATGACATCTGCCCCATAACAAATTAGTGCTCCATAACCCATTTCCCAGCCACAGCTCAGGAGCTTACCAGTGTCAACTCCTCAGGCACTGCTAACACAAGACCATTAGAGGAATGAGCAGCTAAGGGTTAAATATAAATACAAAACAGCAATAAATCAGTATGTCCTTAAAACTTGTTAATTCATTTAAAACAGCCATCAGAGGTAAGGCAGATAAAATGACACTGCACACCTAAAGTTTAAGAATGTCCCTTGCACCTTCCCCATTCACAGCACAGACTGATGGCTTCCCTTCTGTCCTAAGCTGAAAGAGCTCATCTCACAAAGAGTAATGAAGAAACACTATTCTACTTCATAATGCAACATACATGGTGGATGTATTCTCTGAAATGAGACATTCCTTCCAATAGCATCTTTCTGACTTTTCTATAATTCCAGCTATCCTTTAGATATTGACTGTTTCCAGAACCTCAGGTTTTCAGTGTTTTCTGGGATCCTTGCTAAAATCACTGCTGTTGGTTTTGTACACTCATTTTTGAACCTATCTTTTTCTCAAAATTTTTAGGTTCTTTAATCCAGGTCAACATTTAATTCTAGTTAATTGCATTTCGATTATATGGGATGTGAAGGAGCTCTTCACAGTACTTTGGGGAAATACCTAAGTATGTATCACTCAGACGTCTAACTGAGATTTAGATTGGAAGGAGGGTAAATGTGTTGTTCACATCAGTTTTCTGTACCAGGTTTATCAAACTATTGTGAAATCACAGTTTTCAGATCTTCTGTGTTTTGAGGATTATTTGATTGCTTAGATAATTTGCATATAATTCTGCTGGATAAAAATTCATGGTGTAAATATGCCCTTAGAGGAAAATACAGCTTCTCATAACCATTATTAAATCTTGTTTCTTTCAGTTTCTAAAATGAAATGGAGGAAAAAAAATTCTGAATAAAGTGCTATATTCTTGGACATTACTAGAGCAGAATATCCAAGTGATATTTAAGTTTAAAATTGCTTATGATCTTTATGAACAAGAAAATGGGAACAAAAGAGGGAGAAACGTTTCAATATATAACAAGAAAATAATACATTTGCCTTTGGTTTGCAGGATGAGCCCAAAGAAGAGTTAGAAACTAAACTACACAGCTTCAATGAAATAGTAATGATAAAAGGAAAAATAATTAAATATATACAAATGCAGAAAAACAATACCACATCACTCCCCCCTTTCCCCCAGTGATGCTCACATCACCACCAAGGCTGCAGGGCAGCCCTGGGAAAGTCCAGGCTGGAATCCTGGGGTCAGCAGCAGTCGGCAGCTGGAGGCAGGAACACACAGATTCAGGCTGGCACGGATCAGGAGCACAGGCAGATGAACGGCTGGAATCCTCCCAGGATGCTGAAGCAAACAGGGACAGGGGAAGAAGGGTCAAAGGGAGAGGAAAGGGTGAAGGCAAAGGTGAAGGTGAAGGGGACTTGGCCCTTGGGATCCCTCAAATTATACCGAGTATGATGTGCATGGGATGAAATACTCAGTTTGGTCAATTTTGGTCACCTGTCTTGTCCACTCCTCCTGAAAAGAGGGTCATAGGTGTGACCCCTTTACTTCCTTTCTCTTTCTGGAGTATAAGATGTTCCTCAGAACTCAGCAGTGTCCTCGGTTCTGCACACCAGTCTCTGGCTGTAACTATAAACATTGAGCTGTATCAGTCCTAGAAGCAGACACTGACTGAGAAACTTGCTGTTAATTTCAGTAAGTGCAGCTACTTACGAGAGACTTAGTTGAAAGAAAAATTGTAAAGACGGAAAATTTGCTCTACCCTGGCCCAAACAAGCACAAATACAACTGGAAAAAGGCTAGAACTGGCATATAAAGATGAGAGTTAAATTTGACCCATTAAAAACTAACTTGCTGCCATGCAAAATATGCTCAGCACCCATCTCATTCAGCAGTTGGTCTCCAAGCTATTCATGGTTTTAATTTGTCTGTTTGAACTGTGGTTTGCATAGTGCCTGCATAGTGGGGGAGTGCTTTTTATCAGCTTGCTAATGTAAAGATGTACTTTAAATCAATAAATCAGGCTAGGTGTTTATCACCTATAATGTTTTAGTGGGCAAAACAACTTCTTTCAGAGGCTTTCAAAACTCCTCATGGGATTTTTTTATACAGAATCATCCAAGCTTTTACTACTAAACCTTCCTCTAGTTTTGGTAACTGTGTACCAGCACATTGTTGTAACTTACTTGATTTTTTTCCTACCATCTTTGGCTTTAATAGAAGGCATGCAGCAATGTCACTGTGATGAGTTTCCTCATATACCTTAAATCATACAAGTTTCCTTGTACGTGCCATACCTTCCCATCTACAAAAAGGGGCAGAAGGAGAATCCAGGAAGC
This sequence comes from Heliangelus exortis, assembly GCF_036169615.1. Lineage (NCBI taxonomy): Eukaryota > Metazoa > Chordata > Aves > Apodiformes > Trochilidae > Heliangelus > Heliangelus exortis. The sequence continues at coordinate 67,605,238 of NC_092422.1, forward strand.
TCCAGATCTATCAGTCTGACCTCAACGATAGAGAAGGTTATGGACAGAAAAGCTTCTGTGCAATTAGGTACCACGTGCAGGACAGCCAAGTAATCAGGCCCAGCCAGTCCCCTACCATGACAAGGTGACCCATTTAGTGGTAAGAAAAAGGCTGTGGATGTTATTTACCTGGACTTTAGTAAAGCCTTTGACACAGGTTCTCAAAGCACTCTCATGGAGAAGCTGGCTGCTTGTGGCTTAGACAGGTGCGCTCTTTGCTGGGTAAAAAACTGGCTGGCTGGCCAGGCCCAGAGAGTTTTGGTGAGTTGAATCCAGCTGGCAGCTGCTCACCAGTGGTGTTCCCAGGGGCTCAGTGTTGGGGCCAGTTCTTTTTAATATCTTTATCCGTGATCTAGATGAGGGGATCAATTGCACCTGCAGTAAGTTTGCAGATAACACCAAGTTGGGAGTGAATGCTGATCTGTGTGAGGGTAGGAAGGCTCTGCAGCAGGACCTGGGCAGGCTGGATAGATGGACCAAGGCCAATTGTATCAGGTTCAACAAGGGAGGGTGTCAGGTCCTGCACTTGGATCACAACAACCCGATACAGCACTCGAGGCCTGGGGAAGAGTAGCTGGAAAGCTGCCCTGAGGACAAAAGACCTGGAGGTGCTGAGTGACAGCTGGATGAACATGAGGCAGCAGTGTGCCCAAGTGGCCAAGAAGGCCAATGGCATCCTGGCTTGTATCAGAAACAGTGTGGCCAGCAGGACTAAAGCAGTGATTGTCGCCCTGTACTGGGAATTGCTGAGGCAACACCTCAAATAATGTGTTCTGTTTTGGGCCTCGCTCTACAAGAAAACCATTGAGGTGCAGGAGCATGTCCAGGGAAATGCAATGAAACCAGGGAAGGGTCTGGAAAACAAGTCCTGAGAGGAGCAGCTGAGGGAACTGAGGTTGTTCAAGCTGGAGAAAGAGAGGCTGCGGGGAGACCTTGTCACTCTCTACAACTCCCTGACAAGAGGCTCTAGCGAGGTGGGTGTTAGCCTCTTCTCCCAAGTAACAACTGATAGGAGAAGAGGAAATGGCCTCAAGTTGTGCCAGGGGAGGTTTAGATTGGATATTGGGAAGAAGTTCTTTACCTAAAGGATTGACAGACACTGGAACAGGAAGTGATCAAGGCACAATCCCTGAAGGAATTTAAGACACAGAGGTGTCATGTTTAAGAGAAATAGTTTAATGGTGGACTTGGCAGGGCCATGTTAACAGTAAGACTTCATGATCTTAAAGATCTTTTTCAACCAAAACGATTCTGATTCTATAAAAGCCTAGTATCTCATTTCATAACAGGCTGCCAGAGCCAAAGCTACAGAGCAGTACTCTGTAGTCCATCAAATTAATAAATAGTAATAGCTACTACAGTAGCAAGCAGTTATTCAAAAGTTGCAGACCCTTTGGATTGCTTCTTTGCTTTTACTAAACTTCAAAGTCTTCCAAATTCCTGCTCATACACTACCATAGTTATTCAAATCCCTCCATTACAGCCCAGAAGACTTTGTGGATGTGGTGTTGTAAACCATGGAATAGGCAATTCCACACAGGCAGCAACTTAACAGCAGGAACTGTCAGAGTTCAAGCAAAGCCATCAGGTCAGGCTGCCAAACATCTGCCAGCGGGCACCATGAAGATAATTCATCAGTCCCTGACATGTCAAAACAGTTCCAAGCCTCTTGGCTTGGAATTAACACCGCTTGAATGCTACAGTTCTTCAAGATGGACAATAAAACACAAAAAGATTCTCAGGAAAGTTCTCCTCCATTGAATACCAGAGCTCTCTTCCTGGCATTTATTGCTAGTGTATTTTAGGACCCATTCTGCAACATGTTTTCTCCTTTCTTATCACATCTTTTTAAAGCTTGCATTTCCTCATTTTGTCCCTACTTACTCAATAACCTTTTGCACTTTCTCATTATTTGTCCTGTTTCACAATACGTATTTCCCTTAGATCACTGAAAAACTCCTAATTTACAACCCTAGACTTTCTGCACTGCTTTTGCACTTGTATTCTTAACACTGATGATTACAGAACTGCAATTTTTTCTATTTGCTGTGGGCAGGATCCTATGAAATAATTCACTCTGCATCAGACACCTTCCATCCCTGAAGTCTTTACTCATCTTCCTTCTCTTTTATGCCATTCTCACCCCAACCACTTTCCTCCTACTCACTCAGAATCACACTTCTAATGGTTTGCTCTCTTCTTTCCTGAACAGAACACATTCCAAGAACTTGCAGGACACACTTGTGTGCAGAGGCATTGCTTTCCTCAGTACATGGCCAAATGTCATAACATGCCATAACCATGAAGCCCTCACCAGTCCCCCACTGTGGAATTTTGTGCAGGAAAGCTAGAACATCCTGTTGTTATGGTCTGCAAGCTTCAGCAAAACATCAGAAATTTTTTTTTTCCCCAGTATTATCCCTATTTTTAAAATAAATTTTATGAGACCTCACCCCCAATATTTTAAGCCCCAGTAACAGCACTATGTTCCTATTGTATATTACATGACAGTACACTCTGACAGAACTCCAAGTTAACCAATGTAAAACCATATGAGCAACAAAAATGTAAATTGAACCCTGGCAAAACTCACTCAATAAATTTAATATGCTGTCTGTTAGGGCTGTCCAGCATTTAAATCGATTATTCCTTTTTCCTTTAGCTGACAATAGGTAGCACTGACCATACACCTTAGAAGTCAATCTTTAACTGTCCTTAAACTTGTTTGCTCCCATTTTGCATGCATTTTTTATATATTAAAATAGCAACAGGACGTGCCCTTGGTAATACACTTAGAAATGTTCTCTCTGATCATCCACTGAGACTGCAGCTTATTGTATTATAGAATTTTCTCTCTTTAGAGAGTATGTAAATACACTGAAAAAGAGTTGTACTGAAGAAATGACTATGGTTGAAGAGACAACCTAACTTCCCCAAAATAAAACACACTTGGATTTCCCAACATTGAAAAACATCTTGGATCCTCTGGCAATTAAGGAGTATTCCAATGCATACACCAAGTAGAGATGAGTATCATCACCTATTTGTTGCATAAAAATCCAACTAAAATGGAGCAAGTGAAAAAAGTGGTGAAAACCAGCAGAATTTTTCCTTTTTGTTCAAAACCTCAACGTGACACTTAAGCTTTCTTGCAAACACCATGAAGACTTGCTTAAACCTTGCCTAGATTTTCCCCATCCTGTGAGCCAAGGCCTCTCATCCACACCACGGAAGCTTCCCTTTGTAGCAGTGGTGACAGGAGACAGTGTTTTTCCTCAGTTGATTCCCCATAGGACAACACAACTGCGCAAGAATGTCTCAGTATTTTTCTCAGCTTAGCATTTTTCTATACTCAGGAGTATTTTCTGAAGGGGGAAACAGCTACATACCAACAGGTGTTTAAAACTGTCCTTCAAGCTTGCAACCAGCAATACCAAACTGTCTCAATATATTCAATAAACTTTATGGAAAGCAGAAGATGGGAAATGACACTTGTAAAGAGCTATTAATGCTGGGCTGCCAGTCAGCCATTACCTCAGTGCTTCCAAAGCAAATGTAAACCTCTGCAACACTAACATGGACTCGAGTCACAGAGAGAGCATCCAAGTCCTCAAAAAAATCCAGGGTAAGAGATGTGAAAAGTGGAATATGTAATCAATTTAATAACTAGATTTTAAACACACTTCCTCACACCAATGCAATTTATTTGTTCCCTTCAAAGCGTGCAAGCCCTGTTTCCAATGCCTTTTAGAATACATGCTTTAGATGAGTATTTTTACAAATCTGAAATATTTCCCTGCTAACATTTTTCAAAATAAACACATTTCACCAAGCTTTTCAATAAGGCAAAAAACAAATGCTTTTTTTAAAAGTCTCATTTATTGTTTGCCTTTTATGTTCCCACACTGCATAATCACACATTGAAAATTGCTGCTGCACAGCTAGGGGAATGCATATAGTAAAAAAAAAAAAAAAAAAACCAACCCAAAAACTAACAGCAAGTACTACATGCTGAATGCACAGCTTAAGATAAACTGCAGTTCCACTTAGAGGAAAAAAACAACAAAAACACCCACACTTGCATTGATTCATTTTCATATTTCTTCTGGTTAAAACCTAGCTGTGGAGGGGAGGGGGGAGGCAAAACATCTCCCACTTTCAGGGGCTGCTTAAGTAATTGTCACGTTTGGTTCTTCCTCACAAAGCTTAGGCCACCACACTCACAATGAGGTTACAGGATGTATTCTACCATTATCTCTATTTTTCAAGCCACTGATGCACAAAAATAAACCCAAGCAATGTATTTAATATAGACAGAAACTCTTCCCCTGCCCCTCCCCAGTCCATGTGGTTAAAACTGAAAAAGCAAATTGACTACTAAGGTCAGCATCAAGTGACCTGCCTGCAGAGCTAGCATTACCAAACAGGATAAAAACACTTGCAGTAGGAGCATTAGGATTGCTATTAGTCTGTGTACAAAGTAGCTGTGCAATATACTTACATTCACATACGGATGTTGCAAGCAGTGCTTCTGCAACAGTGAAAGGAAAATGGTAAATTATGATTTCAGCAGAAGGTAATAATCAGCCAAAGCCATGTAGTTAATTTAAATACTTCATCTTGAATAGCAACCTCAGAAGGCACACAAAAGAACTCAGATGGCTCAGCCAGCCTTCAATGACTCATACAGTGACACACCGTTTCCTTCTCAAGATAGAGGGAGAGTTCTTAAAAACATGGTTGGAAATTCACTTTGTTTCCCTTTACTGGTCCCCCTACCATGTCTTTACAGATCACAAAACACAAAAGAAAAGATTATATACATATGAAGAAGGGCACATAGGCATTACATTATCTCAAATAGCAGTATGAGAAATTAGTCAATGCAGTTTTGGTCTTCTGACAATCCTGTTAATATCAAAGGCTGATCTACCTTGATCTGTATTTTACAGCCACAGAATATGTATTCCCTCTCACATACCCCATCAACTTTACTGCTTAGAGTGAGCCTTATTTCAAAATAAATCCACCTTCCACAGAGATACTGACCACTGCAACAGATCAAGCCAAACAGTATCCCGAACTGGCACAATCAGCATTTCTAAATAGCAGCAATACAATCCACAGATTACTCAGAAGTTGAAGGCATTTACTAGGTTCTTGGGTTTTTGCATGAACGCCATGTTGCTTTCTATATTGATTAAAAAGAAAAAAGGAATTAATTTTAGACAGTCTTACCGGGGGCAAGGAAGAGTATTATATTTTGACCGTCCTTGAAAATTTGGGTTCTCCTAGCACTAGAAACACCCCATTTTAAATCATATGAAATTTTGCAAATAAACTGCTAGGAATCATGCAAAAAGCCACTTGCAGCAGCCCATCTTATACTATTAGGCACAATGAATGGGAGTGGTTTCTACTAGTATAACCCATGCTTCCCCTCCCCTAAAGTTCTCACATTCATTTTTTTTTTTAAATCAAGCTGTTACAGAGTGCAGTGTTAAGTGTATCAGAGGAACCATTATCTGAAACAAGTTTTCAAACAAAAGAGGTTTTCCCAAAGCTTTTATGTAATGATTTCAACACAGACAGAGTAAGTATGTTTATTGTTTTACAGCAGAATGCCCCAATTTAAGAACAAAATTGCTAGATGTTCAGCTGTGCAAAATGGTACATAGTGCTTCAGTACAAGTGGAAAAGAACATGATTTGTTAGCAAGTATTTTCAAATACAATTTTATGGTCCTAGAAGATAGGACTTGAAACTGGAGACTGATCCACAGGCAAACAATTTTTTTCTGCCTGAACTGGACCCAGCCACTTTGGACCCAAAGCCAACACCACTGATTTCTCATTGCTGTGAAAAAAAAATTCACCACACTGAATTGCCAGATTCAGTGTCTTCATGCATGTTACTAAGAAACAGATCAGTCCTCTATGCCAGTTTCTAGCCCCATCTTCAAATATCATCTGGCTCCGATAAATAAGACTCACAGGAATTTCTTGAAGGTCAATGGTCCATAATGGTAGTTATTCTACATGATCTGTTCAATTTCATTTCCAATTCTAGTTAGGCTGTTTAAATGACTTTCTTGAATTCATCGTACAGCACAAGCACAAAAGCACCCCCCATGCCTCTGAGGACATTAGACCATGCACCCTTGAAGAAGGCCTTTCCTCCCTCATCCTTTGCAATCTTCCGCCAGCAGTCAATTGTTCCAGAGTACATGATATCAGCTGCAGGAAAAGAGCAGAGAGTAATTTTTAACTCTTATAATTTTATCCAAGATGTTTTTTTAACAACTACCCTGTTCTACTTCTCCAGCTACTTTGTGATGTCCCAAGCCTCAGAGCCCCATTTCCAGACTGTAGCACAATACCTTGTTCAGGTAACAGAAAGTCTTCCTATTTGCTTGCTTAGTTACTAAAGGCTATGTCACAAAATAAAAACATTAGGGTTTTTTGTTTGGTTGCTTTGTTTTTGGTGTGTTGGGATTTTTTTTTGGCAATTACACTTGTACTAACAGGCAGTCCATCAGTCCATTTGCCCATTTCACATTCTATAAAGAAAAGCCCTCAGCATAATTCCTGACAAAACCAAACATTACAAGCCCTACTGGATTTCCCCATAGTATTTAAACATAATAGAACTTAAATTATATTTACACAACAAGCAACTGTAAATGCTAAGGAATGGCTACTAGGAAAAAAGAACTCATCCTTGTTAATACTGTTTAAAAACCTGCACAAATTAGCAGCCTGCCTGCCTGCCTACCTCCTTTGCGTCCTGACTGCATCATCATTCTGCGCCGCACTGTATCGAAGGGATAGGAGACCACTCCAGCCACAGCAGTCACCGACTGGGCAATCATCCAACTGATAACAATGTGAGTGTTCCTAGGATCTGGGAGCATGCCTGCAATAAAAAAAAAAAAAAAAGGTTAATTGTTTTTTTATCTCATACATTCTCCTACAACTCACTCACTGCGTGACAGCTACTCTACTATGAGAGCTATTATGAAGGCATCTTTGAAGATGCAACGCGACACCTGAAAAACTTCAAACATACCAAAACAAGCTCTTTTTAGGAATAAATGTCACTATGCCACTGTCCCTGCCAATTATATTATATTTATACTTAGAAGTTATTTATATTTATAAGTTATTATCAACGACTGCTATGCCCAAATGTCAAGCTTATCAAACAAGTGTTTTGTAGTAGCCCGATTCAATCCCAGTCTGCTAAACACACCTGAATTAGTCCTAATGGAATTACAATAATGCACTTAATTAAAAGGAAATTGTAATCTTGGATGGTTACCAATATGCTTTGATGGTATTAGGGAGAACTCCTTTAAGGACAAGCAAAAAACTAGGAGTATCTGAAAGCCTGCAGTCATCAGGACAAGCCTGAGTTCTGTTTCCAACACTGCAGTGTCACTGATGTTGGCACAAAACACCCTTTTCCACTTCCATAAACTATAGTTGCCACAAACACAGAGATTAACATCCAATAACAAAGATAAAACATAATTCCAAAATTAGGTTTATCAGATCACTTCTGAAATTTTACCTTTTGCTGTATCATAGATCCCAAAGTAGGCAGCTCTATAGATGATGATGCCTTGGACAGAGACATTGAACCCTTGATACAAGCCACGTATACCATCAGACTTGGTGATTTTCACTAGACAGTCCCCTAGACCAGAGAATTCTCTGTCTGCACCAGCTTTCCCGACATCAGCAGCCAAACGGGTTCTTGCAAAATCCAAGGGGTAGACAAAGCAGAGGGAAGTGGCTCCTGCTGCTCCACCAGAAGCCAGGTTACCAGCAAAATACCTCCAGAACTGAGTGTGCTTGTCTACGCCTCCCAAGAACACCTGCTTATACTTATCCTTGAAGGCAAAGTTGAGAGCTTGAGTTGGGAAATATCTGATGACATTTGCCAAGTTTCCTCGCCAGAAAGACAGCATTCCCTGTTCCTTTGGAATACGCACTACACAATCGATGATACCCTTGTACTGCTTATCAGCAGCAATTTGTTTACTTGCATGTTGTACCTGCAAATATAAAAACACATATTTTGATCGTATGCCTTGGCAGACCTGCACTGCAGCTGGGCTTAAGTCTGCTTATACTATGGAACAAAGAGCTGTTAAACCTGAATGCCTGGTGGCATTTGTGCACAGATTAAGCCCCCTGAGATTAACCAAGATAAACCAGCTGTGATAGCACATTTCCAGGCAAAAGCTCCCATTATCAGTCTGAATCTCAAGCCTCAGAACAAGCCTCTAACTTATGTATATTCTGGTGGAGACAAAAAAACTTCAAGATTAACTTTGTCCTCAAAAACTGAAAGGCTAGGATTTTTTTTCTTAGGCACTGGAATGGGCTGCCCAAGGAAATGGTTGAATCACCATCCCTGGGGCTAATTCACAGATGTGTAGATGTGGTACTCAGAGACACGTTTAGTGACAGACTTGTCACTGTGCTCGGTTAATGGCTGGACTTTAAATGATTTAAAAAGTCTTTTCCAACCAAAATGATTTTGTCATTCTAATACGCAGGCATAAAACCAAAGAATGCATCTGAAGAAAGCACAACAGATACGGGAGATCTTGTACAACTTTAAGAAAAAGGCTTAAAATTGCTTCCCAGCTTCTTCACCGCTCAGAACTTGCCAAAATAAGCAGGGCCAGCCGTGAGGAAGGAAGGCAAGAACAACACAAGTACGTCAAGAGCCAGGCTGCCTGGATCCAAAGGCCCGCACGGAGAGACCCGGTCCTGCGGGAAGGGGGTGGCGGGAGGGCTGCCAGTCAGCGGGGGGCGGAGGAACGTAAAAGAGAGAGAAGGCCGTTCCCGCTGCACAGGGCCGGCCGGGGCCTGCCGCTGCCGCCGCGAAGGTCACAAGAGTCACCTTGGCGCTCCGGTCCGCCCCGCCCGCAGGGTCACACCAGGCCCCGCGTACCGGCGCCAGGCCGGGTCCCGCCCCACGAGCGGCCCAATGCGCTGCCCGGCCGCGCCGTCACGTGAAGGTCACCAAGATGGCGGCCCGCTGCCGCCCTTCCTCCCATACCCCCTCCTCCTCCTCCTCGCCCTCTACGCGCTCGGCGCCAGCAGCGGGGCGGCAGGAAGTGACACCGGGAGCCGCCCCCTCGCCCCCCCTTCTCCTCCCGTCATAGCGGAACCGGCATCACCGCCAGCGCCCCCCGACCACGTGACCTCTCCCCCCACCCCCACCCCCCCCACAAGCTACCTCGCGCGCGCCCTTTGTTCCGTGCGGGGCGGGGGGGTTGGTGCCCGCCCAAGCCCTTTGCTCTCTCCCCCCCCTACTTCTCCCCTCCCCTACCCCCCGGTTGGGCCTGCCGGGGAAAGGGCGCCGGTTGGCACGGCGAAGGGCTCGGCCGCACGTCTGACCTGCAGCAGGAGCTTGACTCGCTCGATGGGCGCTACCGCCGTCTTGCTGATAGCGGCGGCGACACCGCCCGCCAGAAAGTCCTTGAGGAAGGAGATGGCCTGGTCCGCCATGTTCGCGCCGCGCCGGAGCCGCCGGGAATGAAACGCCGCTGCCGCTCAGGCCGAAAGGGCGGGACCGGCCCCGCGCATGAGCTAAATGGCCCGGCAGGACGGCCCCGCCCCTCGGGGCAGCGCGGCCAATGGGAAGCCGGGGGCGGGGCCTCACCGACACGGGGCGGGGGGGGCTGAGGGTCGCTTCAGGGCGGCGGTTACGGCGGGTGGCGCGCGCACTTCTCCAACCCTCCTCCTTCTCCCCCACCCCCTTCTCTTGCCTCTCAATCCGCCCTGCGCGGAATGGTATCGGTACCGGTACCGGTACCGCCCGCACACACACCGGACCGTGCTGCGCCAGTGGCCTAGCGAAGCGTCTGCCGGTCTCCTCGGCCGGGTCTCCTCTGCCGGGCTCTTCCGCCGGCACCGATTGCTGCTGTGGAGGAGAGAGAGAGCCGACCCTGTTCGCGCGGGGCAGTAGACCTGGCTCTGCAGCCCAGCCCAGCCCGGTCCGGCTCGGTTCTGCTTCGCCCGGGTTGCAGCAGGGTGTGCAGGTCAGCCTTGCACTGTTATTGGGGGTTTTTTTGTTTGTTTTTTTTTTCCATAGCAGCCGGTTTCTGGAGTGTTCTCAGCGGGCGGTTTGTGCCCGGTGTTGTGGGCAGAGCGGGCAGGAAGCGGTGCAGTTCAAGGACTCAAACCCTATCAGGTTCGGTTCGGTTCGGTGCTGGAGCAGAGGTTTGGGTGCGGATCTATTAGCCCGGCCTCTCAATGAGCGGGACAACTGGGCCAACTGGGAGACCTATCTGGTGGGAGCTGGTGGGAGCCGGCGTAGGACGGAGGCTCAGGTCCCTCACGGCTGCCCTAGCCCTCGGGTGGAGGGGAGAGGAGCTGGGGCCTTGCTTGTGCACTCGCCAGTTTTGGTCCATCTTTACCACTTTCTGGAAGGCATCTTGTTCCCAGGTTCAGTGCCTGCCTTCTCGCCCCGGTGGTGCCAAGCATCATATCGTCAGAACTTTTTTTCATCAGTCACTGAGCTGATCCCAAGGCGAAACGCCAAAGATCTTGGATCGCAGTTTCGAGGGGGAGTTTGGGGAGTGTGGTCCTGGCGTCTTGTGTGGGCACTCGAAGGTACATGTGAAAAACCCAGCTGCAGGTTTCCTTGCCGGGCATCTGCCTCTACGAAGGCCTGGTCTCACTCCTGCAGTAATTTCTGCTTATTTGATTTTCTACTGCAAGTGAAACTTTACTCCTAATGGCCAAATTTCTGTATGAAATTATACCCGTTCTTTCTAAAGGCAACTCTTTAAATTGTTCTAGCCAGAGGGTACTAGTTCACACACACCTTTTATTATTGCTTTCACTTTTAATGGATGTTTTCTACAAAAATAAATAAAGCCAAACGTTTTCTTAAACAGATGACTGGTAAACCACTAAACGGCACTAGCTGAGGTGTCATGAAACCACTGCTTATGTGTGTTTGTATGTACTTTGCAGGATTTCAAAATAACATCTCTCAGAGGGCATGTTTTAAGAACATTATGTGCCAGGCATGGATCTTTGTCTCTGGTGTCGTGTTACAGACTAGGTTAAACATCACTCTACTTGATTTCTGCACATCAAAAGATAAAAAGTAAATTGTGTGCTATTTTGTATTCGAACTCACAATACAGATGGAGTGAGGTGACTCCTGTGTCCCCACAGGGCTAGACCTGTACAGTGTTACAGGACCATATTTTGGATGTAATTCATGAAAGGCTGTGGTGCATATTCACAGGCAGGCACACAACTTTGTGTGATATTTTTCTTTTTAAAAAAGCTCATAAAAGAATGTTAATACTCTCACAGCACAACACAATCTGTGCAAGGTTGGGGTCTTTTGGACAATAAAATGTCCAAACAATAAAATGGACAAATGGACGTTGGAACAATAAAATGTTCCCTTGAGTGAAAAATGTCATACTCTGAGACCCTGAAGTGTGTCGGTTTGAAAAATTAAGGTAAAATGGATGTAACCTTTGTAATATGAAACTGTTTAATCAACAGTTGTCCTGTCCTGTCTACCTAGAGAGCTCAGATTCATTACTGGGGGAAAAAAAAATCACTGTAGCAGCATGCTTCCCTTCTCTTTCTGCACTTTTTTTTTTTTTTTTTTAATTTTCTGTTCTTTACCTACATATTGTGCTATCCATTATAAAAAACTATCCATTATTGTATTATTAAGTAGGGCTAAAAAGGAGGAGGAGAGTGTTCTTTAACCAAATGTGGTACTACAGTTCACCTCCAATTATAATCACAGATGAAACTTGAGCTTTTATGCAACTGCCTTTTCCCAGAAACCTCACCAATGGCAGCAGTCTATATTCACTCTTGAGAAGCAGTTGTATCCAGCCTTGACTACAGCTTCCAGACTTTACATTAGATAATGTTTCTGTATTTCCAGTAAAGAGTGTAACACTTAGTGATACTAAACTGGATGATGGTGGAGTACTGAAATAACACCTTTTACCTCCTGAAACAGGGGCAAAGCAATGTGTTCTGGTTTAAGAACTGGACTGTTCTAATTGCACAAAGTGTGAAGGAATTGTGATTTCTCAGCAACATCCATACTGCCACAGGGCTGCTGACACTACTTGTGCTTGGAGACTTCTTTCCAAGGGTACTACAGGTGTTTTACAGCCACAGTATCACTGCCATCAAATGATGCCACATCTTCTGTCATCATTCTACTCTATTTCCAAATAAATGTAGTCGATCTCTCCCACTTTTTAAAAGTAACTTCAGAAAGCTGACATACTGTTTCTTGTTTATAACACTGATGGTAAATCATTCTTGTTTACAACACTGATGGGAAACCAAGAATGTATTTGCATAATTGCAAAACATCAAACATAACATAACAAGGGACACCCAGATTTTCCTACCAAATTGTTTTATTTCTAGGTCTTAACACAGAGAACAACATCTACCAAATTTCCTGTCAATCTGATTTTGACATTTGACATGGTGTTCCAGTAAGGTTCGATATTTGGAGCCACTCCTCTCCTTTCCTTCTCTATGCACAAGCATGTTCAAAAGACTGCAGCAGAGCTGTGCTCCTGTTGCTATCATACACACAGTATCATTCCTGCCAGCAAAATCCCACAGCCTAATTTTAAAAACAAATTCATGCAACAGTACTAATCTGTGATCAGGGAAGAGAATTTTTGCTACCATATGTAAGGGTGTAAAACTACAACAACAGGTGATTTTATTTATTATTTTTTGGATTTGCTCTGTTATTAGATGATTAATCCACTATTGAAGGTATAATCCACTCCTCCCACAGTACCTGGGAAATTCCCTTCCACACTGTGGAGGGATGAAACAAGTCAGGTCATGCTTCTGTTCAGAGGAAAAGGGGATGACTTCTGTAGACCTGGCATGTGGGTTGTGGAAAACATTAAGACAGGTGTGGTTGTTGGAACTCTGAAATGTACTGCACTTCACTTCACATTGAAGTAATGCCAAGCAGACAAACAGTAGATGTAGCAGACATTACAGAAGCAGAGAAGTCAAATATCCATTATTTCTGTAGTCTTTGTAGTAGGACTGACCTAAAGGTTGCAGCCTCTTCCTTCATCTTCAGACCCATGAGGGCAAAGGGAAGGCATGAGTGGACTACAGAAAAACCAAGCACTGGCTCTAGGCCTTGCATCTTTTATGGTGAGTTCTCTTGACACAGGAGGGGTAAGAGGCCACCAACTCAGATCAAAATTGTGCAATTTTACAGTGATTTTAGGACTACTACGTGCTGCATAACAATACCCTTCCTGACCCTTAAAACAATCTTCTCAGAGCCATTCCTATTCTTACACCTTAGACATTTAATAACTGATAAAAAGTGAATTAAACAGCACTGCAAAGAACAGATTGGGATGTGCAGATAAAAATGCTGTCTGAGACCTTGGTATTAACTATCAGAAGTCATGAAAGTCCTGACAGGTTACAAATAAATTTCCTGTTTCTTCCCCCGATCAGCTACTTTACTGAATGCAAGTTCAAGCCACCTACCCTGTGATGAATCAATGACACAGGTTTGTTTCACAAAGAAAAAGGATTAGCCAAGCATGTCTGAGGTGAGCCTGAACCTACATTATCTCTGGTAGAATTCTTGTGCCCTAATTCAATCATTCATAAAAGAGAGAGCTGTATTTCAGCCAGATGTCTTAAATATGCTCTATCCACTATTGGATCTATAATGTATAATCCCTGCTATTAGGAAAACCAGGAAATTTTGCCAGATAGGGGAGAAGAATCACCCTCTAAAAATGCCTCTTTTTCCTGATTAGGGAGCTCAAGGTGTGCTTTTCCTTTGCTTTTAACAGAGGGACATGGCAATCACTGTTCCTGGTTACACAGCAAACATTGCTTGGCAGAGCAGGTCTACTATTTCTATTGCAGCTTTGGAAGACAGTGTGCAAATTTTGTACACTATGAAAAGACGGCACAGATACAATGGTCATTTTAATTTGACACAGAAAGTTATTTGAGACATCCAGATAATGTCAGGGTAATCTGGAAAAATATATACAGAAAGCATGACCACTGTGGGAAGAACACCAAAAATTAAAACAGAGTAAATTAAGTTAGTACAGGGAAATGAAGAAGAGTTCTCTACAGTTAATGAAGATTTAGTCTTCTAATTGAAATTTCTTCTTTCCAGAAAGCATTCTTTGATGAAGAAATTTTGACCCCAGCTTTATAGGAGATCAAAATTGTCAGTCATAACCATCATTTCTAGATTAGAAAAAAAATTAATCCAGATTACAATTGTTCAGGAAAGACATAATTTCCTGATAAATTGGGAGTAAACTGGGGGAGTAAAATGCCAGCTCTCAAAAACCTTTTTCTCAAAACCCTTTTTTATTCTAAAAAAAAAAAAACAAAAAAAACAAAAAAAAACAAAAAAAAAAACCAACCTCTCACATTTAATACTTCCACTATCTAGAAGTCAGCTAACACATGGAAAAATGAACTGAGAGCTCACACAGAAGGCTCTATGCATTAAACAGCATTTCAAAACTTTTGTGTTGGGTGGCTCAGATGACATTCTACTGTTCACTTCTGTCTCTTTAGTTTTCCAGGCACAAGTACTGGTTAATAGTTATAACAAGGTCAAACATTATACAAAAGTGATTGAGCTAGGACAGCCAAGTAAGATGGGCCTTTTTTCTTAGAAGGTCTTCTGTCTTCCTTAAGGATTCTTATCTCAGTGCTCCAAGAGAAAGTTCTTGTTTGTATTATCCCTCTATCTTTCTGTTAACCCCCACACTTTTTGACCTCAAAAATTTTTGTTTTCTGTGCATTATGTTTCTCTAAATTGTTCTAAGGCAGAATGTGGATACCAGACAGCATCCTCAAGATGGCATAGCTGAAGAAGCATCACAAAACCTACAGGCTTTATTGGCAGAAGTTCATGTAGATTTTAAAATTTAGCCCCCTCAGTCTTCATTTCTCCATCAGTGAACAGGCTCAAATTTTTCTCAGTTATGTCTATTGCTTTGGAAGCCTTTCCACTGTAACACCATTAAATCCACCCCCCCCTACCAATTAGCAAAAGATGCCAGCTTTCTCCAGAGGAACTGAAAAACTTAATTTGGATATTACTGAGAGAAGAAGATTTAATAATTTTTGAGGTGACTAGAATATGTCAAATGATTATAGAGCAGCTTAAGCTGAAATGGATCACAGGAGGTCCAACCTCTTGCCTGAAGTGGGGCAGTGCTACATTCAGCTCAGCTTGTCCAGGGCTTTCTTCTCAGAGCTTGAAGCCCCCAAGGACAGAGATTCAACCACATCTCTACCCAACCTGCTCCAGTCTTTCATTTACCCCAGAGTGCAAAGCTGTGGTGCATTACCACAGATACCATGCCCAAGGCACTAATGCTTAGTGCCTATAGAGTGTTGTGCTTTAATCACAGAGTACATTGAGGTTCTGTGGTAGCCAAGCACATTCTATTCAAATGTTTCAGTAAGATATATAGTACTTACAGGCACAGTTTTAAAGTATGTGACAGTTACAGGTGTGCCAACCTTAGGAGGGAATTTTCTTACTCAGACAGCTTGTAGCAGCTTCAAGAACAGCATTACAAACTTTTATGAATTACTATGAGATGAGAGACATCTGATTGCTGTTTTGTTTCTCTGAAAATACAAAACTGTTCAGCATAGTGGCAAGTTACATGTCAGTATGGGAAAGAAACTTATTTTACATTTATTCAGTTGTTTAATATTTTGCCTTAATGTCTGTACACATAAGATTAGTCAAACTCCTGTGCATAAGAATCTTCTGAAAGAATTAAAAAACCCTGATCTGGTAAAAAGTTTGTGATTTTATGCAGCTGAAATGCTCCGTAGTAAGCACGCTCCTCATAATTAATTGGATCACTGTGGCACTTTCACTTTACTCACTGCTCAAGGAGCAAAGTAACTTCTGATGAATTAACATAAGACAGAGTCTGCCAGGCAGATGCAACTCTCGACCTTGCTCATCAACTCTTTAATTTGCTGAGGTTGGTGATTCAGCACAGGCACAGCCTCTTTCATGCTGGCTTATTGGGACTATTGCTGTAGAACTGTGACAGGCAAGAAACTTACGAGTAGGGAAGAAAAGACAGTTTGGAAGTGCAGCTTTAATCTCCAGGAAGGCTTCCACTACAAAGTACACTTTAAATAGAAAAAAAAAGTCTCAGTGAAATAACAGGAAAATATATTAGGAGAGTAACCTTAGTGACAAATTACTTGAAGAGATGGGATGCAGTATGTACTTCTCCAATTAAAGACTGGAACACAAGGAAAAATCTATTTTAAATTTTCATAAGAGAAACATACATAAATCATAGAACTCATCTGAAGAGACAGAAAGCATATATGACCATTTAACCATATTCAGAAAAACCTAAGACTGACAGGACCAGTTCTCAACCACATCCCGTGCAGATACACACTGTGGCTGGAAGTCAGAGGCTGCTCACATTTCTCTGTGATACTAGAGCTGCTGTAGGAACATGTTTGAGCTTTGGCCTATTTTCACTTTCACCTGTGTAAGAAGTGCTTTAAAAGGGTATCCTTGAGAGGTTTTTGAGTAAAATCCCACAGAAAAGTTAAAAAGATGACTACCATCCCCAAATTCATACAAATGGCACATTATTCCTTTTCATTTCTCATAAAAATGAACAGTAACCACTGGATACAACGCAGAGGGAGAATTCTCTTTAATTGCATGGCCCAAGAGAAATAAAGTATTAATGTAGCTTATAAAAGCTTTTAGTTTTAACTTGTCATATGATACAGCTGTGTCAAGTCTAGCTTAATACAGTCTGCAAACTAGCCAAAAGAGCTGGACATGAAGGTATTTAATACACAGGAATTTTGGCCTGCCCCAGACACTTTTTAAATGCATAGAACTCACTCCTGCTGAAGAGGCAAATCCAACTTTTATTCCAGGCCTGTAATAGCTATGCTTCAGAAAACAGGTCCCAATGTTCCTAAATGGACAGCATGTGCTTGTCGTTGGGGATTTATTGCACAAGTCTTGTAAAATTGCAGCATTCCAGTTTGTTTCAGGGCACACTACAGTGACAAATTCTTCTTGAAGCACAGAACAGCATCTAGCAAGTTTCCTGTGATCTTAATTTGTACATTTGTGAATCCATATTTCTCCAGTAGCTCTTTATATTCTGAGCCACTTCTTTGCTTGCCTTCAGTCATACTGAGGGACTGGAGCACAGCTCTGGGAGGGTGTGTCTTCTGTTCATCAAGAACAATTTCTGCCACTAGCAAGGCACTTCCTGTATTTCCAAAACAACCAAAAGTGGTTCAGTAAAATATTTTTGGCTTCAAGCTTTTAGTGTTTTGTTCAGAGATCATTACAGAGGTCCCCTGGACTAGTGTTTTAAAGGTCTTCAGTGGAAATCAGTGACTGAACTTTACTTTCAAGTTATCTCTTCTTGGAAACAACCATTATTAGTTAAAAGGAAGGGGGAGTTTGTCTCTCCTTCAGTGAAATTCAGGTCACTTCCTGATGATGCTGAGTTTAGACTCAGTCTTATTTCCATTTGAACCAAGCAACTTCTGTAAGCATCTGCCATACCCCAGTCTTCTTTTGTGATGATTAAGACAGTCACCCACAATTTTCTTTCTTAATTTATAAGCAGGATTATGCTTTATGGTTTACATCTAATTTTCAGTGCTCTCCTATGAAACAAACTTCATAACTACAGTTAATCCTATTGGATTAAGGAGTTCATTTTAGCAGTTAGGCTTTTCTGGTTTTTATTGTCTTCTTTGATCTTTAATACTGTTCAAATACAACTTAACAGCCAAAAGAGCCAAGCATGTCCTAGAATGCCTCATGTACAGCACAGCTGGCCAGTTGAGGGGGGTGACTGATGATTAAAGGAGTGGAACATCTCCCTTATGAGGAAAGGCTGAGGGAGCTGGGTCTCTTTAGTTTGGAGAAAAGGAGACTGAGGGGTGACCTCATCAATGTTTTCAAATACGTAAGGGGTGAGTGTCAGGGAGATGGAGTTAGGCTTTTCTCAATGGTGACCAGTGATAGGACAAGGGGTAATGGGTGTAAATTGGAGCATAGGAGGTTCAAGTTGAATATCAGAAAAATTTTTTTTATTGTAAGGGTGACGGAGCCCTGGAACCGGCTGCCCAGGGGGGTTGTGGAGTCTCCTTCACTGGAGACATTCAAAACCCGCCTGGACACGTTCCTAGGCGATGTACTCTAGGTGGCCCTGCTCTGGCAGGGGGGGTTGGACTAGATGATCTTTTGAGGTCCCTTCCAACCCCTAGGATTCTATGATTCTATGGTTCTATGACTGTCCCACTCCACACTGCATTGAGGCAGCCACACCTCAAACACTGTGTGCAGCTTTGGGCAACTCAAAATAAGGACATCAAATTATCAGTGTCCAGAGGAGGGTGACCAGGATGGCGAAAAGCCTCCAGGGCCAGACTTATGAGGAGCAGCTGAGGTCAGTTGGGTTGTTCAGCTTGGAGAAGGCTGAGGGGAAACCTCATCACAATCTACAGTTTCCTCAGGGGCAGAAGGGGAGGCATGGAGGAGGAAATGCTGATCTCTCCCTGGTGACCAGCAGCAACAGGACACAAGCCACAGGGACTGAACTACACTGGGGGAAGTTCAGGTTGGACACTGGGAGAAGGTTCCTCACTGAAGGGGACAGATTCCCCAGGGAAGTGGTCACAGCACCAAACCTGTCAGAGTTCAAGGTGCATCTGGATGACACTCAGCCATATGGTTTAGTTTTAGGTAGCCCTGTGAGGAGAAGGGAGTTGGACTTGACAGTCCTGATGGGTCCCAACCTGACATATTGTGTGAGCCTATGATTCTCATGTAGAAGAAGCAAAAAGCAGCTACACATTTCTCATGAGATTTGTACATAAATTTGTGCTGCACTCCAGTTAACCATATTTTGGGCACTGCTGAGGTAGAAAACCAAACTGCTGCTTCTTAACTGGAAGAACTGTAGTTTGACTACTTGTATGTATAGAAATAAGCACATGCTTAGTTATTTGATAATACTGGACTTAGCAAGAAACACTGGGTATGGCAGAGATGGGGGTGATAATATGGTTCTATGTGTAGTCTGCTGTTGCAGTAAGGGCTTATTTTATATATTTTTATTAGCAGCTTTGTTTCCTTTCTTCTTAGTAGATATTTTCATAATGCCAGAATAGACACTCAAGCAAAAGCTATGACTGTACTGAAAAACATGCTTTTGTGATATGAACTTAGGATTAATGTTTATGCATTAACATGTACCTTTAAGACCAAAAGACGAAAAAACGTACCTGGTTTGCAAACAGCTGATATCTTGCTTAACAGCACGTGTATCTTTTCATCAGGCCAGTCGTGAAGAACACGTGAAAGGAGGTAAAGATCTGCTTCAGGAAGATTATCCTTGAAGAAGTCACCTGTTGGAAAAAAAGAGTTAGCACATTCCTGTAGAAACCACAGAGGACATTACTACAAAATGAAAGTATTGCTGAGGAACTAGGACCTTCAGCACAGGTACACAAAGAAACAAGACTAAACAGGTATAGCAATGCACTGATTTGGAGATCAAGATAAGTGTAGTAAAAGAGAACAGACCACTAGTAAAAATTCTGAAACATGTAAAAATGAAGAGAAAGCCTAAAGCAAGAAAGGAGACAGAATTCTTTGTAGCCACTATGTTATCTTGCTTACAAAAGAAAAGCCTGAGACAAGGACATGCATCCTCTGCTCCCAATGGAACTCATTTGTGACTAATTCATACTTCCTTATCTATCCACATTCTCCAACCATAGCCAGTTTGGTTTTACCCCCACAGGATTAAGAAACAGAATGTACCCATTTAGCATGGGTGACCCTACATTGTCTTGTACTAAGATACACATTTTGAGGTAGAATCAGGGTAGCACACCAGTTTCTGCAGCAAAAGAGCCTGCTCTGCTCCCCAGGGCAAAAGTAGTAAGACAAAGATCACATGTTACATTCACCTGATACAAAGGTCACTGGAGTTGCATGTTGTCCTGAAGGCTGAAAGTAAGGGGTGTTTGCAATGACTTCTGGAAGGTCAAACACTGTGACCTTGAGATTTGGGTACATTTGTATTAATTCATGAGCAAGAGCTCCAGTACAACCTGTTGAAAAAAACTCACATCAAGCCTTTTCTCTAAGAATTTGCAGACATTTTTAAAGACAAGGCCGCACAGAATATGAAAATAGAAACATCCAATTAGCATTAGAGGTATTCAGTCAGTTCCACAATTCAGATGGACAATGGCACTTTCTGGGGGATAGAGCAATGCTTTAAAGCTTGGGGGGTGCAGGCATCACTCCTTACTGTCACAGAATTGCCAATATGACCTTTCATACCACGAATAACTGTCCCACTGTGCAACTCCAAGCACAGGGCAAAAAAGGACACAGAAATGGTTTCTTAGGTCTTCACCATTTTGGTGGTCATCTTAGGTCATCATTAACACACAAGCCAAACCCATTCTAGAAAAGTAAAATCCCTTTGTTCTAGTATTTCAGTGTTTCACACCCCAGTATAGAAGGATGCAGGAATAAATCTATCATTGCTTTTGAGAATCTTGGACATGCCAAAGGAAAGCAACAAAACAGCTGAAAAATAGAGCTTCCAGCCCAATATTCTATTAGCTGAGCTACAAACCATCTTGTTTTCTGTGTTGAGCTGTCTCAGTATGTAACTGATAGTGACAAACATCCATTTATTTCAAACTCTGCAAATACCATCCAAGTAATCTCTAAATGCCATCTGCTTTCAGTTAGCTGCACTCAGTCCTTTTATTCTGATATTACAATATCAGAAAAATAACAGTAGATAATATTACCGCAATTCTAGTAAAAATATGCATACATTCTAAGTAATAAAATTTGAAACTGAAAACAAACTTTCCCTTTTAATTTTTATATAAGTTCAATTACAGGCAATACCTCCTAAGTCACAAGCAGATTTAAACTGTGAAAGATCAAAGGCTGTAGCCACATCTCTTGCTGTCAGGCGGGCAATGCTGTGCATGGCAGCCATGAAACGTTGCTTCACGTCCTGGCTGTGATAATAATCCTAAAAAGGGAAAAATGCACAGTAATTTAAGTTGACTTTCATTACTTAACTAAAACTATGTACTACCAAAGCCATATTAACAACGTACTAAGCACACTATTAACAGTGGAATTCTAAAATTGAAAGATCAGGTAGAAGTGCCATTGACAAGCTGCTCATCCAAGTTCTTTGCTGTTTCACTGGAGTGATAATCAGGTATTTCCATCCTCTCCATAATTACAATAACACAGACATCTTTTGCAGTGCATCTCAGAGGACACACACGTGGTTGGTTTGAACCTCATCTTGATGTCCCAAGGGCTGTTAAATTCAACACTTCTGCCCACTGAAGCTGGGGCAGCACAGCAGGGAGAAGGGGCAATCTGAAAAGTGCTTTTCTAAAGAAATACTGTGTCTTTCATACACATTTACTCCATAGCAAGAGGTCTTGACTTCAAACTGTTTGAGAAGACAGAATGAGTTCTCTTTCAGTCTTTCAAAGTGTTCCTTCTTCCTGATATCCTCAGAAATTTGCTTTCATTTAATTCTGAAATCTATTCTCCCATGATGAGAAAATAACTACATAATTGGACCACAATTTAAACCAGAAACATTAAAGCTCATTCTGGGTTTTTCAGCGAGGTGAGAAGCATCCAGTACCAGAACTTCATGACTTTACCTTTCAAATGATACATAAGCACAAATCCCCTTATTTCTCACTTTCATACAGATTTTATCAGCGATGTCTGCCCTTATAGCTGCCATGAAGTGGAAGTATCTCCAGGCTGTGGCATGCATAATGCCATAGGCAACCCATATATAGTGCTTCAATGTACTATACACACACTGTACAAATATGGAGTCCAGGTCTGAACTGGTAATGTCTCTTGCCACAAGCACCATCTAAGCAAACTCAAGCTGGTAATACAGTTCTTTAACAAAAGATGAGATCCAGATCACCTAATTAAAACACTTAATTTGCACATACGTGTAAGCATCTACTGCAGCAACTACCCTAAAGTAATTTATTTCGGCTCTCTTTGAAAGAGTCTATGAAGCATTCCTAAAAGAGGTTCTCTCCACCAGTAATCTAGGTACTAACACTAGGCTAACAGGACCTTCTTAAGTCTTCAAAAGCCCTTATTTTCTTCCAGCAACTATGTACAAAAGGATGCAGACATCTCCTTTAGGAGACTGGCTTCATCAGCATTTACAAGTACAAATTAAGAACCTCAGGACGTAGTCTGAAGTATACTTTAAGCCAGCACTGCTGTCAGAAATGAAGTCCTGACATATTCTACTCACTCTGCTTAAGCAGGCACAAATATTTATGCCTCCTGGACCTGTTTCACCAGGTGGGTAACTAGCAAGACAGGCTACTTATAAACCTAATGATTCCCCAGTCTGAACACCTCCATCTGGGCTAGCATTGAAAAAGATTGAAACAGATGGAAGAAAGGATCACAGTTTGTATTAGCAAATGTACCAGCTCAAAGCATATAGGAAACTACAAACATCATAAAAGAAGCAGGATCAGCACAAGGGTACTTTGAAAACAGCTTTGATTACACAGCCAGCAGAACTGGAAGCACATCAAGACCAACTGACTGGCATCCAATATGGAAGGAGTGCACGTGTAATAAGGTACTATCCAATGTTATAAGGACACAGAATAGAAAATTAAACTGGCCCAGAGGTTGTTCTGAGTGTGGTGCTGGATGGGCAACACTTTAGCAAGATAAATTTATGCTGAGAGAAATTTTCATCAGCACTCCAATTTCCTGGTATATTCTGTGATTGTTCCAGCACTTTAGAGAGTAAAGTTGAAGGGAACAGAAATCTTGAGTTTCATTTCTGAGACTGACCAACTTCCTTAGCTCAATCTCCATTTGCCTCTGGATCAGTTCTGTGTTCCTCACCACTAGTTTTGATATATGTAAGAGTTTACACTACCTTAAATAAATCTTCTGCTTTCTTTCCAAAGGCTAGATGGTTCTGCCTGCTGCCTTCCCTGACAGCAGACTCCAAGTTTGTGAGAAGAGGCCAAAGGTGGTCATCAGAGTGAATAATGAAGCTGTGAAGTGAGTGTTCACCCTCTGAGGTCAGGTAGGTATTTGCAGAATCTGTGTTACTGTAACCTTATGGGAAGAAAACAATTGTAACCAGCTTTGTTTCAGTACTTAGCAACTGCAATTTAAAATCTGAAGGCATGGTTTCCTGAGTAGCTGCTAAATTGTTACCAAATCCTGATCTTGGGACAATATTATGTGCAATGATTTCTATGAAATTATTATAAAGGTCTTCTCCTTCTTAAAGGAGCAGTTGCTTTGTTTATAAAAAGAATTTAGATGCTGGAGGATACAGATATTCTGACTGCATTTTTTCTTCAGATTATGGCTTCTCCTTCCTGTAAAAGTCAAGCTTTCTTCAGTATGTTTTGCCCTTAGGGCTTTATCCTTGGTCTTGTCCTCTAAACAAAGTTTAAAGCCTCCTTTATTTCATTTTCTTGGCACTTGACCATTTCAAGTTGTAATATGTAAATGATGCACACAGAAACTTGTAGCTACAAAGTGCAGACCAAAAAGTTAATCCTAATACTGACTCCTTCACCTTCATGCACCTTCAAGCACTGTTCTAGTTAGGGGCACTAAAATTTAAGCTGCTGTCCATGAGAAGGGACACATTCCAGAGTTCTTAAACCCTCAGCTCTCTGCTGAAGACCAAGACTCCACATTGCTGCAGCAGGAAATGGAATTTGGTCCCTATTTTAGATAGAAACATGCAATCATTTAGGTTGGAAAAGATCTTTAAGATCATCAATCCAACCATTAACCCAGCACTGCCAAGTCCATCACTGAAGTATGTCCCTACCACATCTACAGGTCTTTTAAATACCTCCTGTGATGGTGACTTCACCACTTCCTTGGGCAGCCTCTTCCAGTGCCTGACAATCCTTTAGGAAAAAAATTTTTCCTAATATCCAATCTAAGCTTCCCCTGGTACAACTTGACCTATCACTTGTTACATGGAAGAAGAAAACAATCCCCACCTCCTTTTGGGTAGTGCAGCAGGACACTCTGCCACAGTGGGCCTGCCTCAGTTTCCCCTTATAATTCAATTATTGTTTGTCTTTCAATTTCACACACTTTGTCCTGCAGCTTCACAGCCCTTAGCCTGGAGTTGGAGAGTTTCCACAGAAAGGAAAGGGCATAGCAAACTCTGAACTGGTAACAATCTTGAAAGTACAGTGGAAGGCCAAGCTGGTAACTATGGCACCAGCTGCCCTCCTGTGTTGAAAAACACAGAACACAGCTTGGAGCCAGCTAAGCCAAACAAACAAGAATGGACAAATAACTGAAATAGTTTCAGTGTGGGAAAAGGCTGTCTCGGCTTTTCTTCTGTTTCCCTTTTGTTCTCCAATAGAGGTTTTTAGAGATATGGCTAATTAGCTAAATGACAGCAGCTGATCACTTGAGTATATAAAAATCTAGTCCCATCTCTTGATCAAGGAGAATCCTGTACACTTTTCCCTGGAAGGTATGCTGGACCTTCTCCCTTCCAGCACTGAGTAGTTACTCTTCAAGAGGCTGAGAGCAAATGGACACCTGGCTGTAGCCATAGAAGGGTAAGAAGTATCAAATCCCTATATATGAATTCTTAAAGTTAAGACTTTAAAGACTATGGTCATTGCACCATATTGCCTATAGGTATTATTTTAATAATTGTTCTAGACCTAGTATAAGATCCGTAAGTTGCTAATACTCAATTAGTCTTTGTGTACCAGTTATCCAGATATTTTTTTCCATATTTTCTTAAGATACCTTGTTTGTTATCCTAACACCCTGTTTTGCTACCCTTATATCCTGATACTCATGTAATCCAATTTGTACAGTTTTAGCCTAATTTTTAAGATCCTCTGCTATTTACAATAAATCCTGTTTTCTGATATCTTGCCCAATATGGGATGGGTAGGTGTAGAGAGCAATAAGGCCTTCTCCCCTCAGTCTCCTTTTCTCTATGCTAAACAACCCCAGTTCCCTCAGATGCTTCTCACAGGATTTGTCCTCCAGACCCTTCACCAGCTTTGCTGTCCTCCTTTCAACACCAGCACCTCCATATGTCCCCCTTGTAGTGAGAGGCCCAAAACTGAACACAGTATTTGAGGTGCAGCTTCACTACAGGGGAACAACCACTGCCCTAAAATTTCTGATACGAGTCAGAGTGCTGTTGGCCTTCTTGGCCACCTGGGCACACTGCTGCCTGTCAACCAACACCCCCAGGCCCTTTTCCACTTGGCAGCTTTCCAGCCCCTCTTCCAAGCCTGGAGTGTTGCACAGATTTGTTGCGACCCAGGTGCAGATGATACATCTGAGCTATTACACTGCTCCCTGCCACAGTCCACCCAACTTTTTCTAAGAAAACTGTACAATGTTCAGAGAGCAAAAGCAGTCCTCAAAGGAGACCCGAGTATTTACATTAGATAAAGCTTGCCTCCAAACAAAACAATTCCAGCTACTAATAATGAAAGAAAAGAAGAAACAATCCATTTCCCTTTCCCCCAAATCCAAATTAACCCACAGTAACAAGTCAGAACCTGTGACTTTCCAGTGCTCCATGTCTTTCAGTACTATATGGAGTTGGGGGGGGAGAAGTTAATCACCTTGTGATGTCTTCTCCAGTAATCCAAGTGCAGCACATGCATCAAGGAGTCTTTCCGTTCCACACACAGAGGTCCCAACCTGATATGCAATATCCACAGCTTTCAGTGGACCTTTATCTTTCAGAAGATCAAACATCTTCAGCTTAGAAGCTACAAACAGAGCCTACATGTAGAAAAAAAACCTGTTAGCATGCCGTGTTTGAAAGACTGCAAGAAAGAGAACCATTCCTTTTGCCTAGAATTATTCTGAACAACTACTGTTCTTTACGAAGTGCACACAGTTTAACAAAACATTTAAACATTTGTATTTCCTTCCCCCTTAAAGGAATTCACCATCTTAGTCAAGTAATTGAATTTTGGACAGAAGTACTTGGCAGAGAAGGGAACACAACATATTCTGCGACAGAGCCTACAGGGTTTTCTTTATGAAGAACACCCCTTTATCAGTTATTTAGCATATCCCCATCTGTAAGCTTGTTCCATAAGGTCAAGTATTCTTAAGCATCTGAACCAATGCCAAAAAAAATCAAACTGAAATTTTTTTACCCAGAACTTAAGGAACAGGAAGGCTCCACTAAAGCAGTGGAACACCCTCAGTCTTAGTTTAATAAAAAAAGAGGGAGAAAAAAAAAATAATAACATTTCAGAGCACAGCCGTATTACATTCACTCCTTAACAGGGCATGCACACGTGGAATGGGGAAGTGAAAACAGCTATTGAAGAAAAACCCATTGAAAACACAGCTGAAAAACTTAAAAAAACCCAACCAACCAAACAAAAAAAACATTGAAAAACTTAACTGATCAAAATCACTCTATCCCATTCTGAAATTATCAGTTCAAGGGAGGAGAGGGGGAGGAGGGTAATCAAATAAGAGAAAACCCAAAGGATTGAGTATAGATTAGACTATGCAAATTCAAAACATTATGTTTGAGAAAGTATGTTTTAACCCCGATCCCCTTTGTTCTTAAGTAAAGAATCTGTTCAGAGTAAAATAAGCAGCAACATCTTCACCTGCAGAAGATTTCACTCTGGTTTATGGAAACAACACTTGGAGATCAAAATAAAATACATCTTCATAGCTTTTGTGAAACTGAATTCTTTTGTGCTCTTATTCCTGTTCTACAAGAGGAGAGGTTACGAGTTTCATCAGATCAAAGGAAGTGTATGCATAGCAACTGATAATTTTACAAAGAAACAAGTCCTTAGGAAAAAAAATTCCCACTAGTTCAATATGCAATGCAGCACTTCATACTATGACTTTACACTGGATCAGTGGGAAAGGGAAGCTTCTGCTTACAGCCTCCAGTGTTTCACTGCACCAAACTGAATTCAGCATCACATCACTGTAAACAGTGTACATAAAGTGCAACAAAATGTTCACGATTCTCCACAACAAAATGCTGATGATTTGCCCTATTTTTTTAACTTAAACTGAAGAAACGCTAAGCATCTTCTCACCCATTCAAATACATCAAGTCTCTCCCTGTAGATACACAAGGAAGTTCATGAATGCAGCAGTCTCAAGGCTGCTTTATTCAAACCTCTTGGTACTGCTTTGCATTCCTGAAAGCAGCCCGCCCACACATCTCCAGTGACCACAGTATGGTTTTCTTTCAGACCTAAGTACAACTTTCTGCTGTTCAGCAAAACCATTGTCCATGGTCTCATGTGCTTCCTTCCATCCCCCTCAAACTTGTTATATCTTTTTTTTCCATATTTGTCATGTCACTGCCATTTTAGCAGTTTTTTCACCTCTTCCAAGAATGTGAGATGACTTGATGGAGATCAGTGGTCTAACAGAATCATTGCTGTTCATTTCTCCTTTCCCTTTTTCATTATTGACTTCACTGCACTGGAACTGTGAGTAGAAAACTTGGCAGTACTCAAAATGTCCAGCGACTTGTTTCTCATCACACTTGGCAGCTACACAGAGCATGTGACTTTCTGTTCATAATCTGTTACACGGATGTCTTCATTAAATACAGCATGGAGATTATCAGATAAACATATTTGGAACGTGAAACAGAATTCTAATGCTGAACAATAAAAATCAGAAAGAAAATATAGCATACACAACTCTTGTCACAGTTTTAAGTCAGATAAGTTAAATATATTAAATGTTTTCTTTGCAGAGTATCTAAAGGTAACTTCCTGCTTGATTGTGCTCTTGACATCAGTAAAAAAAAAAACCAAACCAAACCAAACAAAACAAAACCAACTCAATGATTAGTGAGAAATTTCTTAAATGCATTTTCAAGTTTCCCTACAACATTCCACTTTACTTGTGGAGCAAAATGTCCCACTTCTGAAGTTACTGTTATTCTGAAGCCTCCCAATTACACTAGAGCCTGATTTAGACAATGGAAGATAAATCACAATCTTGCATAAACTGCATTTAATTAGACAAGGTGACAAAAGGCATGTGGTGGGAGGCAAGAGGGTACTTTTTCCAGACACCCGGGAAGCACAATTGTAGCATTCATATCTGAGGTCAATCATACAAGAACAAAGAAAAAATTGAGGATTTTTTTTCTTCAGCATTTTTTTATCAAATGGGTAAGTGAAATTTCATAGAACAGATTAAAGCAAATACAGAAAAAAAAAACCCATGAGTTCCTGCACTGCACCAGAAGTTTCAGCTCCTAGATTTTCTGGTACTTCAGTGATCTTTTTATAGTAATTAATACATTATTATCCCAGCTCAAGTATTTCCCGTTTATATTAAAGTCCAGTGAAAAAATCATATCAGTCAGCAACAAGATGGTTTTATTTTTTCCCTTACCTTTGAAGCTCTAAACCCATCCATCAGCTCTAGAATTTTAGATGGAAGTTTTGCAGCACTTTCTGACACTCCATTCTGATTTCCCAAAGGTACTTGAAAACCAGTTCTGACACTAGAACTGCTTTTGGAATTGTGAGTAGCTGAGGAACACATCCCACTGCTGTCTGACTTCCGAGCACCTGTGTGTTCTGCAAAATTTGAAGATTCAATTTCTCCATCACTTTGGCTCTCAAAAGTGTCAACAGAAGGGACAGAGTCATACTTTTTATGCTGTACATTATGTTTAGGGGGTGGATAGTACAATTCTGCTAGCTTTTTGCAGAAGTGATTCAGAGGAAATCCCACCACATTCAAGAAGTCTCCATGGACATATTCCACTAGCATTCCACCAAGGGCCTGGATTCCATATCCACCAGCCTTGTCCCTGGGGGACAGAAAGCAAAACCAACATACATTTAATGTTAAGAGTAAAGGTAAGACAGAAGAAAAATAATCCATCAATACTGCAAAATCTGGAATGAAGACCAGTGTACTCCAATTAGGGATGGATTAAATCTGCTGGTTAGGCTCACTTCAATCTATAGGTCACAAGCTGAATATAAGGACTTGTATAAGGTACATAAGGACATATAAGGAATATGTTGCCATAGGTGACCCAGTACTCTCAAAGTCCTGGCTACCAAAAAGGTGACAGCAAGCATGACTGAGACAGCAAGCATTGCCACTGGGTCACCCAGCTATATACGAGTTCTACTCCACAAGAGGCTGAAGGGCCTTTAGGAATATTTTAGCTTCAAAAGGAGCTGACACTGAGGAAGACATCTGGGAACTCAAACAAAAGTAGTATCTATCTTGCAAATTTCAGGCACAGGAATGTCTGGAATAAAGACCAGGCAGATGGAACTTTCTTGGGGAGAAGCAATCTTTTCAAATGCAGAAACCACTATTACCCCATCCAGTCCTATCTAATTCTTGAGCGACCCTCAGAGATATGGGAGTTTTGGTTCATAACACTGTACTCTTAGATGTCATGATAATGCTAGGAATTTGGCACAACCATACTTTCACAGAAAGTAACCTTGGAAATATAGTTTGTCTTTATGAAAATTCCACTATGTGGAATGGAAATGCATACAGGCAGATAAGCTGCAACAGACCCAACAATTTTACAGCTCACACTTAAGGAACAAGGCAGCTGGAAATATGCTTACTGCATGGTAACACCAGAATCTGAAAGCCTACGTCAGCAAGCTTTGAAACCAAAGGGCAGTCTCAGATCTTTTAACTCCAGAAAGTATGAAATCACACAAACTACTTGTGAAAGAAAGTTACTACACAATGAAGATTGTAGATTATTTTATTTTCATTTGATTAGAACCAACTCTTTTCACTTTCTGAACTTACTTCTGGATTCTGTTTCTGATAATATCCTAAGAGAAACAGAGGAATCAGTATCCCAGCAAATGGGATATTTGAATTGCTATAAATTAGGGAACGTCCTTTAATTTTGCATTTTAACCACCACTATATAGCTTCATCATTGTTTAAATTATTCCTTCTTTTAGAGAATACTTAAGACATGTATTAAGACATTAATACTTAAAGACATTAAGAATACTTTACAGCATGTAAATTTGGAATGTTCTATTGACTAAATAATTTTATTTTTCAATGAAGCAGTATTTTTCAGTTCAGTCGGCTGAAGCCATTCTGGTATATGCTGACAGAGGAGCAAAACACATTTGTGATCATCAAAAGAAAAGGTATCATACTGCCAGCGAGGCATTAACACAAAGTGCCACATTTTGTTATTTTTATTAACAACTTTACATTCAGGCATTGGGTCCTGAGTAAGATTCTGCACTACAGCTACAGCTCCTAGCCCGCAAGCATGAGGCTATGTAATCAGTACCAGTTACACTGATTTTTCCACAAGTGTCTTTCATGCTCAAACTCAGAATATATCAGTATTTACACTGCTATGATAACTAGCTCTGGCTGATCTGACTGGCTTTTGCAACTGGGTACTTTTATAAGCATAGCCCTAACTTTAAGGCTTCATTTAGAAAATTACACTCAGCATCAGCTAATTTGCATTCTAATAAAAAAAATAAAATTCACTTTTAAAGACATTTGAGAAACAACAAGAACACTGCTGCAACCAAAACAGTTTTCAGTAATTGACTGTTGTAGCACCTACATAATTTCAGAAGGAACCTGTGCAACATCCACTAATTAAAAAAAAAAGTCAACACACAAAAAAGTAAACAAAAAAAAACCCCCTCTCTCACAACCAACCAACAAACCTGCACACAAAAAGCAGAAATGTATGCAACACCAACTTTTTTTAAAAAAAAACAGACACAGACAAAGCCACGCACCCAATACAACAGGGGAAGAACATTCAGATATAACTTCAAAGAATATTTCTTTTATTTGCAGCAGAACTTTACATTTATAAAGTTAAATAAAATAGTATATCAGCATGTGAGTCATCCAAGACAGAGCCTGTGTTCAAAGATGAGCTAATCTGTGCTGTGAGACTAATTATTTGCAAAGTCTAAAAGATACATTTGCTATAGCTTTGAAGAAAATAATTCCCAAAAGAAATTCTATAAAGGAGAAAAGTTAGACATTTGCATTTATATTGTACATTACTTCATTGTTAACTCTGAAACTGTAGAGCTCCAGCCTACATAATCACCTCTTTCCCAGACTGCAGTAAGGTGCTTTGGTTTCATTGCCCCCATGCAGAGCAGAGCTACCAAAACCCACTCAGAATCTTCAGGCTGGAAATTGCAAGCAGAGACAGGGGAAATTGCTCACAAGGTAAAGATTACAAAATAAAAGCTGGGTCAAAGAGGCTGGCAGAAACTTAAGTGTACTCATTACACAAGCCCAAAACAGTTAGGATGACTATGGTCCAGCCCTCCTTCTATAGAGAGCTAGAAAAGAAAGAGACCCTGCCAGCAGGCAGAAAATCCTTGGATGAAAAGAGGAACAGGAATGAAACAGAAATGCTATCTTTCTGCAACCAAAATTTTTGAGGGGTTTTATAGCCTCATCATAGTCTACCTTGAGCTAGTGCTTTTTCCTCCCCTTTATCCTTACTATAAGTCAGGTATAAATACTTCTAGAATTAGTCCCTTTGTCACAAGTGACCGACTTTTAGAATATTGCATGCCAACTTTGTCCTTGCTATAAACAGAACTCAATCCAATCCTCAGCAGCAGAAGAGTCAAATTTTCTTTTAATTTTTCAGGTGATCATTAAGTCTTGTGTGATTTCATAAAATTAAAATAAATAAGCAAATGGTCACTTGAACTACAATATTGTTTATAAAACCATGTATGCACATAAATATGTAACCAGTATGCATATCCATGGAGGAGAGGACCAAAAAAAACAACCAACCAAAAAAAAAACAAAAACAAAAAACCAGAAGAGACTTTTCCTTTCTGTCTTGCAATATTTACAGGACACTTTACTTAGGAGACCCTTCCCAAGTCCAGATCACATGCTTCCTATGCTCTTGATTATATGCATAAATATTGATTGTTTTCTGCTCTAGAAAGTAATGAAACAGTCACTGAAACTTTGGTCCCTGAGAAAACCTTGCTCTCACACATCCTGTTTAGTAGAATGAACACAGTGATCCAGTGCTGCTCATGAGCCATTTTGCTGCAGGACAGCACTACTGAAGCATATTTTTTTTCCCAGAAGAAATTATCTGAATATTTAAAAATATGTTTCAATTTGACATTATTCCTAAAAATCCACAGTCATTTCTCTTTCAAACTGCAACTTTCTGATTAGCTGCCTACTAAAGATCACCTTCCAAAAACATATCTAGGGATTTGTTTCAAAATGTATTATTGTCAAAAGATTATATTCTGTGAAATCCAATTTTGTTTGTCTCTTTAATAAGCTAGGAACCTTGCGTGTTTAGAAAGTATGCCTCATTTACACATAAAAACTTCAATAAATCCAAAGTCTACACCGTAGACTGTACAAACAAGTGTAAAAACCACAACTCGTATCCTTACATAGTCAGAACTGAAGCCACAGAGCCAAAAGTTCACTTCAGATCACCTGATATGTAGTCCATAGTGCTAACTGTGGCCTGATTTGCCTTCACTAAGCTTCAGCTATCACATAGGAAAGGCAATTCCTTTAAAGTCATAAATGTTCCCTTGTTGTCTCCATTTTTTTTTTAAACAATGTATTGAACTTCATATTAGGAGTAGTTAGGCACTCTGTTCTCATCCTATTTTTTTTCCTATGGAATCGATGTTGGTTGTAAGGAACTACTGTATTGCAAGGGCAGAGAAAATACATAATCTAAGAGACAACCAGAGCATAGGAACACATATAAGCTGGCCACAGGAATAAGTGAAAATTGAGTTTGCATTTCTTTCATCAGAGCAGTGCAGTTCTGACAAATAGACCAAGTTCTAGCTTCTTTCAGTGAAATTCTCCAATGATCTGATTATTCAGCACTCACTAAATTAATTTGTGTTATAATGAGAATTATCCACTCTCTTAGGTATCTAAGTTCCTTGAATGCCTGTTATCAGAGAGATAATTGTATATTGCATGAGTGCTTGCTCTAATTCTGATTATTTCAATACTCCTCATGTTTCAAATTTGTTAGGGTACTGAAAAGATAGCTGATTTTCCCTGGAGGAATTACAGTTTTAGACAAGAACAGAACACCCACTTTCTATCACCCATGCTACCATTTCTCACAAAATTTCACAGAACATAGAATAAAATGTTTTAAGCCAGTAGCTAATAATGTACCCCAAAGCCTACTCTCAAGTACTGTAAAATAGCTTCATGGTCTTACTTACATTGGCTCCCCACTGTGAATGTATTCCCATAAGAGCTCTTCTGACAGGTCAGAGAATTTTACTTTAGTTTCTTCATAGAAATCAGTGATTTCTGTCTGCAGCTGATTATCTGCAGAAAGGAAGAGTTCTTATTAAAAACCGACATAGTTTAGAGATCATAAATTCAGCTATCTTTCAGTTTGCACTCATTTAACATTTTGCTTGGGAAAAAATAAAGATACTACACAGATGCATTAAATAAATAAAGCTCCTCAGGGACAGTGGCCTCCTAACTTCCAAAAAAGAAGTAAGCCTGCATTTTCAACCTCTGCAGTCCTGTTGCAGGGCTAATGAGTTGTTCTCTGTGTGTGGGAGGCATTCTTAAATTAACTATGCTTATACAGAGCTATTTATAAATCACTAGCATACACATCTACCATTGAGTACAAAGAAGGCTACAAACACACTTCTAAATTTGACTGCTGTCCAAAACACTGCCTCAGTTAAAAAACACATAGCTCTTACAAATACTTGAATCTGAATGTGCACCCACATCAGTTCCATCAGTAACCATTGGTGTCATTCTCATGTCTTTCAAGAAATAGCAAAAATTATTTAAGACTTCTATATCTACAAGTGGTTAGAGAAAACCAGAGGTACAAGAAAGTACTGTACACCTCTGTGTAGACCCCGCTGCATGTGGTATCCTGTGAATCTGGTATGATTGCAGATGAAGGCTTTTCCAGATCATGTTCAAAAGGAAACAGCCTTGCACAAGTGAGTGTGTGCACTACAGAGATAAAGCCAGTGTCTGCTCTTTCCTATAAAAATCAAGGTCAGAATCTCATGTTACTGCTGTTCTGATAACAGTGGTATTCCTAAGGACAAGTAAAAAAGATCCACAGGACAAATCAAGGGAAGACCACTACCAACTGCTAATGGCAGTTATTAAAATGTTTATTAAAAACTTTAAACAACCCAGCCCAAATAAAAAAGTTGTTGCACATGAAGACAAATTACTATCTTTCAGTACTGACAATAAGCCCTACTGGCTCAAGATGAAAATTCCATCTACTGTATATGGGATACTTGACAACAGCACTATAATTACAAACTAAAAATGAAAACATATTCTAGAAAACTATTCCACTGATACCACCACTTGGGGAATATGCAGATTTTAGGTGGTTTTATTCATCTGGATATGATGTGGCTTAAATTTGTACACCTCAAAGGAGACGTGCTGTCATAGCACCAGTACCACAGTTGTGTACAATTTTTACTGTCTTAGTAGAGCAAAAAGTGAAAAGCATTATTATTCTTCCTATACTGCTCCCAGGAACCCCTTAATAAGATATTTTATTTTTTCTCCAGGGGCTCTCTTTCTACTGTATTGGTGTATCAGTAATGGTACTGGATCACTGTATTTTCTAAAACAGTTAAGATCAATCACTCCAGTAAAGATTAAAAGCTGTAAATTATTTGTATACAGAAAGACTACAGTCCAGTGAAATTTCAGAGAAATGATTCTTGCAAAAGTTCCACTAAAAGAATATTGGCATAATTATCAGAGGAAGTTCCTAAAACCAAGCACTCCTCAAATTATACTAATGGTAAAGTTCTCATTAAAAAAACACTTTTTTATTATATAGATTATCTGGTAAAGGACATTGATGTGTTGTTCTTTACAGTACATTAACAGCCTGAGGCATTATGTCCTTACTTTACTCATCCCCTAAACATGGGGTCTAGAGTTTTCCTTAATTACTGGAAAATGAAGTAACTACAGATACAGCAACCACATTTTATTCATCAGCTATAATACACAGAACAAAGGAATGAAGTTAATATGGATCCGATTCTGCTCAAGTCCCACTGTTTGTACTGCCTTACTTTAATTCCATTTAAAAAATTCCCACAATTTATAGTAGTCTTTTAATTAGTCCCCTAGTTTTCAGAGACAATATTTCTTATGTCTATTGTATTTTGTCATCCTCCTCCCTATGTGAAGACTGAGTAAAGTAAGAAGGTTAGTTTTTGTGGAAAGTTTAAAATTTATATATAGATGGAGATAAATTCTTATCTTTAATAGGAAGCCAATTCAGACTGTATATGAAAAATTTCCATCCTTTTTTTTTCACTTTTACAAGTTCTTTAAGAAAAATGTTTAATGAAAATACTGAGACTTAATAAAATTACACGTGTACCTTTACTTCTGCAATGTATGATAGCCACTCCTGTGAACACACTGTGCTCTTTCCCATTCAACCTGTCAGGAAAAAAATGTGTATTAAGCAAAAGTTTTATGATATGTGTCACGTGCAAAAATAGTATACATGACTGTGTTAATAAAGCCAGAGAAACAGACCATTATATTAATACATCACTTGATGGCTACCTATGTAACTACCAGTGGCTACCGATGTATCCTAAATAAATACATTTTTTTATTATTATTTTGCTATAGTTGAAAAGACATGGGTAAATCCAAAAAACACTATCAAGAGATTCAGTAATTTCAAGTCTCAAAAATCTCACTTGTACAAATGCTCACAATTTGGAAAGCATTCCATGGTATTAACTTATAAACACAGGAAAAACCCAGTCAGCATAAAACACTGCCATTATAGGCACCTTCACTGAGAGGTGGCAATAAATACCTAGGTGATGCCACTTAGACTAAACAAGTGACAGGCATCTAGAGCTGATGTACTGATGTCACACAGAGTGGCCTCAAGGGATGCCATGCCAAGACACAGGAATAGATTCAGAAGTATTGAGGAAAAGCATCTATATTCACTCGGAATTCAGGCCCATATATGCTCCCCCTTGTAGTGGCTGCAGTGCGCCACACTGTGGCCGATAATAAACTTAAAGCCCTCAAAAATTAATGTAATGTGTAAGCAAGCGAGGTATAACAACAAAGAGAGTAAGAACTTGAATCTTTGAAGAGACTAATTAAGGAATAATCTCCTGGAACTAATCCAGGAAATATATCACTACACTCCATGTGATCAGAAGCATCTCACACTCTTATTATCTGCCACAAGTTTCCAAATAATTAAATGTCAGATGAAACAGAGTGAAAAATTTTAACTTGACCGCTTGGATACACACAAATATGTATCTTGTCTGTATTTTTTTACTGCTCATATAGAACAAAATTAAGAGGAAATATATTAAAGAAAGTAAGTTTTGAGTGCATATCATATCTGTTATTAAAAGACTGACCTACTGAAGTTAAAAAAAAAAAAAGAAACAAAAACAAGACAAACCACACAAAACCAAATGGAAAACATTTACATGTGTTAGAAGAAGACTAAGCTCTGGAAAAAAACAAACGAAAACAAAAAAAACCCAACTCTATTCTTTAACTAACCAAACTTGGCATGATTTGAGATTACTATTTTTTAAGTTATCAACATGCCACAAAGGATCAAAAATTCATCTTAAGTCATCAACAAGAAACAATACTTTTAAATCAGACTTTGGGTGAAACTGAAAAAACCTACCAAGCCATTTGTATTCTCTCTTTAGGAGATGCCCAAGTTTGAATATAAACAGGTACAAAAAGCAGTACACCTTTCCTGTATTCCCCCATAACACAGAAGGATGACTAGTGGATTCATCACATCTCATCCTTCAAAAAGCAGGTGACTGGGGTTATGTAAACAAGAGAGTACTACTTGGTAACAGCAAGCTTGAAGGGAAAAGCCCCTTCAGAAAAACAGCAGAAATTTCAAAAAACATCAGCCCCCTACCCATGAAGGATACTGATAGAATTAGATTTTTCTTCCTCAGTTAATTACAGAACTTAAAGCAATTTCCAGTGAACACATACACCACATATATTCTTGTACGTGCAGTATTTTTCCACTAAAGGTGAAACCTCAAGCCACTTCTGTGATGGTTCTGTCCTCCCTCCTATCATGATTTCTCTCCACATCTCCCCCTTCCTGTACCAGCTGAAGCACACATACAGTGTTGTGGTAAGTGACTCTGAAAACTAATCCCAGTGAAAACAAAATAGTTTATTATGTTCCTGACTGGCTTCCTAAGGTGAAGGGGCAAGAGAAGACCACTGTGGGTAATATAAAAGCAGGTAAAACTTTGTCAGTGGCAGAATTGGCTAGCACTACATAAAAAATGACTGAACATTTTTTGTCCATGGAGTTCTTGATCTATACCAAGAAACGTGTACACCTCCTTCTAAAACACCCAGTATACATATTTGGAATCTTACTTAAGACAACAGACCTTGACAGCATCCTATATGCATCTTGCTTATCAACTGGTTTTTCCAGGATCTGCTCATCCACAGTCTAAAACAGAAAGAGAGAATGAGTGTCCTGCCATTCTTACTTTTCAGAAACTGAGGTCATGAATGATGTTTAAACCCTGATTTCATCCAGGGCTTCAAATATGAGTCTACTCAGCAGAGCAAGAAGAACAGATGCTTTGGTAGAACAGGTAATTTAGTGTCAAGCATATAGAAAATGCAATACCCTGTCCTCCAGTGGCTGCAGCTTTCAAATAAAAGGGTAATTCAACTTCTTCTGGCTTTAACTGTCCACTGTCTTTGTGAAGATGACAGGAATGAAGTGATGCCTGCTACAAGGCACCAAATTGATCAGTTCATATGATATGGACGTATTGACACTCAACAGTTGTCCATGAAAGGGATTTCAATTACAAAGGAATTACAAATTAGAAGATCCAAGGCAAATACTTCAGCAATACAAATGTCTCTGCAAAAACAGGAGCATAGCATCTAGCACTCAAGATACCAAGAAATGCCTTGTTGGGGAAAAAAAAATGTCAAATCCAGAGAGATATAACACTGAAGGAATAACATGTCAGTGATGAGATTTTTCAAACTTTAACTTTAAACTTAAAAGTACAAGTTATTCTACACCAATCATAAATTAAAATAATGCTAAACCATCTAAGAGTTCTTACCACAATGGTGTCTGCTCCTATGACAACATCAGGTGTTCTCAGGTGTTTCTGTAAAGGTATAAAGAAAGAAGGTATTTCTCAAGAGGTATAAACAGCAAAGCCTTTTAAAAATTAAGGCAAGAAAACAAATTTGCTGGTTTACAGGTCGGGCTCTGCAATGACCCAAAGCCAAGACCTTTATCTTTTTGCACTGTTTAGTAATCATACAAAATAGTAACGATTTTTATCACCATGATAGTGAGGAAAACATTCACACATCACAATTTTGCCCAC
Source organism: Heliangelus exortis (assembly GCF_036169615.1). Taxonomy (NCBI): domain Eukaryota; kingdom Metazoa; phylum Chordata; class Aves; order Apodiformes; family Trochilidae; genus Heliangelus; species Heliangelus exortis. The sequence goes on from NC_092422.1 coordinate 67,643,916, forward strand.
ATATATTAGGGATGAACAAATGCATTCAGTAAAGAAATAACTGCATTTTCAAAGGTCAACCTGATCTTAAAAGTGCTGTACAGATTTTTTTAAAGGAAGTGCCCTGTATGGAAGCCAGGTAGTACACTGAAGTTCGCTAGGTTCATTTTTCCAAGCCAAGTTTTGCTACAAAAAAACCAAAAAACCAAAAAAAACCCCTCAACACAAACCCACACCTTTGTTTAGACACAATTTGCTTCTCTCTCTCAAAAGGGATACACTTACAGTGCATTTTGGTCAACTGAGAAGGGTATATAAAGACCCCCTGAAACCATTTCCTAGCTTTAAACTGTTATCAGTCCTTACTGCTAAGTTTGAATTTACTTGCATGTTATGAGGTACACAGTTATTTAACCCTCCAAGACAGGAAATTTGTAACTGTGATAATTGTACTAAATAGTTTGTAGGGTGGTGATTCTTCTAGAGAAAGGCTGTTGATGTGCTTTAAATAGTACAGCTAATTCCAGACATAATTTTAAAAAATCTGTATGAAGAAACATTTTGAAACCTACTGAACTAGCACTGTTGCCAGCACAGTGTTTTGCAATGAAAGCAAAATGTAAGCCCAATGTAAGTTAGAGGCTGGGTTTAAAATCCACTTTCCTAATGTTGTATCACTCTCTGAAAAAAAGCTGATGAAAACCTGGCCAACGATTTACACTGGAGATCATGAAATATTTGCTTTGCAGAACAGTGACATCTGACAACATTTTGGTTTAAGGTGTTCAACATTCCTTTTCTGCCATCAGTACAGGTTAAGCAAACATCTCTCTTTCAAAGCTGTATTATTAAGAAATTATTCTGGTACATTTTGTGGGATTTAATCAGCTAGACTTCAAAATAGGTTCTGGTAGAGAACAGCTTTAAGTGCCCAAACACAGTGATCACAGCCAAAGCCAGAAGACAAATATGCCACTGATAGTGTAAGTTGGAAGGTCACTTCTGTTTGTGGGGACCACAAACTGCACGCACGAGATCTACTTTTGATTAGGTGAGTTATTTCAGGAAGATATCTTTCACAACTGACAAAAAAACAGCCATTTGCCTTCAGTGAGGGAAATGCACTCATAGACTAAGTAAGTAGTACAAGCAAATTAAGTCAGTAATATTATTTCAAGACAAAGATATCATTGTCAAAATAGCTGGTAACTTACCATATGCATTCTGTTTGCCACTTCAAGAGCTTTCTGCTTTGCTGTTTCCACAGCATACTCATAAGGGGTTGCAAAAGATGATTTTTCAAGTGTTTCCTTAAACCAGGATGGAACCACCTCAAACCGCAGGCCCTGTAACAAGGAAAGCAACATAGTCAATCTGAGCTTGTTATGAGAGGCTGTTCTCAAGACGTATTATGAAAGTGATAAATTTGATTTTTTCCTCTCTCCACTTTAACGCCCCTACCCCCCCAAAAAACAGGGCAAAAAGACAGTGCTTATATTACAGCATATGGTGTATACCTACAATGTACAAGCAGCCCAAGACAAAAAAAGCCAAACAAAAAAAACCCAACCAAACAAAACCAAACCAATCAGAAAGAAACTTTAAACGGATGTGCTTTCTTTCTTTTACGCTTATTATTTACTAGAACCTAATCACATTAGTAATTTCACCACTCTTTTAGAAAAATCTAGGAGTGTAAAACTTAGGCCTTTCTGTTTTATTGAAACCATCCATAGCACTTTGCTTGTGCACTAGCAGTACGTATTGTGACAGAAGCTTTAGCACCTGTACTTTATACGTCATTATACATGTGATGAGCAGAAAAAAGAAGAGCAGTTTCTGTATGGTTTCATCAAAAAAAAGTTTTTCCTACTTCTTGCCTTCAGGTTATACCTGTAAATTTACTACACTCATCAGGCACATTATGATTCTAAAAAGTTAGTAGAGTTGAACTTTGGTTCGCATCCCTTTACTTTGGAAATAATACTCACTATTCCATTTATGTTCAACTTCTCCCCAGAGGAAAAGTAACACTAAGCAACCTTAATGAGACACTTTGTAGTACTCAAATGCCATTCAAATGCCCCGAGGGAGCTCAACATGCTCCACCCCAGGGGCTGAAGAGTGAGAATGATGGCTTCTGACTTCCTTCATGCTTTCAAGAAAAGATCGCTACCTTACACGCCCAGAACCCTCCCCCCTTAATTTAATTCCATTGAGTTTTCACACATTTAAGTCAATTTTTTCAGAAGTTCAGATTTTAGGCACTTCATGCAAGGGCAATGGTAGCACATTTTCAATTACTTTGGCCAATTTAAAGACCTTTAAAGACCTTTTAAGGCATTCTTCAGACTGAGCAAGTCTTTATTTTGTTTGATTACATCACCTCCATGTCCGCACAATGATTAAAGCACAATGCTTTGATCCACTCCCTCACCCATCTGATTATACGCAAAACGCACACACGTGCGTGCTTACAGAGAGCAAGAAACCTGACCAAGAACGGGGATTGAAAAAAAAAAAAGAAAAGAAAAGAAAAAATGAAAAAAATACAGTAATATTCTTGCAGAAGCTGGCGAGCAGCTCGGGGAGCAGAAACGAGCGGGCACATCCCAAGGCCCCGGGTTTGCACCCCTCTGCCCGGGCTGGCAGGCGGGCCCTGGGGTAGGGCAGCCCGGGGGCTGCGCCGGCACCGCCCCGAACCTCAGAACCCCAGCTGGGGCAGGCAGCCCCCTCAGGCCTGTGCCCGCCCGGTGCCACCAGCCCCCGGGAGCTGACAAGATGCAGGGTCGAGAGCCGGCGTCCCGGCAGGCCCAGCCCGGGCCCAGGCGGCCGCTTCCCTGCCGCACGCCCGCAGCGCCTGGGGCTGGGAGGCCGAAGGGGCAGCCCAGGCAGCCGGCTCCCTGCCCTTACCCTGCCTGGGCGGGCGAGGCGAGCGTCCGGCCCGCACTCACCACGTTGGTGAGGATCTCCCGGCGGCGCGGCGAAGCGCTGGCCAGCACCACTCTCTTGCTGGCCAGCTTCCCCAGCACCGGGCTCAACACCATGGCGGCGGCCGCAGGGAGAGATACGCACTCCCACTCCGGCTCCTAGCAAATAGCGGGGGGGAAGGGGAAAGGAGCGATGGCGGACGGGTTATAGGGCGGCGGAGCTACGGGGCGGAGCCGCTGCGGGAGAGTCCCAGCCCGCAGCAAAGGCCCTGCTGGGAGAAGGAGGGGGCGGAGAGCCCTGGCGGCCGGGAAGGGGTGGGTGCTCCTGGGGCCTTTTGGCCGCCGTGTCACAGAATCGCAGAATTACGGAATTGTCATGGTTGGAAAAGATTACCGCGTCCAATCGTGAACACCCTCCCCTCCAAAATAATTTAAATTTCAAAAAGTAAATTTATATATATATATATGTATATACACACATACAAATGCATGCCCACTAGAGGGCAGTGTCTCATTACGCTTGTTCTTTAAGTACCTCCAGGGATGGTGGCTCCACCATGTCCCACTCTGGGCAGCCTGACTACTTTGCCAGTAAAGAAATTCATCCTAATATCTCGTCTAAACCTCCCCTGGTGCAACTTCAGGCCATTTCCTATAGTCCTATCGTTGTTCGCTTTAAAGAAAAGGCCAGCACTCCCCTCCATACAACCTCATTTCAGGCAGCTGTAGAGAGCAGTAAGATCCTCCCTCAGCTTGCTCCCAACTAAACACTCCCAATTCCCTCAGCTTCTCCTCGTAGGACTTGTTCTCCAGACCCTTCACCAGCTTGGTTGCCCGTCTCTGAACTCTCTCCAGCAGCTCAAGGTCTGTCTTGTAGTGAGGGGCCCAGAGCTGAGCAGATCCCTGCGTTGCTGAGGGAGCTGCTTTTGAGCAGGGCATGGGGCCAGGGTAACTGCGGGTAGCTACGGCTTTCACCTCGGTGCCCGGTAGGGTCATGGAGCAGATCACCCTGGAGGCACTGCTGAAGCAGAAGAATAATGAAGAGGGGATTCGATATAATCAACAGAGCTTCACCAAGGGCAAATCGTGCCTGACAAACCCTGTGGCCTTCTATAAGAAGCTCACAGTATCAACAGACAAGGGAAGAGCAACCAACATCATTTACCTGGACCTGAGCAAAGCCTTTGAAACTGTCTCGCACAACAGTGCAGTTTGCATTGAATGATCAGGTCTCTCAATGTCTGTCTCATGGAACAGATGGGTATATCAGGGGTTGCCAAATCCAGTAGCACAATGGTCACAGTCCATTCCCCAGGGTCTCGCCACCGAGCTATGATGCCAGCAGGCACACATGCACATACCATGGAACACCTACACATGGGTTCACAGCAAGCAAACCACACAGAGCAACAGCACTGACAGGAACATCACCAAAGGTCTTCCTGTTCCCTCTGCTGGCTGCTCCTGGTGAAAGTCTGTTAGTAGGAAATACCTATTTAACTAAATGGGTTAAATAACCTATTTATCTATCTGTTATCTATCTATCTATCTATCCATACAGACATACATACACATACATACATACCTATAGGAAGTGTGGACCTTTGCAGTTGCAGACCCCAGAAAGGGCCCATCCGAGAAGGGATGGGGCGGGGGGCTCTGTTGCCTCTGTGTGGCTCCCCCCACCCGCGGCCTCCTGTTCCTGTCATAGTGCGTGGCCTTTTGTCAGCATAACCTAACAGGCTGTACAACATCTTAAGTATCAGAATTAAAATTTTTAAATTGATTGGTTTTTTTAATGGGTAGTGGTGACTTGAGAGCGCATTTGGAAATTTATCTTTAAAGACGTTTTTGCTCAAGTAATTAAAAAGGACTAAGAACCCAGGGAAACTAAGCAGAATTGAAGGTGGTCATAAAATGCTTAGATTAAACGCAACTGGGAATATACATAGCCATCCTCAGCAAATCCATAATACTGAAGGTAGTTTTGGGGTAGTTGGAGAGCTAACTAGAAAGAAAGGGCCTGTGTGAAAGAGAGGAATAGTCTATGCTTGTCAGAGCTTGTGAGGAGAAATTCCCTGACCTTTTTTCATGGCTATGAACTGTGACACTGCTCCTTGCAAACAAGGAGACTCTAAATAGAACAAGGAGACTACAGAAATAGAACCCAGGGTATCTTTTGTATGATACTGATATAATGTTTGGCTCAATAAAAGGACAAGGATCTCGTCAGGTAAAAGAAGGGCATTCCCTGGCACATGTCAGACAACGATACGGAGTCACTCTTATAGGAAAAATATTACATCCCCTCCCCTAATGCCTGCAAGTTTAACGTAGTTGTAAATCCCTGTCTGTGTACATCCACAGTCATTGAAGTTCAACAGGACCAAGTGCAGGGTCCTACACTTTGGCCCCAATAACCCCATGCAGCACTACAGCCAGCAGGACCAGGGATGTAATTCTTCCCCTGTACTCAGCACTAGTGAGGCTTCAGGAGTACCGTGTCCAGTTCTGGGCCCCTGACTTCATAGGGACATTGAGGTGCTGGAGTGGGTCCAGAGGAGAACAAGTCTGGTGAAGGGACAAGGGGGAAAGCCTTACAAGGAGAGGCTGAGGGAGCTGGGGTTATTTATCCTGGAGAAGAGGAGACTCAGGGAGGACCTTATCACTTTCTGCAACTACCTGAAGGGAGGGTATAGCCAAGGGGGTCGGGCTCTTCTCCCAGCCAGCTAGTGACAGGATGAGAAGACATGGCCTGAAGCTGCACCAAGGGAAGTTTAGGGGAGGTTTAAGTTACATATGAGGAGCACTTCCTCACTGAGAGGAGGATCAGGCATTGTAATGGTCTGGGCAGGGCCGTGGTGGAGTGGAGTCACCCTCCCTGGAGGTGTTTAAGGAGAGACTGGATGTGGCACTTAGTGCCAATGTGGTGATACAAGGTCATAGGCTGGACTTGATAATCGCACAGGTCTTTTCCAGCCTCAATAATTCTGTGATTTTGCAACTCTGTGATCCTTAATGTGACTGTGATACTAAAAAAAAAAAAGAAATTGCAATTGTATGGATGCTTCTAGAATTTGGGATATACTACATGCTTGTACAGCGTAATCTTTCTGTACTGTGTCTTGCTTATTGTGGGATATAAGCAAGCCTGATAAACTACACTCCAGAGAAGTAAGGCAATAATGCAAAATTTTCCATCTCTCAATTTTCTTCTCTGTCTCATTTTATTCAGTTTCCCAGTGTAGTTTCACTGGCATAGAAATGAAGCAATGAAGTTCTGATTCAAACCCAATGTGTGTATATGTATAATGAACAGCTTTGACAGAAAGGACACCTTCAGTCCCTGCCTGTTCTGATACACAGGAATGGCTCACAGATCTGTCTCTACTCCTGTGTGGAGCCTGTAGATATGCATGCCATATAACCCATCTTCCTTATGTGGGGTGTCCCATTAGCTAGAGAGTGAGATAAGCATGTCTTGCCTCCCTTGGCTGAATTCTGCTTGTATATTGCCCCTCCGATTTGCACAACAGACTTTTTGAAGGCTAAAGAAATAAAATAAATATATTATAGATTTTTTTCTGTGAAAGGTCAGACACTGTCCATAAATGGGGCTCATTGCAATAATGTTTTATGTGAAAAGAATGAGATGTGGCTTTTTCTTCTTAATTTTAAGGAGAGGTGATTGTTATATTTGTTTTCCTGATAAAGTTACACTACAAAGAGTGATTTAGTTCATTTAAAAGGCATCAACTTGGAGTTATTAAAATACACATTTTCATTTACCTTTCTGTTACTTTTTGCTGTTCTAAATTTGTGGTTTCAAAGAATCCTATGTGAGCAAACTAAAGAAAACCACAGAAGCTGCCACAGTTGGGGGAGATTTACCAGGTAACTATTGTTAACTACTCCACAGCAGCCTTGCAAAGTCAGTCGGACCAAGTGTGAGGCTGCAGTGAACTGACCACTGAGATGAAGATCAATAACACCAGCAGCAGTTATCAGAAAAGTTTCTGCCTTGGCTGACTAAGCTAGTCAAATATTAGCTTGTCCAAGGTTGGTTATGAAACTGTTGACTTTTTCAAATAAGGGAGGTATTTTGAACAAAAGCAAATTAGCAGTTAGAGCTCTGCACTGCAGAGACCTTTCCTCGATATTTTTGTTTCTGCCTATGCTATGGACACCCCAGCCATACCTTCCAGCATGTAAGGAACCCTCTGATAATCAAAGTCTTGTGTCTACTTATATGTATATCACTATGACTGTAGGTATTCAACCTGGGTTTCTTATTTGCCTTGAGTCATCTCTGAAAACATGAGTTCAGCTTGTCTGGGGAGCAGGGCATTTCCATTTGAAGAAGTTAGTGAATCCTGGGGTCAATGCTTTGAGAGGAATGGATATTTCACCTATCACAAGGCTGCTTGGCTTTTCTAGGATAACCTCATTAATTCCAAGAGCCAGACACATGCTTTTCAAGGAGCCTTTTTCTGCCATTGAAATATTTGCCTAAGTCCAATGTGTATGCACAGTTAATGAAGTAATAAATATATCTTCTATTTATATATTTATAAATATATCTTTCTCTTACTATAGGGAGAAGAACAATAGTGGTTTAAAGATGGATGTCACAGAATATTCTGTCTCCTTGATCTGTAAAGATTACTTTACATGTTCACCTAGATTTGTGGGGTTTGAAGGGGGTATTCAAGATTTTTTAAATAAAATCAGATGCCTGCAAGGTGTATAGAACAGAAGTACACGTTGGCTATCAAATTATTTTGTCATTGCTTCTTGCAGAGTGCTACTGAAATTTTGACTGGAAAATCTTAAGGCTTTCAAGAGCCATTTAGCAGACTTAGGCAGAGCTTTCAGAGTGGGTACCCTATGTTTCTTTTACCAGTCTTATTGTTCAGGTCTGTGTTCTCATAGTCCATTTTTAAAAACCCTTAACAATTCAAGTTTTTTTCAAGTCAGGTCTGAATGTTCCTTCCTCCTCTTCTATGCAGTTTGGAAGGCCTGCAATAGCTCAATGTGTTTGCATGATCACTTTCCATAATTTCCTTTCTTTTTGAAGAATAGTGGTGTTATAAGCATATGGAGGTATTTGTGGGAAACCACAGGAAGTCAGATTAAATTATATTTTAAGTTAAATATGTGGGCTGTATGGTATGCAACATCCCTGGAAATATTTATACTTTACATATACTTAATTTGAAAATGTTTGTCCCACATAACTATCAAATGGTGTTATACCTTGCCTGTAAGGAAACTTCACCACTGCTAAGGGAGTGCACTATATCTAGTAACAGAGAAATACCAGTCTGTCTCTCAGGAAGCTCTTCGTCCACCTCATGGGACAAGGAGAAGCAGCTACAACAAATGTGGATATAACAGTGTCCAGGAAGAGAACACAACCATTCTCAAAGCATCTTTGAGCAACACAGAAAACATTATTGAAGCTTCAGTGAGGCATCCGTGGCCAGAATATTTAAACAGTGTTAAGAGTTTCCTTCCAAGAATAATTAAAGAAGGGATGTCAGGGATTCAGACTAACTGCTTTGCTTTTGGCCTCTGCCAAAATCACAGACAAGGTGCAATGACTTGCAAAAAAAATCTCACTGTGGACAAACACAACTAAATCCTAGGGAGAGGAACATGCAGTGACAGGTTTTTATCCCTGTGGTGTCCAAGCTGCCAGGTCTGCAGCAGGAACGTAGGGCAGAAAAAAAGCAAAGAACTTCCTTCAAGCTTCCACCTGATATCAAACGTGTGCAATAGCCCCTTCTGAGATGAAATGTGTGCTGTAAGCACATTCTGATTTCCATGGCACAAAAGCAACATAACAGCCACATGTGCTTCCAGGGCTTCATTTCCCAGCTGATGGCACAGCCCAGTACCTGCTGCTTGAGGACAACTTCTGACCTGCAGCTTTCTTTCTCTCTGTTCCCTCAGAGGGGACGAGGGGCAATGCCTAAATCACTGGGACAGGAGGGTGTTTGCTGGCAGCACACCGAGTGCTGTGTGTCTCTGAGGAGCAGCAGCTTATAGTGAATCACCAAGCTTCTCTTAAGGTCTCATGGCTGGCTTCTGCTACAGGGATAGTTCCACCTCACACCTCAGCATTTTCCCAGCCTCAATCCCGTTGTTAACACTTAGGTAATCTCCAGAGAAAAAAATAAATGGTATATCAGACTAGAAAGATCACTGAATTGTTTATATTTTAAAAGTATGTATGTTCATAAGATACTTTCAGAACATGTGTGTGTGTGTATCCAATGTGTATACTTTATACACAACATGCACCTGTGTGTATTTATCTAAAACGTATGTACAAGTAATGTAAGATGCAAACATATGTGCCTAATTATGAGAAAGGAGTCTTCCTTCTACTTGTACAAATAACGATCGCTGCAAACACAATGGTGTAAAGTTAGGGAAAAGACTAAAGTAAGATGCAGAGAAGAGAAGGTAAGGTGTTACAAGAATATTACAAGAACGTATGTGGATCTCTTAAGCATATGTTTGTTATTTAAATTTCCACAAGAGGGCAGTACACCCCATAGATTTTTTTTTTTATTATTATTTTTTTTTTCCCTACTTATTTGCTCCCATACTGTAACTTTCAAGTATATATAGGGAACTCTAACTTGTAAGGACTAAACACCCTCACAAACATTCTAAGTCCTTCCTAGTTTTAAGTATAAGAATTACTTGAGCATGAGTGTATATGTGAACACACAGGGATAACCAGAGCTAACGTTAAGAGGTCTAGCGGTATCTTCAGAGAGAATGGAGTTATAAAGGGACATCAAAAACACATTAATACATGCTAAAATATGTCTGTAACAGAGCTCCAGCAATTCTGCATGGTTGTAAGAACAGGAGTTATCCCCACTGTGCAGCCCAAATACCTTTGTTTGGTACAAAAATAAAAACTTAAATACTGTCAGATCAAAGGCTTTATTTCTGCCTTCAGTCTTCTCAATCTGATCAGATTCATCAATTTAGGAAAAATTATTTTCTATATTTTATCTTATTTTTGTACTCCTTTGAAGTTTAATTTTATCAGCAATATGTGGGAAAACTTTGTTAAAAAAGCTCAAATATATTGACATTTTTGGTAAAAGTGTGGTTTGCATTATTCATGTGAATGGGATCAGATACTGATGTGCTTTGCATATACAACAGAAAGGAAGGTGAAATATAGAAAGAAAAAAAATGTCAGCCTGTGGAAAATAGTGAACAGGGGAAGCAACATTAGTGAGGCCCTGATGAAACTTTTTGAAGCAGAAAAAGACACTGCATTTTCATAGAGAGTTTCTAATTGAGATGGTGGTTCAGTCTCTTTTTAAAGGTAAAATATGTCTGTATTTTCTGATGCTCTATGAGTTTGTGTATATGAGAAAGACCTGCAGCTTATTCAAGTGCTCGCTGATGTCCACAGGATGATTATTTACCAGGTCATGAGCCTACATAGCTTCCCATCAGATGAACAAGTTGCTGTTACAAGGATGAAGATGGCAAAATCCAGAGAAGCCTGTCAAGAAGAACATAGAATGTTTCTGTTCAGACACTGAGCAATCTAGATTCAGAAAACAGCCCAGAGCCTGCAGTCAGTAGCTGCATGTCACTTACTGAGCATACACTGAGTATCTTAGGATACTTAAGTCAAAGGGGGTTTAGGATTCTTTCCTTAACTTTTATTGCAAGAATAGGCCAGGCTTTGAGCAACCTGGTCTAGTGGAAGGTGTCCTTGCCCATGGCAGTGGAGTTGGAACTAAATGATTCTTAAGGTGCCTCCTAACCCAAACCATTCTGATTGGTAAAGGCATCACAAATTTTCATTGAGGGACTGGGACATCAATTAACATTTTTAACCCTACTATTGACATATGTGCTCTGGCAGTGTTTGCAGACAAACCTGGGAAGCTCTCTGGCTAATGGTCCCTCTTAATTTCATGTGGATTGCTTGTAGCAGTCCTTGGACACCAACATTGCTTTTGTTTTTGGGTCCATGGTAACATGGAAGCCAACAGGTGGGTGTCTGAATGCAACCAGCAGCCAAAGCTGCTACCAAGTAGGTTTCAGAAATGAGGAGGCAGTCAACATGGATGCTGCCAGGCATTAAGGTGCTCAGACCAACACTTATTAACTACTTTTGATCAGGTAAATTGTACCTTTTGTGCCTGGCAAGCCTACATTTCAAGAGATCTAAGTCCCTCAGTGAGGTGTTTGTTCTGTATCTTGGTAGTGGTTTATTTATCTATTAATCACATTCCTTTCCTTCAAGCAAAGATCTGGAAATTTGCTTCTGCCTCCAGCTTTTATGCTGAAAAGACTACATGTTTCTAAAATGGAATTGGCTGTTTATGAAGAAAACTATTTACAGACATTTTCTAACTGCAGTTGGCATCTTGCAGAGACTGACTTTCCAAATCTTTTTCCAAAATCTCATTTTATTTCCCTCTGTCCCCCCACTGCCACAGAGGTTACTCCTTCAGCCTCTCTCTAGTTTGAATCCGTTTATACCTCCTTTAACTGTGTTCTCCTTATTAATTTGACAAGGCCACTCAGATATACAGGGGAAGAGGTAGACTTCTAAGTTTCTTCAGATTTAAGACACTCAACAAAGCATTGCCCCATGTTTCTGGTATCCAGTCACTGTATCCAAGAGTAGTTATTGGCATGAAAGGTATTGGGGGAACTCTTCAAAGGACACTTAGCCTTAGTAGCTCCCAGCAGAACAAGATGAACATTTATTTTCTGCACCTGAGTAACTGGCACACCACAGCCAGGTCATATGGGCAGGGGTGAAGAAACTGGGGAAAGAGAATCATCAGTGCAGGACATTGCCAGAAGCCAAGACAGAAAGGGAGCTGAGGTGTTTATTTATTTATGCTAAAAGCTGGATAGGTATTCTGGATGGCAGCTGGAGGCCTGAGAGTCTCCTCATCTGATAACAGATGTCAGACTTTATGGAAAAATACTGGAAGTCATAAGACTTGCAACCAAGTTCTGGAAGACAAGATATTTGCCAGGAGTCCAGACTTCAGGCAAGCAGAGGAGTTTTTTCACCAAAAAAACAAAACAAAGCAAAAACCAAACAAAAAAGAAAGCTTAGCAAATAACATTTCAGCTAAACATTATGCTCTATTATGCTCTTCATACTTCCACTTCAAATGTTTGAGAACACTTCCTTGAAAAAAATTAAACCAGAAAGAATGTAATAGAGATGCATCAAGATGAATAGTCTAATTTAAATTTTGCTCTCAGTAACTCATTTTAAGACTATGACCTGCAGCATAAAAGTGTAAAGACAGTACAAGATTTTTTCCAATAAAGAGTTCCTCTTTTTTTTTTTTTTTTTTTTTTTTTTTTTTTTTTTTTTTTTCTGGAATGAATTAATTACTAAATACAATATCCAAGGCTTATATCCTAATCATTCTTGTGAGAGTCACTATATTAGAATTTACATTTTGAGCACGTAAAAGAACTGCAGCTTTAGCTAAAACTTTAAAAATTACCAATAAAGCAGATCCTCTTAATGGACTTTACAAGAACGAGATACTGTCAGAATATCTTAGATCAGCTTCTCTGGAGGAACTTGTAAGGTCATTGAAAAATAGATTAGTGTTATGTGCTCTTTCAGATAAGATACACTAATGGTCTTACGAGTGTATTTGTGAGAATTCAGCGCAGGGAATCATTCTCTTGACTAGTGGAGCTGTGATATGTTTTAAGTGTAGACCAGGCAGCTACCTGAGAAGCTGAAAGAGAGCCAGGAGCTGCAAATGACTCTGCTTTGAGAGGACACTGAGGTCTGTTTCTGGTCAGCTCCAGCAGCAGCAGCCTTCAAGAGTTGAGTGATGGGAAAAAACGAGAACAGGGGTGAGATGTTTGAAATGGAATGAATAATGATTTGCTTGGAAGCAAAATGAATTTGCGTCAGCCAGAGGGGTTTGTAGAAGGGTGAGAGACAATTTCATCTTTACCTGAACATGAGCGACTTCTTGGAGAAGGGGACTTCCAGAGGTGTCTGCCAACTTCAACCATCCTGTCATTCTGTGACTTGTCAGCAGGGCTAAGAGGCAGAGGGTCAAGATTGTGCCCTCGGCTGCCCCTGGGGCAGTCTTGGCTCCCTCACGGACTCTGGGATAGCCTTCTCCAAGACAGTAACAGGCAGAACCCACTGAATCCCCACTGGCATCTCCCCAGCTGGCAGGCTGGAAGAGGCCAGGCTCTTAGGCAGCTCCAGCAGGCTCCATGGGAGTGGGGCCAGAGGCTGTCCAGATTTCCATGTCCTGCCTTGAGCACTGGTATTTCAATAAGAGGAAGAACAGGACAATCATAGAACCATAGGATGGCTTAGGTTGGAAGGGACCTTAGAGATCATCTACTCCCACCTCCCTGTGATACCCCTTTCAGCCTCTGACCATTTTTATCTTCGGGGTTTTCCTGAGTCTGTTGTGGTTTGCCTATTGAGTAGCCTACAATGGATTTCTTTTCCAAGTGTTTTTCCACGTTTTTGGTGGACCCATCCATGTGCTATGTGCATCTACAACATCCTTGGCAAGGTAATCCCCAGTTACACTATGTTTTATGAGAAGTGATAATAACTTCTCCTGGTTTTGAGCTTATATCTCACTAGCTTAATATGTTATTGTTTGGTTCATGCTTGGACAAATCAGTGAAACACATCCCAGTCACCATCTGCAATCTGCAATCCATAACTTGGTTTCCCTGCTCTCTTCTAAACTTGGAAGTTACTCACACATAGAAGGGGAAAACAGTGGAAAGAATCATGTAATTTTTAATGCTTGGTTTTTTTATTATTATATGTAGAGAAAAAAAATATAAAGAACATTTATAGATTAAACCGATAAACAATAATGAAAAAACCAAAACCCCACAAAAATTCAAAACCCCCAAAAATTCAAAACCCCAAACTGAACAGAAGCCTATACATTCATGTCATCTCAGTAAAATTACATTAACCACAGAGGCAATCAAGTAAGCAAGTCACCCAGAACCCATCTGAACTTCTCAATAACCTCTCAAATGGCAATTTACATTTATGTGCATGTATATGTGTATATATATGTATATATATGTCAACCCACACCCACTGACCAAGGAGGATAGAAGTTTTGCTTCCAGAAGAAGATGTTTGCAGTGTCAAAGAACTTCATGTTGAGACACTTTTCAGAATACTTTCTTCTTCTTTCTAGAAATACCCCTCCAAAACTTCACAGTATACATAGTTGGACTAAAAAGATTGCAGTCATTTGGTACATTTCTGTATTCCTTTTTTGAGGAACAATACCAGTGAACAAATAGGAATTTTTGCTTAATCTGAGCAAAATAGAGGCTGGTTAGTAAAATGGCATGAGGTACCTGAATGAGGCATCCTTCCTGTTCCCTTTTATTCAGTCAGAAGAGGGATGAAGAGCTGTGTGAGGCTGGAGAGATCAACACTTTCAGTCAGTTGTGAGCATCTTTTCTCTCTTACAAAAGGAGCAATATGGAATTTTTGTAAAATATAGCCGTTGGTATCTAAAGTATAAAGTTTCTGCCCTTTTGGCTCTATTTGGTGTCAGTTACAGTTACAGGCACGTTGCAGCACAGTTTAGGAGGCACGAAGTGCTTAAGTATTATGTTCAGGATGAAAGAGGGTGATAATCTTCATTAGAACTAGGAGAAGCAATGGTTTTCATAATAAAAATGACTGTAAGTTAAAAAAAAAAAAAACAGGAAGAATTCAGTATAAAATCCAAAAACTTTTCTGCCACAGCAAAATGCTGAAAACCTTTTTGATAATGGGAAAGCTGGAATTCTGTGAAAGTGGATGGTAAAGGATCAGAAATGTGAAACCATGCACTGCTGAATTATTAATTTAGGTTTGTAAAATGTAAGTAAACTGAATTTCTGCCTGATGGACGTGGGACAGCTTGGGAAGTGTCATTTTTTTCTTTGGAGGTCCTGGCTCTTGCAGGCATTTTGGAGCATGTGCTAGAGCTGAAGCAGGAGCTCAAGAGCCCCAGGCTCCCACAGGAGCCTATTCAGTGGTCTCCTCTCTTTTAGCACATGCAGGGTGATTTAAAGTTACAAACACACCCCACTGCACATACACCCCCAGCACACAGCCTGCTGGTGCAGGATGGCTTCCAGGCAACTTGATGGGAAGGCTTGGACAGGTTTTGTATCACTGAGGTTGGCCTGGTGGGCAGAATATGTGCAGATCAATTAAAACCAACAATGCAAAGTGCCAAAAAAATATTTCAGGTGGCTTCTGAAAGGCAGTTCTAGGCCCACTCAGATTTATCCTGCTCCAATAATTGATGATACTTTAGCAGAAGACAGGGAATACAAATATCCCACTGTTGATTTTGTGGTTGTCCAGCCTGTATCGTGAGGAAATTCATGGAGGAAAACTGTGTCGAAATAACATCGTAAAAAAAAAAAAAAAAAAAACCACCCCAAAAAACCAAACAAAAAACCCCCAAATTTTAAGTGCCCTGGTTGTTGTCTTTTATTTAGGCACAGGAATTCAGAAATCAGTGAAAGTCTGCTCATGCAGTGCTGGATGGAGCCACAGCACAGCAAAAGGATACCCTGTGGCTGTCTCTTGCTTCTGAGGGGCAACTTGCCAGGTTCTGCCAGGTGTTTTTTGGTTCTTCGCTGTCAATGAGGTCCAAAGTTAGGTAAAAAGCTGTAAATACCACAGGAAAAACTTTACCTTTGTCTGTGCCCAGTGCATATTCTATAGCAGTTGTCTTTCTAAGCACACAGACAGCTGTTGAGATGTGAGAAGAATTTAAACATGACACAGTATATGCAAACAAGCTGGAGAACAATATTTCAGAGAGTATTTCCAAACACAGGACTGCACAATTAACCTCACTTAACCTATGTCTAAGGTATTTGGTACAACTCCATTCTCAAGACTTGCTTTCATTTTTTATTTCTTCTTGCTGATAACTGCTTGAAAGAAATAAATTTCTGTCATCTGGCCTAAGGACAGATTGTCAGCTGATTTCTGCTAGCACAGAAATTCTTCAGTGTGTGGATGACCTCTCATCTATCCAGCTGAAAATCTGGTTAATAATCTACACTATGGCCATAAGGAAGATAAAATCAGTCTCTGTGCACTATAAGAAGCTAAATTCTCTGCTGAGGGGACTGTATTTCTGTATAGAGTGAAATGGTGGAAATGACTCACTGATACCAATCACATACAAGCAGCAGCATTATTACTGTAGTAGGTCAATGTGAGAAAATCTGTTTTCTTAAATCAACTGCTTCCCACTGTCCTGAGAAATTCACAACTTCAAGAAACAAAATTATAATCCACTCAGCAGCTGAAGTAGTCTCAAGCACTGTTCGTTTCAACTTTCTTTTCATTGTATGAAATATTTTACTATATAAAATTTAAATAAATGAGTCAACCTAACCTTTCAAAGGTTAGTGTGGTTCTGATAAGGGTGCTGTGGTGAATTCACAGTGGCTTTATGCATTTCTCTTTATGCATTAACGGCAAAATGATAAACTATTTTTACTTGTTCTTTTCCAGAGGTGAGAAAGTAACACATTATAAACAAAACAAACAAAAAGCCCAGCACATTGCTTAGAAAAATAACTCCCTTACCCCAAATCTAGTTTTAATGTATGCTCTAATTCATATACAATAACATTTCACATTCACTGAGAATCACAACCCTTTGTTTAAACACTGAGATCATGCAACCTGAAATTAATTTTTGTTCTAAAGTTATCCCTTGGTTTCATGCAGCAGTACTAGTCCCAGGCCAACCCCTAATTGTGGATGTTGAAGTTGCTCCAGTGGTTTCTTAAATAATCTCAGTTTCTTTAACACTTCCATTTCTTACCAGAAACTACCAAAGTGGGATGCACAGTATGAGTATGGCTTGACTTCTTGTTGCTGCAGCAAGGTATTTGGAGAGCAGCTACTCAAAAAGAAATGTTTTCTGTGTCTGCTCATGAATCTCATAGATGCCTTTCTTCTGGGAATGTCTAAGGCTAAAAAACACTTTCTTGCCTTTGCAGATACACCTTTACTCCTTCTAACCCATCCATAGGTCCACTTGACATCGATCTGGCTGACATGGTCCTGCCAGAGAATAAACTTTCCCTTCTGTTTTCCAAGCTGTCACTGAGCAGTACCTTAGGGCGAAACACTTGCATGAATTTCTGGTAGAACTCTTTGGATGCAAAATAATAAATGAAGGGATCTATGCAGTTGTTGAGGCAGCTGAGGCACAAGGTGAACTTGTAGGCAGGATACAAACTCCTGTCATAAAACAGGCGGATGACCATATGTGCGAGCAGAATAAAGTTATTGGGAGCAAAGCAAGTGATGAATACCAGAAGGACGATCATTGCCAGGTATATGGACCTTGTTTTCTGCTTGTTACCATATCTGCTGGATGTCTGAATAAGCTTCCGAATTATGCCAATGTAGCATCCAACTGTTACCACAAAAGGGATGAGGAAGAGCACGACAAATAACGTGAGGAGAAAGGCTACCCAGGCTGCAAAGTTGGGCAGCATATCCCATTTAAGGACATCAAAGCAGGTTATAATCCCCAATTCTTGCACTTCGTAGGTCAGATCTGTGGTTTCTAGCGGGTAGAAGGCTAGTAGCAAGAAAATCCACATACCCAGGCAGGCAGCCAGGGCGTATCGTTTTCTTCTCCACTTGATCAACTTCAGGGGATAAACCACCCCCATGTACCTCTCGATGCTGATACAGGTCATGGTCAGGATGGAAGAATACATGTTTGAGTAGAACATCACAGTCACAAGGCTGCAAAGAGTCTTGCCAAAGCTCCAGTGATTGCTTTGGATGTGATAGGAAATCTGGAAGGGAAAGCAGCTTGCCAGCATAAGATCCGTGATGCTGAGGTTGATCATGAATATAACAGAAGGGGTTTTGGGTTTGATGTGGCAGCAGAGCACCCAAAGGGAGAACAAGTTGCCAGGGATACTGATCAGAGCCACCAGTGTGTACACAACAGGGAGGGTGATGGAGATAGCCTTATTCTGGAGCATTGCCAGAGTTTCAGCATCCAGGTGGGATCCGTTTTTAACCATTTTTCACAAGGGGATTGTTGATCCCTATGAGCCAGCTGGATCATATCATGAACACTTGGCTTAAAAACCTAGAAAAAAAATGTCAAGAGAGAAAAGCAGTATGTCAAAACAGAAATTTAAAATATGCTTCTTTTATTAATCAAACTAAGAAAAAGCCTTAGATAATCTGACCAGAATATTTCTGGATGTACCTAGTCCATTAAAATTATCTCCTGAAAACTCTTTCTTCCCTATCATGGGAATGTTTTACCAGTCTCACTTCTTCTGAGCTTTGAACAACTACTTTTTCCCTGCTGAGTGGTTTTCTGATATTTTTTGCAGCCTATACCTTATCACACCTCTTACATTACTGTAAAATATAGAAAATCACATTACAAATGGAAATTAAATTGGTGTCTGAATGAGAATATTATGCCATAGGATGTCCATGAGCTCAATCCATCCTCTGTACTCCAGATGTCATGATCTTACTTCCTGTAATCTGTTTGTTGGGTTTTTTGGGGGGTTTGGGTTGTGTTTTGTTTTTTGGGTTTTTTTTTTTTTTTTTCAGTTGGGGAAAGGAAAGCATACAACCATTTATTCTTGGTATATGTATGATATAAACAGAATGCATAATTGATAACCAGATACAGATTGAAGTTGCTTGAACTGGTTTATAGTCTGAAAGGACCAGGGTAAAGCAGTAACAAGCCTTCTTCTAACAAAAAGAAAGGCTACTGAGTTTCAATTTCTGCAAGATGCGAGTTTGTAAAAAATGTTCTGTTTACAGCTGCTTTATTGGCATCACCTGTAATTCTGCAAAATTAATCTCAGCCTTGCAGACTGCAAAGCAAAACCATGCTTTCACTGTTTGGCCTATTTATAGCCTTTTTGGCAGACCCAGGAGCTTATGGGTTTGCTGATTTGTCTTAGTGTAGGAGCATTTAGCTGCTGCAAAGCACACCTCATGCCTCGATGTGCTGCCCTCATTAAGCTGCAAATACAGGAATGCAGACTCAAGAGAAGTACAGGGCTCAAAAAGGGAAGAAACAACAATGAATGATGAGAAGGGCGGAAGACAGAGAAACAGTAATTTCTGTGAAGCAGGGCAATAGCAGCCTGAAAAGGCTGCAAGGTCAAACCAGCTGCTAAGTGTGGGCACATCTGTGCTGCTTAATGAAAGAGGGGCAGAAAGTGGGTTCAAGCACTCCTACCTCTGGGCATGAATCATTTTTACTGTTTAATCCAATTAATGAAGTGGAGAGATACTCTGCTCTAAAAATAAACTGTGGCACAGCTCTAGAAAAGGCTCTGCTCCAAGCAGGAAGAAGCTGACTGGGGGCTTACTTGTGTTGTTTCTTTACCTGATCAATTTGATGCAGGGCTTGAGATGCACTAAAAATATTCAGAAATAAAAGCCTATATCAAACAAGTGATCTTAACTAATGTTGCTGGTCTTTCAGGAGCTTTTAGCTGAGCTATTGGAAGCCCAGAAAAAGGCACAAGAAAATAGGAATTGCAAAGAAGTCAGAGATGTATTCCTAATATATCATGTACGTGACAGAGCAAATATGTTCCAAGTAATGAAAGCATCACATGATCACAGCTGCAAAAACCCCTTTGATGCAAATCCATTGTGGATGACACTCTGTTCTTGTTAGTGGAGCTGTATAAAAACTGAAAGTAACTCAATTTTGAGGAGAACATGAAAAAAACTCACTTGACACAAAGCTCTTGGAAAAAAAAATCTTAATGCTGTTTCAGCTCTTCTGTCTTTGCCTTACCATAGAAAATACCTATTAATGACCTCTTTATTGACTCAAAAGTCTTTTTCAAGTGTCACTGCTTTGACACTAATGAACCTAAGCTTCCCAAAACAGACAAGTTTTATCTATATTGGATTAACTACTGAGCTCTAATAATAAGACTTTGCAAGTGAAAAATATTTGCTCTCGTCTGCAAAGGGATCTCACCCCTAGATACTATTCTGATAAAAATTGTATGTATTTGGAAGGTAAGACTGTAGATGAAAATTTCCATTAGATCTGGCATATTGGTCATAAATCTACTGAATATCTCCTACATTCAGTTTTGGTTTAGGGTGAGTCACAAACTTGTTTATCTGAGAGCACATCTTGATAAAAAGGATGTAAAAAAATGCATGCATAGATGCTGCAATACTCAAAGCAGTGTCAGGATCCGTGGCTTGGGTAAGGGCAAATTCTATGCTGGAATATTGCAGTCAGTAAGATACAAATGCATCCCAGATTTAGGCACCTCTTGAATTGGAGTTGAAAGGCACCAGACTTAGTGGTTAGGTGCCTACAAGAACTCTGCAAAAAGGGTATGTCCCCTTGGCATGGTTTTTGGTAAGGAAGGTGTGCGTTGCAAGAAGCAAAAGAATGATGCAATGGTTCCCTTGTATCTTCTGCAGAGGAGGAGAGGGCTGTTGTTGCAAGTCATTCTCAGGGGCAAATAGCCTCCTAAAGAAATGCAGAGTACAGAAAATCCCCCTTCCAACTTTGCATTTCCTTTTGCCAAATCCTTCTACAGCTCTTATCCTGATTTCTTTGTTCAGGAAATCTTGGGCTAGCAGAAATTCCTTCTTTGTTACCCTTACTTGTGATGTGTTGCTTTTTAAATGCCCAGTTTAAGTTGCTGGAACCATAACATAGCATTTCAACATACTTTATCTCCCTCATTATTCCATCATTATTGCATATTTGGATTTAGTTAATGCTGTATTTATATTTTCATCTTGTTCAGGGTAATTTTATGTCCTTCCCCACTGCATCCACAGACTGCCTTTCTTGTGGTTTAGCTTGAAAATGTCATGAATAAAGCAAGAAAGTAATCATTGTGGGGATAGTATCAGATTCCCCTAGCATATTCTGATTTTTTAACTTTGTTTTTCTTTTTATTTGCTCAGCTTAATGCTATTACAAAGCAGTAACAAGAGCTAAAGGGTTAGGATAGATTATGTCTACCTGAATGTAACTAAAAGTGGTGAAAACTTAGGGATAGTCAGTGTGCAATATTCCTGCTGGGGATTCTACCCTTCTGGACTGTCTGAATTGTCAGTGAGCAGATAGAACATTAGCCAAGCACAGAAAACAGACATTTAGCTTTGAGTGTAGGCAGAGTATAAGGAGAAGAAGGAACCAGAAAGGCAAGGAGCCAGGAGCCAGCCTTCTGGAGTTGTGGGAAAAGGGTTTGTCACTGATTCTCAAAGTAAGG
The DNA here is from genome assembly GCF_036169615.1 of Heliangelus exortis. Classification (NCBI taxonomy): domain Eukaryota; kingdom Metazoa; phylum Chordata; class Aves; order Apodiformes; family Trochilidae; genus Heliangelus; species Heliangelus exortis. The sequence goes on from NC_092422.1 coordinate 67,665,155, forward strand.
AGTTTTAATATGAGGAGCAAGAAGAAAAAAGTGCCCTTTTGTTACACATCTCAGTTGTTCCTGAAGCATCACTGGTACAATTCAGAGAAACACTTCTGCAAATGTTCAAGTTCATCAAACTGAGGAATGTAAATGAGCACATCTCTGGCTGCATGTTCCTCAAACTGGTCGTGGGCTTTACCAAAAGAGGCTGTAGGTTTTGCCTGGATGTTTTTTCTCACCCTTGCAGTAAACTTTCATGCAAATTTTATCTGGCAAGGTTACATCTCTACATCTTGAAAAGACAAAGGTTTGTTTCACTCAGTCAGGATATGAACCTAGAGTCTTCTAAGAAACTTCTTTATATTGGGCCTTCCCTGTTCTTTTCCCAGTTTTCTCTTTTTAAAAGAAGCTTATCTTCTTTTAAGAATAAATACATTTGGCAAATGAGACTTCTACCTACTGAGCACTTGTGTGCACAAGTATTTCTGAGCAAGCCAAACAAATCTGGAAACATCTAATTAGCTGCAATATTTCTGACCTGCTATATCTTTTAGCTTTAGAAAAATAAAGCTGCCCTTCATTTCTTATTTTTCACTCAAGATTATTAACATAAAGGTATTAAGAAAACAATAGGCGTACCCTCACTTCAAAAGGTGATATATTTTTTACAATTAAAAAGTTACATCATAATCACTACATTAATCAAAAACTTGTGGACACAAACTTTAGTCTTTATCTTAGCACAGCTTGTCAAATTAACCTCTTTGGTGGTTATAATAGCTCTGGTCTCAAATAGTTAGGGCTGGGTAAAACAAGACAGTCTTCTCTTGACACAGATTTCACATTGAGAGGTAAAAAATAATCACTGTTTTTTTAGTAAGAAAAGTAGAAGCATTACCAGCTTTAGTGCAGTGGAGGGGTACATGTCTGTTGAACTGGTAATCTATATCAAACTAGATGAAAACATCTTTATTCAAAATGGAGAAAGATAATCCTATAATTTCTTCAAAGCAGAAGGTGCTTCTCTTCTCCAGCCTAAGAGATTTCAAGTCTGTAGTTTCCAAGATTCAACCAAAGAGGCCTTACTAAGAATGAAATCTGAATATCCAGATGAGGGACAAAGAAACATCACAAGGAGATACTGTGGTGATTCTTCAGAACTAGCAAAGCAGGGAAATTAACTGTACATAGCTGCCCTTACATTTCCTGTGTCTGTCCCAGACTGTGCAACTTTGCTGATCATTAAATTTTAGTTCACTTGAATCTTCACCTTTTCTAAGCATAAATTAGCAAAGTCAGGATTATCTGCTGGTGTTAGCAACATTCTCCTTATTTTAGATAAGGTTTGCATAAACCTTAAGGTTTGCTCAGAGTGAAACTAGTCAATGTGGTCTTTAAAAAGTTCATCTCTGCAGTAGTTATGTTTATTGAAATACTAAGATTGTGCTGATGTATTGAGAAAATCCTCTGAGCATCTAATTCTATGCCCTGATGTGCTAGTTAAACCATGATATGAAGCAGTTTGCAGTTTTCTTTATTGGTGTGGAAGACAGCTTGATTTTAGGCTTGTTTAAATTTCAGCATGAGTACACATACTAAACTGGGTTTAAAGATGTCCCATCTTATCAGCCAATAGTTAGAATATTATATATATACTGGTCTTTGCCACATACACAGACTTTGTAAAATTAGTTTTGTTAAGTCTGAGATTTAAAAGAACAACTAGCAAAGCTTTAAAGACATAAAAGCCCAGGAATTCATTCTACAGGTGTTAAGACTCCTCTGAAGTCACTGCCCAGGTACATTCTCTTATTTCCCAACAGCACAAGGTAAGCTGCCTTTTGGTGAAATACTTGTATCTTGCATGTACCATAGAGGAGGAGCGTGCATGCAAGCACTTACTGAAATATTGAGGGCTTGTGATGGGGACTTTGACTCATTATACCAGGTTTTGTTGGGTGGTTCTTGGCTATGGGCAAGCAGCCCACAAATCTTTTAACCACTTTAGCAGATATCTTGGGTTATCTGGAGTCATCCTGTGCCAGAGCTCCCTTCTGCAGGTAGCTTGCCTGTGATTTATTGCAAGATAGTGAAGATTTTGAGCCACTAAAATGCTCAGACGGGCGGAGAACCTCCCCTATGAAGACAGATTAGAGAAGTTGGGGTTGTTCAGCCCTCCTTTCAGAAAAGGAGGCTCTGAGGTCACCTTATAGTAGCCTTCCAATATCTGAAGGGGGCCTACAGGAAAGCTGGGTTAGGGTTTTTTACATGGGTGTGTAGTCAGAGGACAAGGGGAAATGGCTTCAAACTTGAACACAGGAGATTTAGGTTACACATTAGGAAGGAAATCTTTAATTTGAGGTTGGTGAGACACTGGCACAAGTTGCCCAGGGAAGCTGTGGCTGCCCCATCCCTGGAAGTGTTCAAGGCCAGGTTGGATGGGGCTTGAAGCAACCTGGGCTGGTGGGAGGTTTCCCTGCCATGCAGGGATGCTGGAACCAGATGATCTTTAAGGTCCCTTTTAACCCAAACCATTCTATGACTCTATGATTTAATGCTTTTATAGAACTTTGGCCACAGAAACTGCCAGATCAAGTTTAAATGACACACTCACTGATTTCCTTTATAACTTTAAATATTTCAAACTTTGTCCACGTCCAGGATTGGCAGACAATGACTTCCAGGCTGCAATTACTTCCTCCTACAAGCAATTGCCTCACATATCTGTTGTGAAAGTCAGAGGAAAAAATATAGTTAATCATCTCCCTTCTGATCTCAGATACCAGGAAAAGAAGTAGCAGTTTCTTGGCACAAGGTGTTTGTATTAGACAGCATGGTGGGTTCCCAAGAATCATTCAGTCTTCAGGAAACCTGGTAGTCTTGTATTAAATCTGGATAGTCTGATTGATATATTACTGAAAACTTACTTACACATACACACACATACAAACATACATGTGTGAGTATATATATATTTATTCTATTTGAAATCTGTATTTTCTGTCTTTTAATCTATTTTCTGTGAAACTCTTGAAAGTTTCCTTTTCTGTACAGTCTACAAAGGAACTGAGGTAGAGCTGTATGTGTGTTTTTGAAGATTATCTTTAAAGATTACAAAAAAAAGAAAAAAAAAGCTCACGTTGTTTTACTTGCATTGGCACTAAGGATGTGATAATCTGTAGCTCTTGATTGATTTAACACCTGATGGAGTTCATAAACAGGACAGTCAATCAAGTTTTACAGGCTCATCTGAGAAGAGTGTAGGGTAATTCTAACATTCATGTAATGTACTGGAGCCAGAAACTGGAAGCAGAATTGTTAGGGGTAAATCAAAGAACTTGGCTCAGCACTGAGGCCATCTTCAGGTAGGCCTAATTCCACTAGTTGGTCTCAGGATGTGCAAAACCTCTTACCACCTCCTAGATAAATAGACAGGTGCCAAAAAGCCCACATTGGATCCCTAACAACTGGTAACTTGTAAATATTGATGAAATATTGCTCCTCCTGTTAAGTAAAATCTACATGAATATGCAAATCTTTTTCCAGAGCAGTAGCATTAAGTAGCAGGATTTAGCTGGCCCCTTTCTTTACTGCAGCCTAGAATTAGAAATAGAAATCTAAGTGTCTATTTTAGGGTAAGTTGGAAAGTGTGGATGCCACTGGCTGTACTGGGCAGATCTCCAGTGACTGGAATAAGCTCGTATGTAGTCACTTCCATTGTAAATGCAGCTGTTTGAAGCTGAATCCAGCCCATTTTAAACATCCTGTTGATTCAGGTCCTGGTTTCCTGGAGGCCCATAGTCATCTGGATTCTGTCAAAAACTGAACAAGTCTACTAAAATATAACTGTGCCTTTTCACACTTGGTCCAGTCAGCTGCCACTTTAAAATGAGCATCCTAATTTCCATGTGAAAATGAATTGGCACAGAACAGGTTCAAATGCATGATTTTACCTGCACCTTCCACCTGTATGTCAAAACCTACAGTCAGGTTTACATGATCATAAAACTGAATCTGTAGCATAGATGCCACAGCTGCAACTCAGAAGCAAGTTTTTTTTGTCTTATGTTGGTGTTGCTTCTGCAGTTGCTCAGCACATCTCATTCAGCCTTTATTGACAGCTCACCTACAGGACCAACTCCTCTGCTCTCAGATACCTTCTGCAATGTTCCAGCAGTGAACTCCTGGCAGATTGGGTGTTCTGCTTAGCCACATCAGTTAGGAGTGATTTTCACACCATCACTAGTGAAAACAGTCTGGCTGAAAAATACTTGAGAGCAGGTGCCCTGTAGGAGCTTAACTGACATGCACTTGGTGGCTTTCTTGAACATGAGATTCCCTGCTCCTGAAAGGGAAAGGAGGGCTAGAGGTACAGAAAGAATGAATCTTGCTTACTGTCAGACTGTGCCTCTTACAGGAAAACTGTGATATAACAAAAAAAAAAAAAAAAAAAAAAAAGGCATCTGGAAGACCTTTTGTATGGCCAGAACTGATGCTGTGTCCACTCATTCCCCTGAGCCCCCTGCCAATACCTGCTGAAAATAGGTGACCACGTGTTTCAGCAAGAGAGGTGTGCCTGGGCTGACAAAGGGCCAGTGGGCAGGGATGCCTACAACCCAAAGCTGTGGGTTCTCTCCTTATTTCCTAACACTTTGGACAATGCTTCCCAGCCTTGCCTGAAGGGAGCAGTGGTCGGGTCTTGCCTCGGGTGATCTTCATGAGAAATCTTATGCAGTCACAACTCTTTTGCAGTTTGTCTTACTGCTTATTGTCACAGCACAGAATGCAAACTCTGATCTGTAATGAGCTATATATCACTTCATTTTTTTCCCACGTGATGTTCAGTTGATCGGCTATATGGGCTTATGGGTGGTTTGTGACTCCAGAGAATCCTTGAGAAACTTTCTTCATTTTTTCAATGTTACTATCAGCAGTCAATAGCATTCAAGCAACAATCATGGGGTAGCCTGGCTGAATCTGCCTTTTAAATATGGTCATATCATGATCAGGGCATTTGTCTCTAGGACAGAAATGTATTGCCTGCATCTATCTTGAGAGGACCAACTTAGGGCACGTGCAGTACTGCTACAGAGTCCAGATGACATGACCAGGATACATTTATCCTGGGACCAGCCCTGCAGGTCTGGTATTCAAGTGGTCTGAGGCAGCTCAGTGTGTGCACAGCACCTCAGAATTTTTTGCTGGGTAGGTAAGAGCCACTCACCCTGTCCCAGCTCATGCAAACTCTGTCGTTCACATGCTGAAAGAACTGAAAGTTGGTTTCTCTGCAGGAGCTCACAGCTTATGTTGAGCATCAGTAACTGCAGCTGTGATGCTTGCAGCTGGCACAGTATGAACTCAGGCACTGAACTGTGCTGAGAAGATAAACCCAAAGCACAGTGCACAGGTAACAAGATCCTCAGAAAAAGCTAACTACAGGAGCAGATGGACTGTAGGATCTAGTTTTAAAAGCAGTGTCATGTATGCACACAGTGGAAAAAGGAAGAACCAACATAGTTATTGTTTTTCCCCTGAATTACTACTTAACACTTTTTTCCTGACTTTTCTTCAGTTTGGCAGTTTCATACCAGTTAGAGTTATGACTGCTATAGCATACAGGATATGGAGATTACAAAATGGGAAAAAAAAGAAGATTTCTAACAAATGTTTCACTGCTCACTCAGTTTCTTTATGACTACTTGAGCTATCCCACTCATAAAAGAGATACAACAGGAACAGCACCCTGAAACCACATCTGCTGTCATTTCATTCTTCTGAAAGTCCTCGAGTGCAGGTGAGGCAGTTGGTCAAAGTTCAAGTCTTCAGCTGCACCAGGCTGCAAGTGTGCAAGTGCCCTCATCTGTGGGCTTTGGTCTTCTCCTCAAATCCTCACTGTACTTCAGTAATTTAAAGTAAGTAAGTACTTATGTACCGCATAAGTAAGACAAAAATTGGATGCTATCCCTGTTTATAATACTTTTCCTACACTGAGAATTATTTAAGTACCCTAATTATAGTCAGGATATATGTTGATATATTACCATATGAATGGCACCTATGACATAATCACAGGCAGAGGTAAATGTGTTCTGCAGCTCTTTCATTAAGGGATCTGGTCTCTGCTCTACCCAACAGACATACTTTGCAACAGCTTGTTATTGGCTTTACTTGAGTTCCTTTTTATTGGTATCAAAATGAGAAATCTGGTCATCACTGATCCACAAATCCTTACTGGAGTCTTGCCATCTTGAAAAAAAAATTAACGAAAGTTAAGATTCTGTGCTTTGAAAAGTTGTTATTTATTTATCTGTGTGCTAAAATTTATTGCCTTATCTATAATTTTTATGACCTTGGCACTTAGCTTCAGCTGAATAAAGCGAATTCTGGGTATTCCATTTGTAAACTGTTTGTATCTCACAATTTCTTCTACTTCATGTGCCTGTGTTATGCTGGGTTTTAGTGTATGGGCACGAAAATGCAGGCTTGCACTGTAAGCAAAGGTGTGGATGATCCCTGTCTCATCAGTCACTCTATGCATTTGATCTCCCTCCTATAGACCAAGGAGGTTACTTACCCCTCTGGGGTCAGGTTTTGCAAACCAGCTCCAGCTTACAATATGGGCAGGTGTATTTATTACTATGCCACAGGACATACTGTTCTACCACCTTATGCTGTGCTTTGTCCCTCCCATGAGCTGTTGCTTGCCCACCGTGCTTAAGGTTTATAAACACAGCCATGGTATTTTAACTGGTGATCACATGGAAGCAGCACAGGCTGATATGAAGTGAGGGCAGGTTTAATGTAATTCTGATGCAGGCAAAGCCTCAGAACAGGGTACACCAGCAAAAAAAAGGTGAGGTGGAAAGCAATCACAATCACAGGTATATTTTCATAATTATCCAAGTTATAAAATCAATATAATTTATGAGATATTATTATGGCTATATATATATATATAATCACTGTAATACTATATATTAAGTATGTATTAAACATAGCCTATATGATATTTCTAGTGGTGCCCAGCAATAGGACAAGGAATATGGGGTTTAAGCTAGCACACAGGATGTTCCACCTCAACATGAGAAACTTCTTTACTGTGAGGGTGACAGAGCACTGGATCAGGCTGCCCAGAGAGGTTGTGGAGTCTCCTCTGGAGACTTTCAGAGCCCTCCTGGATATCTTCCTGTGTGGCCTGCCCTAGGTGATCCTGCTTTGGCAGGGGTGGTGGACTAGATGATCTCTAGGGGTCCCTTCCAAGCCCTAACATTCTGTGATTCTATAATTCTGTATGTATACCATAAATATTTTTTTCACTTGTACCACAAATTCAAGTACAAATAAACATCATAATTGATATCTCAGGTCCTAGAATTTCTCTTTTTTTAAACGAGATCCTGTTTTAGTCTGTGCTACTGATTGATCATACATATGATGTGTAGCTATATACATATGGTCTGATGTGACTCTGTCTGCAGTGAGGTGGCACAAACTGTGGCAGCTATTTAATTGCTCTTCATTAATCATCTCCTGGTGTGAACTAAACTCTTGATATTTAGCTGAGGTCTAACCCCAGTTGAGGCTGAGGTCTAACCCCAGGTGAGATACGTGGCTGTGTCAGAGTGAGAAGGGGACCTCTGGTTGGAATAAGCTCCCAAAATGAATCTACAGAACAGAGAGGAATTTGTGATGCAGATTCAAATGTGGGAAAGGAAAACGCAATATTTTTACCCTGTGGCACTTGAAAATGACAAATCAAACACTTCCCTTCACTCAAGTATTTTTAAAAGAAAAGGAAAATAAACTCCTCCTGCTCTCATAAGATACATATTTACATATTATATATATATTATTAACACAATAATAGTGCAATAATCTGGTGGAAAAGAAATGTGCTGGAGAAACTTGCTGTCAAGGAGCAGTCCCACCATGTTCAATTAATCCTTCCCTTTCAGAGATGAATGGTCAGAGGGATGCAGAGGAATGACAAGCTGAAAAGAAAGTTCCTACAGATGGGAGGTCCTTGTGTGACAGAAATGAAAATATCACCTGGTAAAAAAGAGAGAAATTCTAGCCCTTGATGTGCTGGTTGTGGACTTTATAGATATTTCAGTTTGTGTGAAAACTGCCTGTTGGAAATGCAGGCTGTGAAACTCACGGGATATGTAAAGACATACTCTAAGATATTTTTGAATAACAGTAGGATAAGTTGTAATAACAATAGAGCAGTAGAAGATCTTTGGAGGGAAAACTATTTGTTAGGACTTCTAGAGATCTCTAAGTCAAGTGCTCTGAAATATTATTGCATCCCTTTTTATACTTTGTGTAACTGAGAATAGATACATAGGAAAAATATAAATGTACTAAGAAAAAAAAGGAAATGTTTGATGCAGGTGGTGCATATTCAGGAAAATACTTTGTGATCTAAACCAAAGTGGGGCAAGGCTTCTGTTACTGAAAGTTAAAGCTATAGTTTTTTTTTAGAAAAAGCCAGCTGGCACAGAAAATCATATACTTCAGGATGACACATATTTAGGGGTGGGAATGTTATTAAATTCTCTGTATTCTTAGACAAAAGGACAGGAAAAGTTATTAATAAAGTCCAGGAAGGAACTGGACAAACAGTTTCTATGTGTGATGTATATGAAGCAGGTCAGATAAAGCAGTCAGCCAGAAAAAAAACCCACAAACCAGATACTTTTATCTCTACAGATATATAAAAAGTGTAAAAATGCTGAGGCTGATTGCCCTGGTTTTCATCTGGGAACCTGACCCAATTAGGCACCTGAAAAGTCTGATAGCAGATGTAACTGATAAAAATGGTATCACCAGGGCACATGCTGATACAGCCTTGCCAAAAGAGGCCACGTCACTGGAGTATCAGCACTGTTGTATTACAGGATGCTTTGTGTCACATCCAGTAAATAATTCATCTGCATCAACAAAGGAGAAAGAATTTCCATGGGATGAAGGTTGTACCTGTCTCCAGTGGATAGACAAAGGAGACAGAACTTCTCTCTTTTTTTTCTTTTGTTTTTTTTGTTTGTTTTTTTTGTTGTTGTTGTTTTTGGTTTTGTTGTTGTTGGTTTTTTGGTTTTTTTGTTTGTTTGTTTGTTTTTGTTTGTTTGTTTTTGGTTTGTGGTTTTTTTTGTTTTGTTTTGGTTTTTTTATTATTATTATTATTATTTTTTTATCCTTAAAGTCCCTGGCTGGAATATATAAACCAGATTGCCCCATCAGTTGCTTTGAGACATTGACACAAGCAGCACTTGCTGGCTGCAAAGCCCAGCAGAGAGTGGAGCCTACTGCTGTTCCTTCCCTTTTCCAAATGGATACAGAATCAGGTGTTGGAGAAACACCAAAAAAAAGCCTTATATTGAAGAACCCTTTGCCCTCTTAAAAATGCCTCCTCCTGTCCCCAGAAGAGATGCTGCTCTGACTGAGGGCCCTGAGTGAGTACTCTGTGTGTTGATTGGCATTAATAACCACATTAACTGGTTTTCCTCTGCCATGGAGGCCACCTGGCCAGGGACAGCCTCTGCCCAGGTGCTGAGCCTTCCTCAGCAGGATGATGGATAGCAGCCTGCCTGTTCCTCATGGAGCTGGACTGAGCCAGATGCTGAACCATGACAAAGAACTGGTGGGAAGAAGGTAGCTAGAACAAACCAAATCTGTACCAGTGAGCCTTGTGAGCTAATGGGGCAGAGAAGCAAAATCCAGTGATCAACGTTTTCCCTGGATCTCATTAATCTATTAGCACTGATATAATGTAAAAGTGCAACTTGTTGGTTCCAAAGAAGTACATACCACATGGAAATATCTAACGAGAAATGAGACTTGGTAGAAAACAGCAAGCTTGAAAACTGTGCTCTTGTGAGGACTTCCCTATCAAAAGGTTTTGGTTCCTTTTTTCACTCTGTTGTAGTGCCATGGATCTCGAAGGAGAATTGCCACTGGGAGTTCCTTCACTGGCAGGCATCTGGTGCCTTCAGAAGAGTCTGTAAGAGGATCACAGCCTTCACAGCAGCCAACATTTTTTTCTGAAATCCCGAGGAAACCTTCAGCTTCCTGGGAATAGAGATGGAACAACACTTCTGAAAACACAACCCACTCTCCTGTCCTCTGTGAAGAAGGAGGATCAGCAACTAACTGTTTTCTCACTTCTCCTTCTGAGAATAGCAGAGCTCATTTAATTGCTGCTACTGCCTTGTTCCCATCTCTGTTTTGGGACTCATGGCTTTCACTTGCTCATGGGAAGTTCAGGGCCACCATCTCAGGGATTTCCCACAGACCTGCCAAGCCTACGCCATCCCCAGACCCTGCTGAAGTCACCTGAGGACAGGACATGGTTTCTGCAGGTGCCTGTGGTGTCCATCCTGCATCTCCATCAGCACCAATGAGACAGTGGAGGGGCCCAGTGGGGTGTGTGAGGTGGAGTCGCTGATGCTTGTGATGGGCAGCACTGCAGCCCACAGAAGGTTTAATGTGGTTTGGCAAGCAAATGATGATAAAAAACAAGGTTTTGAAACTCATTCAGGTTACTGAAGGATACAAGTTCAAGTACCTTTAACATCTCAGCAAGATCGTTCATAAAAACATGAAGGCAATGTAAATTACAGGAGAGCATCTTTAGTATGGCTTTTTTTTCCTGTGTGTTTCCCTGTCCCTTGCTCTGCCCCATTGTCATACACATAGGTAGAGAGGAAAGAGGAAGAAAAGCAGAATTTGAAGCTTTAGAACAAATCTGCTTTTTCTTGTGGACTGTGGTTAAGTAAAGGCTGTGCATTACATTTTCATTAAAAAAGTCTGGAACAGCAAAATAAATTGTTATGGCCCCTTCTATCACCAACCATCCAGATAATTAAAGCCACGGTGCTCTAACTTTTCAGATTTCAAATACCATAATGCGGTGATAAATGACATTTTATCACATGATGTGGAAAAAATTTTGTATAAATTAGATCTAGCTGCTTAATTCAGCTTCCTCTTTCAGGTCTTTCACTCTCTGAAAAAATTATACATGCACACAAAAAAATAATTCCTCAGTTCAGACCTCTCCTGCCACTCTCATACCACTTCTAAAGATGTTACCTCTAATATGTACTATAAATTTCACATAAAAGTTACTTGTATACTTAATGATAGCTTTTAGAGCTTTCTGTTCTAGATTGTTATAAACTACCCTACCCAAAAAATTGAGGCTTATTATCTAGTCTTACTTACCTGTAATCTACCTTTTTTTTTTTTTTTCCGAGACTGGTAGAATGAGAAGACATTTAGCAATTCACCAGCTAAAACCAATCCTTTCTTTTTAGAGGTTATACAATCACAACAGGAAATATTTTGAAATGGTCACTCTAATCACAAGACAGACTACTTTTAAGGCTCAACATGTGTTTATATGTCTCCTATTTTTAGGTCACACCACATGCCAACTCCTTGCCATTGCCATTTGTATTTAAATTATAAATTAAATAATAACTTTTGCAGTCTTCAGTAATAGGATCATAGTCCACTCTTCCTTTGTTCTTACTTGCTATACTCAAATTCATAATCTGTCAGAAGCCAAGAGTGAAGACTTGCTAGTTTACATTTAAAGGTCAAGCTTTTGCTTGCCTTGTAGTTACTGCCATTTTTTTTCTTGTTTCTAAAAGTACTGGCAACAAAATACATGGGAAAGATGATAATTTTGGCTGAAGTACACAAAAGGAATAAGAATTTGAAATATTTTTGCAGAATCAGTCCTTAACAGTAGCATTCTTGGCTGGTTTACATGCACCTTACTGGGAAAAAAAAAAAAAAAAAAAAAAGTTGTGTCCTCCCAGCAAAACTGTCGTTGAAAAAGCAGCAATGATGCCTTGACCAGGAGATCAGTATGTCAGTGACCTTTCTGCAACAGCATAACAAAAACACTTTCTAGATTTGAGTAAGGATCCACCTTATTGAAGATGTCTGTGTAAAAGGAGGGCTCTGTCACTCCCTAAGCACTTCTGAAGTGCTGAGATGTTGGAGGCTGAGGACAACATCCACACAGGCTTCCTCATTATCACTCCTGCAGAAAGCCACACCAGTAAGGAAACAAAATTGTTCATGACTTCTCTATATCTTTTTGTGAAAAAAGGCCTCATTACAACAGCAAGATAGATAATTAAGAAGCAGGACTCTTCTGTGAGTTGACAAGACTGTAGGTGTGTCCTTGAGGATGACAGTCACGTTTTTTTTAAGTTCCAGTGCCCTCTCTTTCACTTGCTCAATGTCTTTTAAAGTCACTTTGCTATTCTGATTTAATTTTTTTAAATAATACTAATATATTTGCACTGTTCAGTTGCTTCACTGATGAGGGTATAAGCAATATTAGTGTCTTGTTTTGTAAATTTTTTAAGTGCTATAGGGAGAACCAGGGGCTTTCGAAATTGCCAACTACTTTCATTTAACTGAAAAAGCAATCTGTAAAAACCATACTTGTATTCTTATTCTAAGAAGAAAACTGGTGCTGTAATACACTACCCATTCACTGAGAAGGTTTTCTATTCTTTTCAAGAATACCTTAAGAAATTAACTATGTTCTGTATTCATTTTTTTCCAGAAAGTATTAATACAATTTGTTAACATGAAGTGGTCTTGTTCTCATGGTTTATAACTGCTTTTCCCAGACAAAACATCGAGAACTCTTCTGCTATAATCTTTGTAAAACTTTCAGTGGTTTCTTGAAACAACACAGTAAGATAGATAAAACAGTTCAAAAGTTATGACAGAAAGCTCTTGAATCACAGTATTCTCAGAGTTGGAAGGGACCTCTAGAGAACATCTAGACCAGCTCTCAATGAATGAGGGATTTTTGTGCCATCGTTTTGAATGCCCAGTTCAAGCCATATTCAAGGAACTGTACTTGTCAAAGCTGTGATCATTTTTTTTTTTTAAATTGAGCACTTCGTTCTACCTTATATTGTGATATCTAAATAATGAGACATGCCAAACCAAATATCTTTATAGAAAAGTCTTTCTTTACAGGTAGTGTTTTTCTTCAGCCCAGATTACAATAATACAGTAATACTCTAGAGGGAATATCTCCACAAAGTGTAAGGTACAGTAGGATTTTCTGGTTCTCAAATGACTGAATAACTCATATTACATAAGTCAGGGTGTGATATGTTACACTGGATTTCTGATGTTGTGTTCTTGTTACTAGTCAAGATCAAGAAAACCACAGTTCAGCTAAAAAACAGTTAAGAGTGTTTCTTGAGAAACTGGGTGTAAAAACAGATTGTGGTTAGTTTTGCTCAATCAGAAAAAAAACCAAAAAAAAAAAAAACCAAAAACAAAACAGAAAGCAAAAAAAAGGCAGAGACATAGGAAAGCAACAAAATGCCTAGAGAAGCAAATTCACAGAGAGATCCTATAGCACCCACCATCCATGCCTCCTCCATCATGTCTTGTAGAAATATAAGCAGAGACATCTGCCTCCCCAGAAGTCTCCATGGGCCCAGCTGAGATATCCTATGCCTTTTCAGCTTACAATTAGACATTTTAGAATGAGATCCACAAAACCTGACAGAATGGCAAGCAAGCTAGACAACAGGAAACACCTCTATCCCTAAGAAAACTGCAGCTTTTGTCAATTGGCTGAGGGTTTTAAGACCTCTTGCTACAACTGGGCATAAAGACAGAAATTTCTCCTGGAGTAAGATGCTTGCATCAGTCTTACCTCACAAAACAAAGAAGGCTCCAAACCAGCAACAATGGTACTGTTCACATTTCTCAAACATCACTCAATGGGGATGTGGGAGACACAAATTCATTTCTTCATTTCTTCAGAGTGGTGAGATTTGAATCTACACCTCCCACCAAGCAATACAATTTTCTATTAGTCACTTCATATAAAACATGTAAATTACATTGAAATAGAAACTGCAGTTTGAAGTCTTCTCTCAGGTACTGAACAAAACACTGCAGGCTTTTTTTCCTCACCCATGGATTTTATATCCTAGTTGCATGATGGAAACTGGAACAAATTCAAGTGGAAGAGAAAAGAGAAGTTGTACATAAATAACTTTAACGTAGTGGTTAATTCATTTCTGCAAGAATGGCTGGATCCAATCAGTGAGATGTGTTCTAAGCATTCACAGGATTAAAGGGCACACGGTGTTGCCCCTTTTCTTCTGATTGCACTCTATGCAGGATCTGTTCCAGTAAGTCTCCAATGAGTGCTGTGACTATGATAGAGTGGGTCTTCAAAATAATACAGCACAAGGAACAGTCTTTCACCAGTCCACAACCCTGGGTCATTTCAGGGTTTCAGTCTGATCTGGGTATTAGGATATATGTGCCTCTGAGTGTTTAGTGACTGGGCTTCATAGTTTTGATATCAGGCACCCTTAGCAAAGGCTGAGCAGTTCAAGACCACAGTCACTTAAAGTGACAACAAGAGAGTATTTAGGCTCCAAAACCCTTTTTTTCAGTGCTATCATTATAGCCAGATATTGGAAATTTGACCTGTGAAAAAATCTTTTCTCCTCTAGTGTGAGGTTGGGGTGAATGCCAACAAGGAGATCAGGCATATGATGCTCCACATACCATATGAGCCATAAATTGACACTTGCCTTCATCTTTCTTCTGGGACTATGCCCCCTTTGAAGAAGAATCTCCTTGGCTTCTGCAACTAAATGCTCCCTTGGTGACCATAGTTCCCCCCTGGATGGATTTCCTGCACTCTCTATTGCAAGACTCAGTGGAAGTCAAGTGCCTTTTCGGCTTTTGTGCCAGTCCCAGTGGTAAATCTAGGTCAAAAATCCTGGCAGGTGTTTCATCCTGCCACTTAATCAGCTATCTAGTCCTCCCAGATGATGGGATATCCACAGACAGTTTAATTTTTCCCTTGCCAACCCTCTAGAGAACTGATACCCCATTGATATATTCTGTCAGAACAGACCAGGAAAAGCACTCAGCAGAGAAAAACTACCTGGCTCAACTCTGCATTTTGGATTCTTCCAGAGTAGCCTGGATATAAGGAACTTAAGGAGGTGAAAGAAGGTGAGTTTGGCAGGTGGCTATGGTGTCATCATTTCAAACCACCAGGTCAAGTGCTCCATCCTGACAGGGATGGAGTGAAGTAGGGCTGATCCTTGTTGCATGAACATCCCTGATTTTCTGTGTTACTTAGAGAAGGATGACAAGCCTTGGGTCAAAGGTTCTTACTTGCACTCTCTCTCTTGCTGACGTCCTTTGTGTATCCTTCCCAACCCTGCCTCACCAGGCTGGGATGGTAGAAGGATGGTATAAAGATCCTATACTTAGGGTGACTACACTTATCTACTACAACTACTTACACTTTCTACCACACAGGGAGGTACCTAGGAAGCTGTTTCCTCTCCTTTAATACCAGATAAAAGCACTTCAAGAAAAACAAAAGATGGCTTCATGGAGTTACAATGTGTGGCAGGTTGGCCTCAGAGCAGAGACTAAATGTTTTTTAACAGAACTAGGCTCTTGGGACATACACACACAGAGCGTAGTTTACACACACCTCCTCACCCCAGCACGAGGCCTCAGCTATCTCTTGCAACATCCTGTCATTGCTTTTACAACTAATTTGTACCAGTGGGTATGCAGAGACATCACTGTGAAGGACAGGCTTTGAGGAAAGCAGCAGGTATCAGGTCATTTTTAGTGTTGTGTGGTGGTTGATAGCAAGCAATCCTGATAATTCCCATGCAGTGTGTGATGTAGGCTCATCAAAACAAAGCACTATTAGAAGGATGAGTGGAAAGACCATAAGATTCTTGATGGTAAAAGCCCAACAGAACCCATTCCTACTAAACTCTTGTCACCTCTCCAACCCGGTCTTGCTTTTCTGATAAGAAGCTACCTGAAAATTTGCATGGCTTTCATACTGCCAGTTGGTTGGGAAGATGCATAAATCAACCTATTCATAGACTGCAAACAAAGGAGAAAAGCAAGATGATCTAAGAGATTGCATATTAAAGAGTTAAGAGGAAGGGAGGAGAAATAAGGAAGTAGTGGTTGAAACAAACTGCATTTAAGCATAGAAAAAGTTAAAAAAGACTTGATAACATTTTAAACAGAGTGTAACAACAACCTAGAAGAACCCCAAACTAGGTGTTTGGGGGGTTTTTTTTGTTGGTTTTTTTTGTTTTTCCTGGGGCACGGGGACATTCAAAACTAGTGGAAACTATAATGGGAACTGCAGAAATGGAAATTCTCCACTTTTAACCAAAAAAACCCCAGTAGGTTTCTCACCCATCCAGACTGAAACATGAAGTGAAGGGACTAATGCTAATGAGAAGAGAGGTTGGTTTCCAAACTTATCCAGTGTAGGGTGGCATAATGTCTGAGACCCCATCATTTCTTACGAGATCTATTAGATCAAAAGTATACAAAACAGAGAAAATCCAAATTTACCTTAGAGTTAGCCACTAAGGGAAGCTGGACTGCTGGCAGTGTCCAAAAGACATACACAAACTGATTTGCAAAGACCATTTACATATTCTATAATTATTTATACATGATAAGAATATTACTCTGGTTTTTAAAAAAATGTATCATGTTTGTCTGTCTCTATACTGGGGAAACACTCTTTTTCATCATTGACAGTAGTGATTCAGCAACAATTATAATCTGTGTAAGGCTAACATAGAAAAAAAAAGTTATAATATTATAGTCACTCTGTCTTGCAGATATGTGTTCAAAAAAGTGCTTTTCAACTGTCTGTATGTAGGGCACTGATAAAATTTATGTCACCGTGTTTTACTTGTGTGAGTGGTCATGGAAAAGGACTAAGTCTAGGGATGATTTAAGATTAATTTATCTCATTGTCCTGGTTTGGGCCAGGATAAAGGTGATTTTCTGTCTTGTACTTTTGCTTTTAGCTAAGTCTCTTGTAAGTAGTTGCACTTGCTGAAATTAACAGTAAGTTTCCCAGACAGTGTGTGTTTCTAGGACTGATAACACTTGATGTTTATAGTTACTGCTAGAGACTGGTGTGCAGAGCCAAGGCCACTGCTCAGCTCTGAGGAAAACATAAAGAGGTCCCACCTGCATCCCTCCTTTGGGGAGGAACGGACAAGATAGATGCCAGAATTGACCAAACAGAGTATTCCATCCCATATACATCATCCTCAGTATAAATTTGAGGAATCACGAGGGCCAAGCCAGATTTCCTGCTTCCAGCTTCCGGCTGCCTGCCCTTCCTGCTTCCCTTTTCCTTCACCCCAGCACCCTGGAAGGATCCCGTCCGTTTGTCTGCCTGTGCTCCTGATCCGTGCCAGCCCATATCTGTGTGTTCCTGCCTCCAGTTCCCAACTGCTGCCAACTCCAGGAGTCCAGCCTGGACTTTCCCAGAGCTGCCCTGCAGCCTCGGTGGTGACGTGAGAGCTACTGGGGGAAAGGGGGGAGGAATGTGGTATTCCTTTTCTTGTATATTTGTATATATTTAGTAATTTTTCCTATTTATCATTACTGTTTCATTAAAGTTGTGTAGTTTAGTTTCCAACCCATAAGTCTCTCTCCCTTATTCTCTCTCCTTTCTTATAAGGGAGGAGAGAGAGATTAATAGAGAGCGTCTGTTACTCGGTTTAATTGCCGGGCCAGTGTTAAACCATGACACTCATAAGTGAAATAAATGTGACTAAAAGTAATACAAAGTGGGAAAAAAGAAAAAAAATTGAAATATTTGATCTTGATCTTCAGAGATATTTAGTAGTTTACTTGCTGCAAGCTTTACTTTCTTCTCCTATATAACCACATTTAACACTTGTGCATGAAGCAGTAAGATAGCATATGTCTGTGACATTTTTATTTACCAGCATCACTGTGAGTTATCTATTTTCACTGCCTTTGATGGCTACACATCAAGAAAATAAAGCTTCAGATTAGATCTTGAAAAAGGAAAAAACACTCATGAGACAGATCTCTACAACACATTTCTCCTCCGGAAGAGGAAAGCCTTAGTGTTGACACAGAAAGCACAGACTACTTCAGGGAAGGCTTTGATGTTTCTTCTTCCCAGAAGAAAGTAAAAGGGTACAACAGCACTGGGCTGCAGAAATGGAAGGCAAAGGCCAGGACTCTGTGGACCACAGTGGGGATCACTTGCAGCAAGATGTTGGCCCAGGGGATGCTTTCTATCAGCCAGTCAATAAATTCTGTTCCTGTAAACAGTGTCATGTCCGTAGTAACTCAGGAGAAGGTTATAAACATATGCAATGCCAATAATGCCAATCTTCACTATATAGTAATCCACCAGAAGTCAGAGAACTGTAGGCAGGCCATAGGTTAGTATTTCCTACTGACCACATAACCACTGTAAAGCCTGTTGGTGTTCCCCTCCCTTCTGGCAGTGTCCCCATGAGCCTCATGCTCACTGCTCAAAATGCCTCTCACCCACCCTTTTTTCAGCCTGGGATCAAAGCAATAAAGATACATCTCAGAATAAACAGCAGAGTATTTCATGTGGTTGCAAAAGCCAGTCTGCAAATCCTACACCAAGTCCTGCTTGACTCAATATGATAGACCCAGTTTATGAATGGGCCAAGACCCAGTGAATACATTTATTTTGTGTTGAAGGCAACAGGAAGTGAGAGCATTTTGCATTCATCTCTCTTGTGTCTACACAAGAGTCCAGCCACAGCTGGACACAAAAAGATCTTTGATACGGAAGAGTGACTTTGGTTTTAATGCCTGGCACATTATGAATTTCTGTCCAGTCCTTTGTGAACAAGCCCCTACTTATTAATTTATTTTTTTCAGATATGCTAGAGAAGTTTCCACCGATGATATATGGAAGAGAGCTTTTTCTTTGCTGAGACAGGTGGGAGAAGAGCAGCGACTCCTGTAGCAAGTTACTCTGAACCATGACTTTTTTGGCAATTGCAAGTTGCAGCACTATTTTGTTTATTTATTTCAAGGATAAGGAAGTCAAATCCTCAGGTGCCCCCACACATAGGCAACAGCATTTCTGACCACCTATTTTTCCTTTCACTCTTGGCTACACCAGTCCCAGTGACAAGTTAGAACAGCCAGATGGGTAGACACAACAAAAGCAGCCAATATTTCTGCAGTGCAATTTATCAATATTTCTGCAGTGCAATTTATCTTTCTCTGCTCTCCTACTGTGACTGGCATAGGAATAACATTTCCACATGCTGGTATTCCCTTTACAAGAAAGGGATCCCCAGGAACTCTTCACCTGCTATGTATGTAGGTCATCTGGCAGGTACTGTGGATGAGTCTTGAAAACATGAAAACCTGGAAAAAGTCTTAGGGAGTCTCACCTGGAAAAAGTCTTAGGGAGTCTCACAGAACATACTCTTTCTCACAGGAAAATGGAGACACCTGAGCCTTGAACCTCTGTGAATTTTCCTTTTATGAAGAGTCCTTTTGCCTTTCCTTTCTGGGGACTTGCTACAATCTTTTAAGATGGTTGATAGAACAGAAACACTTTCCTTCCCTGCCTGAATGATAAAGGAGTGGTTAGGGTCAGGAAATAGGTACCCCAAGTTGCCTCCCATGTCTGGCTATAAGGCTTATTATCTGAGCAGGAGATTGTTTTGACCACAAAGCTGCTGGGTAGTACCCATATTTCATATAAAAATTCACAATAGAAATTCAAATACAGCTCAGGAAAAGATGGAAATGCCACACAGGAGGGCAAAGAGATTCTCTAGCCTGATGACAGAAGCAGTCATCTCTAAGAGGGTGGACATGGCCTGGTCTCCACTCTTTAGATTGGCCTTGGGAGTTAGCCAGTAATTACTTAATATAAAATTGTGTAATTGAAGACAAGAATAGAGATTAGGAATTTTGCCTTCTAGCTTAATCATACTTCAGGCACTGCTCCATTTTTGTCTCAGTGGCCATTGCTTGCTCTTCCAGCATGAGCTGTCCAGGTGCAAAATCAGCCCAGACTGTGGTAACTAGAATATTAGTTAGATAACAAGGAAAAAGGCGGATAAAGCTTTAAATACTTCCCAAAGACAATGTTGAATGTGCATGCTCTTTCTCATAGAAGAGTGCTCTAGAGGAGGAATTACACTATTTCCTCTTCATTGACTGTGTTTGAAAAGAAAGCACTTGTATTTCTAAAGGAGAAACCCAGTCTCTCCAATGTGCTTTAAGCATGCTCCTTAATGGCAGTAGGTCAGCTCTCTAAGTCCTGTCAAAATCCAATTGCTCTATAATTGCAGGTGGATGTTTGTTTTCCCCTGCTCCTAGGTATCTTAAGTAATGCTATCTTAAACAATACAATCTTGTGTTTTGAGAAGCAGCTATGAGGGTATAATTCTGCAGTAGGCAGAGGCTGTATAAGAACTGTCCCCACTTCAAGCTGAAGCTTTGAAGTTCTACCCCAGCTCTATTTCAGGCACTTCCCATGTATCTGTTTCTTATGTAGATGCCTTTTTCTCAGACTTTCAGGCAGAATCAGTGGTAGAATGTCCCAGAACTTCACTCGGCCACCAAAATCACAAGGCTATGTTTCAGCATGTTGCAGCTAGCAGCAAGCAGAACATGGCTGACCAAGGAGACTGCCAACAGCCTCCCTCTGAAAGGGCTGTTGGTTAATTTTTTTTCTTCTTAATTATTTTTCTGTAATGTTTACTCTTAGATGTCTGAGGGCTGTATCATAGTCTACACGTAAAAGGGATCTGTTACTATGCAGAGGGTGAGCCAGTATTTCTAAATTAAATGCAATCAAAACCAAGGCTCAGGCCATGAAATGAACTTTTTTGGACTGTGTCAGCTCTGACTCAGTTTCGTCTCCCTCCCTCAAGCAACTCTGGGACTCACACAACCATCTTGTTTAGTTCAAGAGTTATCACAGACCCAAGACCATGCCCCACGCAGACATCATATTTCAGAGGCTGAGAACAGTTGTTATTACAGATTAAGATTGCAATCTATGATATTTAAGATCTTTTCCAAGCTTAATGGCTCTATGATTCTATGTGCCAGATAAGCTAAAGACCAGAGTATGACAGTTCCTATCAAGTGGATGTAGCACAAAATTAGGTAGGTAAAAACGTATTTTCTGCCTAGACCACTAGAGGGTGCAGAGAAACCTGATCAGACCTGAAGATTTTTTTTTAGGTTACTGAGACCTGGATATTCCAGTTTTTTCTTCAGCCTTTAAGAAAATGAGCTGATAGGATCACGCGTTTGCTGCCCTCTACAATCCCCTTAGCACGTACCCCAGTTCTGTCTTTCTTCCCTTAATCTCTGTCCAAACACCAACCTCTGTTCTTATCTACCTTGATTTTGTACTACCAGCTTTCGTTTTCTTTTTTTTTCAATTTCCCCCCCCCCCTATTTTTTTCAATATTTCTGTTCCTACTTATCCTTTTACCTCTGCAATACCTGAATGTAACAAGATGAAGTAATAAAAATGTGAAAGGCTTATTCCCCCAGCCTTCAGCTGCTGAACCATTGTAGCTCAGAAACAGTGCCCAGTCATTGCACCCAGAATCCTGGGAGAACACGATTTAAATTGGACATGATTTAGAGAGTCTCAAAGACTGATCATATTTTTGAGGCAGAAAGTAACTAAAAAAAAAAATAATAGAAAAAGTATTTACAAGATGATTCTTTTCCTTGTGCTTACTCACCTTCTCAAAGCAGAGACTTGTGTTCCTGAATATTCCCCTATAGTCTCAGCAATTGCCTCACGCAGCTGAGCTCTGCATGTAACATCCTGCCAAAAAAAAAGCAAAACTTTTCATCTTACATGTTGATCAGACTTACAGGCAGCTCCCTAAGGAATATGTCTTGCCGTGGTCACTGCTGATGTTTCCGTTCTGTAGCAGATTAGATTTCGTCCATAAGCACAAGCTGCAGAAAGGACCAAACAAAGGTTTTTTAGAATCATTATAAAAAATAAAAGAGGCACATCTAAAGATAATGCCTAACAGTGTCAAGCACCGATAACACTGCTTTTCATAGCTTTAAAACACAGTTCACTAGTTGTAAAATGTACCTGTGCAGGATTACTAAAAATGCATAATAACCACATCTTCATCTTCAGATGAAGATAAAAGAGGACATACTTTTTGGTGACCGAATATTTTCCCTTTTTATTTTTTAGCAGATCTGAATCATTTGCAGCATTATCTGGTAGTAAGTAACCCCACATGCTTCACGCTCACCGTATGGGTGTGTAATTGCTGTTGTTTAAATAACAACAAAAGTCCAAATCAGCAGCTGGGAGAGCTGTGAGGATGTCAGGGTAAAATAATTTTCAATTCACCAGCTATGAGCCTAAATTTCTCATGTAGCGGAGTGAAAATGTGACAAAAATGTTCAGCTCTTGATGAGAAATCCTGTAGATGCTTTGCTTCAGCCTAAACAGCTCGGGCTCTCATCAGTCTGTGCACAAAAAGGCCAAATCTTAGCCATGATATCAATGACAGCCAAAATCCAGGATTTAAAAAAACTGAGATGTTGCATGAAGCATGTACAGATCTCTCTCTTTCTCTGTTCCTCTAAGTATTACCCAAGACTATGAATGGAAAATTTTGGTAAGGACAGAAGTCTTCTTATCAAAAGTGTGTGAAATCTCAACAGATCAAACTGATATTACCAGATTCAAAAGATGTAGCAAGTTAACCATGTGGGATATTTCTCATTGATTAGCACCTAATTTAGACAAGAATTAGATTATATTACACATTTAAAACCTATTTTAAAACTACGACATTAACTCTCAGGCTAAGACTCCCTCTCAGATTTCCTGCATATATATAGTAAACCCAGGAGGATCACTAGTTTGACCTTTGCATTTGAGAATGTACATTAAGAGAAAAAAAGCACAAACAACCATCCTAAAGACATTTACTTATAAAATGAGCTCATTTCATTCAGGAATTTTCAAGGCAGTAGTCAAGGGCCCATTTCCGTAAAGTCATTTTTCAGAGGTGAGCTACGTTTTCAAGCTCATTTTGTATGCTGTGAAAAACATATGAGCAGTGTTGATAAATATGCCTGATACGAAAAATAAGCTTCTGTCCATTTGGAGGCTCTGCAAATATTAGTTGTCAGTGGTGAATCCCCCTGGACTTCTGCTTTAAAACAACTTTTTATCTGGAAACAACGCACATATGAAGTAGAGTTGTGAAGTGGCAATACGAGTGCAAAACATCACCACATCTTTTAAAAGTACTGAGAAATAACCTTGGTGTGTCTTCTTTTGTGAGCAGGACTAAGAGAGTCCACCACAGGACAACTTCCTGAGGCTGAGTTGTGGGTTGCTGGTTTTCTCATTTCTTGGCACTTGACCATATTATAGGAGTAACTGGGGGAGACCACACTTACCATACAAGGAATGGCTTTTCTCAAGTTTGTTTCTTTTCCATCCTATTATGCTGCTACATACAACGTACAGAACCACAGAAACCCAGAATAATCATGATTGGAAAGGACCGCCGAGATCACTGAGTCCAACCATACACACACAAAAAAAACCACCAAAAAACAACCCTGAACAAACACAAACACCACACACATTTCACCAAATAACAGAAAAAAAAAAAAAAAAAAAAAAAAAAAAAAAAAAAAAAAAGAGTACACTGCAGAGTACACACTTTTCCCACACGAAGATACTAGTGCTGAAACAGAGCACGGAGCAAATATTTTGTCAGCTAAGCTGACCTCTGTTGCACTTAATCACTGGGGGCAAAATTGCCTTCACAGACAGGTGCACCTGAGTTGAACCCAAATGCACCCTCAAAGACAGAAGATGAGTACATTTTCAGTAAACCTACCTGAAGGAATTCTAAAAACATAAGGCATAAACTGTGGGTAAGCTGCAGGCTGGCATCAGGGAGGCCTGCGTTCAGTTTGCTTTTCCCTCACAAAGCTGCTGAGTACTTTCCCTTGAGCTGTGCCTACGCAGTAACTGGGAAATGTGATGACAGGATGAGTAGGCACACCTCAAACTGCTTTTATCTTGCAAGCTGTAGTATAGGCTGTGAATATTTAGCAGTTAAGGACATAGGAAGCTGTAAGGAATAGCAAATTCCTTAGCATCAGTACTCAAACTGAGAAGACTAAGCTGATGCAAGTGCTTTTACCCATTTTGTACCCTCTTCTGTAGCAGAATGGTGGCATGCTCCATGACCATGCCCAAAGTGATTTCCAACTCTTTGCAAGGGAAGATGTTGCATTCTTTATTGGATGACCTGTGCTGCGGAGCTTTGAAAACCAGTCTGGCTTCAAATGGGATTCATCTGAATTCTCCATCTATAGATGACAGTGACCAAACTTCTGTGGCTCATAGAGCCTTTCAAGAGTGAAATCCATTGCAGAGATCCAAGTGGCACTGTAATAGAAATCTCAGAAGTGGTGCAGAGGTGATTTAGGAATGAAATCCAAGCCTTAATAGGACTTACATCTCTGCGTCAAACGAATGCCTTTGAAAACCCTATATAGATTCTTCTGACCATTATGTATAAAATCCAGAAAGTGTTTTTACCAAAAACTGAGCGCAGTCAAGGAGTCAATGCCCAAACATTAAAACTGCTTACATTCAAAGACTCAAAAAAAAAAAAAAAAAGCAAATGCTAAAAACCTGAGACTCCATTGTATGACTTCAACCAGGGATCCTTGGGGCACGTACAGTTTTGCTTTCTGCAGGGTAACCTGCCTATAGCACATTATTACATTACAAATGGTTATATTATTACATTACAAATGGCTATTTTGTGCTTTTTTCTGAACTATTCAAAAAGCTCTCAACATAAAAATTCTCTCTCCCTGTCTATTAAGACACAAGTGCTGTATGCAAGAGTGCACTGTGTTACGAGACTTCCTTCTGGAGCCCGTCTGTCTGAGTTCAGTTTTTATGCATCAAAAGATCCTGATGAAATTGTATCGGTTCATGATGTGGTTCCACACTCACCTGTGTATGCTTGGTTGCTGCAAACCTCAGGAGAAGTCTCAGGATGACTACAATATGTGATTCTGCACTTACTAAAAACAGATATCAGGTCCAGATTTACAAATATACCTGGTCAAAATTATCTAGTGTTTTTTTGGGTTTTTTTCCTCCGAAAATGCAAAAAACTCATTCTTCTTCCTTTTAATGTTGAAGACACGTTATGATTTTTACTACTCTCCTTACTAAAGCAAACTGTACACCTTGAGAACCTGTTATTCTGATAGTGGTTTGTGCAGAATGAACCCCTTAAAACTGGTGGTAAATTTTCTTTCTCTTTTATATGCAACATTTGCTGTAACAATTCTGACTTCTGACTAGATGTAACATAGTTTTCTTCATTATCATTGCTCCATTATTAACCCATGGAGTTCTTTCTTTATTTCTATTGCTCACAATCATCTGGCACAAACACACACATGTACTACTTGGGTTGCAATGAACTTTGTTCTCCCTTCAGATGTAAATAACAGGAGGGAGAACAAATCAGTCTTGACTGAGACTGACTCCTCTGACAAACAGTTTTGAATAAACAATAAAGAATAGAAAAGCTGTACTCCTTACCTGGTCTGGAATGTACAGTGAACCTGAAAGCCTCTTAAGTGGCAGAGAAGAATTAGAAATAGTTGAAAGTTTGTACTATCCAACCAGAGGGCTCAGGAAACGACCGACCGCGTATCTTGCAATGATTAACTCCTTCCTCACTTGTAAAATGTCTTCCCTTTTCCAAGTATGGTTAAAAAAATTCATCAGCCCCTTCCACCACAGTGTGATGAATAATGCCAAGTTCTAAGCAGGATTTCTGTTCCACACTGAGAATAAGCAGGTGGCCAGAGGACTCTGATCACCTCCATGGAAGAGAGAATTTGCAGTGTCTTCTGTGCAACTGTGACCAAGTATATTTTACTGTTGAGTGAAGCTTACGTGATGAAGTGTAGAAATGACTAAGCAGTGGCTTCAGCACCTAAAACTCATTTTAGAAGAGGCCTAGAGCAATATTCTCAACCAGACTTCAGTACTGTGGTACACAACAGAGAGTTAGATCCCCTGTGCATAAAAAACTTTCTTCCTAATCCCCTTGGCTGAATTTACCCCTTTGACTGGAAGGCATCTCTGAGCCTGAGCACCTTATAAAACCATTAGCCTCAAAGCTGGTAGAGGCCAGTTCCACACAAAAGCACGAGTGGGAGCAGAGGACGTCTTTGAGGAGCGGGCATCTCTGCGCTGAACCTAAGGTGACTCCCAAGCTCCCTGTGTCCAGGTACAGAGGGGAACCCCAGAAGTGGATTTGGAAAAAATCAGAACCCCAAAGTGGACTTCCCACCTCAAAACTGCTGAATGAGAAAAAAAAAACACTTCCAGCAATCCAGACTGCAGCACTGGAGACAGAACAGTATTCTTCTGTTTTTTTATGGTTCAGAAAACAAATCCTAGACATATGTGCACACATGTCCTTTCCACAGACTTGAAGTCTCTTTGCTTAGGCATGTGTGTGCTTTATTTTAAAAGCCTCACTGGGGAGGGAAGCGTCAGTCTCTGCATTTGGAATGCTGCTAGAGGAGGAGAGAATAGAAATATTCCAAACATGCACTTGTATAGTTCATAGTTCAAGCACCAGCTAGATGTCTTGGCTTGAGGTTAGTCTTCTCTTTGAGAAGACTTAAATCCATGGTTTGGGCATAAAGCCTGTGAAAAGTCCATAGAAGCTAGAATAGGTCAAGATGTGTCCATTCTTCTCAGCAGAGCCAAGCTGACACAGTGGGATTTGACATGTCAGTGAGCCCGTGCCCCACATTGTTTTCCACAGGAGAGGCTTTGTATGAATTACATCAACAACTTTAGTGATAAGGACCAGAGCTCAGCATTGTCCAGCTCTTTTGGATAGTGAATTTCAGAAAGAGACTTCTTTAAAAATTATTACTGCTTACAAGACCTGGTCATTCAAGTCTTGGGTTCCCCTCATCAGAGTGGAGCTTCACCAAAAGCATTGGAAAGGGAACATATCCCAGCTGTGTGCTTAGGGGACCATCCCAAGAAGTGGGAATACGGAGCCTAAGCATGTCCAGACTGAAGTTTCTTCCACTGCCTGGGCCAATATTCTGGATTACTGCATGGAGGGTGGCTAGGATGGCCTTCCTGCCTGGGGTGGAGAGCCAGTCATTAAAGGCACTCTTGAATACAGGTAGTGCAGGGAAACAGGTCTGTGCAATGTTCTTATTTTGGGAGCTTTAACACCCAAGGATGAGTTCTTTTTCATATATATATGTATATATATAGATACACACACACACACACACACACATATATATATGTATATGTTTGTATCATTTTAATGCTATCAAGATTTTATAAAACAAAAAATAAAAACCTTATTTTTTTAAAGTTAATTTTTTTCCATTGATTTCTCAGGGATTATTCCTGCTCCTGAGGCCTGCTCCTGTGAGGCATGGAGGAGTATGTGATCTACACCTGATGTTTATCCTTGCACAGCCTACTAGAAAAATAGCAGGGATCCTCAGGATCCTCAGTGTAAACAGGTGCTTATTTGCTGGTTTTGAATGGAGGCCAAAACGTTTGGGTGATTCTTCAAGGCAGATCTATTCATTATATAGCTTCATTTAGAGAAGTTTATATAATGTTTCTGTTGGTTTTGTTTTACATTTGGAAGTTTTACATTAAATGTGGTTGCAGGACAGAGACCCAAGTTCTTCTTGCCTCAGCTCCTCTCACTTTCACACCCAAAAACTGAATCAACTGTCAATCTTGTCAGCTGCCAGACTCGCTTCTCACCACGAGCCCAGAGGTAAACAGGAAGAAGTTTCAGTCTCACAACCTCAAAGCATGCAAAAAATACTAAATCAGACCTCCCAAAAACTAGTGAGGTTTGGTTTGCTTCCTACATTGTTATTTTTTTAACAGCTATCCTTTTTTCAGTTCAAAACCAGAAGGTTAGAAATAGAGCTTTTTTCCACTTCTTGATCCTTAAGGCTACAAATAATTCAAATTTTACAAGTTTTATACACTATAATTTTTAAAGAACCTTTTCCGTCTAAAACTGGGCAAAGGAACTTTCAGAACAACAAAAGAAAAAAATCAGCACTTATGCTTAGTGAAGAAATAGAAAATTTGACAGTCCTGGATTATTATGTGATATAATGACCAGAAGCAGTAATGTATGTAACTGTAAAATATCCTAACATAATGAAAGTAAAGTTATTTAATAAATGTTATTATTATTACCAGTAGTAGTAGTAGTAGTAATAGTAGTAGTAGCAGAAGGTAATCAATTTAATGGGACTCACTTGATGACATTAAAGTTTCCTCAGAAAGGAATTAGGTGCTAAGAAAGCATCACTCTGAAGAGCGGTCATGTCTTTTAGAATGATTATGAACAATGCTGTGGGGTTTTATAGGTCAGTTGCCTTTGGGTGATGTTCTAGCCCTCTGTACAACCACAGTCACCTTTTTACTGGTGTCAGTAGTGTCAGGAGTTCATCTTGCAAACCCTCCCTGGAGCCATCTCAAGAAGTCAATGAGTATTTTTAGGTCTTGCCTCTGGTAAGAATGTGCACTTTGACTGTGTTCTCCTGGGAGACACTGCCATGATTTTTGTGTGAGACATTTTAGACTACTTTAGTAATAAAAGGTTTAAGTTTCTTCTTGTTGGGTTTTTCTGTTGGTTTTGAGTTTATTTTTAAAGTTATGTTGAAAAGCTATTCATTACTTCTCCAGTAATATTCTAAGGTTGATCTGCATCAATGTTGGGGGTGACCTGAATGTGCCTCCAGCTCCTGTTGCCTTGAGGAAACAGATATGGAAGGGGATCTGATTTGCACAAGGCTTTGGGGGCTCCCTAGCCTCAAGACATACCACACCTTGCACAAATTTCTCCAGTTACTTCTAAAGTCAGATTCAGTATCCTAGACCCATGAAGGGAAGATAGAGAGAGAAGACCTGCCAGACAATTTTTCCTTTCACAAGAAGGTGTGACCTGCTTCCTTGTGCAAAGCCTCCATAGAATCAAAACATTTCAAGTGACAGTTATGCATCCTCAAAACTGCAGGTTTATGTAATTCTACCCCAAAGAAAAGGAAGAAAAATAATTCAAAGCCAAAAAGATTAATTTCAGTGTTTTCAAACTGACATGTTTTTATTTCAGCATAGGAAATACCGGTAGTAGGAAATGAGTGCTTACTAATTCAGTGGTAACAGTAGCAGTACATGAAAAGGGTCTTTGCTTTGCTTGAGACAGGCCTTCTATTTCCTAGAGGAGCATTTCAGCCACTGGACTGCAATGTAGGTTTTGGTCAGGATATCTCATATAGATCAGTTCTACCACATACAAGGAAACTCCCTACTTTTTACATGGAGGTGAATGTTGTGGCTGCATCCCAAAACTGAACTCTCTCAAGACTTTGAGAGTATCGATGTCTTCTCCCCCTCCAAACGAACTCACCCATGTCTCTTGGTTTCTATGTGAAACTGGGGGTATTCTCCAAATGAGACTCCTAGCATGGATTTTTCTTGCACTCTGAGCAAGGGTTCCTGTGCTGTCTGGAGGATAAGAGGGGCCAAGTAAGTGAACCCTTATTGAAAGCAAGGCATGTGAAAAAGTCTTGGAAAAAAAGAGGAGGAAAGTGATGACAGATGGCAATGTGCAAGGCAGAGAGAGAAGCAGAGTAGGAAGGGAAAAGGGGAAAGAGCTGTTAGGTAGGAGTAGGCAGGGGGTACAGCCTGCAAATCAGAAATAAACAGGCTCATCAGATGCACAGTGGCACTCATCAAAGTGCAAGTCCAGATGCAGAATTTGTCTTTCCTCTTCTATATTGTATAAAATATGAAACCAGGCCATGTTCAGAACACATCTGCAGTCTGGTGACTTCCTTGGATCGAAACCCCAGATATGCCTCAGTTTTCTGCAGCTGAAACTAAAGCCCACTGTGTGAAGCACCTGAGTTCTGCTTCCAGGTCTGTGGCTGCCACCCTGCTGTGAATCTATCACTGACTTTAAAAAAAAAAAAAAATCCCAAATGAAAAGATGTATTAAGGCTGAAAATAATATTTTCATCGGCTAAAACTAAAATGCACTTGATTCACTGAAAATGCTTAAATTTTGTAACTTCAATCCTCAGTCTGCCAGAGGTTTTAAGGTTTTGACCACCCCATTTCTTGCAGTTTTGATCACTGTTTCCATTGCAGACTGCACTGAAGTGCAGCTGTACACAAGCTCACTCTGAATAAAACCACCTGCACAGCAAAAATGTCTAGAATCTCAGCTTGGACTAAGCTTTGAGAAAGCTAACATCTGACTCTGAAATCGTTTAGAAAACTGTGTGTCTGATGGCTGATTGTTGGTCTGACTAGCCCCTCCTAGGCAGATTTCAGATTCATAATCCCAAAACTCAGTTAAACTTTAAGTGACTTCTCCTTACTATTATTTTTGTTTCAGGGTATGGTTCTCATATAATTGGGTCTCCCTTAATTTTTCCTGGTAATGGAAAGGAGACATTAAAGAAGCAAAAAACCCAAGTAAAACAGAGATCAGAATTTCTTCCTCTGTATTTAATTACTGGAGGTATTTTTCTACCAGTCATATAAAATTCAATTCTGTTTGTCTTTTATTAAAGATATATTTAAATTCCAGACTGAGGACCAGACTCAGAGCTGAGCACCTCAAGCATTATTTTTGTGGGAGAAAGGCTGGGAGAAGGCAGGATCCAGGCCTCAGTCCATTGGGTTACTACATTTTTGCAGAGGGAACTTTCTCCTTGAGAGGGACAAGCAAAGTCATCAGAAGCTCAGGTGACTTAGTTTGGAGGATAATGCATTTGCTTGTGTCCACTTCCAGCTACCTGCTTCAGCTGGGTCTCCGAGACATGATGTTCTCTGCTGACATGACCCCACATCCCTTTCTCTGATTCCTTCCCAAAGAGTGGGTCAGCTCAAGAGATAAATCCCTATGGTTCTGCCACCAACTCTCAGTGGCCCAGTGGTCCCTCTACACTGCTATAGTTGAAGCAATTAAGAGCTGAACTCTGTCTCAGTCCTCTGCCCCATTGCTGCCAGGAGATGCTAGTTAGACAACTTCAACCAAAGTTTTCCCAAAGTGGACATAACTTTGGGTCTCAGTTTCTGGGACTATCCTTGAAACACCTGGGGACTGACAAACTGAATAAAAGCTGTTTTACTAGGGTCATATAGGTTCAAGCACAGTGGTTGGTCATCAGGGTTTGATTACCTAAGCCACAACCAAGGGTTGTTTCCTACCAGAGCTCAGCCAACCCAGACATTTGAGTGATTGGTGGGCAGACTGGTAGGAAACCAATGCTTCCTGTCTGCCTCTTCCCTGATGAACCAAGGTCATGGATATATCACAGAATGGTTTGGGTTGGGTGGGAGCTTTAAAGATCATCTAGACCAGCTCCAAATGAGGGATGAGAAAGTGGGAAAGCCTTTTTCTCAGGCTGCCCAGCTTCCTAGCTCCTTGGAACTGTGCTAACTCTTGTCCAAAAGAGGCAGAAAAATGGCCAGCTCCTGTAAGAGTCACTATACTCATCAGAAAGAAATTTTCTTTCTGGTTAAAAATAATAGCTTCACATACTTTAGGCTTGGTTTTGCTTTTTGTTTTCAACAGATACAGTGATTCAGGGGTTTTTTTGCACTTATCTGGAAAGATTTTTTTTTCTGTTTGTGTTTTTGTTTGGTTGTTTTTTTGTTTTTTTGTGCTTTTTGTATTTGTTTTGTTTTGGTTTTGTTTTCTAGACATAGGATGTGATAATTGAAATATGTCAGTAGATATTTTTGAGCAGCCATCAGCTCTAGAACAGTGGGTGTTGAAAAACAAGGCTTTGAATGTCGCATATAGTGGAATCCGGGTATCTTTTTGTTGGGTTTTTTAAGAAAAAAAAAAAATCATTTTTCCCTGTCTCCTTCTTTCACCACACATCTGCTGGGAAAATGTCTTCACCCAATGAGTAAGCAGATTCTGTCAAGCCTTGACTGCTACCAAAAATCTCTTGAGAAAACATTTACTGTTACCCCTACCACTTGTCATGATTGGTATGTGAGACACAAGCTTTCTTACAGAACATGAAGGGAAGAGGTGAAAGAGTTATCAGCTGGCCAGGCAAGGGGATTCCACTTGCTGGGCAAGGGGATTTTCATCCAGGCCTTTAAGATGACTCAGGTGAGGCCCACCTAGGAGATGGGACTCTTTTTTTTTTCTTTCTTTTAAAGGACAAAGGTTGTTTTTCAGATGTTAAAAAAGACACCCTATTTGTCTCTAACTTCTCACTGATTACAAACGGATTACAGGAAGGAAGCACTCCACCCAGTTTCTTAATTTATCATGCACCATTGCTTAAAGGTGTCATCTGTGTCTCAACTGAAACTGTTTTTCCCCTTTTAAGAAAAAAGAAAAGGGAGGGGGGGGAAGCAGATGATCATACTGCTTGCTAATTATCAATTGCATAAGGACATGCTTCTGATTTTCCCAGCTGCACATTTGCTAAGAAATTCTTTCAGCAAGACACAAGAGCTTGGTGTTATTTCAATTTGGGGAATATTACAATTTGGTGTTATTTCTTGCAGCAAGGAAATGGCACACAAGAGAAAGATGTCAGGTGGTGCACCTTTTCAAGGGACTCTACGTTGCAGCTCAAATCAAAAATCTGGATCCTACTCCTAGAATAGAAACATCAGTCAGTACTTTCAATCTTGCAATTATTCCTTCAGGCCACCAGCTAAAAAACAGGGAGGCTCAAATTGTGTTCTCAGCTCTGCTGAGATGGGTGTAAAACTATTGCAGCTCCTGGAGTAATTCCACCCTTACTGCCATGGAGCGACAGCTTTGCTCCTTGCATAGTTGTTGCTTTTGCTTACAAAGCTGTGAATGCAAAAAGCTCCCATTTAGAGCAGGAAAGTAAATTGGAGTGACTGTGCAACTACTTACATGAGACTTAGCTGAAAGCAAAATTACAAGACAGAAAATCACCTTTATCCTGGCCCAAACCAGGACACTTGGGGAAGAACCCAGTGCTATAGGGAGTCAGCTAAGAGGGAGCACAGGGAGTGCAGCATCTCTGGACATGCAGTGAGCACCACGGGCAGGGGCAACAAGCAAGGACAGAGGCAGAATGACATGGGAAGCCTTTATAGGAGTGCCCAGGGAGCTGGGGGAGAGCCATCCCAGGGTGACTGCCATGGCAGGTGTCCTGACAGCTACAGCCTTCCAGAGAGGCAGAGACCTCACACACAAAGCTGATGCTGTGGCTGCCCTTAGCTTCCAGCTGCAGCGTGGCTCAGGCATCCATGGGCACAGCCGAGGCCCACAGAGCTGCTCTTGGGGATGCTGCAGGTTGGCAATGGACATTGTCCATGGGCCAGGCTTTGGGCATTAATTGAGGCTGAAAGGCCCAGAGGGAAGAGAAATGCAAAGCAAGAGGCTGATCTTCTGCTGTGCTATGTTTTGCTATACACTTCAGATATTAGGAGCTACAGAATACGCTGGGCCGTGCCCATAAATGGCTGACACCAGCAGGAAAGGTGCATAAACTGTGTTAACACCAAATGTATTAACAATCCTGACTGCAAAGAGGAAACCAAGTCTACGTAGACAGTAAAGCTAATCTGTGGGCCTTCAGTGTTTAACTGCAGGCTCTGTCAACTCGTCTGTACTTACCCTTGACCTAGACAACAATGAATTTTGCTCTCAGTCCAGATATTTCTTCGCTGCATGACTCAATGTTTATTGTATTGTCCTCAGTCATTTCCTTTAACAATGCAAACGGGAAAGAAGCTTTAAAAGTATTCTTTTAAGCCCAAGAAATGTAGCCCAGCAGGGTGCAGGGCCCCTGCAATAATGTATACATTGCATTTCCAATTCAGAGGCATTCATACGCTGGAGTATTCTGATGCCAAGGAAGTTCCTTTCTTGCTATTCCCACTGAGCTGTGTTTAGTACTAATAATGTCTTCCAAAGAAGCTGCAATCATACTCTGGCACAGAGCAGCATATGCTCTTTTGTGGATTTTGCAATCTGAGCTCTAAAGTAGCAGTCATTTCAGGTCCCAAATAAAACTGTAATGTGTATCCACTCCAGTGTAAATGTATTTTCAGCACAGCAATCATTCCCTGGGGAAGTTCTTGGCATATCTTAATTTCCATTGCATGTCTCAGGAATGCATCTGCAGGTCTTCATTTGGGCCTTTTGTTGAAACCCCTTACACAACAACAATAAACAACAGGATCAAAGGGAAGACTGCTTCATGCCAGCAAAAGCTTGTATAACCCCTCAAAAACCTGTTCAGTTTGGCAATATAAGATAAGTGGATTACTGTTATCACTGTACTAAGCATAGAGCACATCATAAAAATCTTGCACAAAACAAACTGGAAAGCACTAGCGTGCTTCTTGGTTTCCCCAAATTGTGCACGAGGGAAAGTAAGAAGTTTTCAGTAAGAAGTTTTGGAATAATTGCAATGCCACTACTAGCAAGGGGGGTGAAAGCCCAAAAAGCCCCGTGAGCCAGAGCAGTGTCTTTAAGGGAAGCAGTGTTGTTCACCACAACAAACACATCAAAGTGAGCTGCTAGTCTGCAGTTCCTGTGCTGAGAAGTGAGGTGTGTGCCTTCCTCAGTGGAAGTTTACTAACTAGAGTGAAGACTGCCTAGTGCCAGAAAAAGGTTATATAACCCCCCAAAAAACCTCTTCGGTTCACTCATCTATACCAACTCTCTAACTTTCAGCAGGCAGTTCAGCCTCCCTGATTCCTGTCATACCCACGGAGGTGGGGGTGGTCACTGCTTGTTGCTCCCCACCTCACAGCATCTCACTGCCGTGAAAGCACCTGGAGGAGAGAGGTGGAGAAATTTGGAGGCTGAAACACACCTACCCCGAGCCAACACAGTGAAGATCCCATTCTCCCCCTCCCCTGCATTATGTGGGGTTTCACTTTTTTGTTCCTCCTCCCAATAGGACCCACTCACCACCTCAGAAAATCTAATTTTGCACCTGCCACTGCTCCTGCAGTTGCAAAGCTGATGAGGTGTGAAGCAAGGCTCTGGCCAGCATGACAGGAAGCAGGTAACAGTGCCTCCTGGTGATTTTTGACATCACACCAAGCACCTGAGGTGATGAATGCAGGTGTTCTCAATTATTTGACAAGCACTGAAATCCTCCCACATGCTGCCTGCTGTCACAGGCAAATATTACAAATGCCACCTGGGCTCTTGTTCCCTCTCTACTGAAGGCAAGGGGAGCTGAACACTGAGTGGAGCTCACTGTTCCTTGACCCATGGCAAGCATGGGAGCATTTACTGTATCTGAAGGAAACTATACCCATGAGTGAGCAAATGAATTTGAAGACTTTGGAGGAAATCCTCAGTGTATTTTTGTAGTGCTAATGGGGACACTGAAAGCAGCAACAACTATCCCAGTTGACATGGCCAGCCTGCTGGACCACTATGCGTCGCTTTGCCTCCTACATGACCAGGATTCCTTTGGAAAAGATGGAGCCAGTGGCGGAGAGAGAATAAACTGTCTGCAAGTAAAATTTCAGCTCAAAATCGTCTGCAGCAGAGTTTCATTTATCATTCCTGACCAAGTCAGAAACTTAAAAAAACTTTAAGAAGCAGCTAGGAGCTAAAGGAGAAAAAAGAAAATTAAAAAAAAAATAAATCCCACAATTCTGTGTTTCCCATGTAGTCTGAAACTATGCCTTTGTGAAAAGGCCCCTGCTAGCACCTGAAGCAAACTTTTATTTGGGTTTGATTTCTTTTATTCTATCTAATGCTGAAGTATCTTCATCCTTAACTTTACGGCTTTAGGGGGAAATTTAAGGATTTTTATTTTGAACTTGGAGTGGCAGCTAGATGGCAGGTAGACTTTCAAGTCTCTGAGCACATATAAGCCTCCAGAAGATAAATATATTTTGTATTTCCCTGGTTCCCACATCATGAGCTGATATTTACTGATTTCCTATTCTGCAGGCAGATTCCTCCTGCTCCACCTCACATACGGGAGATATTATTCAACTTCCTTGTCAACTCCAACACACGTAGAGGGCCCACATCATCTTTTGTTAGTATGTAGTGACATGCTTGTATTTTCTGATTTTTATAACATAGCAGTAAATGTGAGAGGCTGAGCATTTAACAAGCCTGTGGCTGGGGAGGATAAGGGATATTTCCTGCAGGTTTCAGGTCCATCTATTGTTTTTTGTAACAATGGGGAAAAAACAAAATGTGTTTTCTAAATCTGCAATTTTATGACACAGTTAGTTGGCATTCCCTAATGAGGAAGCATTAGGGAATACCAAAACTTGTCAAGGAGAAAGAATTTGAGCAAACAGGATAAAAATTAAGTATAAGCAGCTCATTGATCTTCATGGAATGCATTTAAATTTAATTGCTCTCCAGGTTGATTTTCTTCATCACACATGTAAAAGCCTTGACTGACACCACCTTCCTTCCCCATAAGGAGACATGCACCTTCATGAGCATGAAACCCTTGTTCCCACATTCTGCAAGATCCTCCTTGACTGCAAAAGTCCCCAGCTCCCACTTTTTGAGGCAAGCTGTGCTGTCCCTTTCTTAACATCACCACAAGCATCCTCCTGCTCCTGCCAGAACAAGGCAGGGGCAAACAATTACTGTCCCAGGGAAGAGAAGCAGCAGGAGGGAGAGCCCCGACTCTCATGCCTGCAACACTCCTCTGCTATTGTAATTTATTCCAGAAGAGCTTCAGGAAAACAAAATTTGCTGATTTCAAAGTCTTTGTTCCTTATCCCAGCTCTCCCCTGCTTTTTCTCTTCAGCAGGCTCTGATGCAATGCAAGGCTCTGTTCTAGGAAATAGGTTTTCAAACTGCTGCAGGGGAAGTGCTGCTCCAGTGACCTGGTAAGAATCTGAAATGTGCCACTCCTGGGGCAGCTGAGACTGTGACTGGGTGAGACTCCAGAGGTCTCCAAGGACCTGTCTGGCCTCTGCTTTTACTGTCAGCTGCAACAGAATCTAGTGAGTCTTGGCTACCATCGGGCTCTTACTACCTCTTGGTCAGAGCCCAGGCATGGGCTAGCACTGAGCTGCAGATGTCCAGGAGCAATCATAACCCAAAACACTCCCCTCACTCTCCTCTCCACTGCCACTGTTACTGCCCTTGACTCAGACTGGGACAGTTGTACAAAATGGTTGGTCTAGCAATGAAAAATTTCTCTTAGGCTCAGCTACAGCTTGTAGATACCTTCACCCTTGTTAGCAAAAACACTGTTTCCTTTGCATCTTCCTTTACCCTCTCAGGCCAGATAAGTCTGAGCTTAAAGCTCAAGTGCTTATCAACTGAAACTGCAACAGTTTTGTAGATAAGAATCACATCAGTTGTGTAAAAACTGCCTACCCTCATCTGTTAGATTTCTGCCCTTGAGAGAGAGAGTCGTGACCTGAAGTGGGGCTTGTCCCATCTCTCCCAAACACCTGTCCTGGAATAAAATGAAATCCCTTTCTAGAAATGCCCATCTCTCCCCATGTCAAAGATTTACCCTGATACCCTACATTTTATACCGTTTAATTTACATGAGCAGAATTTCATCCTCTGATTTACTCCCGAAAGGCAACTCATGGCTATTTTAATGAGTTAAAGTCATTGCTGAGCATATCCTGAGCATGTAACTTCCCAAAGATAGGCTTGATATACTGAATAAATGAAACTAAATTATTTGACAGTGAAGCTTAGGTACAACTTGATAACAGACAAGTATAAAAGTGATTTTCTTCCCTCCCCCACTTCTCATAAACAGATATAACATTTCATTTCTGTGGGTGTACAGGTTAGAAAAATTGAAAACATGAGACAGAGGTAGTACCCATTCATGCAAGTGATGCTCTAGCAGATTAAGTCCAGGGTAAGTTCACTGTGTTTTTATTCCTGAAAAATTCCATGCCTGTGCCTGCCCATGGGCTGGGGTGTGGTGATTCTGAGATCAAGAGCAAGTCCAGCCATAGACAAAATAAAAAAACTTGGCCAGCAATAACCATCTGCATGTAGGATTTGGAATCTCTACTGATGCTCTGCTACCCACCAGGTGGTGCCATGAAAGCATAAGTGTTACCATCACCAGTTTGGTGTGGTACCTCCAGTAAGGACCTTGAACTCCTCCAAAATTGGTAGAAATCTGAGTTATGCCACACAAGAGCACTCCTCTTGTTTTTTTGTTGTTTTTTTTTTTAGGAGATAATTCTTGCAATGGTGCTGCTACTCTGCTATTTGGAGCTGTATTCAGTTTTTCAAGAAACAATGCTAAGTAAACATGAAGAACAAGAAAGAAATTATTGATAAAATTAATACACTTTGATACTATCTCCATTGAATTTCTTCTTTTCTTTTTCCCAGTGCTGAAAAGTGTGTATTCAGTCCTGAGATAAAAGTTTTATTGATGTTTCAGTGTTGAAAATACTGTCCTTATTAGCAATGAGCAGGAAAACTGGTGTTACAATAATGAAAAAGTCTTGGCTTTTGGTCAGCAGATCTCAAGACTGATAGCACAAAGCCTGGGATGGAAATACAAATATCATCTGCTGTCTTAGAGTGGGAGGTGGGTGCTGACATTCATGGATAGATGGTGACAGACCAAGTGCAAGGTCCTGTACATGTGGTGGGGCATGCCCAAGCACTAATGCAGGCTGGGCAGAGAATGGGTTGAGAGCATCTCTGAGGAGAAGGACCTGGGGGTTTTGGTTGACCAGAAGCTCAACATGAGCTGGCAATGTGCAGTTGCAGATCAGAGGGCTGGAGCACCTCTCCTGTGAAGATAGGATGAGAATTGGGGTTGTTCAGCCTGGAAAAGAGAAGGATTCAGGGAGACCTTACAGCAGCCTTCCAGTATCTGCAGGTGTCTGCCAGAAAGCTGGAGAGAAACTTTTTAAAAGGGCATGTAATGACAGGATCTTAGCATCATAGAATGATGAGGGACCTCAAGGTTCATCTGGTCTGATTATTAGGTTGAGGGGGAATGGTTTTAAACTGAAAGAGGGTAGATATAAGTTATACATTAAAGAAAGAAATTCTTTCTTTTGAGGGTGGTGAGACACTGGCACAGGTTGCCCAGGAAAGCTGAGACTGCCCCCTCCCTGGAAGTGTTCAAAGCCAGGTTGGATGGGGCCTTGAGTCCTGTGTCCAGTTCTGGGCCCCTCAGTTCAGGAAGGAGATTGAGGTGCTGGAGCAGGTCCAGAGAAGAGCAAGGAGGCTGTGAAGGGATCCAACACAAGTCCTGTGAGGAAGGGCTGAGGGAGCTGGGGGTGTTGAGGCTGGAGAAGAGGAGGCTCAGGGGAAACCTCATCACTCTCTACAACTCCCTGAAAGGAGGCTGGAGCCAGGGGGGGGGGGTCAGTCTCTTCTCCCAGGCAGCCATCAGTAAGACAAGAGGGCATGGACTTAAGCTCTGCCAGGGGAGATTTAGGTTAGATATTAGGAAAAAATTATTTACAGAGAGGGTGATCAGACATTGGGATGGGCTGCCCAGGGAGGTGGTGGATTCTCTGATGTGGCACTGGTACCCACAGCTGAAGTGGGTCAACGGTTGGACTTGGTGATCTCAGAGGTCCTTTCTGACACGTCTGATTCTGTGATTCTGTGGTCTAGTGGGAGGTGTCCCTGCCATGCACAGGGCTTGAAACTAGATGATCTTTAAGGTACCTTCCAACCCAAACCATTCTATGACTATGAATCCAGTAATTTTCTTTCTTCCACTTTTCCTAACAGTTACTTTTGCTAACTTGCCCTTTTCCACACGCACATCTTAAACAATCTTTAGACAGTAAGAAACTGAAAAAAAGGTTATCTTCATCCCTTGGCCTTCAATCTCCTGCCTGAACTCCCTCAGAAGCAGAGTTTACTCATCTATACCAAGCATTTGACTTCCTTTTGTCCCTTTTCCATTTGACTCATTCCTGCCAAGGTCTCTACTGTGTCTGACTTTCCTGTCTGGATGGAGGTCATCTGAATGGCTGAGAACCCACAAACATCCAGCAAATCTGGCGCTTTTGGAGCCATGATACTAAAGTAATGAAGTATAGACAGAAGGTGAGAAGGAATTCTCCATACATTCCACTTTTGGGTGGGCTGTTTGGGCTGTTTCATGCTTTGATTCAAGTGAGAGGAAGAGATGTGGGAAAAAATTGCTGACAACTTCACCCAAATAGCCCTGAAATATAATTCAAATATTTTTTAAAAAATATATGAAATAACTTAAAACCCAGCAGCCCACATGCAGAGCATTGGAATAACATGAGTAACAGCTATTTCAAAGTAGGATTCTAAAAATCCCTGCTGAGAAGTGACAGAGTTTGCAGTTATTGGAAGCAAAAGACCTGCCTCAGAGCTCCTGAGACAACCTCCCAGGCCTGGGGCTCAGTGCAGACAGTTTGGCTTTGCAGCAGAGGAGATCCTTGGATGAAGGTGCCTCAGACTTGAGGAATGAGGGGCAAGTGCCCTCATCTCAGCACTGCCTCAGGTTCAGCAGGGTCACAGCAAGAGGTGCAGTTTTGGATTCCCAAGGCTGAGGCAGCGTCACCTGCTGAAAATCCCCACTGTTCATTTCCAGGGAACTGCTGCTGGGACAGGGCAGGAAGAACATGTTTAGTGCCATGGCTCTGATGTCTGACTGAACTGGCAAGTTTCTGACACCCAGATGGAGGGTTGTAACTGGAAGCTCATTCCTGTGTTTACTGGTCTTGTGGCAGTAATAAGGTAACTGAAACACTTCTGAAGAAAGGGACTTTTTTGGTCTGACTCAGACCAGTTGCCATAAGGCTTTTCATCTTAATGCTGTGGCTTCATGCTGGTTTTACGCTCAATGTTAACATCATAAATACAACACAAGGCAAAAATAGTGTTTGCATTTCCTTTTGCTAGGCATTCCTCACTATGAAGGACCATGAGTGTTTTTTCAGCTGTCTGACAAACAAATTTTGAAAAATGGACTTTTCATCACCAGCATGAGAAGGCAGGAAAAAGGGAAGCACTGAATTGCAAATTATTCATCGCTTTCCTCTTCCCTTCCCTGTGCTTCAGCAATAGGGACCTTGACCTTTACAGCTAGCTCATGACTTTTGTATAAATTACATATAAATTACAGCCCGGAGCTTGACTTGACTTACATCCAACAGTTAAAAAATTCAAGCCATCTTTATCTCTGAGCAGCCATCTCTCTCTTCAAGTGATTTTTATCTCTGCCACAGAACAAGTTTCAAGCAAGGACACATGACAATTTTAAAAACTCAACGTTCAGTTTAATTAATCAGGACTAATTTTCTCCCGCCTACATGAGAAAAGGTAATAGTTTCCACTGAACATATATACGTGAGGAAATAGAAAGTTAAGTTTATTGCCTTTCATTTTATGGCATGGCTGGGTCACATTCTCAATCCATAAATGATACTTCCCTTACACAGTCTATGAAGCTCTGTTTTCTTCCTGAGGTTCTTAACAGAAATGAGACTGTCAATTTTTACTTTGTTGTACCCAGCTGGAACTGAACCCATCTCTCTGTGTAGAATTGCCAAAAAGTAAAAAACCTTTTTAAAGGCAATCATTCAGACTATGCAGACCAGTTCCTTGGCTCCATCAAGACTTCTATAATGAGATAATCTTTGCAAGGTAACTGTTACTGCACAGAAGATGTAGTCTAAATCACAACCCTACACTTGCCTGTGAATGGTGAGGTAGTGAAAAATCAATCAATCATTCAATCAATCAATCTTCTGTGATGAAAAGTGGAGAAGCTCTAAGCTGTTCAGATCAGCCCTTTTACTTGTGTGTAACTTCAGCTACGTCACTGCCTGGAACGACACTTGAGTATCTTAGGCAATTGATATGAAGCTTCTTTGCATGCATTTTTAGTGCACTGAAGTGCATGGTATCACAGAATCACTGAATGTTTTGGGTTGGAAGGAACCTTACAGATCATCTAGTTACAACAGACCTGGCGTGGGCAGGGACACCTCCAACTGGACCAAGTTGCTCACAGCCCCATCCAGCCTGGCCTTGAACACTTCCGGTGAGGCAACAAACACAACCTCCCTGGACAACCTGTTCCTGTGTCTCACCATCTTCACAGGGAAGAATTTCTTCCTAATGTCTAACTTGTAAGCTACTCTTTTTCAGTTTAAAACCATTATCCCTTGTCCTATTGCTACATGCCCTTACAAAAAGTCCCTCACCAGGTTTCTTGCATGCACAATGAAACTTCATACTGAAATACAAGTAAGCCCTATTATTACTAACTAACAGATTTATTATGGTCTGACCACTGCCTGCAGACAGAGTGATTTTGAAATTGTCTGCCTTTATCACCTCCAGAGACCACTAAGTCCATACCACTCTACAAAAAGTCATTACCTTCATGGCAGTATGAAGCAAATGCAAATAAAAGTGATGTTCTCAAAAATTCAAGGCTTTTACCTGCTGCAATCTATCCTACCTCATTACATCTGTAGACTCCTCTCTCTTCTCTGCTGTGAAAATCTTCTTTTTCATGTGGCTGAAAAGTTAAGCCTGAGCCACAAGAAAGCAATGTACTTCCTGAAACAGACTTGTGCAGGAATCAACTTTTCTGGTTCTAAGGAACAAAATGGTGAGTGACAGAACAAGTGTCCTTCTAGAGCTGATCAGAAAGAGTTCTGGGTTTCTGGGAAGTTCAGGCACTTTCAAGATTTGAATTTGGTGAGTCAGAACAAAATTATTTACATACAGATTTATTTTTTTTTAATAAAGTTAAATAAAATTGATCTTATTACACAAACCAAAGATTCCAAGAAATGATGATGTTTCCTCAGGTCAAACACACTTTAGGTGCTGCCTCTGTTCCAGGAAGTGGATGATTCTGAAATGTTCATGCTTTTTTTGTGTGCAGCAAACACTCAAGCATTTTACTGAGTTACTGAGTATGCCCATTGCCTGCTGCACAGACAAATACCATGAAGCCTCTGCTCCTAGCACAGCATCCTCAGGCCATGGCTACACTGATCCCTTCCAGGCTCAAAAGCTTTTTCATTTTGCTGGCCCCACACTCCAGGACTCTGAAAGCTATCACTTGAGAGACTCAGCAACTTTGCTGATAATGCAATATGTTTCCAAGTAAATACTTCAGGTAAAACAACAGCATTTCTCAGGGATACTCACAGGGAAAATTCCAATCATCTCTGCTGCTGATCCCAAATTCTGCCTGGCTCTGTGCATGCCCCAGCTCCACCGCCCTTCACTTCTCCTGGTCCCTGCTCAGGCCAACCCTGCTGCAGCCCAGCTGGGCAGCCTAGGATCACACAACTGGGAAAGAGACAGGGCTGAAGGAACTGGGAGTAACACTGGCAAAGCTTTATGTCTCCTGTTTTCTTGGGAACTGCATTTGTGACCAGATCCTTGGGACCTGGTCCTTGCCTGAGGTGCACCACAGTCTGTGCCCACACACCCTCATATCTGCTGACCACCACCACTGCGCCTCAATGGACTTTGCACCTGTTCTGTCACTGTGGCCTTGCTGGGCAATGGCAGGGCTCAGGG
This sequence comes from Heliangelus exortis, assembly GCF_036169615.1. Lineage (NCBI taxonomy): Eukaryota > Metazoa > Chordata > Aves > Apodiformes > Trochilidae > Heliangelus > Heliangelus exortis. The sequence goes on from NC_092422.1 coordinate 67,708,627, forward strand.
CTGGCACTGGTCCCCACCCCATTCCTTCTCCTTTCCTGGGTACTCCTTCCCTGGGACCATGGTTGGGGATGGCGCAGCCTGCAGGGCCTTGTGGACACCCTTGGCTCCTGGCTCACTCCTGCAGGGCAGCCCACCCTCACAGCCCCTGTGGAATCATCATGAGACAGTGCAAGCAAAAAGGGTGCTCTTTGGGTCACTTCTTGACTACTCCTGTTTGGGTACATACTTGTTTTTACCAGCTCCAACGATTTCCTAAATAAAGGTCAGGACAAAAAACTGAAGAAAAAGATCAGAATATAACTACTACGTGTGTATGAAGATGAAAGCACTTGTTTAAAAGAGTATAACTGAACAGAAAAGGAAGTATTTTGCACATTTCTCACTAGGAGGTGTCCTTTCAGCAGAGAGGTACTGGTACCAGGCAATGATGTTGAACTTCTGGCTATGCCATCATATCAAAAATAAATTTAGAGGAAAAGCTATAGGACTTCAGGTTCTGCTTTAATCTTTTAATGGGACTTTCCACAGAAGATACCAATTGCCTTACAAAGCATGTCATCCTTCTCAAAAAAAGTAATCTAGAAACTGGTGAAAACCACTCTTCTTTTCCAATAGGCTCAGTGGGGCTTATCCTAAGATGATGTAATTTCTCTCAGAGAAAAACAGTGGAGGGAAGACAAAAATCAGATTTCTTCATAGTAACACTTCCACAGGAAAAAACAAAACAAAACAAAACACTTCTGTAATAGCTTTCTGTGTGGAAAGAACCTTTTGCTTAGTTCTAATTGATTTGCTTTACCTGAAATACTTTAAAAGCTCTGTATAATGCCAACCTGAGTATTCACAAGTTTTGAATGCAGTGAGTGCTAATTCAGTAACATTTTCACCAGATTTGCACAAATGTGCACATGCTTCTTCATAGTGTCTGAAGACACAGGTGTCTGCCCAGGACAGTGAAAGCTTTCTGCAAAAAAGTCCATTTTCTGCCCACACTTACCAACTGATCACAGTGCATCAACATCAGTCAAGGTCACCTTCCTCAATTCCATTGTCTTTCCAGCACCCACATTTCATCCAGTCTCACCACATCAGTTTCCCTTCCCCTCTCTGCAGCTCACTGAATGCATCTGCATGAAGACAGAGAAGAACAGTCCCTCTCCCTGCAGTGAATCCATGAAGCACAAGTAAAATAAACTGAGCAGCTGACTTGTGTTATCTGTTGTTATTCTGTCCCCATCTTACTCACTTCTGCAGTTGCAGGCACCTCATACATATTTCATGCTAGCAGGCTCTTGGAAAGAGATGCTGACTGCAATGATTCCTTATGAAGCCAAAGTGACTTCAGAAGGCAAAATCTGACTTGGACTTTTAAATTCAAAAAGCATTTCTAAAAAATTCATCCTCTTCCTGAAATGGATAAATGTATGTGAGGTATCTGTCATCACAAAAAATGAGAAATACACTAATGAGCAATAGCTAAATAAACATATAGTTATCTAAAAAAATTACCTACATCAGTACTTGTAACACTGAAACCCAATTTTCAGAAAAGAGCTGCTGCCTTAAACAGGGAAGTTTTTCACATCCATATTGGTGTTTATAGTCAGGTGTAAATTCCATACAAACATTTTGAATAAAATGTGGCTTGTTAGAGTACTCAGTTCAATTCAGTTTAACATAAATGCAGTTTAACCTAATTACACAATTAATATAGCACAGTACAAACAAATCACTTATAATCCATGGTACTTTGTGGAATTTAGAAATCAAATATTCGGGGGGGTTGGGTGTACATTCCTGGAATTTGTCTCACTGGCAAAGTAAAGGTAGACCAAACCCTGGATTTGGCCTTGTATAACTGAAAATGCAACATATGAAACAGCAATCACATTTTCACAAAACAAATAGAGCTGGATGGGTCTTATTTGTTTATATCATATGACAAAATCCATTCAATATTTGTCAGAAAATGTTAATCTAATGTTCTTCCTACAAAGAATGAGGGGGAATATAATTACATCAGGCAATTTGTTCAAGTGCCGCCTTTATATTAGAAAAAATTAAAAAACCTTCCTGGCATGACTCTTCTTTACTCAATCTGGAGCCTGGGACTCCCATCTTACCCACCCTAAACACGGAGAATGAGCTTTTTCCTATCTAAGTGCTCTGAAGACTCTTCACTCCAGGCAGACAAACTCAGTCTCTCAAACTACAAAGACTAAAAAAAACTACCACAAATCAAACACTACTGTCAATCAAAAAAAGGGGGTGACAAGAGTTACTTCTGCTCTCAGTTACTTTATAAGTTCTCAATAACTAATTTATTTTCTTACCTGTTTCTGTAAAACACATTGAATTTCTTCAGTCTTTTCTCACGGAATGCATTTCTACTGCGGGTTGCCAATAAAAACATGTGTTATACCCTAACACCTACTTCCTCTTTTCATTTCTTTTAATCACTAACAAAGCTACTTCAGAATATTTGCTAAAAGGATACATATTTTTTCCCGAGTTCAAAAATCTATTTTTGGAAGATGCACTCATTACTCATGGAGTGCTGTATGGCTGTTTCACTCACCTTGCATCACAAATGCTGGAGTCACTGACAGAGGTATTTTTCCAGAACAGACATGTGGCTTTGCAATGCTGACATTCCAACATATATCCACCTTCTATTTAAAGCATGGAAAGCTGCAAAGAATTTATTAAAAAGTTTAAGTGAAATCCAAGTAGAAGATAAACACAAGTATGAAGGAAGCAATATATTTGCCTTCATGTTACCAGCCTGATTTGTCTGTCATTCACCTATAAGATTTATTTTCCACAGTAGTAAGAAACAGGTAAACTGTTTTCATTATGCTACTTATTTGAGATTAGCCATATGAGACTGTCTTAATCTGTACCCAGACTCATGCTCTGCAGTTGGTCAGACAGGCATTCAAGTGAAAGGTGGCTCCAATATGACACAGAGTAGTAGTCTCCAAACTTCTTTGATCATGCACCCCAACATTAAAAATATATATACATATATATGTATAATGTATATTTATTTATAAATAAGTTATATGCATCTACTACTGTGTACATTATACAACCAACAAAAAAAATTAAAAGTTTAAGATAAAGATGAAAGAAACACTATTTAAAAAAAAACTCTTTATTTATTAATGGTGCAAAGTTATTATCTTACTGCACTCCAGCAGGTTGTCTTGCACAGTCCTTGAGATGTGTGCACCCTACTTTGGAGACAACTAACATAGATATCACATTTGGTAATGCCAGCAATGACTTAAAGTTCCTTAACCCTTCTAGTTTTCCCTGTAGAATCCATTCCTATGCTAAGGCTTCTTCCTAAAGATAGCTTTTGCATATACTTTACTCTTTAAAACAGGGTAATTTTCTACCTTAGCAGTAGTGTCCCATCCTAATCACATCAGGGCAGAATCACTCCTGAATGGTGCAGACCTCTGAGATAGGGAGCCAGATGTCATCTTCAAGGGGTAGCTGGAATGCTGAAAGAAATTATTACCTTACTATTCATTTGCTCCTTAGCAGATCAATCATCTCGCATGAAATCCTCTAAGAGAACTTAATATATTAAGCAGTAGAAGACAGCAGCAAAACAGATTGTAGTAGTAATATACATAGCAGCTTACAGAGCACTAGTAAAAATGAAAAAAATGACACACTGCAGGATGAGAAAAGTTGACCTTTGAGAAAGGTATTCACAACACATTTTGCATACTGGGAAATTTAGGTGCTAAACCCAAATTCCTTTATCTTCTAAACTCATCAGTTTAAACAGTAGTAAACACTATCACATTTCTGGTGCCCAGAGCCTGGACCAAAAGAGAGAGCTTGACAGAAACCTTGCACCTTGGGTTTGTAACTGTGAAAAGTTGTATCTGTGTTAAGAATATTCTGTTTTAACTATTTTGCAAAAATGTGCCCGGATGAATTTGTTTGTGAGCATGATTCCCTTAAGGCTGAGATGGGAAATGAGCTTAGGTTTCCCACCTCACCAGAGGGAGTCCATGTATTGTGAGGTTCTGGGATCATCCTACCAGATGGATCCTTGGGACAAAACCAAGTCCTTGGGAGGGAGACCATCAGCACTTGCCTCTTGTGAAGACCCAAAATCTATACGTGACTTCAGTTTTTACTAGTTTAGGCTCCTTCCAACTGGCTTTTTAGAACTAAGCCTAAGGTGTTTGATTCCCTCTGTGCACTGCACTGTATGCAGTTGTCCCCATATAGAGCAATGACTTCACATGTGAAATGTAAGCATCAGCACATTCAGTTAATATAGCCAGACATGCTTTAAACTGAAGTTTTGACAGGGATGTAAATTCAGCTTCAATCTCTTGAACCAGCATTTCAGCTACCAAATTGCTTTCTCCTGTGTACTGCAAAGAGTTAATATCATCTCTCACAGACTTGGACTTGGTAGGCTTCAAGAGTTTATTCTTATAGTGATGATGCTTTATTCTCAAACTGATGTGCCAAATCTCTAAACACACTGTTTTAGTAAGAACATGCAGGAATGTCAGTGAAAGACAGAGCACAAGAAGAAAGATCTAAGCATAAAAAGGGGGAGCTAAGATGAGAGTCAGGGCATCTGCAAACATTTTCCTACAACTTAATAGTTTCCTGCAAGCTTGTGATCAGCAGAACTTGTTTAAAAAGAGTCATGGTCCCTGATAAAATGGTTGAGATCGTAAGAACAACATCGATCTTCGTAAAGAACGTTGGGGTAGTACAGCTCTGTAGGGAAAGATGATAAGTTGGTAGATAATCACTGACCTAGAATTTAAATTCTTCAGGTCCTCTTACAGTATTATAACCCACAATAAACAGTGAGCTATATATATATAAAATATTCAAACATATAATAAGGAGGAAAGAAATATTAAAAACTCCATCCCCGAGCTGAATAATCAAAGGCTTTCTAAAAGAGGTGTCCAGTGCTGTGAAATGCTAGCAAGCTTGTGAAGCCACGGAAATATCACCAAAATCTAGTGGAGATACCAATTTATTATAGCACCTACATTTGCCAACAAAGGGTGAAGTGGGCAACTGAAGCTGCAGACAAAAACTTGTTAAACTTTGCAGCTTTGGCCAGAGAGATTTGTTTCTCACAAAGCCTTTTAAACAAAACAGTCTGTCTGCTATCATGATTTCCCCTTTTTATGTGTCAAAGGGTCTTAAAATGATCACATTTTCTCTTCTAGCCCATGTCCTATGACCCATAATTATGTCCTCTTGCACTAACCTACATATCTTTTCCTTTGGTGAAAAGCTTGCTTGATAGGGTTATTTCACAGTGAATTAGAGAGGAGACAATCAGACAGTAGCAAATGTAGGTGAAAATATACTCTTGGGAAAGAAACCATTACCTCTTTTATGACTAAAATCACTTGACAAGAATCCTTTAATTCTCTCCTCACTCACAGAAAACTGTCACTTTATCTTTCAAATGTGTCTGTCAGTATATAATAGATTAATATTTCCCAAAGATATGAAATATAAGGCAAACTATAATAAATTCCTTCTCCTCCTGGCTCCACTTTCCATCATGACTATAACATCATTCGAAACTGAACAGAAAAGTGCAGGCTAATAGAAAACTAATGAAATATTTTTATTCCGTTCAGCAGAATCACCAGTTAGGAAGAACAGCTCACCTGCAGTAATGTTGGGAGTCTTGCAGACAGAATGTTGGAAACTCCCAGGATTTATGTGAATATTTAGACATTGGCAGAATTAATAACTCCTACACAGAGATGGTGTAGCAGATTTTCCTGTGGTCAAGACAGGAAAGGTTAGAGACTCACTATAAAAAGGTCAAGACTCACTATACTTGAGGCTGATGTCTCCAGAACAGTTATTAGCCTTATTTCTCCTCCCTTTTAAATTTTTTGCCACACCCTGATAACACATCCTTGCCTACTCAGATTAGTTTTTACAGCACTCCTGTTTTTCTTCACGGTTCTGTGCCACAATGAAGCAGCAAGTACTGATTGATAGGCTTCAATACACGTCTGACTGCTTCAGGAATTGTTGCTTAGACATACAATGGCTGATTTCTCATGCTTTATCACACAAATCTCACATAAATACCTTAATTTATTTATTAATAATATGTTAGATATTAATTTTAGGTTTTTTTTTTTATGATACACTCCAAAGTAAACTGCAAAATGGAAATGCATGCCTCTACCTAGCATCTTTCATGTCTGCTTTGGTTGATAAAGCCAGCAAGAAACAGTGCTCCAGTGGGCAAGTATTTTGCCCAAAGTTTTGTGAGAATTAGTTGCAAATCAAGGAGCAGAATCAAAGCTGCTTCTTTCACCACAGGAATGAGTAATTTAGGAAAACCCAGACTGCAGTTTTTGTTTTCTTTGGACTTGTTATGGAAAGACATAAGTAAAACTGTGCAAAAGAAATAGAATGGAAGAGCCATTAAAAGAGCTCAGCAAAGAAACAGCTCATGGTATGGCTACCAAGGATCACTGTATTTATATGCAATGTATCTTACAATATGTTTTTTAAGCACATCAGTGATGGCTTTTACACTAGATTTGGAATACAAGCTATTTTTTCCATAGTTTCATTGATTTTCATAGTTTCATTCACTTTTCCATAGTTTCTATTGGCCACAGAAAGAAGGAAATTCAAGAACACAAAATGGAAATGGAAGCTAAGCTTTTCTTCTTGCAGGAAATTATGCTGCCTGATTGTGTAGAAGGAATACTATTACTGCTAAAAATCACATAAAACAAAAAAAAGCAAAACAAACAAACAAACAAGATGATAACTACTAACTATATATTAGTCATTGGGATTTAGTAGCATGTATAAAAACTATTCTATGGATAGGGATTGTTAGAATAGTACCTAAAGTTTGCAGAATCATTTGCCATTTTCTGTAAAAATCCTTCCATCCACTAGACCTCACAGGAAGGCACTTGAGTCAATTTGGGTACAGGTTCCTTCAACTGTTGAGTGATCATCAGATAAAACAAAGCGATAAACCAAATCTGAGATAAATCCAGGAAGTCCTCTCTCCATCCGTTCATTCATCACGTGAGCAGCAAGGTGGTTTTGCTATGGGAAGAGGCCCATCACCTCCTTCTCAAAGGTGGCTGCTCTGTAAAATGTTGTCAGAAACACCACAGCAGCAGAAAATTGTGGTGTAGGAACATCAGAAAGTTCACAAAAACTTCTTGGGGGAGGGTGAAGCGATCCACCTCTGGCTTGAAGTTGACTGCTCTCCAATATTAGCCATTTGTTACACCTATATAACTTTAAGTTTTGTTCTGACTAACAAGGCTTTTTTCATATCTAAACATTTCAGAAGTGGTCTCTTTACCTACTGCTATATCTAGGGATAGAAGGGAGGGCATTATTTATAAATTCATCCCAGGGTGGCTCACCATCCCCTAGCACAGACTCAATGGAACAGGAGAGGGCTCTCCCTACACAAACTTTTGTGTCTCTGCTGGATGCAGAAGGAGCTTAGGGGGAGAACAGCTTGCACTGTATAATTTGCATACGTCTATGTGTGTGTATGTATAGACAGACATATCAGGGTAGATATAAAATTATATACATATAATAGGCCAGAAAACAAATAAACTTTTTCAGTGGTTTGGGGCAGCTGATGATTATTTCACCTCTCTCAATCTGCAATTTAGTATAAACCCACTGTCTGGCCAAAAGGAATGACTATATGACATCTTTTAAGATGTAAAGCTTAAAATGACTGAGCCCTGGAAGCTGATTCTGAGACAGCATATGACACTATGCAAAGAGCAGAGTTATGACCACATCAAGTGGGATCTAGCTTGGTCATCTTTACAGATTTCACAACCAGACCATGGAAAATGAGGAAGAAGTTCTGTCAGGAGCAGAAAGCAACAAAAATGAAAACTCAGCATGGTAGTTTGCCACTGATGCCCTTGATCTCCCAAGTGTGGGTGCTGGGAAAAAAGGCTGGGCTATAGGCACTGCTGCTGAAACACAGAAGTGATGCTACAGTCAACTCCACTTTTGCCAGATCTACCAAAACGTTTCTGGTATTTCTGGATTAGGTTTAAAAAAAATAAATAGGGAGATCAAGAGAATCTCACAGGGAGGAGCTTGTCTGCTTAAAAGCTCTTTACAAATACATAGTTATACAGTTCTGATAATGCAGTTTTACCTCTTAAAAACCAAATCTTTGGGTTATCAATAGCTGTTCTAGTACTGAATCTTGTGGAATTCTTCCTTTTATCAAAAAAAGAAATATACTAGTGAGGAACATTATGAATAATAGCTTACTGCTCTTCTCTGCTGCAGAAATAGATTAATAGATAGGCCAACAGTTCTTACACTTCAATTGCTAAGTAAAATTGGCGATTTAAAAAGTATACCTGCAAACACAAGATTTTATAATTGGTATCAATGTGTAATCTGTAATATTGTGGGGGAAATTTTTAATTTTCAAATGTTAATTTGAATCACATTTAGATATTTCCCCTTAAATAGATAATGGAAAAAAAAAAGTAGAAAAATCTACTGATCTTTCAGACTTGGGCTTATTTTAAGTGACAGATGATGAAATCTGACAGTACGTGAGTGCATCTGTACTGGGTTTGCATGGCAAGGTTTTGGTAGCAGAGGGCAGCCTGTACAATGACTGAAATAATCAGTAAATAATCTGACAGCATGGTACTTTATCTATTTAAAACACAAAACTTGTTATCAAGTGCGGTACAATGTGTCTTTGCAACTTCAATCTAATTTTACATTTTATAGCCTACAGCATGCTATGGTTCAAGCAGACAGTTCACTAATCAGGACCACTACAGATGCTTATTCCCCCTCAGCAAAGAGACAAAGCAGAAGTTTTGCCATTTGTATTTAGTGTAAGATAGATGGCAGTGGGCACAGTGCACTGAGATAAATGAGTAGAAGGGGCCTGCTCTGCTTTGCATGCTCCTAATTTGTGCTAACAAGACCAATTCCCTGACATAAAGATGAGTTAGGGACAGTGACACTGCTTTAGACAGAAAATAACAATTAGGCCTGTGGCAAACCAGCCACAGGATGTGATCATTAATTCCAGGCAACTGATATTGTTTCGTATCAACATGTCTTACTGCTAATAACATGTGCTCCTTCCAAGGCAGAGAGTCTGTTACGGTCCGAGGTAATATTAAAATTTATTTTTCTTTTGGATACGCGAAACAAAGTCCAACCATAGAAAATGGTCGAGTGCAAGCAGATTTTATTTGACAATTGACACAGGCAAAAATGTAGAAAAGAGGTAGAGAGGAAAAGAAGATCTAAGAAAGAGAGAGAGAAAAAGTGGTAAGAAGTGGTAAGAAAGAACGAGAGTGAAGAGAGGAGAAATAAAGGGTAAGAAGGTGGGAAGAATGAGAGAGATAGAGAGAGAGAGAGAGGGAGAGAGAGAGTCACCACCAGGGGTCCAGCTGTCCGGTGAGGTTCTTCAGGATGGTGTTGATCCTGGACAGGGTCCGGTGCAGTAATGGTGGTGGGTCAAAAGACGATGACCCAGTCAGATCATGGACAGCCACACATACCCCTGAGTCCTTTTGTTCCCAAGGGGCAGCTGTCAGTCAGCCAGGGTGGTTAGCAGACAGGCTGCCTGGAGGGGAGCAGAAGGGTGTAGTCCTCCACCCAGTCATCAATTCTTTTCTTCCTCCAGATGCCATTCCTCCTCTCTTCCAGCCACTTAACCAGGTACATCGTGCCTCCAGGGGCGTCCCAGCATTGAAGGTTGGCCCTCAGGAAAGGGGCTTCTTCCTGATGCCATCCTTGCTCTGCTCCAGCCCTATTAGCGTGCCTGGAGGGATGTCCCAGCACTGAAGGCTGGTGCTCAGAAGAGGAATAGCCTACACCCAACAGCTCTTATCACATCTTGAGGTGTCACCCCCTGCTCAGCTCTGGCCAGCCAGCTCCTCCACCCCAGCCAGGGCTATTCATTTTAAAATTGCTCCTTTGAGACAGCTGCAAATCAGTGAGGTCAGACTCACACAGAGTCCATCACACCCACACACATCAATGACACACAGCATCCAGCTGGATAAAAATAATAACTGAGTAGAGGTAATGAAAGGAAATTGAACTGTTTGTGGACCTGCTCATCACCATGGGAAATAAAAAGACATATTCCAGGTGCATCCTTCTATTCCTACCCACTCCAGGGATTAATCTTGCTTTGTGGGGAGAGGCTATTTAAAGTCTGGAAACAACATTGTAGTGCCCCTTGAACAGTTACGCAATCCCTTAATCCAAGAGATTCTTCTGTGATGCTGCCTCCACCTTTAAAGGCCATTCATAAACTGTTTGATTGCAGAGTGAATCATTTTCTTATCCCTACAGAGAGAGAGAGAACAACGAGATTTCCTCTGTTCAGTGACAACAGAAAGAAGAAATCACACTGAAAGTAACCACAGGGTGCCACATAACCCTGTTTCTAAAAAGACAGGGGTGTTTCTGGATATAATATTGTAGTGAAAATTTAGATCAGCATGATATATAAAACATTCTTCAACATACAGAACTAAGTTTTAAACTAAAAAGAGGTTAGTTGTTGGTTTTTTGGGTAGGTTTTCTTGTTTGTTTGTTTTGTTGGTTTTCTTTTCCTTCTGTGTGTTTTGGAGATGAAGAAAGGAAAGAAAATGGAATTATATGGGGTTGTTGTTTTATTTTATGTAAACACCCACATAACATCTTGCATTCGTTATTGCAAGTGACCATTAAGGTTTAGAAAAATGTGCATTTCAGGAAGAGCAGAAGTACACAGATTAAACTATGTGTAGTTGGGAGAACTATATCCTCTTCCAAGAGAGGAATAATAGTCTGTATTATTGCATGAACACAAAGCTTAGTATCTGCTCATTATAGCCCATTTAAACTGTATTTATGAATAAATAAATAACAAGTAAATAACAAGTGCTCCCTCTAGTGAACTTTTGTGGGATTTAGTGCTATAATTCCTGAGGGTACAGATCAGAAAGTTCAGAAGCAGAAGTGATTATCTTTAATTAGACTATCTGTTGAAGTCAGAAAAAAAGGGCCAAGCTTTTAGACACACTAGATAATTTTTAATGTCGGTAGTGCAATGTGTGTGTCAGAGCTGAGGAGAAACTACTCCTCAGTGCCTTACAGTAAAGAACAGATCACAGACACTGCATACTGTCCCTTGCTGATGTTTCCTGTTAATCCTTTTGTCTTCCTGCTAGGTGTGATATCCTTGCTTTAATGACCAAATTCAGACTGTGACACCTGAAGGGAGACACCCGAGGGAGACATTTCATTTATTTTTAATTTAAAATTACATTTTACTTTCATTTACTTTTTAAAACCACCACATCTGCCCAGCAGAGAGGACTGCATTTGAACAGAGATGCTCTTTACTCTTGCTGAACTGCAGTATTGATGACTGATTACACCTTCAAAGTTATGCACGTTATCACTTGTCCAAAGTTTTCACAATATTATAGTGAAATATATATAAATATTTATTAATAATTTAAAATTATTAAATATTATTAAAATGCTCACAACAGAACTTTCAGCTTTGAGTATGTCAGAAAAGCAGTCTATGAAAGCTGTCACTGTTGTGGCTGATGTCACGACAAGAGCAACCTCAAATCATAGCACTGATTTACTCTTTTAGTTTGAAAATAGAGTATTTATTTCTGGCACTGTCTCAAGGAGTGGAACTACTGTCACACACAGGGTTCAAAATCTTTCTCTCACTGTGCTGCTATCAAAACTCTCTGGAACATAACTACATCTACTTTGTGTGCTCCCAAGGGCAATTCCATAGGAGATACCACGCAGGGGCTCTGAGATGACAAAGCACGACCTGTTTCAAACTTTTGTATGGTAGCAGTAGTTCCTGACTCTGCCTTTAGTACTTAGATAAAACATAAGAGAACTGGAATAGGACCAGCAGTCACCAGCACAACAGCTGCAGTCTAAGCTGCATCTGCTGGACTGATGGTGTCCCTTCTGTGCTGAGGGTTCTCATTGATGCTAAGAGTCAGTGTTTCCACGCTGTGGTTAGCACCAGCCCACCACTGAGGATCACTCTAGTCCCGGTTCCTCAAAAAAAAAAAAAAAGGAAAAAAGAAAAAAAAAAAAAAGAAAAAAAAGGAAAAAAAGAAGAAAAAAGGGAAAAAGAAGAAAGAAGAAGAAAGGAGAAGAAAGAAGAAGAAAGAAGAAGAAAGAAGGAAGAGGAAAGAAGAAGAAAGAAGAAGAAAGAAGGAAGAGGAAAGAAGAAGAAAGAAGAAGAAAGAAGAAGAAAGAAGAAAGAAGAAGAAAGAAGAAGAAAGAAGAAGAAAGAAGAAGAAAGAAGAAGAAAGAAGAAGAAAGAAGAAGAAAGAAGAAGAAAAGAAGAAAGAAGAAGAAAGAAGAAGAAAGGAGAAAGAAGAAAGGAGAAAGAAGAAAGGAGAAAGGAGAAAGGAGAAAGGAGAAAAAAGAAGATAGAAGAAAAAAGAAGACAGAAGAAAGAAAAAAGCACAAACAACTGCAACTATTGGAAACGTGTAGAAAGCATGAAGCTGAAGGCAATCTCCCTCAGTAAGTGGCTGTGACGCAGCTCTGCTCTCCAAGCTCTGCTCTCTCTCTGGCAATTTTTGGGGATGGCAAATTTTGGCAATTTTTTTTCTTTCTGCCAGAAAGAAACGGTAACAATCCGGACACCCTGCCGTGGAGCTGGGAAGGAGGGGTGTTTATTTGCCCCGCGTGTACGCACACAGCCCGTGTCCTTGTGGGGAACCAAGACGCAAGCGCCCGAGTCCCGAGTGCCGCCCCCAGGCCAGCAGCCTCCATTGTCCCCTCAGCCTGCCCTCTCCCGCCCGGCCGCCAGGGGCCGCCCTTGGCAGCGCTACCATAGAGAAAGGGGGATGCCATAGAGACCGCGCCCGCCGACAGGGGCAGCCTTCCGCCGCTCGGAGGCGGAAGCGGAAGAGGAAGCGGTGCCGGCGGCGCGCGGAGGGGCTGAGGCCGGCAGTGTTCGCGGCGGCGGTACCGATACCGGCACCGGCACCACACACGCGCGATTACACGCGGGTCCGGCGGCCGTTTCCCGTGGGGCCGAGGCGCTCCGGCGGCCGCGGGTGAGGCGGGAGCCAGGGGGGAGCCCCTCGGGGCCGGGGGGGAGGAGGAACCAGCAGGGGGAACCAGAACCGGCAGGGGGAACCAGGACCAGCGGGGGCTCCGGCGGCCGGGGAAGGCCTAGGAGGAGAGTGAGTGTAACTCGGCCCCGCTCGGCCCATTGAGGTGAGGGCGGGTGTTCCCGCAGGGTTTTTTCCCCGGGGTCTCGCCCCGCCGCTGCCGGCCTTCCCGTGGGCCGGTGCCTGCCGGGCTGCTCACGGCGCTCCCCCGCCTTCTGCTGCCGAGGCTGCTCGGCGGAGTGAGGTGGGGCTTCTGACTTTGAAGTAAATCGGGGCGTTTTCCTCTCGTTCCAGACACCTCGCACGTCTTTCCTTGGGGAGGACGTGGGATCGCCTCGGCGCTGGCCTGCTGGGGCGTGCTGGTTGTTAAGCAGACTGCCAAGGGGTGTGACATCGCTCTGCCAGTCCCTTCCTTCCGAAAAAACAAACAAACAAACAAAAAAGGGTAGCTGCTTTCTGAGCCATCACATACCAACTTCATGTATTCCTAAAATTGTCGTCAGCTTCTTGGTTTGTTTTGTTTTTTTTCCTGTGGCCTTACTGAGGTTTAATTACTTAAAGGCTGTAGTGGTTTTTAAAGTAATTTAAGATGTTTGTACTACTCAGTTTTAACTCTCTAATCGACTTTTGTATTAAAAGACGTTGTTTTAGCTTGGTTAAATGGCCAAAGAATTCAATTATTTACGGATAAGGGCTATTTTATCTGAGTACTCTTGGCCAAAAATTTAAACTTGCATCTTTTATTTTTTTTTTTATCCTATGCTTTTTCTGTGTTATGGCTGCTGCAACGATAGTTCATGATACATCAGAAGCTGTAGAGCTCTGTGCTCCCTGTGGGTTATACCTTAAACCCATTACAAAAATGACCATCAGTGTGGCACTTCCTCAGCTGAAACAACCGGGAAAGTCCATTTCGAACTGGGAGGTGATGGAGAGATTGAAAGGGATGGTGCAAACTCACCAGTTTTCCACTCTGCGGATTTCTAAAAGCACGATGGACTTCATCCGCTTCGAAGGAGAGGTCGAAAACAAAAGTTTGGTTAAATCTTTCCTGGCGTGCCTCGATGGCAAAACGATAAAGTTGAGTGGCTTCTCAGACATCCTGAAAGTCCGTGCTGCAGAATATAAGATTGACTTTCCCACCAGGCATGACTGGGACTCGTTTTTCCGTGATGCAAAAGATATGAACGAGACGTTGCCGGGGGAAAGGCCGGACACGATCCACTTGGAGGGCCTGCCCTGTAAATGGTTTGCTGCAAAGGACTCCGGCTCCGAGAAGCCAAGTGAAGAAGTCCTTATAAAAGTTTTCAAGAAATTCGGAGAAATACGGAATGTGGACATACCCATGCTGGACCCTTACAGGGAAGAAATGACTGGCAGGAATTTCCACACTTTCAGCTTTGGAGGCCACTTAAATTTTGAAGCTTACGTTCAGTATCGGGAGTACGCAGGTTTCATTAAGGCCATGAATGCCCTGCGAGGGATGAAGCTGATGTATAAAGGTGATGATGGCAAAGCAGTGGCTTGCAACATAAAGGTGAGAAACTGGGGGCTTTTTTAATGGGAACCTGTGTGAAAGACCAACTACAACTAAATGTTATTTCCCCAGTGCCTAAAATCTTTGTATACTGTAGTGATGACAACACCTGATGGTAACTGCACTAATGTAATTCTGTGGAACAGATGTAATAGAATTTTAAAAGGAAAATGTTAGAAGAAAAATGTGTTGCTAGACTATGTGAACCAAGTGGATTGGGTTTTGCTTTTCAAGGCATTTTGCTAAACAAGGAATGTCAACAAATGATAATTCCTTAATGGCATGGCTAAGTTTATGAACATGGGCTGCTAAAAGGTTTTTAGAAAGTAGTATGTTACCTATAATTCTTGTAATTTCACTTGAACAAATTCTGTTGTCACTTGAATTCTGAACAAGTTCAGCAATATTTCAAGAGAAACCTGTCTTTAAAGTGCATTGGTCTCTCTTGTGGTCACTACAAATAGAAATTTTGGGGGAAAATTTCACAGCCTTTGTATTTTGTCCCTGCATTGATAAATGAGATCTACCAGACAAGTGTCCAGTTCAGTAGCATGTTGCCTGTAAGATATGTGGAGTACACAGTAGTACACTAATCAATAGTGTACTTCGCATACAGAAGGGCCCACAAAAACTTAATAATCTTAAATTAAATTAACTTAATTAAACTTAATTTGTAGCACGGTGTCCTGTGAATGCAGTATGTTTAATTCACCATATTTGCATTATTATATTGTTTTTCATATCTTTTTTTCTGCAACTTTGTTGCCATAGAAAATACAACTTTGACTTGCGAGAACAGGGCAGTCTGTTCAGTGTAGTAACTGTGAAAACATTGCCTAAAGAAAACCTACTCTAATTTGTGGTCTATGCATTTACATATTGGTTGAGTGTAATATTTGCATATTTGCTCAATAGTCGTTTATCAAATTAGAAAATGTATTTTAGGAAAAATCTCAAGTATTGCTTTGTGTAATGTGGGAGCATGCAAATAATTACACAAGTTGGAGTTTAGTCAGTATAAGAAAAATAGTAACCTTTTATCTTATCTTATCAAAGGTTGTCAATTGGAGCACAGTAACTGTTTGTCCCTTGTGACCCTCAAGGTTTTCAAGGTGATGTGAAATCCAAACTTACTTAAATGCAGGGGATCAGGTTTCCCAAATTCAGTTTGGCTGGGAAAGAGGAAGCATGCCTTCCTAACAGCTGCCCTGGGGATTGTCAGGGAAGAGAGAGGGCTGTGTTTGTGATAGTGATCTCAGGACAAATGTCTGAGGCAAGGTCACAACACCTTGTCTGTTTCTACCTATCTGTCCTTTTATGGTTTATGTCCTAAATGCCTGTTAGTCACTTTGCTCTATAAAGGCTGGGTGTTCTCTGCCCTGTGGTGAATGACATTGGGCATTTTGAAATGTGTAATGGATCCCTGCCTGCCTGCACGGGCTCTGATGTGTAGAATGGGAGATGGGGACACCAGGGATGTGTTGTCTGCTGTGTCCTATCCAGCACACAACTGGAAGTGGCTGAGGGGTGACCTTAAGCCTTGGAAGCTGAGCTATTTCCCAGGTCTGCTTGCTCATGTGTAACTTTGTTTTCTCTTGTGTCCCCAGGCTCAAACTTAGAGCTCCATCCCATTGTATGTCCATTTGGGAATCTAGGTGTTAGGGTTGGTGGGAAGGCACTTGCTGAAACCCAGTGCTAAATGTTGTAGAACTGTTACTTCTGCCGAACTTCAGGATCACAGTTTTAGACAGAGAGGCCTTTATTAAAGCCCATTTCTACCTAGTGCTGTACAGTGTCTCATAGCAAACATGAGCTGAAAGAGTTCTGTGTGTTCTTGTTCAGACACCTTGAAAACATTGGATGGCCAGGGCCCAAACCACACCAGGGTTTACTTTTGGATGTCAGACACACACCGCAGTGTAAACTGTTACCTGATCCTGCTGGTGTGCAGGCATGCAGCTGCCAGTTATCTGGTTATAGAACACTGGTGTTTGCTCTGGGCACATAGAGAAGTTCCCTTCATTTTAAAAAAGGTTTTATGTTTCTGATTTACACTGTGGTTTGGATACTTATGTGCTAGGTTAAAATTTCTGGGGATTGTGCAAGTTTGCCAGGGATTATCTTGCTTTTTTTTCCTACTTAAAGCTGTTCTCCATTGTATCCTCTAAAGGTTTCTTTTGACTCAACAAAACATCTCAGTGATGCATCAATTAAGAAGCGCCAGCTTGAAAGGCTAAAGCTTCAAGAGCTTGAAAAACAAAGAGAAGAACAAAAACGTAGAGAGAAAGAAGCTGAGGAAAAACAGAAAGAGGAAGAGAGGTATTTATTACTGCTCAGTTATGTTATTAACAATCAGACATAACAAAACCGTAGTTGCTCCTTTATATCAGCATCAGTAGATAGAAAATAACAAAACACAAGTTTCCTTTCAAAGTTCTATTTCTGTCGATAAAGTGAAGCACTTAAAATCTTATATAGTCCTTTTAAGAAACTAGGATTACATTATTTTTTGGGGGGGTGGGGTAGGGGTTGCACTCTAATTCCAAGAACTGGGAACTTACATGATGTGTAATCATTCTGATGGAAAAGTGAACTTTGTAAATGGAGAGCAGAAAATTATGCATTAGTTCTACTAAGTCACTTTGCTCTAATGAAGCTCACCTCCTCTTAATATTAGTATTTTCCCAGGAAAGGGATAGGAATCAAAGATACCTTATCAGTGGCATTTTAAGAAAATGTATAGAGGTGCAAATGTCATCAGACAGCTATTCAGTATGTAAGCATGAATGGAGCAAATTGTTTGAGGCTGCATGGTATTATGCTGCCTTGATGTGCATAACTTCTCATTGCTTAATGTTTAGGTATTAGACAGTTTCTGAAACTATAAGCTTTAGATTATTACTAATGCTTATTATGTTTTGTTCAAAATCTTAAATCTGCACCATACTGTTTCCTAAAAATGGTGCCATTAGACACCTGATCTTGGAAACCTTTGGCCTTTTACATAAGCTACCATTTTGTCCTAATGACTGAAATAAAACCCACCAATATGTGCACATATTAATTGGCTTGGTAACTATGATGTCTCACTGTGATTACTGAATGCCTAGCTGACTGATGCCTTGTTACTGTCTCTGGTGTAAATTGGTTTTAAACAAATTAAATTTTGTTCTACCCATGTTTTATGTTTGGATCCCAACTTGGTTTTAAATATTGAGAGGCTGATGGTTGCTTGCCATCACAATTAATGGTTAAAATGTTCACTATTTTCTACTTCTATTTCTCAGTTATCAACAAGACTTACCTAGAAACAAATTTGCTCAAAGTACACAATATATTTTTACATAGAGTAGCAGTCTAAAATTGCACCTGCCCTAGATATAGTAAAAATATTAATCTATTTTTAGGAAGCAGAGAGAACTTGAAGAGCATGAGAGGGAGAGAAAAAGAGAAGAAAAGTTGCGCAAAAGGGAACAGAAACAAAAGGATCGTGAAGTTCGACGAAATAAAAAGCAACTTGAAAAGCTTCAAGCTGAAGAGCAGAAAAAGCTGCAAGAGAAGATAAAGTTAGAAGAAAGGAAGCTCCTGTTAGCTCAGAGAAATCTTCAGTCCATTAGACTAATAGCAGAACTGCTAAGCAGGGCAAAGGTAACTTCAATATTAATTTCAGAAGCTAATGAAGAACCCAGGAGAGCAGAGCCTTTTACTGACTTGGGGGGGGGGGTGGGGAGCACTGTTCATTAATCAGCAGATTTATTACCTCTCTATATTCTGTTCCTTAGGCCAAAAATTTTAAGAAGTGCAATGAGGCAGTATTTCTCTCTTGGTAAAATACACACATATGGGTAAATGGAAGGGTGAACTTGAACCTGTAGTCCTGAATACCATTTTTAACCTCTGAAGTAATGGGCACGCTTGCCCTGAAGTCCAGTGAAAGAATGTGTAAACATGATAAAGTGAACCAAACACAGAGGATAAGATGCAAGGCTTCTTATATCTAATTCCAGTTTTGATGCTGTTTCCTATTTGCCTTTCAGCATTTCCATTAACTACTCTTTGCAGTTTCAGAGGAGCTTTCATTATTTGATTGTTTGAAAATGTGCAGAATGATTTTTCTGCAGGACAGGTACTGTCAGCTAAGATGTCAATTGTTAGATCCTCTCACTAACAGGATTTTTATTTTTCCCTGAAAAATGTCATTTGCTTAAGAGCTGGGCAAAGTCATGTTAGAGTATAATGTAATGTATGCTAGATATTTCTGCAGAAATGAAAAACTGTGTCAAAGCACAGGTTTTTTTTTTTGTCTTAGTGCCAGCGTACATCAGGAGTACAGTTATCTGTGGTCAGGTATATGCTAGGAGAAGGGAGAAAGAATTCTTTCAAGCTTTGTAACTTCGCAGCTGTGAAATAGCAAGGTTGTCTGATAAAATAGAACAGTCTGTTTACTTCATTTCCAGAATTTTGACGTGTATACTAAACCGTTTATCTGGGTCAGAATAAAAAAAAAAAGTTTGAACCTTCTTTTTCAGTATCATGAACTTCTGAAGTGATTGATGAAATGAGAATCAGGTTTTACGTAATACATGTTAAATTATTTGCTGTTTTTATGGACTCATTGTAAAGTCATCTATGAACCCCAGATTGCAATAATCCAAGGGAAGTTAATGCTTTAAATTTGGCTGAAACCTTCAAGTTTTGACCCCGATAAGTGTAAATTAATACTTCAGATTTCACATATTGTTCTAGCTTGTTGCTCTTATATTAAGGAATTGTAAAGACCAAGCTTTGATCTTGCCTTGTCAAACATCTAGGAGAAATTAACTCTCACAAGAGTTTGTGGACTAACAATAATGTTTCACCTTACAACAGTTGTGTGTTAGTGGGTTTTCTATGTGCTTGGCTTTGGTTTTTTTTCCCTTTAAAGAGAGAAATGACATTTTTATTTTGGGATGGTTGCATTCTGTTTGGCAGGTTTTATTTTCTTGCCATATTGCTGCTTTTGTGTTATGATACTGGGAGAGAGCATGTCTATAAATATTTTCTTGTTTACTTTTGCCTTCCCATTGACTGTCTTTCAGACAGTAAAGCTTTTGGAGCAAGAACATAATGAAGAGAAGATTCGTCTTCAGGAGCAAGAGGAGAGACGAAGGCTTCAGGAGGCTGAGCTCAAACGTGTGGAAGAGGAAAAAGAGAGAGCACTCGGGCTGCAGAGAAAAGAAAAGGAACTGAGGGAGAAACTACTGAACAATCTTCTGAGCAAGAAAATGGATGAAGTTAATCAGAACAAAGAAGAAACTGAAGCACCTGGGTCTGACTTGCCAAAAATCCCCGGTGGTGTTCCACACAGAGTGTCATCCAGCTGCATCACTTCTACCTCAGGACAGGCTGTTACAGACAAACTGGGCATCGGCTCTCAAGGAGAAGCAGCATCCCCTGAGAGTGTGAATGCTCAATGCACCTACCTGAATGGCAACATTCATGACAAAGTTCATGTCAAAGAGGGTCACACCACAAACTCTGACAAAAGAAGTTCGGGGCTCCATTCATGTGTTCCCACCACTAACCAGCAACAGAAGAGCCTTTCTAGCTGTGACCAGAGTGCCTGCAGGAAGGACTCGCACTGTGAGCGTAGCACAGAGTCGAGGAGGAGAAGGAGCCGTTCGTGTAGCAGCGTCAACACTGATGACAGCAAGGGTAAACGAGAGAGAAGCAGGCACAGAAGAGATGTGGGTTATCAGGAGGAGAAGCGCAGGAAAGAAAGGAGGTCTTACAGACACTCTAGCAGAAGCTACAGTCCCCGACGAAGCCCCAGTCCTCGTCGCAGGAGCGTGAGCCCCAGGCGTTCACGTTACAGAAGATCTCGCAGCAGCGAACGCAAACGAGAGAGAAGAGAGAGAAGCCACAGTCGCAGGAGTGTGAGCAGGAGGAGAAGGCACAGGAGGAGATCGCTGAGTAAGCAAAGGAGTACTTGGAGTGGGTAGTGGACTTGCAAAGGCTTCAGTTGGACAAAAGGGCCAGGAAGTTTAAACGAGACCTCATGGGTGTGACTGGTATAGAAAACGTGTTTGTTTCAACCAACGCTGAACTTGCACCTAGTCCCTGAAATGAAGAAAATCAATGCCTGGAGTTGCTTACGTTCCTTCATGCTTTGTTGTCTCTTTCTAGGTTTCTACCACAATGTAGGTATAACCACCTGTGCTTGTGCTCAAGTTCCTACAGTGCTAAACTTTTTTCCTACAGTGCAGCCTTTTTTCTTGATTTTCAGTTTTCTGAACCTTAATTTTAGTCAATTTAGTTTTTATCTCTGTATCATCTAATTTGGCTTGAGAGGTACAAAGGTGCCAGTTAGAGAAACTCCAGATTTGATGAGCTGTTACATACAGATTTGATTTAAAATACATTGCAATGTGTTCAGTGAAATCACATTTAACAAAATAGCATTTTTGCTAATTGAGATGGATAGCAGGATTTTCATGTAGTTCTTTAAACTGACTATAAAGATACACAGGCTATCTTTTAAACTGCTATGATTCCTTCATGTCCGTGTGGTGCCAAGCTTTGTGGCCCAAATTATTCTGACATGTAATGCCATTTGTATAACAATACTTTCCATCTAAGAGAGGCACACTGGTGAAGGAAGTAATAAGCAGTGGTAAAATGGTTAAAAAGGTATTCTGTTATTTTGTTGACATATTTGGCTTTGTAATTGCTTCAGGTGGTAGCGAGCCACGAAGCATTTTTTTTCAGGTACATACAGAGCTAGCCGTTGTCTTTTGAAAAAGGGGCCTTCTTGCTAAATTATTTTTACTTGTGGTGTTGGAAAGTAAGGCTGCAGTGTCTCTTGTTAAAACCATTTAAAATACTTCTGCTTCTAAAATGCAGCTCAGGAATATTAAAAGCTATAACATTACAGTGGAAGAGTTTATTTTGTCTTTTTATGGTAAAATTAAAAAGAAAACTGTTTCCAGTTAACTGAAGTTGCTGGTTTTGTATGTCATTATATTAAAATCTGCAGAAGTGTTGTATGAGATCCCAGTTGTTGAAAAAAAAATATCACTCAACACATTTGAGTAATGAAATTCAGCCACTCTACTTGATGGTCCATCTGTGTCAACTGTTAATTGAGCAGAATGTGTGCTCTTTATCTACAGCCTTCAGATGCCATTTTCCCCACTCTGCATCAAATCAAAGCACATCCTGTTCCTGGAGTGCTTGAGGAGCACATTGGAGCTGCAGCTCAGCCCGATCTCTGGCTGTCTGTGTTTGTCTGAGTTGCTTTCAATGATTCTTTGTAGTTAGTAGCCGTGGAAGGAAAAGGTAGACATTCTTTTCCTCCCAATTAATGTGTTTAAAGATCTACAATTAATTATGCTCAAGTTTTTGTGATGTCTTTTGTGAGTTTCACCACTATCTTGAGGATTAAGAGAGCAAGATGGATTTATTTATCATCTCAACACCACCAGTTTCTTCAGTTCTGAGCAATTGTTTTCTGTGGAAAATTCATTTTTCTTTGGTAAAGTGTTCAAAGCCTATCTACCTTGAATAGAAGTTCATCATTAGTAATAATTTGCATAAGATCCAACCTGATGTTGGTTGCAAGTACTTGATAAGGCTGATGGGTTGGCTGTTAGTAAATGCATGCAGTTGAGTTTAACCTGCTCTTTAATACTGGCACACTGTCCATGGTAACAGCACTTCTTTAAAAAAGTGTGTTCCAGCTGCAGTTACATGAGAAGTTTAACTAATGTCTGTCAGTACAAATGTCTGTGAGGTCAGGATTAGATTCTTACTAGTATTTCTGCCATATATTTCTACTGTAGATTTCCACTGGGATTGGTATGTTGGGTGGGGTGGTGTTGATATATTATGTAAGTAGTTGGAGCAGTGTTAGTTTTTAGTGCTACTTTCTGGAAGTCATCAAGGTATGATGGATGCAGTGTCATTGCCAAGAGTGGAATCAGTTATAGTGGCAGTCACCAAGAGATGTTGGAGTAATACTAGAAGAATTCAACAGATACTGTTACTTGTTACAAAAAAAGACTGCTAGGGTTTTTTTGCTTCATAGAAGGTGCCAAGAGTAGGCTTCGTATTCCACCTTGAAACGATCCAATTCCTGAAGCTCCCCTGACGTGTAGGGCAATTTCTGAGGCTGAAGGAGATAATTACAGGAAGATGTTCAACTGTCAGTCTTTGATAATCATTCAGCTAACACAGCACAGGATGTGTTACACAGCACAGGATTCATACAATGTCCTGAAAGTGCAGTAACTTGAGTAAAGTAGCTCAGTTGTTTATTGTGCTTGTATTATTTCTTTTTTCCACAGCAGCTTCAGGAAGAAAAGCCTGGAAGTACTTTGAAGCTACTTGCAAATGCTTACTTTCCAAAATGCAGACAGAATGTGGAAGAAGTCCTCTTCCAGTCTGCCAGCTGAACGAAAGCAAAACCTCTTAAAACTCCTAGTACTTAAACTTGCCCAGTAAATGCCCAGTGCAGAGTTTTATCTAGTCTAACACAGCAGTATTGTTATTTCACGTACATGTTTTCCATCAAAGCTCTCCAAAATTGTTTTGCTGCTGAATCCTCTGAAATCAATATTGTATCATGTGTCCTTGTACTGGTTCTGGCTGTGATGGAGTTAGCTTTCTACATAGCTTCCAGTATGGTGCTGTGTTTTGGATTTGTGACACAGAATTGATAATACAGCAGTGCCTTATCTGTTGCAGAGTAGTGATTGCACAGAGTCAAGGCCTTCTACATTTCCCACTTTGTAAACTCCCTCCCCCACGGGCAGGCTAAAGTTGAGAGGGGACACAGCTGACCCCAGCTGACCGAAAGGGGTATCCTGTGACATATTTTATTATGGGTGAGTTTTGTGGGTTTTACTACTACAAAAATGTCGCCAATGCAGTAGCATTTTATAGAATTTTTTATAGTAAACTATTTCCTTTTTGCTCTGTATCGATTTTGTAAGTCAGTACATTTCTACCAAGTCTCTTCTAGTGGTCCTAGTGTTTTAAATAAAAAGAACCTAGTGTATCAGCAGGGTTCATAATGTTTTCTAGAAGACAATGTACTGAAGTTACTGCTAATTTTCCTGACTGAAAGAATGTTGTGATGCTGATTGCTTAAATATTACCTGATTGCTTGGATTTGCAAGACTGACTTTCAGGGGCTAACAGCAGATGAAATTAGTTGGTCTTTTTCATTCCATTTCAATGTATGCCTGTTGACTGACCTTGAGTTCATATGGCAAGATAAGCATTTTAGCTGCTTTAAGGCAATTCCTTTTTGAAGTGAACTTCAAACTTTGATCAACAAACTTTGGTCTAATTAATGGAGTTCAAATAATATACATGACTGTTCTTATTTAATTATTAAATTCACAGTGCTTAAACCACACTGCAATTACAAGCTCTGTTACAGATGTTAAGGAAACTGAAAAGTATGGGATTTTTCAGCACATACTTCTGAAACATTGAATTTATGTTGGCAGGGCTGAGTACTGCATAGAGTTTGACTTAGCTACTGTGCTACCTCTACCTTCAGACCCTCAGCTGCTAGTAAAAATGTCTGCAAAGACATCTGCCTACTTAGTTCTGAAACTGGTCAGTGAGGATTGTGTACCAGTAATAACCTGATCCTTTGCCTAGGCCTGTCATGAGTTGTGTGTTACTTATGCCCTATTCTGTTGCAGATCTTATTCCATTTGTCTGTCAAAAATCATGTTTTGTTTGTGGCTTTGTTCCCCAGGTTGTAAGCAGGAATGTAGATTTCTTCACTTTTTATCAGAAGGCAAGGATCTTGCAGAGTAAGACTATATGACTTTGTTTCTTCTCCATTGCACTAACAAGAAAAGTTGGAGCCTCAATGTTGGTTTAAGTGGGACTGAATGCACAGCAGCCCCAGGGGATATGAGGGAAGAAGTCTTTGAATGTGATGGAAGACTTCAGTGCAAGTCATTCCTCCAGAGGCATTAATCTTATCCCATGCAATTGATTTAATTTTTTTTCCCCTGCTTTCAAACTCTGGAGCTCTTCCTGTGCCATTGCAAAGCCAAGTACTCAAATAGTTTCCAACTTATTGCCAGGCAGCTATACCTGTCAATTTTAAGCTTACTTTAAGATCAGTTTTTATTGCTGGGGAAAGCTCAGGTTCACTTTTTAGTGGTTTGGTTTTTTCCTTCAGTAGTAGGAAAACTTGCTCAGTGAGCAGGACTGGTGTGGTGTAAATATGGGGTGTAAGTCCAATTGAGCCATGGATCAGGCAACTCTGCAGTACAGCACTGTGCTCATACTTGCTGGGAAGCCTTGGCAGCAGTGAAAGAACTCAGAGTCCCAAGAAATGCCCAGTTTCTTCCAATGTTCTGCCTCCCTTCTTGAGTCAAGTCACATGTTGAGACAGGGAGAGAGTTTTCTCCGTAGAGGGGATGCACCTCTCTTCTTGCACTTAGCTCCAGGAGGGACTTCACATCTGTCACCACAGAACACTGTGTCTTCCTTTTGTTCTCTTAGAATTTCCAGAATAGGATTGAGCTGCCAAGATAGGAACCTACCTTGTCCTTGAGGATGTGTAGGGTTCAGAATTGTAGCATTCATCTAATTGTATGAAGCAGCCTGTGACCTTTTCCTGTGTGAGGATTACAACCCTGCTCATCACAGACCACTTGCAGCAGCATCTCACCTGAAGGGAATGGGAAGGTTGTGGGTCAAAGCTTCTGAGCATCCCTGTTCTGTGCAGGAGCTGGTGCTGTCCCTGCGTGTGCTCACTGCAGCTGTTGACACTGGCAGCCAGGAGTGATTTTCCTGTAGCCCTGTTAAGCAAAGAAGAATGAGCCTCAAAATGGTGAGAAATCCAAGTTCCTGATGCTATCAACAATATTACCACATAGTCCTGTTCTGATACGTAAAGAAAAAAGCCTCTCTGTGCTTACCAGCCTTTTGGCCTGCAATTTTCTTTTTATCTCCTGGCCTCATCCTGCACTGTCTGACTCAGGAAGAGGCTTATTCAACAGCAACAACAGCTTCTCAAGGGCAAGGCTAAGCCCTTCAATATGATTGTAGTGGTGCTTACCATCTGCTTACTGCCTCCTAAGGTAAAATAATTTTGATAATGTATCAGTCATATTTGCAGAAGTAATTGATATTAGTAAGAAGTGGCTACCAAAGCTATGACCATATCCATGTTTTCCTCTAATTGACTCTACTGTTGTAGAGTAATCTGTTCAATGACCTAGAATAAGGGCATATGTGTTATCTGGAAGCATCATCTTGAAAGCTGTTAGAAATAAAGGGAATTTTTGCAGCAGCTTCCAAAAATGCGAGTGCAGGACTGTACCAGTGACTGCAACACTATAAATGCAAACACCACCAGGGCTGCTCCAAGATAACAGTCCCAACCTGTTGACCAAGTGTCTGAGTCTTCTCTGCAGTTCTGCATATGATCCCAGGAATGTATCTGTAAGTTCTCCGAGGAATTGCCTAGTGGTGTATGATACTTTCTGCCTTAACTGGAAAAGGGAAGAGCTCAAAAGGGCTTTCTCTTTTGTCCTCTGCACCTGGTTGCTGTTGTGATTTAACCCCAGTCATGAGGTAAGGAGTACCCAGCTGCTTGGTCACCCCCTTTTTGGTGGCATGGGGCAAAGAATTGGAAAAATAAAAGTGAAGAAGAAACTCAGGGGTTGAGATAAAGACCATTTAATGGGTAAAACAACAGCTGTGCATGCAAAAAAAAAAAAAGCAAAACAAGGAATTAATTCTCTACTCATCAGCAGGCAGGTGTTCAGCCATCCCCAGGAAAGCTGGGATCCATCACATGGTGGTAAGTTGGGAAGACAAATGCCATCACTCTAAATACTCCCCCTTTCCCTCTTCTTTCCCCAGTCTTATATGCTCAGCATGATGTTAAATGGTGTGGAATATCCCTCTGGTCAGGTGGGGCCAGCTCTCCCAACTATGTCCCCTCCCAACACTTTGTGCACCCCCAGCCTCCTTGCTGGTGGGGTGATGTGAGAAGCAGGAAAGGCCTTGGTGCTGTGCAAGCACTGCTCACTAGTAGCTAAAACAGCCCTGTATGTTGTCAGCACTATTTTAGTCACAAATCTAAAACATAGGCCCATACTAGCTATGATGGAGAAAATCAACTATCCTAGCCAAAACCAGCACTCTTGCAAACAGCATGGGGATGCAAAAAACATTTTAGGTGAGCTGCCAGGTAAAAGGACTTCAGGTGTGCTTGCCTGTGCCAAGCCATGAGAGCACGTACTTCTGTAGCTCTCTTCCTGAAGAAATGGAGATGAGGATAGTCATATTAGTAAGTGTAGAAAGGCCTGTGCTGGGCAGTTGTGTGAACACTGGTTTCCTTTGTGAAGCTTGACAGAATAAAAGAATTTCTGACATAAGAGCATGACTCAGCAGCTGTCAGTCTTGGGGGTTTTTTGGCATCTCCCTCTTTTTAAAGTTTCAGACTACCATTTTAAGCTGTCCTCAGGGAGACAATGACTGTTCTCTGCTTGGACCTTCCTCTGATAAAGATCTTAACAACTATTTGATTGAATTATTTGTTGAGAGATTATTTGCTAGATTGCTTGTGATGGACTACAAAAGACATTCTCAGTCAAGAGTTTTTACTATAAGTAAAACTGAGAAGAGAGGGTTTGCTCAGAGAATGGCATGGATGTACAGGATTTCTGCCCACTGCAAATGTCTGCCAGTAGTATATGTGATGTACACAAGAAAAAATAAAATCAGCTGGTGTCAAAAACTGACAGAAGCAATTGTTGTGTTGCTAGGGTAATGCATCTTTTGCAAAGCATGAGAAGAATCAGAAGTTATAAAGAAGAAAATTGGCATTGTATTAAAACTGGATTTTCTGTTTCAGAGAAAAAATATGATACTAGTGTCTTGGCTTTTTAGGATTCTTATAACAGTTTGCACCCTTTTTTATTATCTAAATTTACTTCCAGTCCATGTGATAGAAGCTGGGGATACTTAGAGGCACAGTTGTTTCCATACTGGTGTAGTTGAAACTAATTATTATAGTCACATCCCTGAGATTTTTTACTTGTTGGTTATAAGGAAAGTTGCATGTGTGAATAGTGTCATCTGCCATATCTTTCTAGCAGATATATTTAATTTTTACTAAATACTCTTTTTCTTAATTTCAAATGTTATGTCAAAATGACAAATTTTGTGTGTGTGTGTGTGTAGCATTTGTCTGTAGTGAGAAATTTAGGCAAAGAAAATTCATGACCAAAGTAGAGCCAGGGAGGTAAAGCAACAGCTTTCCCCTGGAGGTGGTTTAAGCACAGTGATAAAAACCTTGATGGGATTCTCAGAGAAATCAAGCCATTGCAATTTCATCTTTCTGAATGTATTTGTAGCTTAAAAGGAGGTTAGACTCTGAGTCTCACTAACAATTTTCTTAGAAACAGCAGCACACTGTGTGTGGCTTTGCATCAATCTGGTGTGGGTTATCTGCAGCCCTCGTCCCCTGTATCTCACTACCAGTAGTAATCCCATTAGATGATTATAGCTGGTGTCCTCAACAGAGGGATTTAGTCATAATTGAAAGGGTACTTCTAGTGGGTTTAATTAACTGTGTAGTCATTTTATTACCAGGGCCTCTTGTTCCCTGCAACTGCCTTATGTGTAGTGAATTTGTGGCCCCCTAGGGACATACTAATCTAAAGTTGTACCTATAGCTGTTATTTAGTCAAAATGACAAGAATCAAGGGTTGAGAATTTTCCTACTCATGAATCTTTAATGCAGCTGTACTGAATGTCACCGTAGTATCTGATTACCAATCTGTGGCTGAGACATTTGAGGAAAGTGGTCTGGTAGCTGGTAAGCAACAGCTACTTCTTCCTGGGGTTGTTTTGGTTAGCTCGGGGGAAGAAAAATGTATAATCCAGTGTAGAGAGTATTTACTTCCATTGTGGCTGACGGGCTGGATCTGAGTAGCCATTTTGATCCCAGGAATTTATTTCTCAGGAGCAGACAGGCAGAATTGGCCTTTAGCAGAAAAATATTTGTATTTCCCTACTCCTTTCTAATCTTTTGGCTAACAGTATTTATCTTTCACTAGTGATATTTGTCTATGTGCAATTGATTTCTCAGTTTTAATAAGAGGAGAGAGAAAGCTACCGAGGGAAAGAAAGTGACCTGGTTATCCATTTATATGGAGACTTAAGAGTCTTAATTTGTCTGGAATGGATCTGAGGAATTGCAAAGCTGTAGTGTGTTCACTAAGAGTGGGTCTAGATTTGAGCAAGTGAATAAACTCTGTAGAATCTCACTTAGTACAAATGCAGACCAAAGTACTGGAAAAGAAGCATTTTGCCCTGTTCTTGAGGTGGTCATAAAAGGGAAAGATGTCCATTATGAATGTGGCTGTGATCTTGAATCCTGTTGTCCAATTGTTTTTCTTTCCATAGGAGAATCTGTGTCTTGTTAAATGCAAGCTGCACAGACTCACTGCTCTGTCAGAGAGGTGTATTGTGATCTCCGGCCTCCACAGTATGAAATAAAAAGAATATTAGTGTCTTATCAATACTGAGCAGTGAAATCTGATGCACTAGCAAGACAATAGCAATATATTTACAGGTCCTTGGCCAGGATCAGGAGATGTAAGCATTTATACATTTTGGTGTTTGCTGTAATTTCCATATATTTGGACCTAGTGTTCTGGTAACACAGGAGAACCTGGAGCACTGGTACTGTTTCTGAGTTGTGTACAGAGGGGTAAAAGACTGGTAACTGTGACATCTACTTTGCTAACTTTAACAACTCTTCAAGTAGATTGCTATCTCACCACTGGCTAAAAGAAATACAACTTTTGGCTGAAGTGGGAAGGGTGAGGAGGAAGTGTGGGAAGTGTCAGGCTTGGCCAGGAGTATGCCATGACCACTTTAAGCTGAGCTAATATTCCTACCCACTTCAACCCCAATGTGATTGTCCACATTTCACTTGAGGAATTATATTGTAAATTGTTGTCTTTGCTCTGGGGTCACCCTCATAGGGTTGACTGATGTATGTAAGGATTTCTAATGATGGGAAGTCTACCAGCATCAAAATTCCAGCCTGATGGATTAGAGCTGTTTTTGAACAAGCCACAAGACTCTTCCTTGTTTATGGACTCCTGGTGTATCACACCAAGTTCATGTTCTTAGCTGATTTCTGTTTTGCTTGTCACAAGCTTTCAAGTGCTACTAAAGTACCAGCATTACTAATACTTTAACCAGGAACTTTTAACCAACCACTGAACTGACAGTACATGCTTTAATCCACACTGGTCCTTTAGCCTTGAACTTGATGGAAGATCCAAAGTAACATCTAAACCTGGTAGAAAAACCCACAGAATCCAAAGAACTTTGCTGACATGTTTGTCACCAGTGTGTTTCTCAGAAGCAGTAAGATTAAGTGGATCAGCTGGTGTGCTTTGTGCCTGGAGGAAAGAAGCTTATTTAACTAAAGAGGAGCAGAGAATCTGTGCCTCAGTCCAGAAAGAAAATGGGTTCCACAGAAGACCTTGAGTATCCTCAAGTCATCTTGCAATACAGCAGTGGATTTTTAGTCTCAAAGGTAAGAAATAGAACTCGGTCTTCGATAGGTGTCTAAGAGTGTGCAGACAGAAATATTCAAAGATCTCACTTTAGATCCTGCATATAAATCTTTGGAATGAAGAACATCTCATACAGAAGCATTCTGTCTGCTCATCTAGAGAAGCAGGGAATTTGGAAAGAAAAAAGATCTGAAAATGACCTGACCCCTCAGGAAAGACTCAACATTTGTTGGGAACTCCCTGACTTTTGGGGCCGTGGATATGCAGACCTTGTCTCTGCCTTTATAAAGTATAAACACGAGGGCTTATAGCTGAGAGCTTACTGTCTGACTGCCTCAAACATGGAAAGTTCCTTTGGTGGTGGGATTTCTTCCCACTTTTCATTTCTGGAGTTTGAGAAACAAAAATTACTTGAACTGCTTTTTTTCCTTCCTGTTAAATCATGCAAATAGAGTTTTTCAAATATCTTCTCAAAGAATTTCCTTCCCTCCTCCACGGTTTGTTTGTATAAATTGTACAGAAGCCTGAACTTCTATGTTCTACCTCCTTTAAGGTGAGAGTCTGGTATAATGATTGTTTTTCTAAATAGCATTTGATTCAGGCCCAAAGGTAGAGCTAGTAGTCCTACTTTCCTTATTTTTTACTAATATTCTTTGCCTTTCTGTGTGTATAAGCACATGGGTATAAAATTATTATATCCAGTGCAGTGGAGAATTTTTCTTCATTTACTATTTAGTTACTTTTCCTATTGTTCCTTGCTGTACTTCTGTCTGACGGGGTAATAGAAGGAAAGCTCTTTGGGTTGTAGCAATACCACTGCATCCTAAGACTCCTAAAAAGCAGAGCTGAGAGTAAAGAGAGGAAACATTTATAATGAAATACCCTTTTGCTTGTTGATGAAGATGAATGTTCAGTGCTTTCCAATTTAAGACTTGTACTCTAATTTTGAGAAATTATCTACATCTTTGTTATGTTCTTACTGAGGGTAAAAGCAGCTTCCGGTGGAAGGAGCTTGCATCAAATCATTGTAGATAGAGGCAGCCAAATGTCTTGATGCCTTTGTTACTGCTTTAGAAGTATTTGTGTGGCCAGAGAAATTGTCTGCTACTTGTGAGCTTGACTGTGTATAGCTGATGTGTGGTTACTGTGCCTGAAAGTTGAGGGTTGTTCCTGGAGATATTATACACATCTATAGGAAGAGTGGGAAATTCTCCTGGCCTTCAGAAAAGGAACAGAAAAAAAGGTGCACTGCAAGCACTGCATGGTATTATCAGTGTTCAGAGAAGTTTCACTTTAATCATTGCACTTGTTTATATGAAATATGATTTTACGTGGGAAAAAAATATATTTTGTCCAACAAATCTGTGTTAGAAATGCTGTCTGTGCCTTCACCTGATCCCTCACTCCCACCTTTCCTTACCCCAGGTTATGTTCACTGCCTGTGAGTTGGGGGTGTTTGATCTTCTACTGGAGTCAGGAAAGCCCCTGTCTTCAGATGCCATTGCTGCTCGCTTGGGTACCAGCACCACAGGGATGGAAAGACTGCTGGATGCCTGTGTGGGATTGAAGCTCTTGGAAGTAGAGTTGACTCGAGAAGGAGGTAATAAGGGCAGAAGAAGGGATAGAAACTAAAAGACAAACCTCTCATGGTTTTGAAAGTGAAGCAAGGTGTGTGGGGAGAGGTGATACCTAGTGTTAGGCCAGTCACCACAGCTGGGAGGAGGAGAGAATCCTTGGGAAAGCCACCCCTTCTGCAGCTAAAAGAGAAGCAGCAAGTGTCAGCATGGTTAAAGATGTAAAGTAAAGCCCAGCTGAAGGGCTCTATATCCCTAGACTGGTACATCATACATATTAGTAAATATATTTATTTCACCCTTTAGCCCTCTACAGAAACACAGAAATTTCCAACATCTACCTTACAAAATCAAGTCCCAAGTCTCAGTATCACATTATGATGTATTACTCCAACACAGTCTACTTGTGCTGGCACTACTTGGCTGATGCTGTGAGGTAAGGAGGAGTATTATGGGCCATTTTGCAGCATCTGTGTGACTGCTTTGAGTGTGTTTCTGGGGAAGGGCACAATGAAGATGCTGGCTGGTTCTCAAAAAAGAAAAGCTAACAAGTCATTGTGGCTGTTAACATGTCCAGTATGTGTTCTTGTTTTCCATTTGTGTGTGTCCTTGTTTTCCTTTTCCTTCTGTAGTAGAGATAATCTAGGAATCTCATTTCCACGTGTTTGACCTTCTGAAAAACACTTCTACATTAAAGTGTCTCCTACTTGAGGAGGCATCAGCAAAGTGAATTATGAGTAATGATGGCTAAGGATATTTCTGTTGCAAAGGTGTGTAGGAGTAGTTTGATATAGGGCTGGAATTTCTCTGTTCTACTGATGATCAAATATGGTGTGTGTGGTGGTGTACCTTTACCTGAGGTGTGTTCCTATAAATCATAGAATCACAGAATGGTTTGGGTTGGAAGAGACCTTTAAAGATCATTTCTTTCCATCCCCCCTGCTAAAGGTGGGGACAGGGACACCTCTCACTAGACCGAATTGCTCAAAGCCCCATCCAACCTGGTCTTATAAAGAACCAATCATTCTTATGAAAGGCTGAGCACAAAGCTGGCCTCCTTCTCCAGTGATGAACTAGCTGGAACTATAGCCCTGAGCTGCATCTAAGGTAAAAGAGGAATCCACACTCCTCTGCATTTTTTGTTGCTGTTTTAGGGAAGGAAGAAACCAATATGATAGAGCTTTTGGCATTTCATCTGCAGACCCTTTTGGAGCAATGTACAGGTAATCATTAGTATATTTCTAGAAATTTTTTTTTTTTTTTGGTAGATAAAATTAGTGCTTTCAATTATTACTCAGGATAATTGAATATGAAGGTGTGAGAATCTCACTCATCAGAACCATCATGCAATGTTTTCCTTTCTCAACACTGTCCCTTCCTAGGACACTGGCATTTTGAATAGAAGTACATAATTTCCTGTTCTGAAAAGGACATCACAGGTTCTGAAAAGGACACCTACATTGCACAGAGGCAATTGTAGCTAAATGAAGAAAAAAACAAAACAAAAACCCAAGCAAAACCAAAAACCAACTAAAGAAACAAAAAAACCCAACCAATCCAAACAAAAAAAACCGAACAAAAACAAAACCCAAAAAAACCAAAAAGAAAAAACCAAAAAAAAACCCCAACCAAAACCAACCCCACCCAAAAAACATACGAAAATCAAACAAAAAAACCAAACCAAAACAAAACCCAGAACCAACCAACCAAAAAAAACCAAAACAACAACAAGAAACTCTTGAAAGCTTATAATTAGCAGAATAAATATAATTGGACTTCTTTACTAGTCTTTACTAGTTTTAATTCCCTATTTAAATGCACAAATGCATAGCTGTAGCCCTTTAGTTACAGTAAGACTCAAGGTAGATTTATATGCAGAGAATGTATTCTGTGTCAATAGAAATTAGTGTTTAGGCTAAAGTTTATAATAACGGTTATCTGATAGGAATCACCAAAGATATTTTAAGTTTTTTCCTTTTCTGTGTGTTATGTCTGTTTTCACTATTAGATCAGAAGAAGAAATGCTGAAATTCATGGCTGGTCAAAACTCAGTATGGAGTATATGTGGCAGAGATGTTCTTTCTGCATTTGATCTTTCTCCTTTCAAGCAGATCTATGACCTAGGAGGTGAGCGTCCACAGGTCTTCTTTAACAAGCCTCTGACCTGTCTTTTATAAACTCTGACAAGAAAATTTACTCTGATTTACTATGGTGGGCAAAGTGATAGAAAGAAGGACATATCTCAGCAATAAAGGGAGTGATTTTTATTTTGGGGAGCTAGAAAAAGAAATGTGAGAGTTGTAAGAGCATTAGGAAGTTGATGGCTCTTATCTACAGAGTCTCAGATGTTTGAGTAGTGGCCCATCCCCTCGTGTGTGGGCAGCTTTGGCATTTTTTCTTGCTTTCCTTGATACATTATTCTGGTGTCAGACTCCTTCACTCCTCCCCTTCACCTGGTGTAATTATCTGCAGCCAGTGTGCCAGCACTGCTGAGTGCTTCCAGGATCCATGGGGTGGTTCAGGCTACCTCACAGGCTCCATCACTACTTCCCCAGCTTCTGGTTTGGTGGTTCTGTTCTCATTTCCCACCTTCCAGCATCCACAGCTGAGTCTGGCTGATGGGCTGCAATAAGAGCTCTAAGAGCTGGGGCTGACCCTACACTGACCCTATAGGTCTGGGTGCTGAGGGCCCTGGAGCTTCCTGCAGAGCAGAGTCAGTGGCTTCTCCTGTCCCTCCTCTTCCCTTTCATCAACATGTGGGAAGCAAATGTACCTTGCCAGCTTCCACAAAGCTGAATACACCAGTGCCTGCATCACTTCATGGGGCTCCTGATCTGGTTGATTTTGTGTCATCTGCCTTTCTTTTCCTCTCCCAAAAGGAGGTGGAGGAGCTTTGGCCCGGGAGTGTGTTTCTCTGTATCCGGATTCCAAAGTCACAATTTATGACCTGCCACAAGTTGTGCAAGTGGCCAAAGAACAATTTGTTCCCCCTGAGGAGTGTCGGATTGCTTTCCATGAAGGTATGTGAAGACAGAGGGCTTCTGTTGTCCCATCTGTTGCTCCTGAGCCCTGTGACTCTGCTCAGAGGTACCACACTGGAGGTCTCCAGGTCTCCAGCTGCCCATTACGTGGGAAGAGTGTCCCAGGTTGCATCCTGCTCAGCCTGGGTCTGCAGTTCATTGCTACCACAGGGCTATGTCCTAGGTGTGCATCTGCAGCTGCCTTTGATCAGAGACACGAAGTACTTATTCAGCTACCCAGAGGTTCTTTCCTCTTGACCAGAACTATTTGGTTTCTTTAGAATGAGGATACCTAAAAAAAAAAAAAAAAAAAAAGCCCTGAAGGTTTGATAAACTGCAATGATGCTGTATTATACGTCTTCCTAACAGTTTCTTTTCTCCTATGCAGAACTCCTGGCAGATGTATAGGATGCCAGGACTGCTCTGAGCAAGGGGTTTTCCTTCTCTGGTTGCAATTGATGGCCTTTCAAGTTCTAGAGATATTTCAGTCTTTGAAAGTGGGTGAGCTTGCCCATATTCCTCTTGCTCAGTCCATAGATCTTCCTTGCATGGTCATTGTACCATTTATGATGAAAATGAGTGTAGGAAGATCTAGTTTCTAATGTTTACAGTTGTCTTGGAATGACCTAGTATTGTTTGAAATTCAGAGAGAGGAAAGAAACCTTGAGGAAGGGAGTATATAAAAACAAAGATGATGAAGCACAGGAAATGTGACAAATGCCAGTAGCACAAAAAATGGGAAAGGAAATGGCAAAGTAAGGTGCAGAGAGAAAAATCTGAATGCTGAGCTGGTGAAAAGGCATGATGATGAAGCTAGTGCTGGGAGGTGAGAAATGTCTACTTTTTCCTTATGGATTCATTGTGTAGCTTTGTGGTTACTGAAGGTCTTTTAAAATTTGCTTAGATAAAGGAAAATTCTTTTGACAGAGACTGTCTCCTCTTCTTAATGCTTTATGAATCTGTATTCCTGTTATTGGAGAAAACTTGGTTCAAATGCTTGCTTTCTGGTGTATCGAAATCTGTTTCTGATAAGCTTTTACTTTTAAACATTTCAGACTTTTTTGAGACTGAAAAAGAAAAAAAAACCCTATATAGTACCACAGAGGAGTTTCACCTGGCAACTGTGTTGCTGTATGATGTAGGTTATGGACATGGCAAGTCCAGAGTCTTTAGAACTGGACAGAACTGAAAATACTTGCTTAACTCGTCCCTCTGTGTTTTATAGGCTTTATGTAATACATAAAATCTTCCTTTACAGGTGACTTCTTTAATGATTTGATTCCAGAGGCTGAACTGTATATTTTATCCAAGATACTGCATGACTGGGATGATGACAAATGCAAGCAACTGCTGACAAAAGTCTACAAGGCTTGCAAACCTGGTAGGTGTGAGCTCTTGTAAAGCAGAGATTCTTGTCTTATCAGTAATGTGGAGCACATCAGTCTCAATGCTCAATTTGGGTCACAGTTTCAGCACAGAGGTTTCTTGCCTCAGTCCTTTGCTTTCCTAAGCCAGCCATGTGCAGCCGAGTCACATAGTGCTTGGTCTAAATTCTTATTTTCCAGCTTTCAGTTTTAGTCTCTACAGGGATTCCTCTTTGTATAACGATTGGGGAATTGGCATATGTTTTAGATAGACAGGTGTATCTGTCATATTAAAAATTCCATTAAGCATCACATGGAACCCTTAGAGCTTTGAAAACACTGCCCCAAAACCTGTAAGATTTCAGCTGAGAGAAACTGAAAATTTCCATCCCAGCCATAGCATCCCATTCAGTCCTGGTATGTCAGTAATTCTGTATCCAGGCAGATGCACACTCCAGTGCTTTTGCTCTTCCATTGTTTTCTGTGATGCTGAAATATGATTTAACATAGAGGCTGCTTCTTCCTGAAATTGAAATTTAGGATCTAATAACTCAGCTAAAAAGTATCTTGTCTTCTCAGAGCTCAGCAGCATGTGCTTTATTTCTCTTTATTCAACCAGGTGGTGGAGTGCTGCTGGTTGAGTCACTTCTGAATGAAGATAGAAGTGGGCCTTTAGAAACCCAACTCTATTCCATGAATATGTTGGTGCAGACAGAAGGAAAAGAGCGAACAGCAGCAGAGTACAGCAAGCTCCTTGAGGCAGCTGGCTTTGGAGGGGTTCAAGTCAAGAGGACTGGAAAACTGTATGATGCTGTTTTAGGCAGGAAATAATAGTACCTCTTATGTACTGAACAACACAGAATAAGTGGAGAAATGTGGCATTCTCTTCTTAAAGGAGAATCACCAGCTTAGCTTTTAGTTAAGGTAATCAACTTATTGTAAGCTGATACAGTGTCAGGAGAATCACTAATGGTAGTTCTTGAGTGTGCAGGAATTGTGAGTCTTGAAGCCTGATTAGGGCTTGCCTCTGGATCTGGGAGAGAAAGAAATCAACGCCTTTCCACAAGAAATAACCCACAGTAGAAACATGCAGCATGTCCACTTTGGATTTTTTTCATTCTTTCAATTTTAACACTGTATCTGGCAAAAGCAAAGCTGAGTTTATACTTTAATTCCTGCAAAATAAAAGTTGTCCCTGTACTGAGTTCTGTTGCCTGAATTTTTATTCCTGGGGAATCGATGTAGTGTAAACAGAACAAATTATGTCTTCCTGTTGTTAGACTTTTCAGAGTCCCAGGAGAAATCCTGTCTGAGCCTTGGGGTTTTGGCATGAAAAATTCTATATTACTATTTATTTCCTCTAGCTTTTTATTTAGGTTAAGAAAAAATATTTTGTAGCTTGATGACTGGCAGAAATCCAGAGATGCTCTTTACAGAGCAGGCCTGAGATGGCAGCTGAGAGGGAGAAAGACAAAGCCACATAATTTACTTACACACTAGGCAAGTTCTAATTACATGCCTCCTGCTATTTCTTTAAATCATCTGGTCAACCTAGTTCTTGGAAGCAGAATTACAGGTTGCTGGAGTGAGAAGCGTTTGGAGAAGGCACCAGAAAGCTGCTCTTTGCAGTTGTGGCTTGAACACTAACTGCATTTGCACATTAAGCTGGATACTAGACAAGCCTGAGATACTTTCCTCAGGAGTCATCTACAGGAGCCTCTCTCTCCTATGACTGTAAGAGGAGCATGAGGAGACAATGACCTAAATAGGGAAAAGTCAGCCTTTTGTCATGTTTTTTCAAGTTTTGCCATGAAAATCAGATCACAAGGCTGTAATGGCCTTTCTCATCCTTCAAAGGAACAGGGTACAATTCCTAAGCCACTGTGCAGGTAGTAGGTCTGTGCTCGAGCAGGATCTCACCCTGTAGACAGTGGCAGAATATTGTAGGACTTGGGGCAGGGGTTTTGGGGAGTTCCCTTGTGTCCTGCAGTCACTGCACAGTGTTCCCTACCGGTGAGTTATGTGGCATGAAGGCAACAATGTTCTTACAAGAAAAAGGACGTTCTCAAGAGGAGTCTAGATGCACTGTTAGGTAAAGGCAAGGCCACATGGGGGGTATAATCACTGGCAGTGAGTGGGAGCTGCCTGCAGACTCCTCTTTCAGAGGGAGCAGGTGGCTCTCATCCAGCAGCTGAGGGATATGAGTGGCACCGTGTGGCACTAAAGGGCACCCTGGGTCCATCTTCCTTCATGGGAATCAATACCTCCCAAGCCTTTCATGGGCTCCACTTCAGGATCAATGCCTTCTGCCCCTTGATCTGCATACATCTTACCATTCACAGAGATGTTATAGGTTGCAGGTCCCATTCACAGCTTCTCAGGCCCCAGGTGCAAGGCCCAGCAGAGCAGATATGGCCTGTCAAAGACCACTGATTCCTTGAGTACAGTGTCTTCTGTAAGACTGCCAGTAGAGTGGTAGAATCATAGAATGACTGGAAAGGACCTTAAAGATCATTAAGATCCAACCCTCCTGCATGGGCAGGGATGCCTTCCACCAGCTCAGGTTGCACAAGGCCTGGCAATAAACACTTCCAGGGATGGGGCATCAACAACTGCCCTAGGCAACCTATGCCAGTATCTTACTGCCCTCATGGTGAAGAATTTTTTCCTAGTATCTAACCTAAATCTACCCTCTTCCCATTTAAAACCATTACCCCTTTTCCTGTCACTAACCTCTCTGGTGAAAATTCCCTCCCCAGCTTTCCAGGCACTGTAAGGCCACAATAAGGCATCCCTGGAGCCTTCCCTTCACCTGGCTTGAACAGCCCCAGCTCTCCCAGTCTGTCTTCATAATAAAGGTGCCCAAGCCCTTTGATCACCTTTGTGTCCCTTCTCTGGACACACTCCAGCAGTTCTATATCTTTCCTGTTCTGGGAGTTCCAAAGCTGGACACAGTATTCCAGGTGCAGCCTCACAAGAGCAGAGTAGAGGGGCAGAATCACCACCCTCTCCCTGGTGGCCATACATCTTTTGATGCAGCCCAGGATGTGGCTGGCCTTCTGGGATGTTGTCACGATTTAACACTGGCCCGGCAATTAAACCAAATGACAGATGCTCTCTATTAATCCCGCTCCCTGATATAGAAAGGAGAGAGAATACGGGAGAGAGACTTATGGGTTGGAAACTAAACTACACAGCTTTAATGAAACAGTAATGATAAATAGGAAAAATTACTAAATATATACAAATATACAGGAAAATTAATACCACCTTCCTCCCCCTCCCCTCCAATAACTCTCACGTCACCACCGAGGCTGCAGGGCAGCCCTGGGAAAGTCCAGGCTGGAATCCTGGAGTCAGCAGCAGTCAGGAGCTGGAGGCAGGAACACACAGATTCAGGCTGGCACGGATCAGGAGCACAGGCTGATGAATGGTTGGAATCCTCCCAGGATGCTGAAGCAAACAGGGACAGGTGAAGAAGGGGAAGCAGGAAGGGGTTTGACCCTTGTGATCCCTCAAATTTATACTGAGTATGACGTGTATGGGATGGAATATTCTGTTGGGTCAATTTTGGCATTTATCTTGTCCGTTCCTCCCTGGAGGAGGGCTGCAGGTGGGACCTTTTTACTATTTCTCTCCTTCCTGAGGGCAAAATGTCCCTCAGAGCTGAGC
Organism: Heliangelus exortis; assembly: GCF_036169615.1. Lineage (NCBI taxonomy): Eukaryota > Metazoa > Chordata > Aves > Apodiformes > Trochilidae > Heliangelus > Heliangelus exortis. The sequence goes on from NC_092422.1 coordinate 67,748,547, forward strand.
AGTGTCCTTGGCTCTGCACAGCAGTCTCTGGCTGTAACTATAAACATCGAGTGTTATCAGTCCCAAAAGCAGACACTGACTGAGAAACTTGCTGTTAATTTCAGCAAGTGCAGCTACTTACAAGAGACTTAGCTGAAAGCAGAAGTACAAGACAGAAAATACAATACAGGGCCACCTTTATCCTGGCCCAAACCAGGACAGATGTGAGAGCACACTGGCAGTTCATGTTTTGCCTCTCATCCACTACCCCACCCTCCTACTGTCCCTTTCCTCAGGGCTGCTCTCTATCCATTCTCCCCCAGCCTCTATTTGTGCCTGGGCTTGTGCTGACCCAGGTGCAGGACTTTGCACATGGCCACGTGTGCTTCTGGACAAAGTGAGCGTGTTTCTGAAGAACTGAATGTCCTCACACCTTGCAGCCTCTGAAAGGGTGCAGTATCTGTGTCTAGGCTTGCCAAGGCCAATTTGGTCGCAACAGGATGAAATAACTTTCTTAAAATAGGAAACACGTCTGTGTGTTACGTATTAGTGGAATCAGACTGTCAAGAACTGACTAAAAGCAAGTAAGACTCAGTATTTATTTTGAACATCTCGTGGAGTTTTGTGACTGACTTAAAGTTCATGTTGTTAGAAAGGTGTATACTTAGTTTGTATCCTGTGCTGTATCTTGTAGCTGTAAAATAGGTAATGCTTTTTGAAATGGACTACAGCCTTCAATCAATAAACCTTTGGTATGACAAATGAAGCAGAGCCAGTAGGAAATGTTGCTGATTTCTTGTTTCAGCATTTATAGTATAAAAGCAAGACTGCAGTTCCAGGCTGTGATAAGAATGTCAACGATGCTAAAGATATGAATGCCCATGATGCCAAAGTGCATCAAAACTATTAATCACCTTAATGCTTATGGAAAACGTTTTACAAAAGATCTCATATGGAAACACTGGAATCGTGGTAGGATTTAATTTTTAGTTGGAGGCTAGATAATCTAACATTACTATACAAACATTTATTTCAAGGTTTTCATTGTCAGAAGTTATATTGACCAGGCTTGGACACCAAAGGAGGTTAAAATGACAATAAAATGTTAACATTTATATGTGTAGGAGTAAATATTAAGGCTCCATTGTTAGAAGCTTCTGAAGGCAGGGTTTGTCTAATTGGCAAGAATGAGTATTTTGTGGGGAAGGAGGGTGCAAATAAGAGGGATCCAGGCTCTTTCCAGCGATGCCTAGTAGCAGGACCAGAGGCAATGGGGACAATCTGAAACACAGGAGGTTCCCTCTGAACACCAGGAATCATTTTTTTACAGTGAGGGTGACAGAGCACTGGCAGAGGTTGCCCAGGGAGGTGGTAGAGTCTTCCATCTTGTGGATATACAAAGCCTGTCCAGATATAGTCCTGGGCAACCAATTCTAAGTGGCTCTGCTCAAGCAGAGAGACTGGACTAGATGACCTCCAGAGGACCCTTCCATCTTCACCATCTTCCATTCACCTTTAACTAATAATTTTCATACAATGTCTTGAATGGTGGTAGGAAGAATCAATTTTCAACTGTCCATTGCTGTTGGGCAAACCAACCTGGAAGGAGACCAAGATGATTCCTAGAGGAAGATATCTAAAACTGTGGACTGAAGATAGATGGAAAGAGAGCTCAGGCTGAAGTACGGGTTACTTGTCCTGGCCCAGTCCCATCACACTGGAGCAGATGGCTAAAGGAGGCTGTGGAAGGATTGTCTGTCCCTCTTTCCTCCATGAAAGCTGTGTTCAGCTACAAGTGTGTGAAGCATCCCAGTATATGTGACAATACATGTAACCAGTGTGGCCTGTGCATGAAGCAGGTGGCAAAACACAGTCCACAGGTGGTGGCCAACAGCAGCCCCCACAGATGAGTTCCATAGCTACTAAGATACCTGCAATAATGGCTGCAGTTATGGAGTGGGTTATACTCAGATTATGCAAGCTCATGGGCTCATCAAGATCCCAACCAAATGGGAAGGGTACCTGAGAGAAGAGTAGCAATGCATTAAAAAATTATTGTACCTACATTGCTTGTAGGGTTCAGCCATTGGCAGAGGACCAACATGAGTTTTGAATTGTGAGCTGTCTAAAATATACTGCCACTCACTGATCAAGTGGCCCCACTGAGGGCTCTCCTGGGATGACTTCTATAGAGAGTGCCAAGCAACTGGAATACAGTCAGGCTTCATAATCATTTTACAGTCCAAGGCAGGAGAGCAGGCATGTACAAGCTGGCATGGAGAGCAGGCCAAGTAATCTTGTCCTGGAAAGCCTCCATTTGGGTTACTCATGCATAGAACAGGACCTTTAGAAAAAAAAATGCAGAAGCTAAATGGCATAATTTTGTTTTAGCACCAATGCCTGGTGATACCCAGCTACCTCCAAAAGCTTTCTTTATCTAAGGTAGCCATTTGCAGCTCAAGAGGTTCTATTGAAAGACTGACAAGACAGAGGATCAAGTGGTTTTGTTACAGTGGAATTATAAATACACCAGTTGGTTTTTTTTAAGTGATTCCCAATCTTTTTATTGGTGAGAATATCCTGAATTGTTTTGCATTAATGATTTGTGTGCTAAATTGATTGTAAAAATGAGCAAACAGGTAATAAAAAAACATGCCACGACTCTACTGGAATGTCAGATGACCAACAGGCTGGTCAATCTTTACTCTGGATACTGTAAAATAAAAATTTTGGAACTACTTTGATGTTGCCTATCTAAGCTTCCTGAAAATGCAGTCCTTACAGGTAACCATTCCTTGGGTATATTTTCTTTATTTTCTGTATTACAGGGAGGAAAACAATTCTAATGTGAAGCACATGATGTTCACAACCATTTAATAGAATTGGTGCAGTTCAGGGAATAAATGGTCAATTACAATTTTATTTAGAAGTCTAATGCTGTGTGGAGAAACCCAGATATGCAAAAACACCATGAAGGGTTGGAAGATCTTCCACTTTTAACAGAAAGAAAGGGAGAGACAGTGGCCTGAGTTCATGGAAATTTAGGGATAGTGAGGAGTATAATGAATACCATAGATCTACACCCTGTCTGGAGTAAATTCTCACTGATGATCAATGATATGGTCAAAGCTTGCATACAGAAATATGAAGCGATACAAGTTTTAGTATGGATGGAGGTGAATTATTGCTGCTTGCCAAAGACTGTCTTGAATGTCAAACATTTGCACAAACAGAGGAAGATACTGTCTGTAATATTACTTCTGTTGCTTAGTATGCAAATAGACAGACTTTATCATTTCCAAAGAGAAAATGTAAATCAATTAAGTATAGAAATGTTCTCTGTGATAACCTGTACATTGGAAGATTTCATACCAGTAACCATAGATTTACAATGTAAATGGGTAGACTATACCATTTACAGTGTTCTGTGGTGACTCCTTTAAATTAACATTTATAAAATAACGGTCCTGAGAAAGGTAGGACATATTAACTGGTGGAAACCAGAGATTCCTCAACTGTGGACACATAATAAACAAAACACTGTGTGAGTGTGTCACCTGTAAGCAGAAACCAGTTTGACAGAGGGTTTCGATTGTTGTTATTGAGCCAAATGGTTATTTTCAGAAATATGTGATCATTGTGTTTTTGTTCTAGAAAAATGTCTATAGCTATCCATGGCTTAAAATAATACCTCTGATTCAAAAAGTATCTTTTAATTGAGGAAAAAAGATATATCTTGTTACCGTATCTTGTGATGTCTTAATGACAAGGTTATGTGAATTTGAAAACCACTCTTCACCAGAAATGATTGCGTGTTCTGCATACCCAACCTGTACATTTTGCTCCTCTCAGGTAGCCCAGCATTTGAAAAGCTGGAGTCACAATTGTTCTGACCTGCCCTGGCATGGCAGACCCAGGCCTACAGGCCAGAGACAGGGAAAGAAATCCTTGAAGGTGCAGGAAATCCTGAAGTGAAAGTAATTCTTCCAGAAGTATTAAGCTTGTCCTGTGAGTCCAAATTCATACCAGGTAAGATAGAAAACAGTTTTTCTCCTGAGATAGCAGTGCCAGCCACTCACACCTGAGGTCTGTGGATGTCTTCTATCTGCTTACCATTGCAGTAAAGCAAATTTCATGATGTGCAAGTCATAATGCTTTAATTAATCAGTACTGGTAGAAAGTGATTACCAAAACTTTTATTCTGCATCTGTCCATCCATCTGCTAATGGACCATTTTGTTTGGAATGAAAGCTATTCAACAACTGTATAACAGAGGTGAAGGCTTGAGTAATTTTGCAAATGAAACACTAGTTATTAGGCATCACATCCTGAGTGCTGCTGAATCCATTGTGTCTTTAATCACAGAACAGAAAATACATTCGACCTGGTACTCCTTCACATACCTTATCATCTCTATACATCTCCTGCTGCCTCACAATGAATTTGTAGATTAGCTCAACCAAATGCTTTGCCATAGATGTAGATTAAAACTTTTGTGGTACTAAGGCTGCCTGGTAGGAATTGTATTTTTTTCATTAACTAAGATAGACATATGCACTGTGGCTGCTGCAAAGTGAGCATTACTTTCCCTGGATGGAATGCTCAGGAGTGCTGCTCTTGAAAGTAGGCCACTTGTAGGACAGCATGAAGGGATAATGGTGTGGTAACACAGTTACCCTTGCCACCAATCTCCACCTGACAGTCAGGTGCCTAAGCAAGGATTTTTCACCCTCAGATCAGATCTTCTCTGCAACTCTGTGGATGACATGTAAAAGCTAGTGGCCCAAGGTGTAGAGAGAACCACAGGTCCTCAGGTGTCGCCAATAATGAACTGGGAGCTTAGGCCCAGGTGTGCCCAATAATTAGGGCCTGCCCCAGCCGGAAATGGGCGGGGCTGAAGGGCAAAATAAAAGGCATGCTCCCAGAAGCAGAGACAGTCTAGAGATGAAGATGCCTCAGGAGAGGAACGGCAAGAACCGAGTCCCCAAGAGAAAGGCTTGCCGCAACACCAAGGAATTGCCTGCTGAAAGAAAGTGTTGTGCATTGTTTTTTACCTTAACTGGTAAAAGACAGAGATTTAATGAAAAGTTTTAAAGATTTCTTTTCTCATAGAACTGTCTTTGGAATGTACCTGAGGAACTCAAAAATCTGTACTGTGACCAATGGGCATGTTCTTGAGTTATGCAAATGAACTCTGCAGAATCAGGCTCAGTGTCTGTGCAGATTTGGAAACTGTGGAAACTGTGATTATGCATTTTTCCTTGAGGTGGGGATAGCAGCAGAAGATATCCATTACTGCTCTTGAAACCTGGTGTCCAAGCTTTTCCTTCAGAAAAAAACCCCAAACAACTGTGTCTTCTTAAATGCAAGCTGCATAGATCCAGTTTGTGTTGTCCATGATGAGGAGCTCTATATGTTTCTTCTGTATGCACAGGCAAAAGAGGAGATCCTGTGCTGATCGAAAATTCCAGTCTGATGGAATAGAGCTGTTTGTAAACAAGCCACAAGAAAGAATCTTGGTTTATGGACTCCTGTTGTATCACATCAAGTTCTTGATGCTGTTCTCTGCTGATTTCTGTTTTGCTTGTTACAAGCTTTCAAGTGCTTCTAAAGTACCAGTGTGTTCATCAACCACTGAACTGGCAGTACGTGCTTTAGTCCACACTAGTTCTTTAGCCTTGAACTTGATGGAAGATCCAAAGGAACATCTAAACCCAGTAGAAAAACCCACAGAATCCAAAGAACTTTGCTGACATGTTTGTCACCAGTGTGTTTCTCAGAAGCAGTAAGATTAAGTGGATCAGCTGGTGTGCTTTGTGCCTGGAGGAAAGAAGCTTATTTCAACAAAGAGTAGCAGAGAATCTGTGCGTCAGTCCAGAAAGAAAATGGGTTCCACAGAAGACCTTGAGTATCCCCAAGTCATTTTGCAATACAGCAGTGGATTTTTAGTCTCAAAGGTAAGAAACAGAACTCACTCTTGGATATATGTCTAGGACTAAAATGCTTAAGGGCCCTGCTTAATGACTCCAAGAGGAAAACAGTTCATAGTGAAGCATCCTGTTATTACACTGACTCTGAACTTCAAAGAGGCAGGATAGAAGTCTAAAAGGAAAAAAAAAAGGAAAAAGGCAGACCTAGTCCTCAGGATAGACTCAGCATTTATTGAGGCCTCTCTGACCTTTAGGGCCTTGGAAAAGCAGACCATGTCTCTGCCTGAGATTTTAAAAACCCAGGGGCTTATAGCTGAGAGTTTGCTGTCTGATTGCCTCAAATGTGGGAGGGGTGGGATTTGGTGTGGGATGTTTTCCCACTTTTCATTTTTGAAGTTTGAGGAGCAGAGAGCTGACTACAATTTCCTTTTCTTCCCCTGTCATACCATTCAAATAAGATTTTTCAAATATCTTCTTTCCTCTGCAAACCTTACATGCAGCAAGCCGTTTGATGACATTTGTGTATTATGTCCTTTCAGACAGAAGAGACTGTGAATACAGAGTGTGTTATTATGACTCTCTTCCAGACAGCATATCATGAATGCAGACAGGCAGTAGTTTCAATTTCCTTAATGTTTGCTGATTTTCCTGTGTGCACACATTTGCATAACATTCTTCTATCTAATTTCAGTTTTAATTTTCATCATTTTCAATATACTGTGATTTGAAAATTCACATTCATGTCACGCTTGTGAGAAATCATCTCAACCATGTTCTTGCTGAAGGTAGAAAGGTCTTCCCTCTTCTAGATATTACCAAATCATTTGCTGATGATACTAAATTAGGAGAAAACATAGATTCCCTTGAGGGTGGAGAGTCCTCATAGACAGATCTTGGTAGATTAGGACACTGAAGAGTCACAAGCCATATGAAATCTGACAAGGATAAATGCCAGATTTTGCATCTGGAACAGTGTAATCCTGAATGTATTTGGAGACCGGGGTATAAAAGGCTTGAGTGCAGCCCTGCAGAAAGGGATCTGGGGGTTTTGGCTGATGGTAAGCTCAATTTGAATCAACAATTTGCACTGGTGGTCAAAATTTCTGACTAGATTATGGAGTGTATTAAGCACAGTGTAGCTAACCTGTTGTAAGAAGTGAATGTCTCACTATGGTCAGCATTGCTGCAGCTTCACCTTAAGAACCATGTGCAATTATGGCCTCCACAATATAAGAGGGAAATAAAAATTAATCTGTCCAAATCAAACTAATGCTGAAAAGCTTCCAAGAAATGCTGAAATCCATGGCTGGTCAGAGCTCAGTATGGCATATATGGGGCTGAGCTGTTAATTTTGCATTTGACCTTTCTCTTTCCACACAGATGTATGGCCTGGGAGGTGAATGTCAGTAGATCTTTAACAAGCCTCTGAACTGTCTTCTTTTACAAACTCTGAAAAGAAAAATAACTTCTATGTTATATGGTAGGCAAAGCAATGGAAAGCAAGACATAGCTCAGCACCTTGTCAGCAATAAAGGGAATGTTTTACTGATTTGGTTGAGTTAAAAAGAGAAATGTGAGAGTATTAGGAAGCTGAATGTTTTTCTCTACATAGTCCTATTTGTGTGAATAGTGGCTTATGAATTTGTGTAGGTGGAAGCTTTTTTTCACGCCTTGCTTGATACATTATTCTGGTGCCAGTCTTTTTACTCCCTCCCTTTCAGTCAGTGCCATTAGACTGAAAAACTGTCTGCAGTCTCTTACATTGCTGTCCCAGCACTGATGAGTGCTGCCAGGATTCATGGGAGCCATCAGGCTCCTTCATGGGCTCCATCATTTCTTCCCCAGTGCCTGCTTGTGTGGCTCTGTTTTTTTACTTCCCATCTTTCTAACTGCAGAAAGAGGAAGCCAAGGAAGGTTTTTCTGTAGAGGATCCTTGCATGCCATAATGCCAGAGTCATGATTCCCAGTTCCCAGAGGCCACTGAGGGTGAAGCCATTAGGCTGGAGGTGACATAGTTCACCTACCTCTCATTATCCTTTGTCTCTCTGCTGTTCTGGATTGTGTGCCTGTCTGTCTGGCTGCCAGGGCTTCCTGCCCACATCTCCTGAGGTTCAGACTTACCCCTGGGAAGGGAATGTGCAGTGGCTTCATGATGCAGGCTCAGCTGCCATCTTCTTGGACTTATGTTTCTCAAGAAAATGAAACATAACAAAGTGGTTATCTAATGTCTCTACCAATATATGTACCTCCTGCATGAGACAACTACATGAGCTCTTTAAACAGCATTTTTCTCTGCTGGATTAACACTTAAGTTTTTTTGTGGTATTTTGTTTTAATATAGCTGCTCTCAGAAGGAAGTATCAGACATGTGGCACAACACTATGCTCTTAGATGATTTTATATGCAATAGTAAAAATCCATTAAACATCATATTGAACCTTTAGAGATTTGAAAACACTTCCTGCAGAGTCAGATTCTCAGTAAAATCAGTAAACTGAAATACAAATGTGGATTTCAGCTGAGGGAAATTCAAAATTTCCATCCCACACATAGCATCCCCTTCAATCCTGGTATGTCAGTACCTACATACACAAGCAGAAGTGTGTGTTTTGATGCTTTTGCTCTTTCATTGTCTTCTGTGATGCTGAAATAGGATTTAACATAGAGGCTGCTTCTCCCTGAAACTGAAAGTCAGGATCTAATAACCCAGATAAAAAATATTTTGTCTTCTCAGAGCTCAGCATGTGTTTTATTTCTCTTTATTAAACCAAGGAGTGGAGTGCTGCTGTTTGAGTCACTTCTGAATGAAGATAGAAGTGGGCCTTTAGAAACTCAAATGTATTCCATGAATATGTTGGTGCAGAGGGAAGGAAAAGAGCAAACAGCAGAAGAATATAGGAAGCTCCTTGAGGCAGATGACTTTGGAGGGGTTCAAGTCCAGAGGACTGGAAAACTCTGATATGCTGTTTTAGGAAGGAAATAATTCTCTCTTCTTTTTTCTGCCATCTTGCATATGCCAGTCAGGAAATGGAATAATCCATCAATTTAGCTTTTAGTTAAGGTAGTCAACGCTTTGGTAAGCTGATATATTGTCAGGAGAATCACTGAGTGTTGAGCACATATGGATCATATGTCTAGGAAAAATAAATTAACACGTCTTCCACAAGACATGATACCTGACAAAGATAATTTTTTAAATTGTGCTCTGTTTGCTTCCTTCTTCCTGTTCACTGTATCAAGTTTCATTTTTCTCATGTTCCCTGGGATTGATGTAGCACAGAGTAAATTCTAACTCCTCATGACTGGTCACTTTTGAACCTGCAATGCTGTCCTAAAGAATAAGAATGAGGGGAGAGCCAATGACAATTGAAGTGAGAAATGAAACAAAAAAACCCAAACAAAAACACCTAGCAAATAAAATATTTTCCCTTCGTCTGCTGCAGTCTGTGGCACTCTATGGTGCAGGGTATAGAGAAGTGTTCCCAAGAGACCTGGACACTTAAAGGGTCAGCAGTATGATTTGCTATTAAAGGAATAAACATACACATTCCATATCCTCCTTAAGACTTCTGCACTGAATTTCTGAATACAAATAGCCTACAAATACTATATCTAAGGGTAAAAGTTGCTCCTGGGGACAGTTCTTAAACCAGGACTTGGACAGAGAATCAAAGTGGCCTTCTCTGCAGATCACCTCATCTGTGGAAGATGTGCTTTATATAAGGAGTTGCATGGATATGTCCAAATTGGCTTTTGTTGTGATGACTTTAGGGAATGACAGCTTTGGTGATAAGTCATCAATTCAAGGGCAAGGCAGTGTCCAGCAACTGGTCCATGGAGAAGCCAAGACATCAGGAAGGTCAAGGGGGAGCTGGTATGAAAAGAATGCAATAATTCCTTTAGAATACAGATTAACTTGTGAAAAAGAGAACTTCACAGCCTAGTCTGATGACCATTAGGAGGGAAATGATGCTTCTGCACTAGTAACGTTTTTGAGAGCCCAGGGAATAGCAGCTGTGAGGCAGAGGGAAGTAGCGGAGGATCTAATTATCCATCTGGGATCTCCTTGCCAGTTGCCATCTGCTGTTTGTTTATATCAGCTGGGGAAGTATGGCTCACAATAGCCCAGATGCATGGTGCAGGCAGCATTTGGAGGAGGTGAGTGGAGGTGGGAAGTGAGTACCTCCACACATGTCTTGAATATTTGTCGAGGCTGCAGCAACTAGTGTAGTTTCTTATCAGAGTAAGTATACAACTAGTATAAGAAGTAGGAATTTTTCCTTGCCAAGGCCTGGTCTTCAAGTCCCAGAAAAAGAAACTACCTCAGTTTTGACATTTCACACTTCTGAGTGCATGAGACTGCAGCTTTCACATTCATCAGGCTTTTCTTTTAGCTACAGAGGTGGGGATTTTGACATAGTCTCAGTTCAAGCTGGAACCTTCATTCAAAGAAAGTTATTCTGTGTCAGTGCCAAGTTATGGCCTTTTAGTACAGCTGTGAATTCTTATGACTGCATGGGGAAAGATGGAAGGTTTAGGGCTCCAGGAGACAAATAGACCCCCCTCTACTGAGCTGCTGCAATGTGCAAAGACAGTTGAATGGCACTACCCAGGTATAGGCTAGACAGATTATTCCCTGAGCCATCTCAGAAGTCTTGGCCACCTTTCAGATGAGGGTCCTAGCTGGAATAGGACTCAAAGCTCATCATGCAGAGGCTCTTATTTCAGCCATCCCTGAAGCCTGGTTCAATCTGATACTGTATTTGGGATTTTATGCCTACAAGCAGGTGCAAATAAGGTATAGAGAGTAGAACCTAGGTCTTGCAACATATCTACAGTGCACATTTTGGGACAGTCAAGGAGAGAGCTGAGTCTTCCAAAATGCAGCATGATAGCAGCAGCCTGTTCATTTTGGGTGACTGTATAGAGAGAGGTACTAGAATGGGGGTCTCTGTCTAATTGCATATATTAACTATACCTACCTAAACCAGGTATTGCCTCACGAGTTTAAAACTGATACATTTTCCTGTTTGTGAAAGAAATTCATTACTTTAATTTTTTTTCCAGGATCTAACTGAGAAATATCACACTTGGTAGTTCTAGACACAATGTAATATGTATATTTAAGACAGGGTACGAAGTAATGTATTCTTGGCTGTGATTATTTAACCCCAGAGAGAAACCCAGCAGCCACCTGCTGCATGTTCACTTCCTGCCCTCAGCCAGGTGGAAAAGAGAGAATTAAATGAGCAAAGGCAAGAAAGAGCTGGTGGTGGATCACCATGAAGACAGTTTAACAAGTGAAAGGAACAAGCAGAAAAAAACAAGCCAAAACAACCAACCAACCAACAAACAACAAACAAAACAAGTGGTGCACTCACCACCTCCCACCAGCAGACTGATGCCCAGCATCTGAGAAGCATCTGCCTTGGAAAGACTACCCTCTGTTTCTACCACTGAGCATGAAGTTTTCTGGCATGGGATATCCCTCTGGTCAGTCAGGGTCAGTGTCCCAGCTGTGTCCTCCACAGCCTCTTGTGCATCCCCAGCTTACACAACGCAGGGGCAGAGTGGGAAACAGAGAAGACCTTGTTAGGGTGCAAGCAAAGTTCAGGAATAACTAAAACATCCTGGTGACATAAACACTGTTTTTAAAACACAGCACTGTATATGAGAGAAAGTTAAATCCATCCCAGCTGGACTAAGCATAATAATAAAGAGGGGGTGTAAGCTAGATGCATGCTTTCAGTACAGAATCATCTGCCTCAAATGATGGGTGTCTGACATAGGAAGAACATGACTAGTACCAGAAGGAAAAGAGATTGAAAAAATAATTATTTGTTTTGAACCAATTTACCCGCCTGTCCTTACAGGAATCCCAAATGTCTTATTCATACATGTAATTTTTTTCTCATGCTTAAAGCATCATGCCATTCACTGTCTGAGTACTTAACTAAGCCATAACTTTACATATAATTTCTTTTGGAGAAGCTGTTATACTTCTGCATGTTTCAAATCTCATTTCTATCAAGGATACAAACATATTTCCACCAAATCAATTGGTGTTTGAAGTAATGACACAGTGTTAGTCACATGAAACAAAGAAAGAGTTGCCCTAGTTTATATTTGAGATATATATTTGAAATCTATATATTCTGTATATTATATATTCGTGTAAACATGAAAAAATTAAAGTAAAAAAGTTGTCCGTTGCATTTTTTCTTTTTTTTTAATTTTTTAAATTATTTTTTATTTTTTTATAATTTTCTTTCATTTGTATCTTATTTATACCCTATTAATTGGAGTTGGTTTCTACTCTGGGACAGTCACCAAGCCACCACCTCGCTTACCACTGAGTTTACCACTAGGTGTTGCTGTTACTGCGCTCGTCTGCTGAGATGGCACCAGCCCTGGTAAAGGAAGAAACCGTGGAAAACTCCTGGTAGTCATTTGCAGGCAGAGCTGAAGTGCCGTGTAAATTACACTGTTTAGATATTGCTGGGGGAGATACGAGTAGTTAAAGCTCTCAATAAATGTAAACCTTTTTTTATCACACAGCTCTCTGTCTGGAGCCACGTGTGGAAGAAGGAGCAAACCCTTCACCTTCTCGTGCAGTGAGGGACTCAAGATGAACTCGTCCTTCTTTACCCTCTTTGCACAGAATTTACATTTAATTTCTTCTTGTTATTCAGAGGACAAAATCACCCTCACAAGTGCAGAGCCAGCTTACATCTCGGGGTTGGTGCCCCCCAGGCAGGGGATGGACCCTGGCATCGATACCCCAGGAGGTTCAGCCAGGGTATCCCCCAGTGCCCCACGCTCCCCATGGAGAGACCCCAGTGACCTCCTGCTCTCCTTGGCCATGATACTGACCCTGGTGTAGTCACTGCCTGGCCCTGGGGGTGGCAAACCATGGAGTCCTCAACGGTGCCCCATGGCAGTCAGTGCTCACCTGCAGCCTTCATGCCCCCCACCTCTGTCTCTCCATGCAGGTCTTGCTTTTTCCACCTCCCTGCAGAGGCTGGTGGTTCCAATGTCATTCCCAAGATCTCCAGGTCTCCAGTGGTCTCCCTAAGGGGCTGCCTGACTAGGCCCTCCTGCCTCATCCCCTCTATGGGTTCTGGCCTCCTTTCTCAGCCTCCCTAATGACTGCAGTCACTCTACTACTCTGGCAGTTTCTCAGGGTTGGTCATAAACACCTCTGGCCAGGGCTCCATCTCCTTCCACAAATGCCCAGCAGTCATTCCTAGCTGGGACAGAGTCATCAAAACAGTATGGAATGGAAGCCACGGCCTCTGCCCATGGTTTGTGGATCTAAGCAGCAACAGCAGGTAAAAAAAAAAAAAACAAAGCTTGGATTCTCCACAAAGTCCAAGGTGACCCCAAGACCAGAACTGACCTCCACCAGGACCATGTCAGTGCACTAATTACTAGAGGGACTCTCACAGTTTAACACTGGCCCGGCAATTAAACTGAATGACAGATGCTCTCTATTAATCCCCCTCCCTGATAAAGGAAGGAGAGAGAATAAGGGAGAGAGACTTATGGGTTGGAAACTAAACTACACAGCTTTAATGAAACAGTAATGTTAAATAGGAAAAAATACTAAATATATACAAATATACAGGAAAATTGATACCACGTTCCTCCCCCCTCCCCCCAATAACTCTCACGTCACCACTGAGGCTGCAGGGCAGTCCTGGGAAAGTCCAGGCTGGAATCCTGGGGTCAGCAGCAGTCGGGAGCTGGAGGCAGGAACACACAGATTCAGGCTGGCACAGATCAGGAGCACAGGCAGATGAATGGGTGGAATCCTCCCAGGATGATGAAGCAAACAGGGACAGGTGAAGAAGGGGAAGCAGAAAGGGGTTTGACCCTTGTGATCCCTCAAATTTATACTGAGTATGATGTGTATGGGATGGAATACTCTGTTTGGTCAATTTTGGCATTTATCTTGTCTGTTCCTCCCTAAGGGAGGGTTTCAGGTGTGACCTTTTTACTCCTTCTCTCCTTCCAGAGGGCAAAATGTTCCTCAGAGCTGAGCAGTGTCCTTGGCTCTGCACACCAGTCTCTGGCTGTAACTATAAACATCAAGTGTTATCAGTCCCAGAAGCAGCCACTGTCTGAGAAACTTGCTGTTAACTTCAGCAAGTGCAGCTACTTACAAGAGACTTAGCTGAAAGCAAAAGCACAAGACAGAAAATTACCTTTATCCAGGCCCAAACCAGGACAGGGACTCCACTGGTACATGTCATTGTCATGTTGAATCTGTGACACATGGAGTCATGCCAGAGTTCCCCTACTGCACCATCAACAAATTTAGCATAGAGAGTGTCCTGCGTGATACAGCTAGAATCTTCTATAAGCATTTCTTCATCTTTCTGTACCCATATTTACCCGTGATGAGCAGATTGTGCAGTCCACTTTCTCATATTTTTAGACTAATATTCTTCAAAAATTCACACTTCATTAGACTTTGTCTCCCACAGTAGCTGAGGCCATGATCCTTCATTCAACACTAGCATGTAAACAGATACAAACCTGAACTTTTTGGCTTTTGGATGATTTCTGAAGTCTTTTGAAGTCAATAAGCATAACTGTAATTGGAGATTGGGAAGGAATTAGGTTTTTCTCTGACTAAAGCTGATCCTGGTAGTGGTGGTTCGCCAGCAGCTGAGCACCACTCAGCTGTTTGCTCTCTCACCCCACAGTGAGACAGCAGAGAGAATGTAAAGAGCAAAAGAGAGAAAACTCATGAGCTGAGATGAGGACAGATTAATAGGTTAAGGAAAGAGGAAATAAAAAACCAACCAAGTGTTGCAGAGGCAGTGACTCATTTCTTCCCACAAATAGATTGATTCCTAGCCAGTCTCCAAGCAATCACCAGCTTTCCCAAATCACCCACCTCTCAGTTTTTATTGCTGAGCATAACATTATGTGTCATGAAATATCCTTTTGGTCAGTCTGGGTCAGCTGTCCAGACTACACGGTGGAAGAATAAAGTGGAAAACAGAGGAGGCCTTGAAGTTGTGCAAACACTGATCAGAAATATCTAAAACACTGGTGTGTTGTCAGTTGTTTTAGTCACAAAACCAGAATACAGTACCATACGGGCTGCTACGAAGGAAATTAACCCTTCTCAGACATACCCAGTACAACAATTTAAAAGAAGATTCCACTGGAATTTGAGGTCAAGGTTTGGTATTGCCAGCTAAAGCAAACTGAAAAATGAGTGCTCTGAATCTGAGAAGGAAATGCCTTCTCTACTTTCTTTAATTTCATATCAATCATTATGGGGGTTAAATATATACACTTACTGGAAGTCGGGTTCTTATTCCAAGTATATGAAGTCCAGGCTCCTAGAGCAATGTGTCTAAGATTACCTTTCTTTATTTCAAAACACCTTTTAATGTTCAAGATGTTGATTTGGAAACATTTGCTCTGTATCTACCTCCTCAGGATGAGATACTTAAATTTATGTAAATGCACTTTTAAGGTAGTCCCATGATCTGAAAGCCTGGACTGATACTGATTCTCTGAACACGTGTCCACAATGGGGGCTTCCTAGAATTGGTCTCACACACCTGGAGCTTGAGCCTTGAGGGGTGAGCTCACACAAGAAGACTACTGAAGGGGACACACTGTGTACTGAATATGGCAAAAATACCAGGGAGGAGGCCAATGTCAGGTACATAACAAATGACTGCCATGGGCCAATTGAAATATAAAACTGAGCCTGGACATGATGCTGTTTGCTTTCCCGGATTCTTCATGGGAGAAATGCATCCTGTCTGCACAGAGATGGCAGAGTGAAAATGAAATAGAAGGTGTATGTGTGAAAGAGACTGGTCTACATGGTGCAAGGTCCTGAGCCTGGCTGGAGGCAATCTTTGTTATTAATACAGAGGGCAAATCACATCCTGGGCTGCATCAAAAGTAGAGTGGCCAACAGACCAAGAGTGATTCTGCCCCTCTGCTCCGATGGGACCCCACCAGTAGTACTGTGCTCAGCTCTGGAGTCTTCAACACAAGAAGGACATGGACCTTTTGGAATGGGTTGAGAGGAGAGCAAAATTTATGGAAATTATCAGAGGGGTGGAACACCTCTCCCATGAAGACAGGCTGAGAGAGTAGGGATTGTTCAGTCTGGAGAGGAGAAGACTAAAGGAACACCTTATAGTGGCCTTTCAGTATCTGAAGGGAGCCTATGAGAAAGCTGAGGAGGGACTGTTTACAAGGACGTGTAGGAATATGATGAGGAGCTATAGTCTTAAACTAGAGGAGAGTTATATTGGATACTAGGAAGAAGTTCTTTACTATGAGGGTGGTGAAACACTGGAACAGGTTGCCCAAAGCGATGGTGAAGGCCCCATTCCTCAAGACATTCACGGTCAGGCTTGACAGGGCTCTGAGCAACCTGATGTAGTTAAAGATGTCCCTGTTCACTCCAGGGGTTTTGGACTATGCGACCTTTAAAGGTCCTTTCCAACCTAACAGATTCTATGATTCTGTGCTTCATTTAAGTTTTGGGTTGGGGTTTAAAGCTGGGAGCTACAGGTGACTTGGGGCTAGAAGTGAGCTGCAAACAGGAACGATTGGGTCAAAAAGCTTGTCTAGAACAAGGTTTCTGAATAGCATAATGACTTGATGACTTCGTTGAAAGTTCAGTCCAGGCTGAAATTGTTGTCTTCCAGTTGATGTGCAGACTACAAGGCTGGAGTTGCTCCTGGATATGGTGAAGAAGTCTTATATTTCCCCTTTCTTTTCAGCAGGCCAGATGGTGGAAATGTCTTGCTACTCTTTCCTAATCTGCCTTGCAGGCTTTACCTCAAGGTGTAAGGTGGGTGTAAGCAGACATTTCAAATGTGAAACCTTGGTCCTGAATAGTTTATCTTGTACATGACCTTTTTGACAGAGGTTTCAGATAATTTTTATTTATCTTTTGTATTGTTCTCTGTTTAAATTATAAAATTTGCCTCTTATTTTGCACCAGAAGCTGTCTTTTCAACTTCATGTGCTCAAAGATTAGGAAGGCCTGCAAATAATGAGATTTATTTTAGTTTAACTGTTTATTAGCATTTTTAATTGTTTTTTTTGGTTGTTTTGGGTTTTTTTTTCCATTGATGAGACTGTAGTATATTTTGCTCATGTTTACAAGCATCTCTGCAAAGATACATGGGCAAAATCTCTCTGTCTCTCTCTTTTCATGAAAGAGGATATATTACTTGCTTGTGATTCTCCGGCTTATCAGGAAAAGCCTCCCAATGGGTCAAAAAGAAAATAAAATTTCAGGAAAATGAAAGAAGAGAAGCAGTGGTATTCAGCATTGTCCAAAGTGCATTAATCTCATCTGAACATCTGAATGTCATTCCTTTGCTCCAGGCGCTTCAGGGTACCATTTTTCAAAATATTTTTGCACATCCTGTTTTCCTACAGGGAGTGGAAAAAAAAAATGGTGACTGAATGAGACAGAGACAACAGATTATCTTATCTGTAGTGTCTTTAACTCAAAAACGGATGCCTCTCTAAAATGAATGTTCAGCTCAGTGAGTTGTTGAGCTCAGTAATAGACATCAAAGGATGCATAAGTCATCTTTTGAAAAGCTCTTGGCTTTCTGGGGCTAATCTCACTAGGCTCTCGTTATAATCAGAGGAGACTGAATGAATCAGGTACAGGAGTCTCCATTTAAAACCACCTGCAGCAGTTTCTCTTTCCCTTGATTGCAAGAGGAATATAGGGAGAAAGTAGCCTCATAGAGAAAACCGCCCTTTTGTCATATTCTGTGATATGCACAAAATCACAAGAACACAATGGTCCTTCTCATCCGTGAAAGCATCAGGGTACAGATCATGACCCACTTATGCCTGAGTAGGATCTCACCCTGTAGATAGCAACATGATATTGCAGGATTTGGGGCAAGAAATTTTGGAGAGTTCCCTTGTGAGCTGCAGTCACTGTGCAGTGTTCCCTACCTGTGTGTTATGTGGCATGAAGGTGACTTTGCCAGGAGCTGCAGCCTATGAGTAATGTGTTCTGAGTGCTTTCTTGCTTTCTAGACAACGTGTGGTGTTATCCTGCAGCACCCAGGCACTAATGCAAATAATGAAGTGAGGCTGACCAAACAACCAGCAGGGGAGTGTGGGGCTGACTCAGGTTTTTTGTCGGTTTCCCCACCACTACCTTAAAAATAACAAAAAACAAACCAGAGGATATATTGTGCTTTATTGACTGCACCAGCAATGTTCATTTCATGATAGAAGGTAGCCTAAAGGAAGTGGTGGTATCTATGAATTAGTTAACCTTTTAAGTGAATAACTTAAGTGGCTAAACGTGAACCTACTACAGTTCTTACTAAGGAAATGTTAATTTAGCATTGTGGAGCACTGCAAAGTCAGCAGTACTGAATATAAATTTCTCCATGCATGCCTGCAAGCTCTCCCAAACACTTCCTTGCCCCCGTAGGCACACAATGTCGACCCCATCCCAGCACTTTCCATGCTTGTAGTTTCTGTCCTCTTACACTCTTTCCAACTCTCTCCCTGTCCATTGTGATCCTTGCTGTGCAAAGCTCACTGGAAATTGTCAGATATTCAGTGTACTGTCACTTCGTGTGCTCGCAAAGCAACCTCCATGCCCAGGGAGCTGTGACTCAAGAGAAAGTGTTTGGTCCCAGGATGTGACGAGCAGGTGTGGGCAGGGCACATAGGGCATTCCCAAAATCCTGTCATTCCTTACCCAGGCACATCAGCAACAGTAACCCCTCAAATACCTTGGGTAGGTGTCAGTGAAAAGGGCACTGCTTAAGTTCTGAAAACCTTTAGAAAATAGTAGGAAGGCTTGCAAAAAAGATGAAGGGAAAAAAAAAAAAAAAAAAGGAGGTGCCTTTGGTTTTTGGGATGAAGCTGGAGGTGGGCAAGTAAATAAAGGCAAGAAAAATACAAAACCAGAGCATTCACATGGACTGCCATTTGCTCATGCTGCTGCTTTGCTCCCTGAGTAAGTAGACAGATAGTCACAATCAATATGCTTCAGCTGCATATACAAACTGATACATAAACTTGATGTGTCAGAGAATTCCTGACTCAGTTTGAGTCAGTGGTAATTCTTCCTTTGTCCTCACTAACTGCAGGAATGGGACATTTTGGTTTGTCAGGCCTAACTTCCTAAATGCAGTGCTTCTATGGGTTAATTGTTTATGGTAGAAAAAACCAATGACATGAACTTGGCATTAATGTGTCTTTGTTTGAAAACCTCTATGGGTTGAGCTCAGAGTCCTTTTTGTTCTTTTGGATCTTGAAGTCATCTTTCTGATTAGGCATCAGCATCTTTATTGGGAAGTAAATTATCATCCTGTATGGATGAACTTAAATAAAAACTGTCACCTGCCCTTGAAAAATGTGCTTTTAATTTTATTTCTTCTTTTTTTTTTTTTCTCCCATGAGTCCCAGTACTGAGAATTGGAAAGTCTGAAGCTGAGTTGTGCTTGCAAGGTCAGTGACAGGGTAATCTCTGACTTCTCTGAATTTAAGACAGAGGCATAAAAGCATCATCAATCTAATCATAGATCTTCCCATTTTTCTTGCTGAATGAAAAACATGGTGAAGAAGACCTGTTCCTCACATGTGAAACACACACATGCTCAGCAGAACCAGGTTGCTTCTTTTGCTCATGCAGACTTTGCTGTGTGAGAAGCAACAACCCATGGCAAGGTTCCTGCTGACCCCATTCCCTTGGACAGAACCTGCCTTTGCACAGATCTTTCAGTGTGACAGGTGCTTCACTGTATGCAGGCAAATTAAAACTCTGTTTGCTCTGTTTTTCACTCTCCAACAGGGATTTCTGGTGAAAGCCTGTCATATTTGCAACTTTGCCTGCCATCGAATGTTCTGAAGTGTATATTCCAGCAATAGATACTCTGCAATCCTCCCAGGAACCTGTAACCATCCTTTAAGCAAGCTGCAGTCACCATAACTAGTTTAAGCAGAACTTTGATTGAGAAATGTCATCTGGAAGGCCCTTACCCAGGGTTGGACAATCCAGTCTACAATGTTGTCACTAGAAGCACTTTTGCTAATAAGCAATTAACTTTGGAGACTACTTTTCCACCTGATGAATCTTTATCTGTGTTGAACTTTCAGCTGTGACACTGAAGAACAGTACCAACCTTTC
This sequence comes from Heliangelus exortis, assembly GCF_036169615.1. NCBI lineage: Eukaryota > Metazoa > Chordata > Aves > Apodiformes > Trochilidae > Heliangelus > Heliangelus exortis. Next base: position 67,768,626 of record NC_092422.1, read on the forward strand.
AACAAAAATGATAAGTTTGTCATGGAAAGATGATCTGCGAGACAGGCTTGAGTGAATGCCTTGGATCAGTGTCAGTATCCCATTTCCATAAGCAATGATTCTGATTAGGGGAAAAAAATCCATATAATTTTAGTAGTGGTTTTGCTACCCCTCTGAGTCTGTTGAGGTGAAGCTGAGAGCATGCTGGCACATTTGAGTAGTGACTTGTTCCCACTCATTCTCTGCCATTTTGGTTTTATTGTCATCTGACTAGGCTCTTTATAGAGCAATGAAATGTGAGAAGCAAATTGGCTTTTTTAGTTTTTTCCCTTTCTGCTAAAACTGAAAATTGCTAGGACAGAAATCTGTGGGTTTTGGGTGAAGGCAGTACAAAAATTTGGCCCTTGTGCTGGGGATGGAAGTTTTCTTCAATGGATGAAGATGGCTCCTTTATGGATAGAGTTCTTCTCTCCTCTCTCATCACTGATCTCAAAACAAAAATCCCCTTGCATCTTCTCTGCCTCTGTACTTTTTAAAACCTTGGAATTTTAGCACCCCAGAGGAGGATCAGCTTTTCGTAAGTACCATAAGTTCATAAGTAGAAGGAACATCAGTTATTTTTTGTAAATTGTAAGCAATTTGTCATACAACAGACCTGCTCAGGGTAGCAGGGGGCTGGAAGAAGTTACACATTTAGTTTGATGGGAAGCTGTAAATTTGAAATCATACTGCAGCCCCTGAATCACTGTTCCTTACACCAGTTGGGAAATATATATTGAAAACATATCTATACACTATAAAAACCTAAGTTCAGGTACTATAAGGAAAATAGGATCTATTAATTCTTACCTTTAATTTATACATTTTTTTAGGAATTTCTCTTAAATTTCCAGTAATTAAACTTCACTGAAAATTAAACTGCTGCCACTTTTTTTTGAGGAAAAATTATCCATCAAACTTAAATGAGACATGGTACAAACACGAAAGAAAAAGTCATAGAATGAAGGCCACCACTTTTCACCAGAGGCATTTTGGCAAGTCTATTGTTTTATTTCTTCCTATTTGTCAGTTCTTGCTGTGATATTCAATTCATGGTGTTAAAATTAAATTATTTCACACGCACTGTATACTCTAGAGCTTCAGAATATGATTTTCATCAATTTTTTTTTAACCTGCTTTAACTAATAACAAAGCTTCCAAATATATTTCTATTCAAGGCAAAATCATGCGTCTATGGAACAAGTATAAAAGATGTTTTTTCATTCTTCTTAAATTAAAATGGAAATTTTAAGCTTTCATGAAAATTTTCTAACTTCTCAATGAGAAAAATCACTTTCAACTCACATTCAGAAGCTAAATATTTGCTTCTGAAACACTTCTTTCTTGACATGTATAGGCTCAGAGGCTAGCAGGATATTCTATAGACCTAGAGTAGACTTTTGTCCATATTAGAACACCACTTTCAGATTTCTTTGCAAATCTAGAATGTAACAGCTTTTCTTGTTGTTTGTATCTTTTGTTATGCTGTGAGGTAGAAATATCAAACCTGAGAAGTCAATAAGGAGAAGAATTTGTGGCACAATTGTACACCAAGATCACTATTTGGAGAAGATAAGAAACAAGACAAAAGAACAATACTGATGTGTATTAAAAGATAAATGGCAATGCAAATTTGAATTATGAAAGATAATTCTCTGTGTAACCACTAAAAAACAAATTTATCTTTATGACAAAGCAGCTCTTAAAACTGACCTAAGTATTTATTTTTGACCTTGATGGTAAGTCCCTGGTAAGAAAAACCCCAGCTGTTTTCTTTAGAAAAATAGCAGTTAATGAAGTTACCATTGGGTGTAGCTATTGTGTTACTCTCTCCTTAGATGATCTCATAACAAACACAGAACTGGTTATTTTTGCAAGGCAGCCAGTAGAGAAAAATTATTTCTCCCTAACAATTTCTGGTTCGGCAGTAGCTTGGAAGTATGACAGAAATTATAATAATTATTAGCATCCCCTACAGGGTGAAAAGGAAGAGTTTACCATAAACCCATTCTTGCAACAGATGAATATTTTAAGCATTGAACTGTTTTCAAAAAAATACATACAGTGCATTTTGTGCTTGAGCTTGAAGTTGGCATACTTGAGATGTGTCTTTCCCTAGTTTGAATAAATTTGGTTTTGAAATAACAATGATCTGGAGGAGTGGAAAAAATCCATTTAAAGCTAATGAAACCTCGAGAGTATGCAGAGATGTCTCATAAGCAGATTCTCTGTGCCTAGCAGAACTTGTTGTTCTACTCCCACGTGATTAGTTGTTCTCATGGGAATAAAGGCAATGAAGTAAATGGTTCTCCCTCCCTTTCTTTCCTTCCCCAGCATATAGGACACTGAGATGCAAGCATTGGGCTTCTTTTTAAAATGTTAGAGAAAAAAGTAAGAGAAGTAGAGGATCACAGGACTAGGCCAAACTAACACAAGGTCCATTGAGCCTTCTCAGATCTATTCAAGAGCTCACCACTTCCAGACTGGGGCCACTATGGACCTATTTGAAAGGATGAATTTATGCCACTCAGGAAACTTTGACTGCATTAGATATCCAGCATTAGAAACATTACTTTCAAGACAGGGGTAGGATGCAATTATGAAATGATTTAGAGAGTGGTAGAAATAAGAATTCTTCAGACCTTCTAAAATATAAATGTTCAGATGGCAGGATGAAGGGCATCCCTCCTGTATCGAGGGCTGGTCTGTTGTTCCCTGCTCTTCCACTGCAGTTCAAGGTCCAGATAACTTCCCAGGGAGACAACAGTCACATGAGTTGCTTTTAGATTATGGAAGCAGACCTTGCAGGATGGAAAATGTGGGGGCATAAGTGATGTCTAGGAGAACCTTTGTGACTGTTCACTGTGTTGTCTCTTCACTTGAAGCCATAGGTGCCTCCAGGCTGAGATATCATCTCTGTAGTCATACTGAGCAGCTCCAAACATGCTCCTGGTTTTAGCACTAACAGCTTCATTTTTCAAACAAAATTTTTTAAATGTTCAAAACATTTCTGAGCATTTTTAAGCTTTAGCTAACGCAGCGCTTTTGTTTCTGTAGTACTATAAAATGCCTCTAAGGAAAATAATTACTTGTATTGCTCTAGTTTGGTGTTCATTACATTATATTAACTCTACCCAGGAATTTAATAGGATCCCACATATCAAAGTATTTGATATTCCATATCAAAGTATTGATTATCAATACATGGCAAACATCTGGTGCTCACAAAAACCAAAGTGTAAGCAGGAAGTTACTGGTGATTTATGCTTTGGCCAGTTAAGTCACTGGAAGGGCAAAGAACATGGTTTTTTTTGCCCTGATTTTGGCTTGCACAATGGATCAGTTACCTATTTTAGCCTTTAATCTTTATACATCCAGGTATTAATAAAGTAAGACCTCAGCATGTTTCTTGTATGAAGAAGCTGTAGAAGAGCCAGGGAGGGTCCTGCAGTTTCTCCTTATTCAAGAGCATCATCAGGTTATCATGGATGAAGGGAGCAAGCTTTATTTATGCTCTTGTGGTATTTCCAGCAGTATAATCTCTTTGTGGTTTTGCATTGTACCTCCAGACAAAGCCTAATTCCAGGGCTCTGGCTGTAATGATTTTTTCAGTTGCACTGCATAAGAAAATCATTACAGAATTGTGGCACTAGAAGTTACACTGGAGGATAAAGATGAAAGAAAAGGAAAGTAAAAGTAAGTAAGCACGGTGTTTGTAAGAACAGAGAACTACCTAAGAATCATAGGAATGATAATAAGAAGGAAAGGTAAAAATAATCACTTGTCGGTACTTAAAACAGTACCCCACTATGAGAATGGAGGTGAGACAATTATTGAAGAAAAGTTTTCCTAAATCCTATGTAGCCATTCAAAATAGTTTCTAAGCAACCAGAACATGTAGATAGCCTTAGGAGGAGTGCTTGGAGACACAAAGGGGAAGTCAAAAATGAAACAGAGCTGGAGTCAGGCTGGGAAGATACTGGAATAGAGTGCTCCCTTCACAGAGCACAAGCACAGCAGCTAGTGAGGCAGAGAGTGAGCTGCCTCGTGCTGAGAAAGTCCACAGAAGGAAGAAAAATGAAGGGAAAAAAGCTTACAGGGACTGTAAGAACCCAGATGAAAAGCATATGCTTTGTATCACTCTTTCAGACCTCTTATTAAAACAAATGGGTAAAAGTACATATCTTGCTGGATGTACTTGTCTTCATTTTGCATCAGATTGACATTTACAGGTCTCCTGTACTTTATTCTCGCTGGTTAAGGAATGTCTTTGTTAGCTTTTGTTCAGATCAGTAATAGTTCACTTCTTATTCTGGCAAATCTTTCACTAATATCTGTGCTTTATCACAAAGAAGAAAGATGAGTGTGTAAAAAATTACTAGTTGGCCAGATACACAGCAAAAGGTTTTGAGGGTTTGATAGAAAACACTGTAAAGCTGGTCAAAATTGCTGTAATGTTGCCAGTAAAGGTAAAATGAGTTTATAGAATATGATTCTGAGTACTCTGAATTAGTAAGAGAAGAGCCACAAACCTCCTTGTATCACCCTTGTGGAGAAAGCTTAGACATGTTTTTCAAAACCTCTATATAACCTATCTCCTCTGGTTCACACACTGAACAGGTTGCCCAGAGAGGTTGTGGAGTGTCCAGATATTCAAAACCTTCCTGGGCATGATCTTGGGCAGCCTGGTCCAGGTGCCTCTGCTTGAGCAAGGTGAGTTGGACTAGCTGAGCTCCAGGGGTAGCTTCCTAGCCCAGCTGCTCTCTGATTCTGTGAAGATCCACGTCAACAAGTTTTGTGGTGAAAACATTGGCTTATTCATGCTTTGCTTTAACTTGTTTTTTCCCAAGTATATGGCTCCCCTTGAGCTCACTTAAAACTCAATAAGGAGACTACAGCACTCCAGAAATCATGGGACTGGAGCCTCCTGAAAGCCAGGAATCCAGATCTCTTCTTTGCTGTGTCCTTCAGACTCAGAAGGTATCTTTGTTCTGGAGTTAAGCCTGATATTTGTCATGTCTGCACGTATCTAAGTACGTTTTCATCTGGTTTTACTATGGACGTTTCTCTGTGGCAAATTTCTCCAATCCACTCTTTAGATTACATAAATCCTTACATTAAAGAAATTAACTAATGTGTGCCTCAGTACTGACGCACTGAGAATCACCCACACAAATCTAAAGACTGCTTATTTGCTCACATTTGTGGGAATAAAATTGCTCTCTCACCTCTCCCCTTATATTTTTAAATATAGGTAACTCCAGAGAGTACCTACTCACTGTCTCTGGGTTAGTGAAACTATCTATACCTGGAAAAGTCTATAGACCCTACTAAACGTGGCTGCAGTTAGAAAGGGCTGAATGTTTTCATCCAGGAAGAACATGAATAAAATTAATTAAAAAAAAAAAAAAAAAAAATTCTACATCCTCGGGGTTTCTTTCTGAAAATGTGTATTGCTTGCATCTCTCTTGAGAGGAGCTACATAGGGCACATGCTCTGCCACTGTGGTGTCCAGGAGCCACCTTCTACCTGAAGGAGTATCATTGTAATCAGCTTTGATGCTTTCTTATGCCTCCTGCACAGCAAAGGAATTTAACCTAAAGTAAATCACTATTACAGCAAAATACACTCTGCAGCAATTTGTATTTATTTACTCACAGTTTTTCTTGTCACTGCCCAAGAAGCATTTCAAAAGCTAATGGAAAACATAAATCACAACCTTCTTTGATGTATCTATAATATGGATCTGGACAATTATTTTATTAAGAAAAAGCACTCTGAGCCTATGATTCATCTGTGGTTGGTTTGTTCTTGAAAGTCTGAAGATTTTTTAAGAGGTACTCTTGAGTTAATGGGTGACTACCAGCTATGATTTAGGCAGTCAGTTAACCTATCAGTGTGGTATTTTATTTCCATCTCAATCTCCCACTAGTTCCTCAGCTATGATTAAAAAAATCTTCATGCAGACAACTTCAGCTGATAGAGCATTTTTGCCTGTCTAAAGGCTTTTCTCCATTCTGTGACTGTTGTACAATAACAAGAGCACACAGAAGTGGTTGAGCTCTGTACAAGGTATCCAGCTTCTGGTACTTCAGCAGCACAGTCTAAATTGAAAAGACACAGTATTAAATGTTTTGAACTGGGTTAGAAGAAGATTTGGTTTGCCAAAAATAAAATTAATATAGCCTTAATTCTATACTCTGTCATCCTGAAATTTTTTTGGTGCAGCTTCATAGACTTGTGTAGAATTAAACCATTACACATCTAAAACAAGGGAAATGAGGGCTGGGCTGCATTGAGTTTTAGGAAGAGTGCTGCAGTGCAGTGCCTGATCTGCAGTGTTGAATTCAAAATGCAACAGAGAAAGTATTCATGTTACACTGCCTAATCACACATCCTTGTCTCTTTTTTCAACTAAGAGTAATAGTTTCATCAGATAACTTAGGAAAGGAACATTTCAAGTGTACAAACTGCAGAAGAACTGCTCTTTCTGTTGGAAGAAAATATAGTTAATTCTGAGCTGAAATGGATTAAACAAGATTGAAAAGAGGGTGGATTTTTTTATTATTATGTAAAAAAATAATTCAGTAAAAAGGTCACCTAACTGGGAAGAGTAACAGTGAAGCTAAGCAAAATAATAGACAGTAAAATACACAGGAGCAAAAAGTAATTAGATGGGGAGGTGAAAAAGTATCATTACAAAAAACTAACATAAAGGTGTTTTTTTTTTCTTAAAAACAGAAGTCTTGGATAGGGAAAAACAGAAAAGTAGGAGGTGGGACAGAGGATGTTGAACTTGAGGAAGCCACAGATCACTGCAGTGATGCAGAACAGAGACTACAAGGAGCTCTGCACAGATTCTACGGTCTGCTCTGACATATCTGATTACAAGAGCAAGACTGCATATGGATATTCACAGAACACTGAAGCAGCACAATGGAATTACATCTTATAAAGTTATCCCAACAGAACCTGGGAGAGCAGTGAGCCTCTTTCTTAATCCAAGGCCAGTGTAGGGACACTGGGCAGGGGGAGCTCTCTGGCCCTTTTTAATTATGTTTTTTAAAGAGTGCATTGTTTCCTAAGTCATTTGGGGAGAAAGGGTTTGTGGGCAGAAATAACTCAGCATTAGAAGGAAGATCCCAGTGACAAACTATTTTTGTATGGGCAGATGGATTTGAAACTGCAGTTGGCTCAGTGCTGTTCTTAATCTATAATAAGAAACTGTTATTCTGCGTGATATCCTGGCCATATGCTAAAGCCAGAGGATAGTCTATTATAAAAGAATAGTTTATCTTTCTGAATCTGTTCATACAGTCTCTGGCTCATGCTTCTTCATCAGACAAGGAAAGCTAAGGGCATGGAAGCAGTTATTCCTCTTGCCTCCTGTCTATGTTATAAGCATGGAACATTCTCCATCTTTCCTGAAAAATATGGTTTTCAAAACAGGCAAGAGTAAGCTAAACTTTAAAGCTCAAAAGTTTTAAATAACTCCATCTCTTGGACTTGTGCTCTATTTATTTTATTCCATGGTAGTGGGAAGGGACACAAAGCACTTCAGTTATATGGAAAATGTGCAGGCAGCTGGGGAGAAAAGGAAGCCACAGGGCTTTTTCACACTGTTACATGAGATGTTTCTGTATGCACTGTCCTAGACAGCTGTCTGTCACTCTTGTTCACTCCTCCTCAAGAAACACTGCTTTGCTTTACAGACTTTTTTTTTTTTCTCTTTAAAAGGTTGAGCCAATCCAGACACTTGAATAAGGTCAGTGAATAAGGGTCTCCATGCCTTGAGGAAAACCAAAGGGACAAAAATGAAGGATAGATTTATAATTGTCAAGGGACAAGACCAGGATCAGGCAGTTATGTCAACCTGCACAAGAAGAAGCTGCTACAACTTAGCAAGTAGAAAAAGCAGATGGGTAAACCACCCTAGACTGATTAATGCTTTGGAAGAGACTTACAGAGAGCCTGAAAAAAATTGGTATGTAAGAGTGGGTATACAGATTCAGTCAAAGAAAAAGGATGGGTAACCTCAGGGGCACTCAACATTTATCCCAGAAGCTTCTTACAGTTCTTCTGGCTCATAAAGGAGACTGGCAGCAGCAAGAAACTGCTTGTGCATCCTCAGTCCTTCACTGTAACAGACCATAAATAAGAAAAAAACCCCACTTGTTGGCAGCCTATATGTGACAGTGGACAATGTCCTCCTGTCTAAGGATGCTTGCAAAGGAGTCTGGACAGTGTGAAACCTTTCAAGGAACCTAGCAGAGTACCTGTATTTCCATATATTTCAACTGCTTTCATATTTTTGTAGTAGCAGAGTTTCACTCTATTGAGACTGAATTATTTCTAGAAGCTGCAGATGCAGTCGTTGATAGAGAAAACAATATGTCTTCATATAAATTTATTTTTCTTGTTTGGTCCTTTGAGACTGGATCCTTAAGAAGAGTAAAGAGCACTTGTGTGGGCTGAAGCTGCTGCTCCCTTTGTCAAATATATTCTGAGATTTCCAAGGGCAAATACTGTAACATTCTCCTTCTTAGGCAAAATACAAAATTTAAGAAAAGGTATGAATACTGCCGAGAAGTTTGCATTCATCAGAAGGAACACAGAGTTCATTGAAATGTTTCCACAGAGCTATAAATTCTATACATTTTATCTTGTGTCTTTCTGGTTTAACATTTATTTTCCACTGATAGATTTGCTGAAAGGTATGTTAAGAATCCGGAGCATACCTATGAAGGCAAATGAACAGGGACATGTTACATCTGCACATCACATCAAGGGTCTGCAGTTAAAGCAAGACAGCTGAATAGTTTTATTGCAAAAGGTGGATAGCTCTACGTAGGCTGAAACCAACCAGTCAAAAAAAAACATTGTGTCAGCACTTCCAAGCCAGCTGAAAGCTAAATACTGCACCTGTACTTTGCAGGACAGTGCTCTGCAGGTACCAACACCAGTCCCAAGAAGAGAGGAAGTAGCACAGTGCTGACCGTGGGCTAATTCACCCTGCTTCTCAGGACAGAGCATCTCACTGACAGCATCATCCTCCTGCCAGTCCAGGAACTGACTTGGGCAACTCAGCATCTCTCTACACTTTTCAGGGCACACAAGTGTTCTGTTGGAACCAAAATTGCCTGTTTGGTTTGACTTTACTATGGTTTTCTTCTAAGTCTCTTACGAATGTCACATGACATTTGGTCAAACAGTTTTTCAAAAGGGAAATACATATCTTTGTCACAGTCTTAGAAATGGTCTGATTTTCTTAGCAATTTATTTTTTTAATTGTTTTTTATTTTTTTACTTTCCAGGCAAAACCATTTCCAGTAAAAATGAAGTAATTTTGTAGCAATACCTGTCCTGTCTTTCAGGCCATTTTGACTGCAGCACAAGTTTCTCTTATATATCAAATATAATTTGCATTTAGAAAGGCTGAGGGGTGCACCTTACTATAAATAAAACTGTTTATACACAATGAAGAATTATCTAAAACAAGTGACTACAAAGCATGCTTTTTTATTGCCCTAAGTCCAGAGAAAGCTCATAGATCAATAACGAAATTAAAAAAAAGAAAAAAAAAAAAAAAAAAAAAAGAAAGAGACTCAAAATATTGTGAGATTTATTGTTGAAACATGAAGAGGGGGGATGGATAGAGGTTCTTTATTGTTTTTAGCTGACAAAAAGGTAGGTCCAAATTAAAACCAAGTAGGAATAAATAGCATAGATTCTTTGACATGATGGTGTATATAGTGGGTTTGTTATAATAAATTCAGAGAACTATAACATAGTCTAAAAGTTTTCTTAAATCTAGGAAAGACAGAATCATCTGATGGCCTGTTCATGGTGTAGAGGGTGAAGAATGCATTGTAAGATTGTGCAGAAATGAAAGAAGTACTCAAAAAACACAAACACTAAAAGGATACATGAGAATTAACTCAATGGATTAGAAACAGGCAACTTGACTTCTGTGTTACTGTACAGGATATGAAAGCATGGTGCCACAGTAGATTCCATAGGGGAAAATGTGGGTGTGTTTTGTTTTTTTTTTTTTGTAATCCTACTGGAATAGGAATTCAGCTATATAAAAGACCACTCTAATGCCATCATGTAAGAAAAAAATATTTTACTTGGGGAGGAAATATTTCCAGACATTGCCCTACTCAGGTCACCATTTGTGACAGTCATTATTAATATGATTAATTTTAAAGCATCAAAACGTGCTTAATTTTTCACTTTACCAGTTGAATATCTGCACAGCAAAAGAATGAATATTTCTGCCAAGATCTGTATGTTTTTTTTTACAGATAATAAAAAAATTACATAACCCTAATTATACTGTGACAATAACTTTTAATCCATGATTACCTTATTCTGAAAAGAGAAACCTAAGAACTGATTGCCAGAGAAGTGCCATTTTGTGGCACTAAGTCAAAGAAACTCATGAAACCAGCAGAAACCAAAATGTTTTTCGGAGATGTCTATAGTGGATCACCATGAAAGCAGTTATGAACTTACCAGTCTTCGGGTGTAGAAAAAGTAATAATTTTATTAGTCTGACCCAGAGACAGATGAAATGCTCTAGAAAAAGATGGGATTAGACTTACAAATCAAAACCATGTTCAAAGAAAACAGCTAAGACAGAGAAGTGTTCTCTCAACACTTCAAATGACTGCCTTGCAGCTGAAACACTGAGGTTTGCTTATTTAAATAGCTCCAAATACTGGCACTGATGAGACAAAACACCACTTGAAACCCACTCACATTACTATAAATCCTCCTTAGGACCAGATGTGGATGTCCTTAACCATATAGGTAATATCTTTTTTTCCCACCTATACCTTTTAAAATGTGTATATGTGCTAGGAGCTACTTGCAGAACTGAATGTACTTTGGCGGTGTTTGAAAATATTCATCAGATGTGGAGGGAAGAGAAGCATGAGACTTGTGCAGTTTTAGAAGTTTTTCCACATTTTACTTTTTTTTTTTTTTTCCTGGAAAGTCATCATCTTTCTCTTTTCTTCATAGAATGATATTTCTATTCCCTGTTAAAACATTCTCTTCCCCAACTCTCCCTTCTTTATAAACCAAAAATGTTCCAAAATTATCTTACCTTGTGCTTCTGATCTGATATTCTCAAAGATACCTAAGAGGAGATGAACTCATTTCCAAAGGGAAGCTGGTGAAATCTTAAGCATAATCCAAAAGATGATAGTGAATAAGAGATTGGAATAGTTCATTAAAAATTAGTCTGGTAATGGATTTTTTGAGAACTGGAAAAATGTCCCTAACGATGTGAAAGAAAGAGAAAGAACTTTTCAGAAGAAGGGTAGTAAAAAGGACATTAATTTTCTTATTTTGTTAACTTAAAATAATAGCATTAAGGATGGTGGCATGGGTTGAACTGTTTCTTCAGCCATGTAATATACTGCACAGTGAAAAATAAATTCAGGCAAATATGCCTTTGCCCTTACTTCTACAGAAACCTCATTTCATGTCCCTTTCTTTTCCTTCTCAGCAAATACCTCTGAAAACCTCCATCCTGTGCTGTTGTTTAGCATGTCCTGGGGGTAAACACAGATCCTGGAATGCTGTGGTTGTACACAGTACATGCACTCCAGGGCACACAAGCACAACCACTCTCCCTCTTCTGCCAACACAAGCACTGCAACCAGTGCAGCTGAGTCCCTGCAATTTTAGGATAATATTGTTTCAGCCTCCTGCAGGACCCCATCTACAAAGTGATGGGGACAGTGATCCAGTAGGAGGTTTTTTTGAGGGTCACCATGCCCCCCGCCAAAGAAGGAAAGATAAATGCAGGGGAGTCTCAGAGCAGATGATGGAAGTGTGGAGAGTAGGTGGAGATTGGTTTGCTGAAGGATGATGTGACAGGGAATGAAAGGAGATGGGTGTCTCGGATGTCCCCTGTCCTTCTCAGATGCTCAGTAATTGGGTTTGAGTCAGGAATGTTAGTGCAGACTTTATTTAACTTAACCACTGCCCTTCCCTACTACTAATCATGCAGTAACACTTCATTTGTCATGTCTTAACAAGCTGGAATGCTGGGAGCTGTGACACACACTTCTCAAGAAGAGTAAAAAATGATTTAAAAGAGTGCATTTTCAGATTCATCATAAAAGTGTTTTCATTGATTAACTTGTACACTGACTGCTCTCTATTTTGTAGACTGACATATGTATCATTGTCCTTTCATCTGTCTTCCCAGAACATACCAATAGTTTACAAAATGATCAAATTTTCCTTTAAATAAGAACAAAGGATATGGAAATTATTGCAAGAATTGTTTTTTCACCTCAGTTGCTATTTATCATCTCTGTCTCATAGTTTTTATGAATGGATTTACCCTACAGACAAGACACCTCCTATGAGATCTGTCAAACCCAATGCCTGCAAATACCTCAGTAAAACGAGCCACTTATTCTGATCAAATGTTTGATCTTTCCATATGTAAAATCCATACAGTAACCTCTGGGAAATCAATGAGAGTGCAAATGTATTAAAATCCTTTTAAAACTTGGTAGTTGTCAGATCCATTACTCAGGCCACAATTTTTCTGCTGAATCCTTTTATCCACCGGGTTCATCTGAGAAGGAAAATCTTGAAGGAGTGACTCGGTGCTCCCTCACCCATCAGCTCAACCCAGGCAGAGAGCAGAAGAGCCCAAACCATCAGGGCAATCCAGTGTGAAACACAGCTGCTATGGGCTTGATGAACATATGACAGCCTGCCAGCACACCAGCTCCCTTCCTTCCTTTTCCTCTTTGAAGCTACTCTGATAGCAAAAATCAAGAAATTCTCTCTCTGTCTCCCTGCAGGGACACTCGGTTATTTCAGAGGAACCCTCACCAGGGCACTTCAAATAAATCTCTTTTTTCTTTGCACTCATCTAAAGCAGTAGAATTCAGCAGTAGATCTGCCTTATAGCATCTAGGAAATTTCTTCTTTTTCATTGTTAAATGATGATATATAAACATAATCAAGATGAAAATTCCCTCCTTTTGTTTTGCTTTCTATTTTTCTCAACAGTGGACATGACTGCTCTTTGGTGCAGGGCTAACAATTACAATAATATATCCCTGGAGGGCTTTTCAGATCACGTTCTTTAGAGCTGAAACTGTTCTTTATGGCTTTAAAGATGGGGATTTTTGGTTGTTGATTTTCTTTTTAATTAAAGGTTTCAGCCCTTCAATTTTCATCCTACATTTGAGCCATTGTAGCATGCTTCAGAAGCTTGCAAACTAAACTTCAGAGGGTCTGTTTCTGCTCCTTTTGAAGTCATGACAAACCACCTGTTGATTGCAGAGAGGGAAATAGAACAAAAAGTACAAAGCATTTTTATTTCTTTCTGATTTCTTTAGCTACCTTGCTATTGTACCATGTATCAGAGGTGCTTCAGACTCTTGCAGGCAAAACAGATATCATTAAAACAACTTTCCTAGGCAAATTTAAGGGTCATTCAGCAAAAAATTTGTCTGATCTTTTTGAACTGTCTAAACAGTTCAACTGCCAGATCTTCCTCTGGCTTTTTGGAGAGTAAAAAGAGAGAGCCCAAAGGTGCTGCAACAGCCTCTTGAGATCAGTGTGGTCCAGGAAGAGCTGTCAAGGTGGCTTCAGTGTCATGCAAGTGACCAGGGAGCATCTCTGTTAGGTGACATTATGGTTTCAGGGATTCTCAAAATACACTTTCTCAGAACTGCTGGTTTTGAGAGAAACAGCGTGGCCATGTAAGTACTTTGACTTCACTGAGCAAAAAAGCCCTTATATTCTTTTTTAAATGGCATTCCCTGCAGATTTACAACATTGCTTTCTTTCCAGCTCTAACCAGAAAGACACCTGGAATTGGTCAAGTGGGAAACGATACTTGTCCTAAACTTACAAAACTTAGAAAAATTAGCTGTTGTACTCTGACAAACCATCTTTGGTAAGAGTGATCAGAATGAATGGGATGATGCTATCTTGGAAATTAGAGATGTCTCAATGTCTTTAGCCAGGTCACCAGATGAGGCTCCTTGCAATATGATGAAGGAGGAAGGCACACCTGGGGGTTGCCATTGCTTGGATGTTGTGTGCTACACACTGACACATGACTGCTGGTAAGTTCCTCAAAATGTGCTGTACAAGCCTGGTTGAAATTCAGTATTTCCTTCTTTTTCAATATCGTTCTGTCCTCATATTTCTGACTCACTTATTGTCTCACTTTTCTTCAGATGAAAATGCAACAAAATTGTCTGGCAGAGAGAGGATTAAAAGAAAATGCATTCAGGAATGTGTCACTAGGGTAGTGACTGCCATTAGTTGTTGGAAGTAAGAGGGAGATGCAGATTTCCAAGAGCTAGTCTGGCACTGCTGCCCATTGGAGATGGAAAGGAGCAGCTGCTTCTCAACATTTTATGATACTTGTCAGGAGTAAAAACACGTTGGAAACCTAATTCCTGTAAAGAAGGAGGGCCATAATTCATCAAATCTACCAGGGTTGTGGTCCTTCTCACCTGAGAAATCTGAGCTGTGCAGTCATCTTCTGGAACAGATTAAAGTAGGAACATCCTATTGTGTGATTCATCTGACTTATTTTAATTGACTTTGGATAATTATCTTTAATTGCCTTTAGAAAAAAATTGGCAGCAACCTAGAAGTTCCCACTTTCCTCTGTTGGTTATAAATGTGCAGAAAATGTGTGCCCTCCATTGAATTCAGTAGGATCAGGCATTAAGAGCTGACAGTAAAGCCAGGCTGATCCCACTCCAATAGCCACACTCAGGAAGGGAAAATTACAGGCTGGGAAGTTGCTTAAGAGCTTAGAGTCAGCAGAGGGATTTGCTTTCAAAAGGCCAGACTGCAGTGGGGCTCAAAATAAATCTCTAATATTAATATTTTTCTATAAGACAATTGCATGGGATGTTTGAGTTGGTCAGTTCACAGCCCATGTTGTTGAGGCTGAGCTCTAGAGTGGTCACTACTGACTATGGGCTGTGAATGGTAAATCTTGGTGTGTAAAGCAAACAGGGAAACAACATCCAACAAATGGCAATTTTGTTTTTTGTGGCAATGAGAGGCAGGGAGCATTTCCTCAAACAATGTGAGTTTATATCTACCTTCTCTGACCTCCCAATGGCACATGCCTTTCTCCCAGTCACCTTCATTGTTCACATCTGACTCTTATTTATTAATAAGAAAATTTTTTCCTTGACAACTAAACTGTGTGGATAAAAAAAAAAAAAAAAAATCCGTATTATAAATTCTGACTTCAGAAGTGTTTCAAGGTATGTATGCCACAGATGCCACAGCAGAATTTTCACCAATGTGTGACTTACAGTAAAGAGCCCAGACAGCATTTTTCATTCAACTGTGTTTAAGAAGGATGTCTGGTCCAGTCATCAAGGAGAGAGATTACAAGGCAAGTGCTTGGTTTGTACTCAACTATGCATACAACAATACGTAAATCCTACAGCTTCTCTCTGGCTTAGTTTCCTCATCTGTAAGATGGAAGTGATAGCACTTGTGTATTTCACAGGGGTGAGACTTAGTTATTATTTTTAGAACACCTGCTGAGCTGGCTGGCAATTATTTCACTGTTAAAGTCTGTTTTGTTTTGTGTTCATTGTAAAGGACTGAGATTTTGCCCTTGAAGCTTCTGTCCTGTATTTGGGGACTCCCCTCTCCTCTGCTCATAGATACCTGTATGAGTCTGTGATAGTACAAATCACACTGATCTGATTTATTAATTTATACCACACAAAAATATACAATTATGAACAATTTATGATTTTTCTGGTTTCTATTTTCCATTTTATTTCTAGTAGGGCTGGCTAGATATGCTTATCCAATATGAGTTATTTTTAAGTCCTCAGAAGTCTTACTTTTAGGAAGCATGGGACTTTTGTCAACAGTGGGGTTTTAAAACTCACTTCCCCACTGCAGAAAAGCCAAAATCTTTAAGAGCTGCATACTTAAAGATTTGCCTGTTATTCACAGCATACTATTCCACAAAGAATAAGGGAAACATGGAAAATGTAATTATCATATCACCTCCTCCTACTCAACAAAAATGTAAGGAGTCAAAGCTGTCAGTCACCTCTTATACATTTAAGGTGTTTGGGCACAGAGACTTAGCAGTTGTCATGGAAAGAAAATCATTATCATATTAAACATCAGGAAAAGGAAAGCTTTAGGACAATATCCAGTGACAGAGATTTCAGAAGATTTAAATATATATATATATATATAGAATATCAACACATAAAAATTGAGAAATGTCTGGATTGAAAGATTTGATAGCCAAAGAGGAAGGGCTAATTCTATGATTCTATGATTCTATGATTAGCATCTTGCCAAGAAGACAGGAAGAACCTTCAAACAGTAAAGAAGGACTATTAAAATGATGCATGACTACTTTTTTAGATATTGAAGGAAGAGCAAGAAGAAAAAACCTGAAAATTATGTTTTTTCTCAAAAAAGAGAAGTCCATGGGAATTTTTAAAACTTGAATCTCTTTTTGCTTCATTAAAGTTTAAATATCAAGAAAGCCCATTGCTTACCAGCAAACTCTGACCTTGCTGCCCTTAGTGAACCCTACACATTGCAGAAAGAAGTCTGCTGCTTCTCAGAGTGGCTTTGCAGAACCTTCCCTATCAGTAAGCAGCATCCTCCAGCATCCAGGGAACCAAATCCCTATGGAGCAGTAAAATACTCTTCCTGAATACAGGTTAGAAGTGAGAAGAAAAAGGAATTGTCCTTTTTTAAAGTTTATTTATTGTTTACATTCTGAACAATTTCAGAAATCCTACCACTCTGTGCGATGAAGAATCACCATGGAAAAAATGAAATAAACAAACAAATAAATCCTTCCAGTAAGCTTAGAAAACAACTTCTCTCTTGTAATTATTATTATGAGGAAATAAAGCAAAAAACCCACTATCTTTTCTTGTTTACTAACTTGCAGGGTTTTTTTAATAGAACTGTGGTATTTCTGTTATAGTGAGAGAATGCAGGTGACACATAGAAAGCCATTTAATATCCTGTATGGAAGGAAATTTTAATTTTTCTATTTTTAAGCCCGAAAAAAATGCAATTAAGAAGTACTGGACTTTTAAACACAGTCAATGTGCACATATTTGCAAAATCATGGCTATGATTAAAAAAAGTACTTTACCTGTTTCAGCCCAACCACATCAGACTAATTCCTCAAAAAGAACCTGGTCCTGACCATACATTGGTGAATGGTCCAGAATTTCATCTTCATTCTGCAAATACAGATGCCGTCAGTTCACTTGAAAGAATTTTTTTTATGGGAACAGGATATGTTAGTTCTAGTTTGTGTAAATCTGGGCTCAACATTTAAAAAAAAAATTATTTAATCGTTAAAAAAACCACTACATTTACACCACAATTTTTATGTCTTAAAAAATACCAAAAGATTTCTCTTTTCCATTTGGAAAATTTGACAAGAATGCCCAATATTTTCAGTCACCTTCAAAGAGCTGAAGTGATTCAAAGAGAAATTATGCAATGCAAACAGTCTTATTTTACATTCAGGTGACATTTTCCTACTTGTTCAAAAACGTGGATCAATTATTTTAAATATTCAACAAATAACAATAAACTTCAGCAACTACTCCAACTAAAAGACAAATAAAAATGAAATATAAGCAATGAAGATTTTATTAGATAGAATTAGAACTAGGCACCTTCTGGAAATATTCAGAATGCAGAAGGAGAGACAAACATCAAAGATTTAGACATTCAATTCCCCTTGGAAACAGAAACAGAGCCAAGGTTAACACAGCTCCAGTAACTGCATAATTAGTAAGTGACAATAATATATGACAGGCACTGCTATTTTTCTTTTGGGACAGAATAATCATAATTTTAATTAATAGCATTTCTATCTTGCTGTTTATTCTGAATATTCACCTTATCTTACATTCCTGCCTTTAACATTTATTTAGAAATATTGTCTATTGAGAGCTTTATTTGGCAGTGGAGTCTTACAAAACCAGAATGTCCTTACAAGAATGCAAATATCAAAGTCTAGGAATTGTTTTTAGGTTTCAACAGTTCTACAGGTTTCTGCCAAAGAGTTTTAATTCTGGACAGGCAAAACATTAATTTAATCTTTCTGGAGTGTCAGACCATCTGTAGCAGACCTGGCTTATTTCTTCCCTCCACGGTACCCTCAGCCTTTAACCAAAACCCTGCAGTGCAAGGACAGCCCCAAGGAGCCATGTGTGGTTTACACAGTCTTAGAAGACCTTTTCTTTCTGTGTTTAGAGGGAACTCAGGTCTCTACAGAGGAGCTGAAACTCTTCTTTAGCTTAGGAAGATCCTCTGCCAATCAATGTATGGGAAAATTTGGTTTTTTTGCAGCAGTGAAGGCAAGAATACCCAGAGAACAGCAAGAAATAGCAATATAACCTATAGAACCAGAATACCAATCTTTCATGAGCCCTGATGCTTGGACTGTCACAGTGCCCTCCAGAATGACCTTTGTCATCTGATGAGGTTGCTTGAATTACCTTGGTGTAAAATAACTTTATCCATCACTCACCAGAAAATTTGAATTAAACTCAGATGTCAGAAGCAAGGACTAGGAGAATGATCTCTACCACCCCCAAAACCAATGGAAACACATTTTTTATGTGCTCTTACCACTCCTTGTGGCTTTGCTAAAGAGTAATTCAGCCTAAAATTCCTTGCAAACTTGTAGGGGTGGCCCTATTGACTATTTAAAAAAAAGTGGTGCTAATCACACTGAGGCTGATGCTGCGACTTGGCAGGTGCTAAGTTGCTGCTTATGTTGTGGGAATTCTCTGAGATGTCTTTGCTGAAAATGGAGCTGGGTGACAGGTTTGCATTTTCACAGTCACAACAGTGGTATTGCAACATTACTATGCAGTCTGCTAAAGAGAAGTTAAATGTGAGAAGGGTTGCAGGCTTGTGGGGTTTTTTTGTTGTGGTGGTGGTGGGTTTTTTTTTAGCAAAGAAGTGATTTAATACTGTCCCTTTATCAACAGTGTGCATTTTCCCTGGAGCACGCAGATTTTGGTGGAGTTGCTCCAAACTGGTGGTGGGGATGGCCACAACTTCTTCTGAATCCACATTTATGGAAAAAGGTGGGAAAGCACTGGGAGCTGGGAGATGCTGTCTCAGGTGGAAGTGAGCTGCAGTGTGCCAGCTGAAATACAGTAATTTTGTTTAATGTGGGACTTTGGCCTCAAGGTTAGCTACAAGAACTCATTTGCCAGCAGCAAGGTGCGGATGAAAACTTGGAAATGGGAAATACCAGCATTTTGATGGGGTGGTGAATCAGCAAAAGTTGAGAGCTGAAGGATAAATATCCTTATTTGTGAAGATGTGGGAAATCAGAACAGAAGTTATTTAGTTGTGTTTTAGGTGAGGACTTGAGTATATGGCATAGGTTCAAAAGGTCTGGCTGCCCTGTGTGTTGTAAAATCAGGCTGTGTCTTGCCCAGTGAATACTGAATAAGCCTCAGTAAAAAAAAATAAGAAAGAACTTTGGCATAACCAATAAAAGCAAAACTGTTAATGGTATAAGAACACCAGTAGGATGGGATATCAAGGCCCTTTGTCATCTCAATTTACATCCCCTAATAAAAGTAATTTACTGCTATGAGAAGAAAGGAAATCTGTGTTGTCAGTACCGGGTATGATTTAATACAGTGCAGTACTTACAAGAATGCTTTTGTGGAATATGTAAGAAGCACTAGATATTGTGGGAGGATCCAGGGGTATGATGAATAGTTATAGTCATGGTGAATAATAATTAAAAAAAAAATATGACCAGAAGGGTCAGTAAACAGGGAGCAGAGAATAGGAAGGCACTAAAAAATTTGTCCTTGACAAGAAGGTGATCAGTCC
Organism: Heliangelus exortis; assembly: GCF_036169615.1. Taxonomy (NCBI): domain Eukaryota; kingdom Metazoa; phylum Chordata; class Aves; order Apodiformes; family Trochilidae; genus Heliangelus; species Heliangelus exortis. Next base: position 67,788,540 of record NC_092422.1, read on the forward strand.
TCGTTCCTTATGGGTCAGAGTTGTTTTTCTGAAGTCTCTTCATGTAGTGAGGAGATGTTTTAAGCAGAGTAGGTGGTTGCCATAGAAGCAGATGGCTAAGGGCACCAAACTGACCTTATGATGGAAAGCCTGTGCTCTGCTATTTGTCTACCTGATGCACTTGCCACCACCTCCTCAGTCTGTGGTGCTACATTTTGCAAGTTGAGTGACCCTTATTCTCTTGTCTCAGAGCTGGATTCCAGCCTGTCATGCTCCTGCAGTCTGCAGTGGCAGGGAGCCTGCCTTTCCCTGGACACCCCCACTGTCATGTCACCCAGGTCCCTGGCCCCAAACTTTCCCTCTGTTTCAAAGACTCATGGAAGAGAGGGTGGGAAACTTTCCTCCAAGGGAAAAGTTTCAGGGGAAGAGGACTTCTGATCATAGAATACTGATAGAATCCTGCATATTTTCACAAAAATGTATAATTTATGCATCATACTATTTGCACTTGTCAAACAAGATCTTTTCACTTTTCTTTCATGGAATTTCCAATATCCTTTGAATATTCAGTTAAAAGCAACTGTGAAATTATTAAAAGTATACACTTGGCAAGAATAGCTTGTTGTGAGCAATGTCTAAACAGTTTTCTCCTTTTATAGACTGTTTATGGATTTTATGCTGCAGTCTTTTATACATACATGTAGGTGTATGTACTTCATAGACAAGTTTTTGAAATTTTGGCTCTGAAAGAATTTCCAGGAATCTTTTAAGTTATTTGGTGCAATAAAATAGAGAATTTATTGTGATGCTGTACAACTTTTTCCAGAGAATTTAAATAAAACAGCTACACGAAACTGTCCATAAATATTTATTAAGCTCTCCAGCGAATTCAAAATTATGTACAGCATTACTTCTGCTGCAGACCTGAGAACAAAATAAATAGTATCTGCATTGCCACAGTATATATCAGTATTTAGTATCACTCCCTGCCCTTTAACTTCAGCCAAGATCCTCAGGACCATCCATAGTTTTATGATAGAAGAAATTTATTTCAAAACCCTCAAATAATAAAGATATCACCAATGATATTTTAATGCATTATCTTAAATTCTCTCCACTCCCAGAATGAGTTATAATTTTTTCCTGCCTTTGTCAAGTTATGGAGACTTAATACTTTTATGATGATTCAGAGGAACATTATCTCTTCATTAACATGACCTCTCAAGAGGTACACTTACTCAATAAAGGAGCAGCACCACTAAGCAACTTCCCTGATTATCCTATAACTGCATTAAGCTAAGCTGTCCCATCCACAGAAAACTCCTCAGATCTCCTACTACTCGCTTGACTCATTCACAAAACCATTTTAAATATAGAAATGTTCTTTTGAACTTGTATACAGAACACAGCTACTACCTGGGAGTTAAAGAAAGCATCAAGGAAATCAAGTGGATGTTTTTTCTGTCCTGCCAGCTGTTGAAAAAAAATGTGGTTTTGATTCTTTGGGAAAACTGGCTGCCTCTGGGTCCAGGGCATACAGGTACAGGCAGAGATAGAAATACGCCAGAAGAATCCTGCATTATGGTCTTAAGTTGTGCCAGGGGAAGTTTAGGTTAGATATTAGAAAGAATTTCTTTCCAGAGAGGGTGATCAGACATTGGAATGGGCTGCCCAGTGAAGTGGTGGACTCTCCATCCCTGGAGATATTTAAAAAGAGACTGGATGTGGCACTCAGTGCCATGGTCTGGTAACTGCAGCGGTAGTGGATCAAGGGTTGGACTTGATGATCTCTGAGGTCCCTTCCAACCCAACCAATTCTATGATTCTATGATTCTATGATTTCCATGGTGATTTCCACACAGCTCTGTCACTGTTTGCTGTCTCCCACCCCAGAAGGCTTCCTGGCTACAGTGGCACTCCTAGTTTCTCTCTTTCCTTTTAAATGCATTTTGACGTTGACTCTTCCCAGGGACATACATGGTAGTGTACCCATGTATTCATCTTACTGGGGGGAGGCAGGAAAAATGAGCATCCTTTCACTTCTGTTTATAGTGACCTAGGGATGTGTCACTGGAGGTCTAGAGGTGAGCTGCTGGAAGCTGCCTGCTTGGCTGGCGGTCAGATGTGCAAGGTATGGCCTCCTGTTCACCACTGCCTCTGATCTTTTTGTCTAACCCAGGAGGAAGAAGAGAGCAGAAAGTGTTCAACAGACACAAAGAGGAGGAAATCCTTCCTTCTGTTCTGTGAGGAAAGAGGCCAGAGAGCATCAGCATAAATCCAGTCTGTGCTGTTTTGACTAGGCAAATGTTAGACTCCTTTATTACTATAACTGTTCATCATTCTTTCAGTCACCCTGACAGCTAAGATATCAGATATCTCCTGGCTGCAGATGCTTAAAGTCAGAAAATTGCTTTTAACTTTTCTTTTTCTACTCATCACAAATGGGAACTTGAGGAATGCTGAGGGATCTTTCAATCGGTTGCTCATTCTTCAGAAATGAAGGATGGAAGCACATGTTGTGCAACAGCAGTTTTGGAATAAATGTAATACTAGATAAAAACATATTTAAAGAGACTATGCATGATTTTTTTGACAGTGGCACAATATCTGTTCTGGTCTTATTTTCTTGTAACTCCTCATCCAACCAAGAATTTTTATTTTTACTCTGAGTTGCTGACACTGAGCTGACCTTGCTGATGGATGTGTTGTGTGAATAACGTTCTACAGCATGATCTTACATTTTACTCTGTTCTTCCCCTTATGCAATGAATGACATCTCTTTTAACATGCAGAGTTGAAGAAGCAACCCTTTATCACCAAGCTATAAAATGTATTTGCATTTTGACAGGTTAATAAACGCCTAACATTTTAGAATCATGTATTTCTGCAACGGAGTTTCTCAACAGGTTCAGAATTAATTTAAAAACTTCTCCAGTATCCTGAGTGCTCAAACATTCTCCACTGCAAGACTTCCTTATGTATAGTGCCTTCTACAGTAAGTACTTTTTATCTTGTCTTTATTACATGTCATATCATTCCTATTCCCTTAACTCCAATAAGTGTGTTGGGTGGTAAACATGATTTTTATTTTTAAAACAAAATCAGTTTAAACATCAAAGGAACCTTTTCTGCTGGAAGCTACACAAAGGCACAATAACCTGCTGCAGAGATATATTATTTCTACTTTCTGAATGGGTTTGTTCTGAAATAGTAATTGAATTTCATAAGGTAAAGCACTCTGGAGGGAAGTAAAAGAAATAATATATAGGCATTTTAGCACCATATACATTGAGTAAGCACTTTCACTGGGGAATTCTTATCCTTGTAAGTGATGGCCTATTTCTTGGATATTCCCCCTGATGAATGATAGGTCTGAAGTAAAACGCCAGGCTTGTCTGACACCTTAACAGTTAAGTTTTCACCTCTTCACTACACACAGCTGTCTCTCATATCATGTCATTGAGTTTGGGTAGCCTAAAGGGTTCCCTCTGCGTTTTACAGCTTTGCTGCAGTTGTTCTGTGTGCCTCACCTTGGGTCCTGGCGCTTATAAATGCGGAGAATTTAGTGCACTAGCTGTGCTGTTTACTTACAGATCCATAGCTGCTATTCACTGATTTGTTGTTTGGACCCGAAGTGTACATCAAGTGCAAGGAAGCATTATCCTGTCTCTAAGGGAACAGCTTACTTATAAAGAAGCATTATTAGGATATCTTGCTAAAGGCTATCTTGGAAAGGTCAGTGCTCAGAGTGTCCTATTGGCTATTAACCCTGACAGGAGTAGAAGTTTGAAAGACCAGATTTTCCAAGAAGAGTTTGTTTATTTTAGCCAAGACCAAAGCTAAAGAAAAAGCCACTGTTTGATGAGCTGTGGAGATACAATAGTCTTAGTGAAGATGAGTTGATATACAGAATACTGAGTGGTGCTGAACGGTGCTGCATCCAGTTGGCGGCCGGTCACCAGTGGTGTCCCCCGGGGATCAGTGTTGGGAGCAGTTCTATTTAATATCTTTACTGACAATTTAGATGAGGGGATTGAGTCCATCATCAGCAACTCTGCAGATGACACTAAGCTGGGGGGAAGTGTCGATCAGCTGGAAGGCAGGAGGGCTCTGCAGAGGGACCTGGACAGACTGGAGAGTTGGGCTGACTCCAACGGGATGAGGTTCAACAAGGCCAAGTGCCGGGTCCTGCACTTTGGCCACAACAACCCCATGGGGAGCTCCAGGCTGGGCACAGAGTGGCTGAGAGCAACCAGACAGAGAGGGACCTGGGAGTCTGGATTGACAGGAAGCTGAACATGAGCCAGCAGTGTGCCCAGGTGGCCAAGAAGGCCAATGGCATCCTGGCCTGGATCAGGGACAGCGTGGCCAGCAGGTCCAAGGAAGTGATTCTGCCCCTGTACTCAGGGCTGGTGAGGCCACACCTCGAGTCCTGTGTCCAGTTCTGGGCCCCTCAGTTCAGGAAGGAGATTGAGGTGCTGGAGCAGGTCCAGAGAAGAGCAAGGAGGCTGTGAAGGGATCCAGCACAAGTCCTGTGAGGAAGGGCTGAGGGAGCTGGGGGTGTTCAGCCTGGAGAAGAGGGAGGCTCAGAGGAGACCTCATCACTCTCTACAACTCCCTGAAAGGAGGCTGGAGCCAGGTGGGGGTTGGTCTCTTTTCCCAGGCAACCCTCAGCAAGACAAGAGGGCACGGTCTTAAGTTGTGCCGGGGGAGGTTTAGGTTGGACATTAGAAAGAATTTCTTTACAGAGAGGGTGATCAAGCATTGGAATGGGCTGCCCCGGGAAGTGGTGGATACTCCGTCCCTGGAGATATTTAAAAAGAGACTGGATGTGGCACTCAGTGCCATGGTCTGGTAACTGCAGCGGTAGTGGATCAAGGGTTGGATTTGATGATCTCTGAGGTCCCTTCCAACCCAGCCAATTCTATGATTCTATGATTTATACTGGACATACATTTTCTACCATTCTTGATAAATGTTAAATACCCAAAGAATACAATCAATGTCCTTGGCTGTCAAAAGTTACAGATCTTCACAACAAGCATATCTTACAGAAATATATTAATAAGCTAATTCCTAGGTGTTCTATAATTATTACTCACTGCAGTTTTAATGTTCCTAAAGTTCAGCAGCAGCTTACATCACTGCTTTATCATTAGGGTAGTATGGTTCCCACTTGATGGTAGAAAAAGAGATGTAATTCCTACTGTAGGCTAATATATATTACATACATCATTAGGTAACAATCCACGTGGGGACATAGTGCTGAGTTATTAATATGCTGTGAGCTGCATTCTAATTTAGTCTGCAGTAATGAAAAAAGAAGAAAAGTGTTATGAAGAAAAGCTTCATATAACTTCAGGAACAAAAAGTCCTGGCTGTAAGGTTATATGCACCCTGTATGTAGACTTCAAGAGCATTTAGCATAGCTTATAACAGATGATTTGCAATAAAAATACAGTAAAGATGATCGTAGAATCACTCACACTTGTTTCCTTTCCAGCAGCACACCTTTAGGGAAAAAAAGAGTAGATTTCTGGGGTTTAGTTTGTTTTGTTTGTTTGCTTTCTTTTTTCTTTTCATTGCTTATGGTTCCATTGAGACAAGTAATGGAGCTTTTGTCTCGAGCATTTATGTTGCCTAAGGAAAAGGAAACTTTTCATAGAAATGCAATCAGCTGGCAGTGGAGCATAGTCAGACCTGGTGTGCTTTTTGTTATTACTGATCCTTACCAACACCTGAGGCTTCATAACAGAAGCCGCAGTTTAAAATAATCTCTTACTTCTCCAAATCTAAATCATAAGATATTTCCATGCTAGCTTTCTGACCTTAATAAAGGTCTTTCAGAATGTGAAAGAAGTTTCAGAGTCTGAAGTTTATGATTTATGTACAATTTCCCTGTGTCTCTGCCAAGGACAAGACTTACAAGGTCAGAGACTTATGTGATATGTATATTAGCTGGAGAAATGTACTTGCAGGTAGGAATAAATAACATTCTGATAAGCCTTTTTTATTATTATTATTTGTTAGTACAAAGTGATGTTGGAGAAGAGCTTGTAAAATGAAACATGGCTTTGCTGAAAGGTTTGGGTTTTTTTTTTTGTTTTTTTGTTTTTTAATTTATGTCAATAACAGCTCTTAGGATTTTTGATGATTTGTCTACCTGGATGGGTGAGCTTCCACAAATCTGACAGGCAGGTGGCTGTGCACAAATATCTCTTGGACTCAAACAGCTGCCCAAGTACAAAACCCCATCATCAGGGGAGGGTGGTGAGGAAGGATGAAGTGAGAGTGGGCAGTGAATCTCCAAACTCACGCAGGAGAAGTTTACTCATTCCCTATTGAGCATTAGCAGTGCTTTAACCAAAGTGATGCACTCCTGACTTACTATTATTTCTTCCAGACTTTCTATTTGCAGGACATGAGTCTGGAACCAGTAGTTCTCAGCTATTCACCCCCTATGGGGTGGGACAGCTAAGTTCAGGCTCTGTGGGAAAAGTAGATCTAAGTATCAAAGTATTTTCTCCTCACAAGTCCTTTCATTCCTCCTTCTACGCTTGAAAAGGCTTCTCTGCAGCTCTGTGCCAGTGCTTTCTTCCACTTTTCTTGCACTTCATATCAAGGCTTCCAGTTTTCTTGCAATGCATATCAAGGCTTACCAGTACATCTGCTCCATTCTGCTGTGCCCTAGCAATCTGTGCAACAAGAAGTTATATGACTCAGGATGACACCAGCAGCTGTGGCTTATTCTCCCAGTGTTTTGAAATTTTTTATTCAATTTACTAAATTTGATGGTTTTTCTCTCACACTGTACTGTTAACCTGCGAGGTATTTTTAAGGTTTATCCACCACTTTGCTGCTCATTGCTGTGTTTCTTTTTATTTAATTCTGAAATTCAAGAAGAAAACTCTGCACAAGTAGCTTTGGCTTCCTTTGAGGGATTTTAATAAGCACACAAATTTATGATGATTTATTTATGGTATTATAAACCCTAGTCACAACTAATTCTAAATGTAGATCAACTCTTGATTTTCCTTATCACCCTCTTCCTGTTCCCATTTTTCTTGCAGTAACATTAATCCTTTGACACGGGCATCATTAGTTTGCAGGACCTGTAAGAACATTTCCTTTACGTCTCTGTACTAAACAAGACTAATTTATCCATTGGTCTGATTGTCAGAGTTAATATGTTAGCATGAAAAATGCTTGCTGAGAAACATCTGCATTATTAAAGATTATGAATACATTGAAATGAGGGCAATTTATCTGATGAAGAAGAGCAGCACACTCTGTGAAACAGTCTTCCTTTCAAATGATGACCTGCAAAGGGGACGGTGATGGTCAACCAGAATGAAGGATCCTGTAGAAACTTGTCCAAAACACTGTGGATAAACTGGGGCTTTCTGGATCCCTGCTGCACATCCACACTCTGCAAATTTTCCTCAGGCTGAATTCTGGACCCCAAAGGCTCAGACCTAGCAGCTTTTTCTGCTATATCCCTGCCAATTCAAGAACAGGAGGGGAACCTTGGTAATTGTGTTGCTGGAAATCTGGGCTCATGGAACCCTTAGACACTCCATGAGGTTGCAGTGGCCTGATGTCCTGGTTTGGGCCAGGATAAAGGTGATTTTCTGTCTTGTACTTTTGCTTTTAGCTAAGTCTCTTGTAAGTAGTTGCACTTGCTGAAATTAACAGCAAGTTTCTCAGACAGTGTGTGTTTCTAGGACTGATAACACTTGATGTTTATAGTTACTGCTAGAGACTGGTATGCAGAGCCAAGGACACTGCTCAGCTCTGAGGAAAACATAAAGAGGTCCCACCTGCATCCCTCCTTCAGGGAGGAACGGACAAGATGCCAGAATTGACCAAACAGAGTATTCCATCCCATATACGTCATCCTCAGTATAAATTTGAGGGATCACGAGGGCCAAGCCAGATTTCCAGATTTCCTGCTTCCAGCTTCCGGCTGCCTGCCTTTCCTGCTTCCCTTCCTTCACCCCGGCACCCTGGAAGGATCCCGTCCGTTTCCCTGCCTGTGCTCCTGATCCATGCCAGCCCATATCTGTGTGTTCCTGCCTCCAGTTCCCAACTGCTGCTGATTCCAGGAGTCCAGCCTGGACTTTCCCAGAGCTGCCCTGCAGCCTCGGTGGTGACATGAGAGCTATTGGGGGAAAGGGGGGAGGAATGTGGTATCCATTTACTTGTATATTTGTATATATTTATTAATTTTTCCTATTTATCATTACTGTTTCATTAAAGTTGTGTAGTTTAGTTTCCAACCCATAAGTCTCTCTCCCTTATTCTCTCTCCTTTCTTATAAGGGAGGAGAGAGAGATTAATAGAGAGCGTCTGTTACTCGGTTTAACTGCCGGGCCAGTGTTAAACCTTGACACCTGAGGACACAAGTTGAAGGGGGACCACTTCACCATCACACCTCTTCTTTTTCTAGTGCATGAAAGAAGTCAAATTCATCTACATTGCCCTGGAAACACACACTGAGAAAAATCTTTTAAATGTGTTGAGGACCAGTGAATTTGAAGATGCTCAGACCAATGGAGGTAACTTCTATATGTGTGACTGCTCGTGGCAGCAGAGCAGGCTGGGTTTTCTGAGAGCTGTACCCAAGAGATGCACTGTGTATGGTCCTGGCATGGCACAACCAAGTACTCAGCTGAATTCTTAGTCTGGACATTTCTCTCTTCTCATAGACAAATCAGACTGTCTTACACAGTAAGAGAGTTAATTTTACTCTTTTGCTGCCAACTGAGAACTTAAAAAAATCATTAGGTAGGCAGACAGGTAAATGGATCTGGGATTTTGCCAAAGCTGGTATACTGGTATATCTTTACAGAATAATCTTCATGCTCAGTCATACCAATTACCAAGTGAATGTTTCAGTAAGCATGGCATGATTAAATTTCCCACTCATTTTCCATATCAACTTATATCCTTCCCATGGGAGTCAACGTTATAAGACCTACTGATAACACCAGGTAGATGCAATATAATTAATACATTAGTGTAATGGATGTTTGCACGTGTATGCATTGTATTCTGTAAACAGAATACAGGATACATGCCTATGATTTTTATACCCTACTGTGTATTTATTACTCGTAAGTGTAGAGTCCAAAGGCATAGCATAGGATTAAAAGATTTAAAGTAACACCTGGTACTTGCTCTCTCCTAATCCTCATTTATTTATAATTGTCTACTGTGATACACAATAACCTATTTTATTCACAATATATCACTTATTCATTAAATGTAATTTAGATTGGTCTAGTTTTATTCCTTTTTTCTTTCTTTTTTTTTTTTCTTTTCATTTTATTTTTCTGGATTGCTATTCTGCATATTTAAAATGGTCTATTGCTTCCCTGGCCAAAATTTAAAATAGCAGAATTTTAGTGACATTGGAATTTCACCAGCATGTAACTTTCCCCTAATAACAGGCTAGAATCAAAGAGCCTTAAATAATTAAACACAGAAAAGTCTTTGTTTTCAGCCATTCTGCATCACTATACAAATAGTGTTATTTTGCAATTGTGTTAGTGAGTGAATACCCATGATAGTCAAAACTACACAGTTTGCTCACAACTGATGTCTAATGTGAGAATCACAAAGAAACATAAAAATGTCTTTTGCTAGTTGTCTCAGCTATTGTTGATGATTCCACAGAACATACGGAACTCATCTGTAACTTTGAGTGATTGCAAGAAGGTCACGTCCCATGCCAAGATTTCAAATGTCAAATTCAAAGGTTTTAATTCAATTGAGTTCTCAACAGAAAACCAGTTTAGGGTAAAGAACTTGGGTGACTTTTTATTATCAAATATATCTAGACTCTGACTATTCTCCATCATAGACAGTGAAGTTTATGCTTCTCTTTCTTTTTTTTTTTTTTTTTTCTTGAAAAAATCCCGACAGAATTTAGTGCAAAACTACTCTACTACTCTACTTTTGTATTTAGCAACTATTCACATACAGCCTCAATATCACTTTGCAACACTTCCTTTAATAATTCTTTAAGCAGGATTATTTGACTGGACACCACCTTGTCACCTGGTGTTTGTTAAGTCACGCAGTGGAAGCTTTTGAAAAAAAGTAGGCTTACTAATATTCTCACAAGTAATATTCTAAGGCCTCAAGAGCACCATACAGAATGCTATTGAACAGTTTGCCTCAGATTGATTTCAGCAGGCTGACGAAAGCTGATACTTTCCACAAAAAAGAAACATGAAAATCCAAATAAATGGCTTATTTTACAGCAGAACCCCCCCAACTGCTGTGTTTGCTGGAGTCTCTGAAACTTTCTGTAATGGCACCATGTCCAGTCCTGAGTCACAAAGATGGAACTGGGTGCATATCTATAAAAATTTTTCTGCCAGCCATCTCCTCATCTTGCACCAAACACAGTGGTTTCACCAAACTCAAAAATATTTGTAAAGCAAGTGCTGGTTGAGTCCTCCCACTTTCCTGTCAGAGAAAACACTTTATACTGTACAGTAAAACAGGTCTCAGCAAACAAGTTTTAAACAGACTATCATTACTGTCAGACAACAGAGTCTAATTTTCTTTAGAGAGCACGATATGTTAAGAGGCATTAATATGTAATGCAGTTTATTCGATGCTCTGACTCATGAACATATACATAAATAAATAAATCTTATTTTTCAACTTGATTTCAATAGAAAAGCCTGTTTCTGCTACCAAGCAGCCTGAGATTATATAATTAAGCAACCAAATTCACTCCTGAGACAGCATGCTGTCAAACATGCTACCCATCCAAATTTCATGGTGAATATTTGTTAGATTGATTAACAAAACACCTTAAAAATGTGTGAAATTCAAAACCATCCAGAAAAGGCATGTCTAAACAGTGCAGGAGAAATAAAGTATTGGTTTCTACCGCAAGAGCACATATCAAAATAGATGATTACTCAGTGGGGATCCTTTCTGATAAGGAAAAAAACCAGAAAACAATCACTGAGATACACCAGTCTTCTTGAAGACCTTTCAATACCCTTAAGTATTGAATTTCCTTAGCAATATCTTGTTTGCTTGATTGCAACTTGTTTGGACTAACTTAAGTGCAGCTACCTTTTCCCTGAGCTAGATAAAAGACTGGTTTATCCCATGAGCTTACTGGAGGAATTTCTTTTTGGTTCCCTGGGATTTTCACATGGATGAAGAAAAATGCCTGCATGAACCGATCTTCCCAAGATACTCTGGGTTGGGATATGGTTAGAGATAGACAAGTTTGTTTTGTTCATCAGACTACCTGAAAATGGGATTGTACAGATCACATTTAACTACTACTTCCTGTACAAGAGTTAATCCAAATACTGGATATGCAATGAGGGGTGTTGTTTTTCCCCATGGCAAAGCAGAAATCCATCCCTTATGTTATAAATGACCAAGACTCAATATTCTGTTAATGGTTTAATGTAATTAATAAAATTGCAATAAGCAAAACAGTGCTGGGTGCATGGGGAGTCTCCGCTCCACTCACACACACACTTAAAGCTCTGGAGTTACCTTTTATTGATTACAATTCTATGCATATTCAAAAGGAGATAGGTTTACATACATATTCATAGGATTACATCATGTCATTATAACATTAATGATAGGTGGAGTCTGGGTGGAGTCTTCTTTTAGGGAGATATCCAGGGGTTGTCAGGGGGTCTTTGGATGAAGTAAGAAGTCTTCCTCAAGCTTCAACTTTTAACCTTTCTTGATTTCTCTGACTTCATAGTGTTGTTACAAGACAATATCAGACCCTAGCCATCGTTTTCCTCTTATCTGCTGGTTATGACATCTTTATGTTCTTCTTGTGCAGATGTTCACATTTCTTTGGTGCCTAGTTAGCCTTGGCAGTGTCTTGTTTTAAGAACAGGACCTACACTTTTAATTATCTTCGAGATAGAAGTTAGTCTCGTTAGGGCCTTGTTTTGTTCACACTGTTTCAGTGGAAAATTACATGTCTCAGCTGCTTTGCTTAGCCCCACATTCACTTCTTACGCAATTTAATTCTTTTCCTGAATTTTACTGTTTAGGAATACAAATTCATCAACATACATTACACTTAGGATTGTACCTGTGCCAAGTGGAGCCTTCCCTATGAGCCACAGTCTCTCCAGAGGTATTCCTGCTGCAGTGGAGACTTATCCATAGACTCAGTCACTCTGAGGTGCACTTGCTCCATCAGCTACAATGCCTTCAGAGATATATCTGCTCCAGCATGGCCTTACCCACAGTCCCTTCAGAAGTACACCTGCTCCAACATGGCCTTACCTGTGGCTGCAGTCCTTCCTCTGCCATAGGCTTATCCATAGCCAAACACTTTGAAGGTGTCCAGAATGACCTCAGGCACTGAAACTTCAAGGTTTGCCTTCTCCAACATGGACTTATCCTTGTGCCATGATTCTTTCAGCTCCATACTGTGGCACAGACATAACCACAGCAAGACACTTCCAGATGTACTTTCTCTGGCATGGGCTCATCCACGGACACAAATGCCTTGGGGTTTCCTGCTCCTGCATGAGCTCATCCACAGGTCACATCTCCCTTCATCTCAAGTTCACATTGGAGTTCCAGCCTGCCCAGTACAGCAGCAGAGAAAAAGCAGCAATGCTCTGGTTCTCTACCAGCTCAGGAGCATCACCACTGCCATTATCAGAATGTTCCCAAGCACAGCAGGATGAGATGATAAGCAGTACAGAAGTACAGCAAACAGCAAAAGCAAAAAGCAGCCACTAGTGAGTAAAAGACTTGAGTATACAGTAAGGCAAACAGGACCACTCCATGAACCAATAAATAGTTTATAACGAGCAAACCTCAGTATAAAATATAGGAAGAACATTAAAAAAAAATATGTCTTATTCTTTTGTTCTAACTCTTTGGAAACGAGTAACTGTTGACTTTGACAAATGCTGAAAATAGCCAGCATCTTTTTATACACATTTTTTTATATTTCCATAGAGTATGCTGTGGGAAAAAAATTGCTCAAGAAGTTGCCAGGGAACAAATTTAAATAATTCAGCATCCTTTGCAGTATGTGTGTTGCTTAACTTTGATCAAACATGAGAATAGTTGTACCAGGTAATCTTTCAAGACAGATGGCTAACTGGCTACTCGTGGTTCCATCTCAAGAGAATTTTAACATTTGCAGAAAGAGTACTTTCCACATGAAGGTTTAATTTTATTTTGCCTGACATGGACTAGAGTTAATGCCTGAAATAAATTGGGGACACAGTTATTTAAGTGGAGGACTCAAGGACTCAACATGTCTTTTGTAGTCTGTATCAGAAAAGTGAAGGACTCAAGGACTCAACATATTTTTTGTAGTCTCTATCAGAAAAATTACCAGCCCTTGTTTAACCTTCTTCTGAGCACACAACATGCACTAAAGAGGAGTTTCTAGGAGTTTAGGATGAACTGGGGACTGAGCCATGGGTTACAGGACATGTAAAATGTAAAATCTTAAAGGAAAATCTTGAAGGAAATTGGCATCATTCCAACCCTTTCTCTTACCCCAAGAAGATAATGTCAGAAAGTTATAAACTTGACACTTTTTGGAAGCATAATGTGTGCACCATTTTTTATGTCAAGTCATAATAGGGAAAAAAAAAATTTAAAAGACATCATACTTCAAGGGGTGCCAGAATTTAACACATCTGGCTGTGATCTTTCACCTTCATTTTCTTGTCCTTCCAAAATAAGGTTGCATGCCCTCAAGGTGATGCAAATAGGTAAAGAAAGTTGATCAGGGTCACTTTTTTGCAGCAGGACGCATTCATCTAAAACCTTATGTCTCCATTTGAGTTACCTAACCTTGGTTTTCTTTATAGTAAGTGTAAAGAGATTTTCAAGTATAATAATCTTATAATAAAATATAATAAAATAGATAACTATAATAAAATAGATATTTAAGACAGGTTCAATTAACAACACACACAAAAAGTGCTACTTTCTTTCTACTGACTGGAGAAAGCCCCTAGCTCAAATGTAGAGGTAGTTAGGTCAGATTGCTGTCCTGGAAGCAGGGTCCACCACCCAGTGTACAGTGAGTCAACCCACATAGAGAGTTGAGACACTTGATTTAGTATCCATTTCAGCGCAGAAAGGGGAGCAGGGAGGTACTTGTGAGAAAGAACTTTTATCTCTAATATTATGCTATCATTTGCAGCCATGATTGGTTAACCAATTCCTTGCTTGCATTTTAAGGGGCAATACCCAAAAATTTCAGTGTGTGTGCTCAAAGAGCAAGGGGCTCTTTGTTAGTAGGGATTCCTCTAGTGTACAGATATGTATTCTAGTATGCTAATAGATCATTAATATATTAACATTATGTTAATACAGTGATTGCAACAAGGATTGGACTTGATGATTTCAGAGATCCTTTCCAACCTGGCTGATTCTGTGATTCCAAATACTCAATGTTTTTGCAGACCAGTGCTCAAGGTTGTAACCAAGATAAATTGTGGGGAGTACTCCTTCCCATCCCTTTCATCTGTCTTGCAGGCCTGTGCCCAAGGCTGGGCTAATGACTACTTGGGATGTGTTTCTAATTGGAATCTGGTTTTGTCTAATTTTTATTATTTTACTGTTATGGGAGACCTATTTTTATTCTGAAGTCTCTTTTGTTTTCTTTTATGTGTATTTTCCGCAAATGTGATGTTTTTTAAAATTTTACTTATTTCAATTAATAATTAACATCAAGATGAATTCCACTCCAGATGCTTTTTTTCTTGACATACCCCAGCAGAAAATTACTTCCTTTTCTCACTGCATCTACAACAATAATCAGTATGCAAAAAGGTCATTCTGAAGGCCTTGATGTGTTTGCCTTCCATTTCCATTTCTTTTAAGAAAGTTCATACTCTGAAACCAAACTCAGCTAAAAGGAAGTCATGGTTCAAAATTGTCATGGTTCTATGGAATAATATGAACCTGCAGTCTTAGTTTCATGATATCTAAAGTCTTTGTCCCAAGAAACATGCATGCCCTTATCTCAAGTATTAGAAACTCAGGTATCTTTAAATTCTCTGCCTGTTATGATTCCTTTTAGAAGTAACTCAGAAACCCACAGGGTGAGAACCAGGGCGTGCTTTACAACAATTCTATTTTCTGGGTTATCAGGAACCAAGCTTGCACCATGGAGTTCAGTTTAGGCATAGCCATGTGTGTTGCTATTGAAAAAAATAGGTCTTTCAAGACCATAAAAGAAACTTGCAGAACTGGAGGAAGCCAGAATGAAGTTGCCTTACAGAAATAGTTACATTTCAGGACTGTGAGTTGCATGAGTTCTATAAAATCAGCATTTCGTTAGGAAATAACAACCAACCTACAGGAAGTAATAACTCTCCACCTAGAAATAAAAGGCATAGAAAGAAATGGTGATCTGTTAGAGAAGCAGCAGAGTCATCTTTAAAAGTGCACTGGCAGGATTAGCTATGGAAACAAAATCTAAGAACAGTGATCAGTCCTTTTCCATGATACCTTCAAAGTAAGGCTTGACATCTTTCTGGAAGATTTTGTAGACTATCTCTTTATCAAGGGAAACTAAGGGGTCTGACAGGCATCTCCAGCCTTAGAGTCAATGAACCTGTTTATGACCTGGGCAGTGTTTTAGAATTAGCCTGTTACCTACCACTAGGCAATATTACATTCCTGTTCTCCAAATTCACTGCACTCTTAGCTACCTGCCTCTAATTTCAATTTATCTTCTTGATGAACCAGGCTATATGTCCTGCTACTTTAATTCACAGAACAGCTCAGTACTAGCAGCCAGCAACTGTTTTTCGTGCTGGTATTTACCAAAAAGTAGAGTGTGAGTGTTAGTGAATCTCTAGGGGGCTGGAGAACCTAATATTCCCTGCAGCTTCTGTCTCTTTGAATATATTGAGCCTCCACTATCTACTCTTTTTTTTTTTTTTTTTTTTTTTTCTCTCCCTTAAAACTGAAAATGTGTTAGTTTTTTGTTCACTGCAGTGGAAGAAATGCCTTTCTGCTAAGGAAACTGAATCAATTATGCAAGGACAATTCACAACTGTTAATATCACTCTGACCATCCAGTTTTACGCCTGTCAGGTCCTTCACCTTTATTCATACTATTTTTTCATATAAAATTTCCCTTCCTCGTGGCAGGAACTCCCTACATTTGCTTCAGATCCCAGCCAAAGCTCCATTTCTTCGTGGAACTGTGGACCAGTGACCCAAAGATTGGTTCTCAAAGTGATTCCAAGTTGGTTCGGTGACCAGCAGAGGCAGTGGGAGAGAAAAAAACACGAGGTAAGCCCAGGGTCTAATTGAGATCCAGCTGTACAGGGGGGTTCCTGAGATCAGGACACTCTCTACAGCTTCCCAGAATTGCAAGCAGGCAGAGGGGGGGAAGTGTCCAGCCATCCCCAGGGGATTTAAACACCCTGTTTGCACAAGCAAACAGGGATGGCAAACAGGGAAGTTTACTTACTCCAAGAAACTTACTCCAAGAGTGATGGTAAGTACTCAGAGAAAGAAGACTTTACTCCCAACACCCACAGAAATGGATATTGTTATCCAGGCCATAGGCTGCAGCAGGAGGTATCTCTGGTTATGGCTGTGTGTGGTGTGAACAGGTTGGTGACCTGCTCAGCATGGTAGCACAGCTCCAAGATGAGGTGATGGAGCTCAGGGAAGAGGTGAGCAGGCTAAGAAACATCAGGAAGAGTGAGAAGGAAATCGATTACCTTCTTCAAATGATCTTCCCTAAGTTAGAACAGGAGTAACTCTCAGGGGAACAGAGGATCCCATATCCTCTCATAACCATGCCCCTGAGCTCTCACACAGTAACCCACAGGAGGAGGGTCAATGGGAACAAGCCAGTGCTCGATGGAAACGAAAACAGAGCAAGCTTGTTTCCCTAACAAGTGCACCACCTGCAGTGCCTTTGCAGAACAGGTATGGGGCCCTGCAGGAGGATTTGGTTGCAAGCAAAGTCAAGGGCTCACAAAGGCCAGACATACCACAAAAACTGACTCCCTTCAGGACAGCCATCAAAACTGACCCCAAAATGAAAACTTGAGGGGTCATTTTAGTAGGTGACTTCCTGCTGAGGGGAGCGGAGGGTCCCATATGCAGACCAAACCCACTTCACAGGGAGGTCTGCTGTCTCCCTGCTGCCCTGGTTAAGGATGTTACCTAAGTAAGCTTTCCAACTTTGTGAGTCCTTCAGATTATTACCCAGTCTGGCCCTTCATGTGGGTAGTGATGATGTAATAACAAGAAGCACCCATTCAAAGAAGAGAGAGACTTCCAGGGCTTGGGGCAGCAGCTGAAGGGATCAGGACCCCAAGTTGTGTTCTCCTCCATCCCTCTAATGGCAGCAATGGATGAGGGAACTAGCAGGAAGATCCAGCAGGTTAACTCATGACTTAGGGACTGGTGTCAATGGGAGGGGGTTGGGTTCTTTGACTGTGTGGCAAATTCCATGCAACCTAGTGTCCCCAAAGCAGATGGGCTTCAACTATCTATCAGGGGCAAAAGGACCATAGCCCGTAAATTGATGGGGCTGATCAGGAGGGCTTTAAACTAGGTTTAAGGGGGAAGGGGGTTGAAAGCAGGCTCTCCAAAGATGAGCCCAAGGATGGAAAGCCTGAGTTAAGAGTAAAATCAAAAGCCCAGCCGAAGTGCATGTACACCAATGCACACAGTATGGAAAACAAACAAGAGGAGATGGAAGCCACTGTGAAGCAGGAAAACTATGTTGCAGTCACCATCACAGAAATGTGGTGGGATGACTCGTGTAACTGGAGTGCTGCCATGGATGGCAGTTCTTCAAAGGGACAGACAAGGCAGGAGAGGTGTAGGGGTGGCTCTATTTGTTAGAGTCTCTTGACTCTGTAGAACTTGAGGTCAGTAACAAGAAGGTTGAGAGCCTGTGGGTCTAAATCTGGGGGAGGCCAATAAGGCTGATATCCTAGTGGGAGTCCATTATAAACCATCCAACCAGAACTGATATTTTCTTGTGGGTGACTTTAACCTGCTGGATGTCTGCTGGGAACTCCACACAGCAGAGAAGAGGCAGTCTAGGAGATTCCTGGAGCATATAAAGGATAATTTCCTATTCCAGATAGTAAATGAGCCCACTAGGGATGGCTCCTCACTAGACATTCTGTTTACAAACAGAGAGGGGATGGTGGGAGATGTAGAGGTTGGAGACTATCTGGGGCACAGTCTCCATGAAATAATAGAGTTTTCAATACCCAGGGATGCAAGGAGGGCCAACAATAAAGCCTCTACACTGGACTTCCAGAGGGCAGATTTTGGTCTTTTCAGAAAACTGATTCAGAGTGTACCCTGGGAAACAGCCCTTGAAAAGAAAGGGGTCCAGGAGGGATGTACTTGTACGTCAAGGAGCAAGTCCTGAATGCACAGGAACAGAGTGTCCCTGTGTGCTGAAAGGCAACCAGTCTGGCTGAACAGGGAGATATTGAAGGAAATTTGGGTTAAAAAGAAAGCTTACAGACTATGGAAAAAAAGGGCTGGCTACTCAGGAAAGCTCTAAGAATATAGTTAGGTCATGTAGAAAGAAAATTAGAGAGATGAAGGCATGATTTGAACTCAATATTGTCACTTCCATTATGGATAATAAGAAGTCTTTCTACAGATACATGAACCGCAAAGGAAGGGGCAGGGAAAACCTCCATTCTTTGTTGGACGTGGAGGGAAACAGTTACCAAAGATGTGCACAAGAACAAGGTATTTAACACTTTCTTTACCTCCGTTTTCAACAGTAAGACAGGTTGTCATGAGGACAGCTGCTTCTGGGGCTTGTAGAGAGAAATAAGAAGTTGTGTAGCCACTTTCATTCTGGAGGGAAGTTTGTGACCTGCTGAGCCACTTGGATCCCCACAAGTCTATGGGACCACAGGGGATCTACCCCAGGGTGATGAGGGAGTTGGCAGAAGAGCTTGCCAAGCCTCTCTCCATCATTTACCAACAGTCCTGGGTTGGGGACTGGAGCAGATCATCCTGGGGACAATCACACAGCACCTACAGGATGGACAGGGGATCAGACCCAGCCAGCACGGGTTTAGGAAGGGCAGGTCCTGTCTGACCAACCTGATCTCCTTTTATGATCAGGTGACCGGCCTGGTGGATGAGGGGAAGGCTGTGGATGTGGTCTACCTGGACTTCAGCAAGGCCTTTGACACCGTCTCCCACAGCATTCTCCTGAAAAAGCTGTCAGCCCATAGCTTGGACAGGGGCACCCTGTGCTGGGTTAGGAACAGCTGGAGGCCCCCAGAGAGTGGTGCTGAATGGTGCTGATCCAATTGGTGGCCGCTCACCAGTGGTGTCCCCCAGGGATCAGTGCTGGGCCTGGTTCTATTTAATATCTTCATTGATGATTTAGATGAGGGGATTGAGTCCACAGTTAGCAAACTCACAGACAACACCAAGGGGGGGGGGGAGTGTGGATCAGCTGGAAGGCAGGAGGGCTCTGCAGAGGGACCTGGACAGACTGGAGAGTTGGGCTGATTCCAGCAGGATGAGGTTCAACAAGGCCAAGTGCCGGGTCCTGCACTTTGGCCACAACAACCCCATGGGGAGCTCCAGGCTGGGCACAGAGTGGCTGAGAGCAGCCAGGCAGAAAGGGACCTGGGAGTCTGGATTGACAGGAAGCTGAACATGAGCCAACAGTGTGCCCAGGTGGCCAAGAAGGCCAATGACATCCTGGCCTGGATCAGGAACAGCGTGGCCAGCAGGTCCAAGGAAGGGATTCTGCCCCTGTATTCAGCGCTGGTGAGGCCACACCTCGAGTCCTGTGTCCAGTTCTGGGCCCCTCAGTTCAGGAAGGAGATTGAGGTGCTGGAGCAGGTCCAGAGAAGAGCAAGGAGGCTGTGAAGGGATCCAGCACAAGTCCTGTGAGGAAGGGCTGAAGGAGCTGGGGCCGTTCAGCCTGGAGAAGAGGAGGCTCAGAGGAGACCTCATCACTCTCTACAACTCCCTGAAAGGAGGCTGGAGCCAGGTGAGGGCTGGTCTCTTTTCCCAGGCAGCCATCTGTAAGACAAGAGGGCATGGACTTAAGCTCTGCCAGGGGAGGTTTAGGTTAGATACTAGGAAAAAATTCTTTACAGAGAGGGTGATCAGGCATTGGAATGGGCTGCCCAGGGAGGTGGTGGTTTCTCTGTCCCTGGAGGTTTTCAAGAAGAGACTGAATATGGCACTCAGTGCCATGGTCTGGGAACCACACTGGTAGTGGGTCAAGGGTTGGACTTGATGATCTCAGAGGTCCCTTCCAACCTGGCTGATTCTGTGATTCTGTTAAAGACGTGCACTGATATTTTCTCAATTCTCAGAGACTTCTGCAGGAAGGCAACTCTGTGCCAGCTGCCCTCCCTCAGAAGTCCTGTACCTTATATACTCTTGTAATTATTCTTGTGTACTTATTCTCTGATTTGCTACTGTCTTCCATAGCCTTTCCCCTCTTTCTCTTCACAAGTGTATAAATTAGCATTAAGGGCATCTGTGGAACTTCACTACCAGCCATGAGAATGTGCAAATGAATGAAGTTTTGCCCAAACATGCTTTCAGTGCAAGAACAGGTCTGAAACTAAAGATCTTAAGAGGAAAGTTAATACTGGGATCTTGAATCTCATTAAACTCAGGGGAGATCCTGTTGCTATGGAGAGTTTATATAGACCATGCCAAAGTAAATCCCTTCATGTGGTCAGCTGGAGAGGTCCTTGGGGTCTGTTAATCTAGTGACCTCATACACATGGAGGTACCTACATCATGGACAGATGTAAACAGAATTCTACCCTTACTATCATTTTCTAGTTGTCATTTTCATTGAATCCTTCACACAATGGTCTGGGTTTCAAGATTTGAAAAGTGCCTTCATTCAGAGTGGTCAAACACCTCTGGTAGGATGTGAAAGAAATGGACATGGAATGACATGTCAGATACATCCAAGTTTTAAACTTTCTATGTAAATTTAAACTTTCTCAGAGACTACCATCTCTGCTTTGAAAGAAAATTCAATTTTTTTTGGCAAAGAAATTCTGCTGATGTACATTAGCTATGTGAATGTCTATTGAGTAGGGTCTTCAGCTGACAGGTGACTTGAAACAGCTGCTTTCTGGAACCTGTTATTCTTATGTATATCATTTGAAGGTACATGCTGTGGTTATCTTAAACATCAAGGTTACAGAGATGGGTACTAAGCATATTTTGGTACCTAAGACATAAAATCAGTTTAGTCGAGTCCTGTGCCAGAAGCTAGCTCAGTGCAAGGATAAAGTAACTATTCTCTTATGTAGTTTGTCCCCATTAGCATTTCCGTGTCTTTGCCCTGTTGTTGTTTTTTTTTTTATATATATTTCTATGAGTATGTCTAAGACTTTCTTTACTCTGACTCAATGTCATATCATCTTATTTGTAAGGAAGCTTTTATACATTATGCAAAGCACAATCATAATGTTGTGTTTCATGGTTTTAATCTGTAGTATACCTGTTTCAGGACACCAGTCACAGAATCACAAAATAGTTGAGGCTGGAAGGTACCTCTGGAGGTATCTTATACTGAGGAACCAGGAGCTGGACACAGCAAATTGTAGGTTCTCAATCAATGTATACTGACACAGCTCTGGAGGACTTGGCCCTAACCCACTTCAAGTTGTTCCGTGGAGAAGTCCGTCCTTACCCACTTCTTAAGTTGTTCCCTGGAAAGTTACAGTTCTTTATTTCCAGAATTCAGTGGCGTGGCACTTGTCAAACATTATTCAACTGTAGTTTAGTTTAGCTCTGTTCAGCCCCTGCTTTTCTGAATAGTAAATCAGTGTCGGAAAAGGTTTATGAATGTAATGGCAAATTGCACATCAGTTAATGAAGGGGTATGAATAGATAATCAGGTTATAAATCAAGTCAGAGTTTTAGACAAAATTACAAAATGTGAGTATAAAGTCTGCATGGTTAGTCATAGCTTCAAGAACTCATCTGTAGCTATCTCTTTTTCAAAATTCAGTTATTGTTCTTTGGAGAGAGTGCTCAGTGTGTTTGTATGGGCTTATGTTGCCTGGCCAGATTCTAGTCTAAATAATTATATTTGCATACATCAAATTTCCTGTGATGTTTCACATTGTTCTGAATTTCCCTCTCCAAAGCTTTCATTAGCATGAGAAAATAACAAAATGCTCTTGTGTTGCTAATGCAGTTTAACATCTGTAGTTCAAGGATGAACAAATCTTTTCTGGTAATTATAGATACAGATTTATAGATTTAACAACTCATTTTATATACCTTACTGATGAAACACATGAACAGCGTGGCCATGATTGATGCATACTTATCTAATTATTGAGCATAGGACAAGTGATACATCTTGGTCTTTGATTGCCATCTCCACCTTTTGCACACTGATTTATTTCCCTAAGACTTATCTTAAAAGTTGTCACTAGACTGGTGAAGAAGATGCAATACTGGTGAAAGGTTAAGGTCTAATATGAACATTTGTATTTTTAAAATATTTAATTTATTCTAACAGTTTAAAGTTAAAATCGACACACAGTATCTCCCATCCTTCTCCTAGTGCCAGCTCTGTTTCATGTATCTCCTAAGGGTAGTGCATTTTTTACGAACTGGTGATATAAATTATACCTAGGATTTCTGAAAATGAGGGAAATCTCTGACCATAGCAAGACTGAAATAATCATAATTTGTAAAAAACATTTAGGATTTGATCCTCTTTCCATAGGAGTAAATTGGGTTATAATCTAAGTGATTTCAGAGACATTTATCTAGTACAAGGGAAATAAATTTTCTTATTTTCACAGCTCAGGATGAAGCAAACTGTAGTACATTGATTTCTTCAAGTGTTAATAAATTTGATTTCACTAAAAAAAAAAAAATTAATAAATTTAATATCCCCACAGAGTACCAGGATTCTTGATTACTCTTTCAAACAACTATCTGCCTCCTTTCACCTGGTTTTGCCTGTATCTCAAAAACATCTTCATTGTATGTGAATAGATTGCTTACAGTGTAATTCACTGAGTCCTGCCTGCACCGAGAGATGAGAAAAACCCTCCAGAATTCTGATAGAGGACTTTTAAGCTCAAGTTATTTAATGCTGCTGATTCTGTTTTGTACCCTGAAAATGTAATATTTGAAACTCCACCTTTTTTTTTTTTTTTTTTTTTTTTTTTTTGATGAAGACCTCTATATCTTTGTTAGATTTCATAGGAGGCTGGAACAGTGGTACATTTGCTATTGTGCTGCAGGTCTGAGGAAGACACAACCACATCTCTTGGAAAAAGACACATCATCTGTGTCAGATGGATTTTTAGGACCTTCTCTGTGACAAGGGAGAAAATAAACTGAAAGAAAAGTTAAATAACTTTCTGTGGCCAAAGCAGTATGCCCAAAAGGCTCCTAAATCAAAACAAGATTGTTCTTGATAATATTTTTCCTACATGATTTAGAGTCAAAGGAAGAGAGTTGGAAATTGACAATCCATGAAAACATGTATTTTTAAAGTGTATTCAGATAAGGGAAAACAGAATTCTGCTGAGATCTGACATGGTGGTACAATGGCTTATTTTCAAAAGGATGAAAAACATTACCTCCACCTTTCTATCTTGCATCTGAGATGTGTAGTTTTCTATAATAATTTTAAAAGATAATTTGAGTTTATTTTTTGCAATGTGCAAAAGTTTAAAATTAAAGAAATACTGAGGTTATATCAGTCTGCCCCTCCATCTTTGTACTGATTAAATTTTGCACTGAAAGTATTTTTCTTGATGATATATTTTTTTAAAGAGATGGAATTCTACTTAGAAAAAACCCCCAACATACAGAACCAATTCCTGACCAGCTTGAGCAAATCTCAGCAAAGATTTAATTCCAGCTAGATCAACCATCCAAAAAGTGTAATTTCAATTCTGAAAAGGTACTTTGGCATCGGTCCATATCAACAACTCATCAGGAAAAATGTTGAGCTGACTTTGATTTTTCATCTCATTTTGTGCAGATACTGCTTTCCAAAAGAGGTGATCGTGCCAGCACCCTTTGTGGACCATGGACCTTTCTACTGGGAGGAACTCAGATCTTCATCAAAGATAGTGAGTCTCCCAAAACAGTAGTTTTTAAATTTTATTAAAGAACAGAAAATTGTATTTTCATTATTTATTCCTACTATCACTCTATCACTCGGTGAGACTTCTCAGAGTTTGTGGTATCCAACTAAGCTATTAGTTTTGGTCTATCTTCCACCTTTAGCAGTTTTTCTTAACAGAGATTACCTATTATCCCTCAGGCCATCTACCTTCTCTACTAGAACCACTGATAACCTAAAGACACCCCAGTTCCTAAAGCAAATTCTTTGGATAATAGTAGATGTACAAACACCTGGAGATAACTCACAGAAGGATTTTATTTGCAAATACTTATTGATAAATGCCCTGCCACAGGAGCAGAAATAGCCTGAGTGTCTGCACAAACATCAGATCTCGATGGGCAGGAGGGCTGGTGCAGAGACACTCAAGGATCTGAGCAATGCTGAGCTGTTTCATGTGGCTTTACCACTTTGATCTCTGAGAGCTCAGATTCTTATACCACGTTTTACAACCTATCTACAGGTCCTTGCAAGCCAGGAAAGTGCCCTAATTACCAGCAAAAAAAAAAAAAAAAAAAAAAAAAAAATTGTTACCAGAAAAAAAAAAATTTGCTACATCAAATAGCAAACCAAGATTTAAGAGGAATATTGTGTCTGCTGTATGCATTATTTCATGCAAAAGGTGCAGATATCTCTCTTTTCCACAGTCACCTTCAATGCTCTCTCAACACCTGGCTAGATGTTTGAAGCTTTTTATGAGTAGACAGGACAGATGTTTCTTTATCAACCAATCTTCAGTACAGCCAATGATAGGATCACAGAAAGCCATTTCATTTCTTTGTTTCATAGATTATCTCAAATAGAAAATTATATTGAAAATAGCTAGGGAGTGGATGAATTTTTAATTCTCCATTCTACTTTTCAGAAAAGTAGATAATGTTACACATATTTCCCTAGTACAGAAGGATTGATGCTTCTTCCTCCCTGCCAGGTGAATTTTAACTGATCAGATTTTATATTTTAACAGTCTCATTTCCTTAGTTCACAGTCATTTGCATGGCCAATATACCAAATAATTTTAAAAAAAAATATAAATATATCAAAAGCTTGTTTTCCTCTGCAGACTCCCATATCATGAGACTCTGGTCTATAACCAAGCTACTTATTATTTTTTCCTATATGCATGAACTTCTACCCCATCCCTGCGATTCCCAAGGCCATACAAAGCTTCATTTACAACTTCCTTATCTTTGTATGCATTAAGGTCTCCCAGCCTTGTGTTAGTAGCTGTTTCTGTTAGCATAGTCCAGATCTTTTGTTACATTTCATGAATAATTCTAAATAAGCTCAAGCTCAAAACTGGTATTTGAGCAACTACATTAGTAAGAATCTTCTGGTCTCATAGCTTCTTTGCCAAGATAACCCATCCTTGGCTCTCAGCATCCCTACCCAGTTTAGATGATGTGTGAACAATGTCTGTCCTATATGGCTATGGGTTCTATTGAAGTCCATGTTAAGAATGATCACCATATTAAAACATATTCATTTGGTTCTAATCAGATTAGTCTTGTACAGAACAGGTGGTTCAAGATGAGCAACAGCTATTTTAAAGAAACATTTCAAAGGTTTTAAAAACTTGACTGGAAACTATTTTTAATTATTTTCTGATCTCTTTGCCTAGGGAAATGAGTGTATTAGTTACCATGAAAGCAAGTACTAAGACTTCTAAGGGAGAAGAAAATTAAAGGGATAAATATAAAACTCCTCCAAAATGATCCAAACAGACTTTTAATACATGAGATTGTCTCAGCTTAACTCTCTGTGTCCTGAAATCTCTGCTGTTCCCACAGAATACTGCTCCTCTCTTAAGAAGCTGGTTTTGCTTGGTCTTACTGACTACATTTATGCATTTGTTATTTGTGTTCTGTTTCTACTGGCTGTGAAAGTATAAACTGTAATTAAGTTTTTGAGGCATCTATCTGAAAGTTAGTTCCTACAGCATACACAAGGCTATTTGTTGTAACAAAAAAGAACTAGGGTTAGAACCTCAGTTGTAAAATGTACAGTGGTTTGTTTTCAGTGTAAGAACAG
This sequence comes from Heliangelus exortis, assembly GCF_036169615.1. Classification (NCBI taxonomy): domain Eukaryota; kingdom Metazoa; phylum Chordata; class Aves; order Apodiformes; family Trochilidae; genus Heliangelus; species Heliangelus exortis. The sequence continues at coordinate 67,814,710 of NC_092422.1, forward strand.
TCTATAATATCTTATAATGGAGAATTAAAAAACCAAACAAATAAAGAAACAAGCAGAAAAAAAAAACCCTGACAATTTTGTAGAACCACAGATAAAGATGACCTCATAAGACATAGCTGGAATCCAGCTCTGTTTCGTACCATTTTTTAAAAATAAACCTTTCAGAATTTGTGACTCCAGTAATATTGGTGATGGAATGACGTGGATGCAGCATTAACCAGCAGAATAATGCACCACAAGCAGGTTACAACCAATATGGAGATGGGGTGGATTTATAGAGAATGGTTAGAAAAGAATGCTGACATCTTCATTTACCTAACTTGCACCAAATGAGAGGTGTGGTCTGTATAAAAGTTGCTAGAGTTTCACTTTATTAAAATGCTTATATAATGTTGGTAATAAAGACAGACTGTTAATTACATAGTTTTCTCTACCTAATGTGCACATATTATGTTTTCTATAATTTAAAAAGTTTCATTCCACTGTTTTAAAGAGATGAAACTCCTTAAAAAAAAACAAGTATATCTGTACTGTCTCCTTCTAGCAATCAAGAGCCCTGCAGTCAGGGAAGATTTCATATTTAAAGCTGTAATATCTGATACATATAAATTTTGTATAATCAGGGATGAATGTTTCACAATAGGGCAGAAATTTCCCATTTGGAGGAGAGAGGAGTCATTTCTCTGAGAGGCTGATGCATTTAAAAAGTAATAAATTATTTTAACGATCACCTAATGATAGACATTACACAATGTTCTCTAATTATTAATCCACTGCAGACATGTTCACTACTCTGAGAAAGAAATTAATTCCTGTGCATAACTTCCTGCTTAAGTTTGGATATCTTGGATAAGGTTACACTACATCACTGTTTCCAACTGAGATCTGACATTGAAAAGTTTCATGTTTTATCTACTTTCTTTGGCTGACTGGAAAACCAGAAATATGTATCCATTGCTGTCAGACCTGAGATGACTGTGATCACACTGCACCTCTCCTCTGGAATTGCTCCTTTGCTTCTTCACCTCCATTCATCCCATATCAAGCCGTCATCTCCAGTTTCCATCCCCCCACACCCATTTCAGGGTTCAGTCATCTCAAGATTTCCTGCCCCCATCATTACAGGATGGTATCTTGGTGAAGGACATTGAGGTGCTGGAGCAGGTCCAAAGGAGGGCAACCAGGCTGGTGAAGGGACTCGAGCACAGATCCTGTGAGGAGAGGCTGAGGGAGCTGGGGGTGTTCAGCCTGGAGAACTGGGCACAGAGTGGCTGAGAGCAACCAGACAGAGAGGGACCTGGGAGTCTGGATTGACAGGAAGCTGAACATGAGCCAGCAGTGTGCCCAGGTAGCCAAGAAGGCCAATGGCTTCCTGGCCTGTATCAGGAACAGCGTGGCCAGCGGGTCCAAGGAAGTGATTCTGCCCCTGTACTCAGCACTGGTGAGACCACATCTCGAGTCCTGTGTCCAGTTCTGGGCCCCTCAGTTCAGGAAGGAGATTGAGGTGCTGGAGCAGGTCCAGAGAAGAGCAAGGAGGCTGTGAAGGGATCCAACACAAGTCCTGTGAGGAAGGGCTGAGGGAGCTGGGGGTGTTCAGCCTGGAGAAGAGGAGGCTCAGAGGAGACCTCATCACTCTCTACAACTCCCTGAAAGGAGGCTGGAGCCAGGTGGGGGTTGGTCTCTTTTCCCAGGCAACCCTCAGCAAGACAAGAGGGCACAGTCTCAAGTTGTGCCGGGGGAGGTTTAGGTTGGACATTAGAAAGAATTTCTTTACTGAGAGGGTGATCAGACATTGGAATGGGCTGCCCCGGGAAGTGGTGGATTCTCCGTCCCTGGAGATATTTAAAAAGAGACTGGATGTGGCACTCAGTGCCATGGTCTGGTAACTGCAGCGGTAGTGGATCAAGGGTTGGACTTGATGATCTCTGAGGCCCCTTCCAACCCAGCCAATTCTATGATTCTATACTTAAACTCTTACTGCATGTCAAGCCTGGATTTTTGGGTGGTTTTGGTCTATGAGCCACGCTGGATGAGCAGGAATTTGCTTCTGTCAATGCAGTGCTGTGGCGAAGCTAAAAGCTGATGCAGTGCTGTGCATAAGCTGTATAATACTCTTATTTAATCTACAAGATAAGGTCAAGCATTTCCAGTATGGGACTATGCTGATCTATGCAGTTGTTTCTAATTCCTGTGCTAGCTTGGATATTTTCGGATCCTGTATGTCTTCACCTTGTTTCATTGTGCAGTAAGCCAGATTCTGATATCAGACGGCAATTTTTCAGGTCTGTCACCCCTTCAAACTCTACTACAGCAATAATTCCCTTTTCATTTCTTATCTGCAATTTCCTTTCTTTCTAGGCTGCTTCAGGACTTATTCTCTTGTTTTTAGCATGTGTATTTCTATAGTGTATGCTCAAGCTTTCAAAAGATAAAATGTTCCTTACAAAAAAAAAGCTTTCTATTCAAGATTTTTGCTAATCCATAGTGTCTATCCTAATTCCTGATGTAAAACATTACCAGAATTTATTTTTGGGCTTTGACTTGTCAATGAAAACCTTCAATAAATTTAAGTGCTGGGCAATGATCAGCTGGAGAACTGCACTTTATGCAAATTGAAAACTAAAATTTGTTTTGCTAGTCTCTGTGTTTCCCCATCTCCCTTGTTACGACAACATTTTTTCTCTCTCTCCCCCCAGAGAAATCCATGAGATTCACATAAGAAAACAGAGAAATAGGATATAGCTAATGTTTTTTCAGCCATCTTAAAAGCCCGGATTGTTGTCAGGATGGAGTGTGTCAAATTATTGTTTGTAATTTTCTTTCATATGCTGTAAAGAGATTTTTCTGCTTCTCTCTCAGTTTTCTTTGGGAGTTGTTCAAGACCATATGTTTCCCTGTACCAGCAATTGGAATGGATTTTACTGGTTGTTCGTTATTGTGCATATATTTGCAATATAATAAAAGATCCTGACTTCAGATATTTCAGAGAAGAGCTGTGAAGCTTTCCTTTCTGCTTAATGATGCAGAAAATTTTCCTCTTTGGATTGAAGAAATTCTCAAGAAGACTGCTGTTTTGCCTTGAAGGGTTCAGCTTTGCTTTCAACCCGAGTTTTTCAATCTCATCATAATAAAGAAAACTCATGCTGCATGATCTACCCCCTGGTCAGCTGGGGATTCAACTCTCTTTGTAACAATGAAAAATTCTGACACCATTACAGTGTTATCCTCTTTACTTAGGGAAAAATCACACTAAGATTTTATCTGCAACTATTCTCCATATTTAATATCTGATAACTCTTTCGTATATTATGCAGACATAACAATCCTAAAAATCCTAAGAAAATATCTTCTGGTCCCTAGAACCGGAAGATCAACAATAGTGTGAAATTAAAGCACTTGAAGAGAGTTTAAAGATAATATAAATGGCAAGTAGAGCTGGTAAATTTAATGTAAATTAACTTAAATTATTTTTATTAGAACCTTATAAAATTTAGTATTATGTTCCAAAGAGTATACTTAATGTTAATTACCAATATATAAAAGTAGAAGTCAGGAACAGACTCCCATTTAAAGAAATGCTTAGTTTGAAATACTTCCCATTGGAGCCAGAAAGGCCTTAGGTAATGCCCTTAGGCCCCTGGCAATGTTTCTCTTGAGGAATGTGCAGTAAGTACAGATTAATGGCAGCTATTTGGGAAATTGTGTGCATCTCTGAAATGTGTCTGCACACTTTCTGTTTCAGTCTTGATGACTGAGATGCACTTGAACTCATGGAGAAATTTTATAATAAAAAACGCCTTTCAGCAATACACAGAATGAGGCATCTGAAAAAAAAAAAAAAAAAAAAAAGTATTTCTTGTTATCAAAACAGCACATTTCAGTGTAATAAGTTTGTGAATGCATGCTTTTCTGAACCATGTCCTACAGAACCCAGTTCTGCCCATGGTTACCCATGTTCTTACAATGCAGTTTGCCCAGGGTAACAGACTGGGTTAATAAAAGTATGAAAAAAGTCCAGAAGAAGCATTTAACTGTGGCTGCTACATTACATTTTTGAAGCATCCTATTAATGTGCTCAGCTGGGTAGGGTGCACATTTACCACTCTGTTTTGCTGGCTGCAAAGAGAAGCAGTTGGCAGCCCTGTGTGTTATTCTTACCCAACAGGGATCCCAGGCTTAAATTCTCTTCAATGACATATAATTCAAGTTGTCTGTTTGGACACAACTATATCCTATTTGTTGCAAGATGTGTACACAACTCATGACTAAATCTTGACATGCGAGCAATGATTTTCTAATACCCAGAAGATTTTTTGTACTTTGGTAACAATGTGATGTGGGAAAAATGCCTGCAGGTTATGAGACACCACCCTATAGTTTTTGCTTGGTAGCTACAGGCTCTGTGAGATATGCTTAATAGAAATAAATAGCAAGAAAGATGAATACAGGAGGACAGAGAGATACACAACATTCATACAGAATTCACACAGAACCAGAGTGAAAACATGACATATCTTAAGCCAGCCTCAAATGCAATATTGTGCATAGTTTTTTAGGATCACAGTATAAATACTTAGATTCTTAAACTAGCTGCACATAGACTGCTCATGTTTTCTATAAAATTAAACAGCCATGAAGGGAAATGTTCTGCCTGGAATATTAATCAGGAAATAAAAATCTACTTTAAAATTAAATGTAACAACCATGAATAGGCTAATTAACAAAATGAGAAGTCTCCAAAAGATTTAGTGGTCCGGCTCAGTAGAGTTTTGATGGTGTCTTTTTTTTTTTCTCTCTCTCTCGTTTTTTGTTTTGTTTTGTTTTGTTTAATTTTTTTATTATTTACCTTGAAACATACTGTACAAAGAAAGTAAGAAACTTTTTCTGTGTTCATCTGCAAGATGTGTTCTTTTCCCCATATTATTCTACCCAAAACTTTGTTTCTCCAGCACTAAATTTTAGTTCTTCCTCCTTTTAGTGCAATATCACCACAATTTGTTACAAGGTTCCCACTTAAACTGCTGGTTTTCCTGAGCTATTATTCTGTAAAGATGGTCATATATGTACTCATCTAGTAAATCTCCAGTAAAATATACTCTGCACTAATTTGCACCTAGTTTTTCTTGCTCACACCATTTGGAATACATCATTTTTCCCCTTCAATATAAGTAATGCTTCACAAAAATGATTAGAATTCAAAGTTTTTTCAAAAAATATCATAGTAGAAAAATTGGGGAGCAGGTCCAGAAATTTTTTTGTCTGTTCTGCTGGATTTCTGGTAAAGCTTTAAAATATTCTCCCTGTAGATTGCACGTAGGTTAGGGAATACATAAAATCTAACAAGGCAAGTTAGGATGTGCAAAACAAACCTGAGGTTTAGAAGCCTCGATGCAGAGGATCTCAGAAAAATTAGAGAGGAGGCAACCTAATAAAGTTGTTAAAGTCAGTGTAAATATTTGATTATTGTCATAAGTATATTGACTGATTCACAGAGGACAAAGCAAAACAGTCATCTTGTAAACCAGTCACCTGTAAACTTTATTTAGGTTACTGTACCAAAATTCTGTGTGTTAACATCAGATTTGGGGCCTACCATCATAGATGCCTAACAGGCTTCCTCTTCTTTCTCTGCACAGCATGGGATGCTGAACTCTGTCACTCCAACTTTTCATCCTCACTCTATCTGATGCATGAGAAATAATTTTGCTTCCAAGAAGGGGGCTTGCTTCACACTTGTGCCTGCAGTTCTTGAAAAGTTAATGTAGCACTGAAATGTTCAATGCAATACCTCCTCTCTCAGTATTTCTATAAAATGGGCATAAAAAACCATGAACAACCAGAGCATACACTAATTTGCTTTACAGAGACTTTGTGGGGGAAGTGTTGAGTAAATATTAACATTAGTGGGGCTTTTTTTTGCTTTCACTCTAGGCATCAGGAGATCTAAGAGGCTGTTGGTCCTCTTTGCAGTGAAGGAATAGATGTTAAGAGGAAGGAGGAGAAACCAGAGTAGAATGAAAAAAAAAAATGTCAGGGAAAAGAGGGAAAAAACAGGGAGAATGGGGGCAAGAATTGTCTTTATCTCTGTCCTGTCTAATAATTTCAAAATCTAAGTTACAAAAGGGGGATGAACAAAAACATATAACCATCCATTTTACCTAAATTCATTCACCCATCCTGTTAATGCTGCTATCTGCATTATTGCAGCTATTAATCTATTAATGACACCATTCTTTTTGTAAAGTCCCACTTGTTACATAGCCCTCAGGGAAAATGTCAAGTGCTGCTGTTTAAAAGAATAATTAGGGAACTTACTGAATTCAATCAATGTGTATATGTGAGGAAGAAAAAGACTTAACAATGGGCTTTATGACTTTGAGGACTCTGCTGATATTCCTTCATTCTTCCTAAGTACTAAACCCTTTCTATGGCTCCAAAAATAGTGGGAGACAGCCAGTAAATATAAGATAGAATACAAGTCACAGTACCAGTGCTATATTAAATTTCAGAAGATAGCTATTGGGAAGAATGTTCCCAGGCACTACCACAAACTCAGGCTGATGTGACTGCTTGTGTGCTGACAGTACTGTGCCTTACTCCTAGCTCACTTGAATCCTCAACTTATCTGTCCTCTGGCCCTTTAGTGTGCATTTCATGTAGATTTAAGTTAGGCATTAGAAAGAAATTCTTTTGTGTGAGGATGGTGAGACTGGAAGAGGTTGTCCCGGGAGGTTGTGGATGCTTCAGTTCAAGGCCAGGTTGGATGGGGCTTTGAGAAACCTGGTCTAGTGAGAGGTGGCAGGGATATTGGAACTAGATGGTCATTAAGGTCCCATCCAGCTCAAAACATTATATTCTATGATTCTATATACGAAATTCTCTGCAGTGGAGACTTTCACCTTTGCAGTACCTCCTAAAGCATAGAAGAACACCTCTAACCAAAGGAAAGCAACCTGGCACTATCAGTTCATCATCCAGATAGCAGGAAAGCAATAGTGCTTCTGTGCAGTGGTCAGCTTGCCAGCAGAAGATTTAGCTTGGAGATGTGGCTTTGAAAGAGGAGGCAGCATTTGACAGAGTTCTGTTATCTTGGCAAAGAACAATAAAACCATAGTGTTGCTGCAGCTTGACAAGAAGGACTCATTCCCTTACATAATGATCTAAAATGTCTTTGCTCTGTGAAATGAATTAAAGAAATTATTCTGAAATACAGAAAAATCCTGCCTGACATTTTTCACCCATATCAGTCCTTAGCTTAGGTTCATAAGTAGTTCCAAAAAACCCTGTGGGCAAAATGGAAGACAGTCATCTAGGGGCTGGAGAAGAAGGGAGAGGAATAATACATTCAGCATGATAGGAGTAACAGGTGCTACGTATAGCCCATAAATCTGGGCCCTCACCATATATATTATACTGGAAAAAGTAACAATTTTGATCTGGCATTCTACTTGTATCATCAGAAACTGAGCTTATTGTCTTGTTGAGCTCTGCAAGCTCAGTCCCTGGTCTAACAAAACCTGGCAAGGAGCACACTGAGACTCCAGGCCACAGGGCCAGATCAGCCCTGATCTGCAGCAACACAAACCCTGAGCTTTGGACCCTGCTGTGCAGCTGGAGCAGAGCTCTGCACTGCGTGGCACACCAGCCACAGCCCCACGGCTGCAGCTTCAGAGCAAAGGCAAAAGGAACATATGTCAGTCTGCAAAAGGCCATGTAGACAGCCTCAGTGGGATATGAAACATGTAGTGAGCAGCAGTAACTCCTGCCGCACATCAGCAGCTAACATTTCAGGCTAGATTATAAAGAACAAACAACAGATTTTATTTCTTTGCCAACATTTCTCTGCATGTTTCTCTAAACATGTATACACCACCCTGACACTATCTATGGAAGGCAAACACTCACTGAAGATGAGCATTTTACTTATACCATAAGCGTCCTTTAGTTTGCATGAGTACGTTTAATGAGTCATCAGAAAATCCCCATTACCTCAGGACTGCTTTTTACATAAGCTAAGAGGACACATTATTTTATAACTAATCCCCACTCCATCTGTTGACACACTCAAACTGAGGAACGTATCAGACATGAGGAAACATTCTTCCTCCTTGTTCTTTGTTAAAAACCTGATTGTCTGTGGGGATGGGTTTACTGGTGGAACAAAGTGTCTGTCAACATGAGCAAAGGTGGCAGAATTAGGTCATGAACAACTTGTAAAGTTTCCTTTCAGGAGGCATATGGTCATTTAGTAGCATACCCAAAGTGGTGATTTGGATCTGGCAGTAAATTACAAGTTTTCAGGACTGAGTCTAGGAAGAGTAAGCACCCTGTGTGGTTATTTCTACAGTCTTTTATTTCTTGCTAAGCATTCTTCATAATTTTTGCTTTTCAGAAATTGAGAAAGGAGGAATTTCTGGGGAATGTAGGCATAACTCTGAAAGGCTGGATCTGCTCCAGGACTGCCCTACTACTGTAGTGTCCCTGGCTGTAGATCCACGGTACTGAGAGAGCTTCTCCAGCTTTCAGCACAGAGCTCTCCATCTTTTCTGGAATGCAATGGATATCAAAAGAGCACTCTATGACCATCTTCTGACTGTAGGTCTTCCTTCACAGAAGAGCTCTGAATAATACCCTGAAAAACAGACCTTACTAAATAGTACTCTGGGAAGGATTCTCTGGCTGCATAGGTCACTGTGTTTACCACTTTTCCTACAAACTGTACCCACTGAATGCAACACAGGTAGTATTCATACAGTGCCCTATCCACCAGAAACATCCCCAGAGGAGAAGTTTATCCCAAAATGTCAGAGTCAGCACAAGAGCATGCCATTGCTTCATTTTATGCTTAGGGCAGTAGTTTTCGTGCTGTGGTTAAAAAAATCCCAACAGTCTGGGATCTATGCTGAAGGCACTGCACAATAGGCAATGAAGACTACAGTTCAGCACATATTTTAGATCACCATAAACCAGCACTTCTGGCAAAGAAACCCAACCCTACTTGGTTGGTTGCTACTCATTTCTGTCCCCAAATTACCTTTTGCAATGTTCTGGCACAAATGTTTATGTGGTTACTTGGTAAGCCAGAATGAGGAGCTGCTCTGACTGATTTGCTTTAGGCAGGTTGCTTTCCAGCCAGATTGGTACTCTGGTCCAGTTCACTAAGCAGCTATAAAAATGGATCTGCTGACTTAAATTATTCATCGAACAGCAGATTTTTTTAAAAAACCCATCTTAGTGTCAGTAGGTTTATATTTACCAAGTAGAAATTAAGATACACCAGCTTGCCATATCTAGGGTTTGTAAATGGGAAAGTCTTGAGGACCATGTATATATAAAGCACGATGTGCACTCATACATATTTTCAGTCACTGTTGTGATAAGAACCTGCTCCCAGCAGAAAACAGGGGAGCCTGTGGCGGTCACAGCTCAGGAGCAGGTTTCTGCCTGACATGCTACTTATCTCCCACAGGCTGTTTGCTAAGAGAAGAAAAATTAGTCACTAACCAGGAGCCAGCTCTGTCTGTTGTTAGACATCCCCATCCACTGCCTCTCTAAGGCTCCCAAACTATCTCTTCACAGAGGCAGGATGTCCTCTGGTGCCCTGGCTGGGGATTTGTCACGTACACTGCACAAGTATGTTGAACAGGCCACAGGGGCATTCAGCAGATTCATCTTAACATGGAGCCTTTCAATGTTCCCATGGGACATTTTTGCCCGTACCAGCTGCCAGCACCCTTGTGTTGGAGCCAAAGAGAGATGTGCCCTTCAGGGATGTGTGCAGTGAGAGCTCTGTGAGCACCAGGGCTCTGGGCTGAGCTGTTGTCTCCCTGCTGTGCAGGCATCAAGATTTTGGACCCATCCACCCTGCAGGCAGCCACAGTTTGTGTCCCTGCTAACATCTTTCATAGTAGATATTTTCCTTTGCTTTTTTGGAGTCTTTTAATAGAGAGAATACAGCTCAGACGAAATTGCCTGCTGCTAGAATTGTTAGTGGAAATATCAACTGCACCCTTCCACAGTTCCTTTTCCCACTCTCTCTTCCCTGTTGATTAAATGTCAACTCCTTTCTTTGTTCTCTTCCAAAGGAAGCTAATTCTCTCCTCCAGCTGCAGTAGATCCCTTTAGCAGCACAAAGCGATGCTGCTCAGTGGTTTTACAAACCTTTCCAGCACACTGTTCCTTCCCCTGCTGCCTCCACAGCCCTGCGTGTGGCAGCCCACAATAAAAAACAGGCACTTCTCTTTGATGATATACCAAGTACATGCCACCACAGGACCCAGATGGCTAAACAGATGAGAAAAGTGCTGCAGTGATTGACCAGACAAATTTTCATAGAATCATAGAATCCTAGGGGTTGGAAGGGACCTCGAAAGATCATTTAGTCCAACCCCCCCTGCCAGAGCAGGGCCCCCTAGAGTACATCGCATAGGATGCGATGAAATTTTGTATAATACTAGTTGAAAAGCAGGGGCCAAACTAAGCATTAAACATGGTAGTGCATATAAAAGGCTGCACTTCTAAAGAGTATTATTTGTAAAACTTCCATTTTGTTGAAAATCTCTCTTTTTATAGTGCACCTCTCATACTGTGGTTTAAGTTTAGTCACATTTCCAGAAAGCTAATGTTGGTAAATAATTTACAGTGAGCAGTTTCACTTCATTTCACTTCTTTGGTGTGTGATGTGTCTGGTGCAAGGTTCAAAAAGCACTTAGCAGCTTAAAGAGGCATGGCAGTGAAACCGAGGCACCAAGTATTCCACTTACTTCACTAAGGTATTACAGATACTCCACCTGAGATATCAAAACTTTGCTTATATGTTTAAAATATTGCATTTTCACTCTCTGGAAGAAGTGGTTTTTGCATGAGCTGTTGAAGCTGCACTGTCAAGTGGGTACCTGCTTCTGAGACTAAATATCCAAGTTTTCTTTAGGCATATTCATCATTCAAAGCACTCTCTTCTGTTTTAAGTCACCACCTGAGAATGGGATGCACACTTCTCATACCAGTTTACTTTGTAGAGCTCTGCTCCAGGTTTGGGAAGGCCTTGCTTTTTAACTATAACTACAGTCCTAAGAAGGAGAGTTTCTTTCTCCAAGGTTTAGAGCAGAAAAATGTCTTGCAGCTTTCCCACTGAAGTCTGCTCATGTCATAAAAACAGTCCTAGGTCTAGAAGGAGAAGAACTGAGGCATGAGGAAGAACCTAAATAACAGCTTACTGAGGTTTTACTTAAATTCTCACAAAAAAATAACAGTTATCACCACCCGTTTAACAAATCAATTAATTCCCTTTGCTCTCTGCAACATATTCCCTGTCTGTGAAAGAATAAAAAAACCCACCTTATTGAAAAGTTTAAACTAGGAGAAGTTATAATAACTGGAAGTGACACTGTATAATCAGAACACTTTAGAAATACTAATGATAGCATTGCACTCAGAAGAATGATCGCATCTCATGCTGGTAAAATCTCTATGGATTTTCTCAGGAAGCAATGCAGCTGGCATTCTACTCCAGTCGTTTTATGCAAGATGGTTTCAGAAGGGAAATGAAAAATGGCTTCTTTAATTGAAACAATAGGGGTGGTAATGAATTTTTCCCTAATTAGGTAAGTTGTTATTTGGTAAGGGTTTAGTATTTATACACCTCACAGAAACATGGGTTACGGTAGATGATCTAATCTCCCCATTTGGTCTTCTCTTGTACATAATTTATAAATGTATATCTCTGGATTTTGTAGAATAATTAGAATAGAAGAATTAAATGTTTTCATTGAACTGTTGCAGTGTTTCATATGCAAGGGCTCACAGTGGAATGAGTCAGTGTCATACAACCCAAGGCAGCTTGCAGTGGCATATGGCAAGTGCAACCCTGATACTGAAAAAGATAACAAGGCCCTACTTGAGTCTTCAGATGTGGGTTGAATCAGAAACTTGACTTGCAGTAATAATCATAGCAACTCCTCAGCAATGAGCTGTATGTTGTTCTCTCATCTACCTTTGCTGTGGTCTGCTGAAGTCTCTCCTGCAGAAACAGAAAGACAGCCAACTGTTGGATGGACAACATTGATTTGAGGCAAAACAGGGGAAGACCTCTGAGATAGTGATAGGTCAATTCAATATAATATTATATAAGGAGAATGTACAGTGGTAGGGCTCCACCTAACATAAAAAATACTCCTCACGGGAACTATGATGCAGAAATCAAGATAAATAAGTGTTTAGATACTCCTTGTTTACACCACGCTTTCTAAATGTGATTCAGACAGGAGCCTGTCATTCACTAACTATTGCATCCATTAATCCTCACTGATATTTTGTTTGTTCCGTATTTGAAACAGATCTGATATTAGCTCATCAGATTTGTATTTTCCTACTTCTTTGCCTAGAATTTCTGTGTTCAGCAGCTGTGGATGATGATTTTCCATTGCCTGAAACAGGGCTAAGACCTTACAGCTGTGCCTCTGAATGCCAGAAAGATTCCCATGCTTTACGTACTCCTTTACATAAACCAAAGGATCACATCCCACAGTCCCCGAAGTGGAAATTTTTGCTTTTTCCAAAGCAATTGTTAACATCTGAGTTTAAGAGCTGTGGTTTAGCCTAAATATGTTTTCTCTGTGGTACAGTTTGCCATTAGAAGGATTCAGAGTAACCTTGAATGTATTAATCTCATAGTAACACCTTTTGCTTGATTTTTGTTCTGCTACTTTATGCCAATCCCCCAGCTAAAAACAACCCCAAACACAAAACAACAAATAAAACAAACAAGCAAACTACATTAAGTGCCTCCACATATGTACACTTACTCTCCATTTTGCAGAGCAGCTGAAAATAGCTCCAGTGATATATTTTGCCTTTATAGCCAGCTCATAACAAGAGCTGATGTTGCAGTGGGTGTGAATGTAAGCTAGGTAATAACCCTCCCCCACAACAGCACACACATGCATACACTCTCCTGGTCCTTCACGGGATAAATTGCAGTATGAAAGGCACATTGACATAATACACACACTGGTTAATCTCCCTTTCAAATCCATTCACAATATATTCCTTATCTGAATCTCTTCAGCAATGCAAATTGTTTGCTACCACTTGCCCACATTTGCATCTAGGAGCAGGACCCACGATTGCAAGGAAATAGTTTTGTAGCATTGTGAAGGGTTAAAATGAAGACCAAAGATACTTGCATGGCACAGTCCAGTTCCAACGAATTTCACAGAAAAAGACATGTATTAGTGCAGGAAAACAGACTGAAGTGAGTAGAATTTAAAGGAGTGAACCTCTAAGTGCCCTTAAAGCCATATACATTATACAAAGCCTAAAGATCATGTTGCAGTGAATTGGTAATGATAATTTAGAGGAGAAGCACTGACAGTTCTGCTGATGGCACTGTCTTCCTCAAGAAATCTTTTAGAGTGCTCCCTCAGCTAAACTACAGAAAGTAAGAATCCTGCTCAAGTTAATGAGGCAAAGATTCAGTTAATAGTGCACAATATTGAAGAAGTGATAATGAGACACATTAAGTTAGGGAGTGATTATTTTCCAGTATTAGTAATTAGGGAGTCTTAGTAAATGAATTAACATCAAACTTCGTGCTAAACACATTTCATTAGAAACTATATTTAAAATAAGAGAGAAAAGATGAGATTGTGTAGAATCAGTTTTTGTCCAAATATGAAACTTCAAAATATCAGTCTCTACCAGTTGTTTTTCTATTTATTTATAGCTTTTTAATATTGCTTCTTACATATACATTTATGTTATATAAGGAAAATATCCAAAATAAAGATTCCAGTCAATCGATGTAGGTGATTAACCATTCTTGAACATATAGAAAAAGGTAGTTGAAATGGTACCTAGAAATACACAAGTCTGTAAATTATTTTTCACAAATTTTTGAGTTTGTGAAATTACAGAATAAATATTTTCAAAATTAAAACACCATCTGAGTAAAATAAGTTCCTCTGAATTTAATTTTGTGCTACTAAAAAAACTCTAAAACTTTGCACATATATTGCATTCTTTGGATGCAAAAACATCCTTGGCACAGATGGCCAGAGTCGTGCAATCATGTTTGGATATTGAGTTACAAAAGAAACAAAGGTGATCAACTACTCTATTAATTTTCCAAGGTAAAGTAATGATGCTAATTTAAAGAGGATAATCCTGAGGCCAATATCAGACCTGCTGCTCAGATTTTACGGAATGGTGGTTTCAGCCATCAAAAGTTAATGTGCTTAGTTTTTTCCTTTTATGAAAGTCAAGAGTGCTGTACATTGAACAGTCTTAAACCTAGTGGTATTAAAGTCTTGTTTGCATCAAATTTATAGATGTAATCTTATAGTTCTGAAAAAAAAACATCCCACTCTATTTCTCTTTATTAATTTCAAGTCTAAAGGCAGCGCCTTCCACATATAATAAATAATAAAAGAAATTATTTTGGTTTTATGCCTTCTATTTATCATTATTAATTCTTAAAAAATAATTGAAATTGTTCGTATAGTGTTCTCCATGTATATAAAAAACAATGCATGAAAACAGAGTATTGTTCATATAAAAACAGGCCAAAGCTCAAAAGATACATTCACTGCACAGCTGATATTAATCTTGTGATTTCCCATTAGATTTTAGTACCAATTTGTCTTAGCTCAGTTAATAATTCACATTCCCTTGGGTTTCTAGGATGAGTTATTTCATAATTGAAAAAATGCAGATGAGCTTAACAACAAATAACAAGGGCAGGTGCTGTAATTTTCATATCTCTTTAGGAAGGAGACTATCACATTAAGCAGAGAACAAGGGCTTCAGTTATATCCAAGTAGCGTAACTCCATAATCAATTAATTCAATTTACCTATCTTTAATTTATTAATTGAAGCAGTAAATAATGTGGGACAAGCTTTTGAGCACTACAGGGAAGAATGTAAAACACTTAGAGATGTCAGTCTCAAAACATTTTTCCTAGGTTTGTAATTTAACATTGTTAAGACAATGAAAGAAATCACATAAATTTGCAAGCTTGCAAGGGTTTAGAGATTACAGAATCACTGAATTTCAGGGATTGGAAGGGACCTCTGAAGATCATGGAGTCCAACCCTCCTGCCAGAACAGGACCAAAACCAGGGCAGGTCACTCAGAAATGCATCCAGGTGGGTCTTGAAAGTCCCCAGAGAAGGAGACTCCACAACCTTTCTGGGGATCCTTTCCAGGGCTCTGTAACCCTTACAGTGAGGAAATTCTTCCCCATGTTGAGGTGGAACTTCCTGTGCTCTATCTTGAATCCCTTGCCCCTCATCCTATCACAGGGTGCGAGTGAGAAGAGGTTGTCCCTTCCTTCTTGACACCCAGCCTCATATATTTATACACATTAATTAGATCCCCTCTCAGTCTTTTCTCCACACTAAAAAGCCCCAGGTCTCTCAGCCTTTCTTCCTAGGGCAGGTGTTAGATAATTTAGTGGCTTGCTCATTAAAAGGGAGGCTCTGGCACTCATAAAACTTGCATGTAAGGACAGCACTACCCACACTTAAATAGCCAGTAATCCTAGTTTAATACAATGCTATTTATTAATGCCGTAGTCAAGAAATGTAGCAAAAAACAAACTTGAGAGAAGTCGCTGGATGACTGTACTTATAATTTTGTCAGTGTTCTACCCCATATTCATGGTAATAAAATCAAGAGAAAGAATAACCGTAAGTTACCAGCTGATTGGGGTTTTTTATGATTGAACCCAGAGATTTCTACTGACACTCCCTTTTCTTGTGATATTTCTGTGGAACTGTTGGGCCCCAGTGCATCTCAGGCAGAGTATTTCACATCAGGTTGTGGAGCTGCTGTTGTAAGCAGATCTGTAATCACTGGAGTCTCTCTAATTTTATGGAGAAAGAGTGACAGGTCTCACAAAGTTATAGAGGTCCTAGGGGAGGTCGTATTTATAGTGCCACATAATTTAAGGAGTTCTGGCTCACTTCCATAGTTGAGTCACTTATCTATTTTACAGTCCTTCTTGGTCTAAATAATAAAAAAGAAATATGTTGCTGGAGTGGGTCTGTCAGGAAAAACCAGTGCAGAAAGAGTGAGGGGAAGTTAGTACAAAATTTAAGGCCACATCTACACTAGAAAGTTTTAATAGGAGTATTACTGCTGCCATCTATTTTCTGAGTATATCTACTTAATATTAATATTGTCTGAAAGCATTTATCTTCAGAGACTTTGCTTCTATCTGTGTAGTGCAGGTCACCTAGACTACCCAAAGATACTGTTTACTGTGCTTAAAAGGGGCATCCCTCAGTCCCTGTTTGGCTTGATGTCTTAAAGTAATGTGGAATATTAATATTACTTGCAGAGAACTCTGAGATTGTGGGGTCCATTTCCTATTGCACTTCTTGTCCCACATCATGCTCTCCAGTTTTCTTTTTCTGTATATTTTAAAAAGTCCTGCAGCTTTACACCAAATAATTTTCTCAGTGTCAGTATCTCTGTCACAGTGTTTCTGTGTTCATGGGAGAGGCAGTACTGAGGACACTTGACTTTTTCAGAGCTGCAGCACCTGACACTGCCAGGCTGTGAAACTTCATCAGTACCTGAGGTAGTCCATCATGTTACATCCTACCAGTCAATAAAGATAAGAAATTTTCAGGTGGCTGCAGCCCTGTAATTATCTGGCAATCATGACCCAGACTTTCAGTACCGAGATAACAAATAAAAGTTTTGTAAAAGTTACATCCACATTAGAAACAGAAAATTATTTGTTGCTGTCAGGTGATCAATTTAGAGTTGGTTAATCTTTGCAAGCTCCTGAGAAGTTGAAAAGAGAACTGCCAGCACTCCTACAGAAATGCTGCTTCTTGACAGAAGAGACTGCAAAATAAATGGTGTTGTGTAAAGAGGGAAAAATATTCCAAAACCTGATACCGAGGGCTTTCAGCTGGTGCAGTAAAAAAGTACAGACTGTACCTACTTCCAATTGCAAATACATTTTTTTCCTATAGTTAAGTGTTCGTTGTCTGGAGACAGACTTGATACCAGAAGTGGAACTTCAGTTTCTCCTTGTGAGGGTGCTAATCCCTAAACTTGAGCCACATGTGCTCTGCACTCTATCTTTCTGGTGTCATAGATTTTACACTCCTACCTGCACTGGGTCAAAAGAGTAACACAGAGCTTTCTTTTTTGATGCAGCAGTGGAACCCTACTTGCCTAAAGAATTCTGAGACATTCCAAACCCACCTGGATGCATTCCTGTGTGACCTACACTAGGTGATCCTACTTTGGGATGGAGGGTGGACTCAATTTTCTTTTGAGGTCCCTTTCAACCCCTAACATTCTGTGATTCTGTGTGTGATTCTCTGAAACAGATTAATGTCATCCCAGATGTGGATAGCCCAAGAGGACAAGACAATCTGAATTGTGTTGACATTACTCAGAATTAAGGCACTAAGGTCTATCTGAATCCTGGATTTGATGCCTATGCCCCTGAACAAATAGCTATAGAAAATGTTGACACAACTCAGATCTATTCTTTTCCCATTAAAGTTATTTGATTTCTGCAGCCAACTTCTTGTTTAGGAAGCAAAACCTTCCCAGTATATGTAAGTCACATATTATGTTGTTCATGTAGTTAAGATCATTCTTTGATATCAATATTGCTATTTGATTTTTCACAGTTCAGCCCCTTGCTAATTTACCCACTACATTCCCTTCTCATACAACTGAGAACTGATGTAAGTGATCCTGCTCTATAGCAATTTACAGGGCAAGGTTGCAACCTAGGGCTTTCACTGCATAGCCCACGGAGAACCAGGATTGCAGTGAATAAATATAACAGAAAAACAGAAGCCTGAAACCATTTTGATAATTTATAATCAGTCCTAAAGACAGACTACTAGAGTTGGACCAGTGAGTGCAAGCTACTGAAAGAAGAATCTGAGTTGCTACCTTTAATCTTCTCAGTATCTTACAAGCAGTTTATTTTCTCCTATTTTTTTTTTTTTAACTCTAATTGTTGTAGCTTTGCAATGAAAAAAAATGTATTGTGGGACCTGTGGAAACATCAGAATGCAGTTTTCACCAAATATTTAAGGGATTTTGAAACTTGTTCACACTTTTATTTTAATAGGATTTCAGGTGAACTATGAATTGTTTGCTAGCTATTATGAACAAATGGAATCAAACAGGGTAAAAAGCAGTTGAGAAGCTTCTCTAGGTTTCACACCACACCCTCTCTAGGGCATGCAAATAAACATTATATGCATTATATGCATTTTAAAAGGCAAAATTAATCCAGATTTTTCATACTAGCACACATTTTGGACAGGTGCAAGGAAGAGGTCATTGTTTCAGCCAGCATGAAAAGGTTCCTTTGAAGAAAGATTTGCTTCTATGTACTATATTCCAGTGAAACTTCTACAGAAATGAGGGAGAACCACTGTAGACAAGTGACACCATATTCTAGACAAGTAACTGGAAAATGAAATTAAAATTCATTGGTATTTTTCCTGTTATTCAGGCAGTGAAATTCATGGAATTGTTTTCCAGAGGGAGGGAGAGTTTCAATGGAAGCTGCTGAGTGCTCTCCAGCTTGGAGTCAAGTGTAGCAAAACAAACGACTGCAGAAGATAACATGGTGCACTCATTTCACAGAGTAAATGCAACAAGGTAAAGGAAACTATTGGAAGGAGGGAAATAATCACTTTTTACCAATTCCTGTATCTGCTGTGTCACCATGGCATCATGAACAAAAGGCAGGTGCTCTCAATTCAAGTAACAATTCTTCCTGAGACAGAGGTGAAGCTAAAATATTGAAATTAAATACTTATAGGTTTTCCTAACCTCAGAGCAGCTCAGAATAAACTTCCAGAGGAGTAGCAATTATTTTTAGAAATTTATATTTAGAAATTATTTTCTCCACCAGCAGTGCTTTGTACTGGATCGTGGGAATAAGGCTGCATTGAATGAGACTTCTGCTAGGATGTTGCAGGGCCATATCCCAAATGTCATGGCATGGTGCCAGTTTCTGCCATATACACTCAATGAATGCTTCTGATAAAATTAATAACAAACTGCATTGGGCACAGCAGCTTCTGCTTTCTTCCTCAGTGCTAAGGAAAAGCTGATAGATCAGCAGATCTGGGGGGGATATCTCTGTATCTCTAACACTGCAATATTTTGCAGAAAAAACCAAGTTGAACCAGATGCCTTGTTTACCACTTATTGTGTTAACGTAGCCTTCCACTTATATTATTTATCCTTTGTGATGAACTACAAAGAGCAAGGGAGCCTTTGAAGATTACAGGGCAGAGAAAGGGAAAAGTAAAAAGCTATAGAAAGACAGAGTAGCAGAGTGTGGCAAGCTGTACAGCTAGATGGTTTTCATCAAGATCTACTACAAAGAGATCTTCACCAGTTCAAATAAATACGTAGTAACTTTAGAAACAAGTGTGTCAGTTGGAGTGCAGTAGCATGGAATAAATTAAGAAGTTAGGCTGTTCTATTTCCTTGGGAGCATGAAGATTGAGTCATGATCTTGTATAATACAGTTTATAATTCACTACAGAGTTTTATGGGCCCATCTTATTTCAAGTATCTGTTAAGTGAAGTTTCACTTTTGCTGAACAACAGAGTATCTTTGGGAATGGATGTTAATAATATTTACATTACAGAAGAGTTTGTTATGACCAGTTCTTTTACACTTAAAACCAAATGAACTCTTAACAGTGGGACCCTTAAGTGTGTTTTAACACTGTGATATCAGAAAACGATGTTTTTACAAGTGTGTCTGATGTATGCTGTTAAGTAAAGAGGCAGTCAAATTGCCAGGCATCACTATGAACAGGGTTTCTATACTTAAATATAGACAATGTTACAGAGTTAAAAGGTAATTGTCTTCTTCAATAATTCAGGGTTTTCATAATTAAGATTACATTCCCATTAAAATCAATGGAGAAAAATAAGTTTAGACTAACTTTTGTCTATAGGAGGGATTGAGGTGACTAGGCCAGAGGATAATGTGCTGCAGACATGAATTCAACAAATTTGCAGGGTTGATCAGCTGAATCCTCTCTTGTCTGAATATTCTTCCCTATTCTCCTATTTTACATGGTGTAAACCTTTGCCATTATTGCAATACTAATATCTATAGGGTGTTTATTATATTCTTCATTCTAGTCTTCCTCTTTACACTTTCACTACTGTAGAAAGCAAGGCAATGGGATGGAAAGAAATAAGGGGATCTTGATGTAAGGGTTAATATAAAATGCCTGCTAGTAATTGTCTAGGGGTCACATTGACCTGATAGAAGCTGACACAGAATGCTTGTTTAATAAAAGCTAAGAAATGGTATAGGTAGTTGTCACCTTATAAGGGAAATACATGTGCTAAACTGATAACTATAGCAACCTTGAGATAAGAAACAGAACACATTGTTGGCTTGGCTGAAGACTGAAGGAATGTGCATGCCCGGAGAAGAAGAGGTGAAATGTTTACCCAGAGAAGACCTTTGCTTCATTTTTACTTCATCCTCACGACCCCCATGACCACCACCAGGAGACACCACGCAAGTGCAGGAGGGAGGAGGTTATGAAAATGACCTCTTGGGACTAATTTTGATACAAATCGGGAGTTGGTGATGCCTATGTATAGGCATATTGCAAAACCTAATGAAGATGTAAAACTTCAGTGTATATAACAAAAGCCTCATTGTGAGATTGGTACACACAGATTTTGGAGGAACTGTCCCCTTGCGTGCCCAGAGATGAATAAACATATCCCTCTCTAGAACTTTCCAAATTGTAGAGTCATTTTCTTCAAGTCAATCTTGTTTTAATGAACAGTGCTAACTCTCATCTCTTTAAAGATAGCTTTTTCTTTTTGTCTGTGGTTATCCACTCATGTGATTCAGCAAACATCCTATCAATTCAAAATAAATCATTGGGACCTTGTATTCACCTGAGTCATATGAGCAGGTAACCAGCATGAAAAAGAGTGAGCTCTCATTAAAGCTGTCGGTTGCCACTGTGCAGAAGCAAAAATGTTCACATCTGTACCATTCCTGTCAATCCCTTCTCTCCCTAAAGCAAGTAATAAACAAACACTCTAGAGGATTTATCAGCTCATACTGCACATTTTTCCAGAATTCAGAAAAGAGCTATAATTTTTTACTTAAGAGAAAGACACCATTATTTATTGTTTCTTTTCCTCTGGGTGATTCAGTGCCTCAGAAATTATGAAGATTTCAGCAATCCATGTTTAACAATAAAAGCATTTGATGTGCTGCAAGACTTATTACAAAAATTACTTAGCAGAGAAACTTGCAGAGTACTGAGACTGTGTTTGTTAGGGCAGAGGTGTGAGATGAAGGAGGTGATGTCCTTGCAGGTATTGCTCCTGTACAAGTGCAATGCAGTGATACTAAACCAGGAAACCTCCACCCTGCAGAGCCTCAAAGGGAGAGAATTTGTGTTCCTAGGATGAGTGTGGGGATGGGTTCACTTACCAATAAATTAATCTACAAAGACTGTGTGTTTGTCTTAAACTACATCTGCTTTCTGGCTTGATCTTTCAAGTACACTGCTAGGGGACTGTTATTACCTCAGCTGTTTCACCCAACTCCTTTCATATATTGAGTGAAGTTATAATTCTCTACAAGGACAATTATCAAAATTAATTTGATTTTATGTAATTCAAAATAACCCACATAAGCCTGAACATTTGCAACGGTTCAAATTAGAGGCACTACAATTGTAATTCCTTTATCTTTGCTTTCTGTCACAACAAATTAAGTTACAATTGCTGTTTTGAGATTTTTATGGCTTTTTGTGTTCTTGCTACTTAAATAAAAGACCATTCTAATCCATAGCATGATGTCTAACAGCCTCAGAAATAAGTTATGGCATCA
Source organism: Heliangelus exortis (assembly GCF_036169615.1). Lineage (NCBI taxonomy): Eukaryota > Metazoa > Chordata > Aves > Apodiformes > Trochilidae > Heliangelus > Heliangelus exortis. The sequence continues at coordinate 67,836,598 of NC_092422.1, forward strand.
ATGAGATTATACATTTGTGAAAATGATGGCAAGTCACAATCAATAAGGCATTCCATAATGTTATCCGTGAAAAGGAAGAAATATGAACAAGATTTAAGAATTTCAACACAATGAGAGAAGAGAATATGTAAATTTATGTGTTTTTTCACTTGGTATTTTGGAGGTTGTATTTATAATTAAAACCTAATAAATGGTTACTGGATTGATGTATTCAATCTTTTGAGGAATAACCATTAAAAAAACCCAGATACAGCAGCAGAAATTATAATTATCCAGTTTATAGAGCTTGTCTCGTTGTGCTGAGCTTGATTTATGCATTACTTCAAATTTAATGAGTTACAGAAATATATGATTCCTACTCATTATCTTGTTAAGTATCTTTCCAAAACTTCTGAAGACCACATTTGAATTTGGTAACAGAAAGGGTATTTTCTATGATGACTTCCAAAATGTGGGGAAAAAAAAAAAACATAAAAAAAATTAATTGCAATACATTTGTCATAAAAAAAAAAAAGATTGCTTGAATAATTAACTGTGCCCTTTTAAAAAGGTGTTTCTTTCTTCTTTTGTTCCCATTTATCTTGCTAACATCCCTATCACAGAAAAGCTGTCTGGGCTTTATGTGGCATTTTTGTGACGTGGATAACACCACTACATTTCATTAGCAAGCACAATAACAGATCAGGTGTCTTCTGCTTGCAGCTACATGCCAATGGTCAAAAGATGGATAATTACCAGTGACAAACCCAAGACTGGAATGGGAGGAGCCCAGGAGAAGAGATGGAAGTGACAGTGCAGAGCATTCAAGGCAGTAGGCACAGGGACAGGCAGCAACAACAAAAATCTGTACATAGGCTACATTATTTATTTGTTTTCCCAGGAAATGTGATATAAGTTAGAAGCTTCTGATTTCTGCTTATATTTGTGGTTTGTGGTTCAGAAATTCTTGACAAGGGGAAATCAGCACTTTCTTGTGGACTGTGTAACTTGCATCAATTAACTACAGCTGAGTGAGCTGTAACCACAGGCAATGGTTGCTGGAAAACTTCCCAGGGAGTTTTTCCATTGATAGCAAAGGAGACAGTAGCACTTTCCAGTTCCAGGAAATACAATAACTTTGAGATTATAATTTATTTATAGGGGCAGTTGACATTTATGGTATAAATGTTGCCTTTTAGAAAGGGTGTTAGCAAAAAGTAAATGGTGTGTTGCTCCCCATGAGCCTGCCATGAGGTAGCTCTGCCCAGTCAACAGGTAAGCAGAGCTGCAAAGGCACTTGTGGTCATCTATTGTATTGAGACTGAGAAAAAAACCCAAAACTGTTCTAGGAATTGCTGGCTTTGAGCTGGAGGAACAAGCTGCAATTGACCGAAAGCACAGCACTGGGTTTATTGACAGATCCTAAACGAATACGAATTTATTCCTTATATGAGTTAACTGATCCTGCACATGGGAAGAAAGATATGTTTCTGAAGAAAAAACATTGACAAACTTTTTTGTGCCATGGCAATGAACTTGCTAGGCATGGAGGTTGCCAGTGGTTTTGCTTGGTCTGCTACCAGGCAGAAGGCGGTTGGAACTTAAATCCTAGTGTTATCCTGCTTTATTTAATTAGTCAGCTCTGATTAGGCAGATGTGAGTGTGAACTTCAGTCTTGGTCTGAAAAAAACAAGGGTGTGTCTGATGTTTGTCTTCTATGTGGATTTCCAAGGTGATCTCCATCTTCCTGGGAAATCCCCATGTACACATGCTATGCCAATGATAGGTTAAAGATGGCATGGTTTATGTCTGATATGACAAGAAGACTTAGCTACCTGAGCTGCTCAGAAATAGCAAGCATTGTTACATCCTAGAATGTGAAGCACAAATGGAGTGAACACTGTAACCTGTCAAAAATTCACCCTCAGCCTTGATAGTAAGTGTGAAGACCTCTTACTGAAGAGCTCTACAAATGTCAGCATTACCTCAGCAGCTAAGGCAGTAAACTCTCCCTGTAAGCCAACTAAACACAAGGTAGAAGAGGTTTGTGAGGATGGTGACTTTTCCCAGTGCCTTGTGAATTCCTCTGCTTCCTACATCCTCTCTCTGTCACTGTCACTCCATCATCTTAGAGAAACTCACTGTCCTTAAGCTCTGCTGAGGGATGAATGGAAACCTTGAGGGAAAGACCCTGGGGTACCAAAGCTGTGAAGCCACAGGAGGCAGTTCACTCACCTCAGTCCCTTCAAGACAGCCTCCTGAGAATCTGCAGTAGGGCACAGCCAGAGCACCCAGTACCCATGGGCTGCCTTGGGGCTGGGGGACCCCCAGGCTGGAGTCACCCAGCACATCTGCTTGGTGCTTGCAGCTGCCTGGCAGATGTCTGCAGCCTCTCTGCTGGGTCAGCAGAGCACATTGAGCAGAGGCTGAAATGGATGCTACTTAGCACAGGGTTAGATGTAACTTTAAAGTTAGTGATGGGAAGGAGAAAAGAAGCTTTTGAAAGCATTGTCCAGCAGCATGGAAAGAAGTATGTAAGACAAATAACAGTTTTACACATAGAAGTCCTAAAAAGGGATATCCTTTAATTTTGTGGTCTAGAATTCAGGAGATAAGTAACTCTACATCATGCCAAGGGGCAGAGGCTGGTACGTTACAGAGGAAAAGGTAAGCTTCTGGAAGAAAATACAAAATTATATTTAAATTAAGAACATCTAGGTTAGCAGTATTTCAATTGCAATGAATTTCAGATGGCCTCTTATGAAAACTCTGAAAAAACCTGGGCAATATTTTGGATCTTTAACTCTCCAGTTAAACACATATTGAAAGAGATACTCTTTGCATGATCACACTTATACTTGGTGAGTAGATTTATAACCCTGTATTCTGCTGACTTATGATAGCATCTGCTTGCTTTTTATTGATTTCATTCTTAGAATTTAATTTGCCTGAGAGGATTTATAGTGTGACCCTCTTACATGCACTGTATCTTGTCCATTATGGCTAGTACTGGGTTTACTAGCATGAACTGCAACTGTCACCTGATATATAAAGGTGTTAAGGCAGAAACATATTTACATGTTTTGAGTTACTTTTTAAAATGTCATTTCCTCATTTGCACAATTACATAGCTTGTTAGAGATATGATTCACTTTGCATCATTAAATTTCCTTCTCATTGTTCTTCTGTGCTAAAAAAAAATCCCCTCATTCTGAAACAGCATTTGTTGTTGATATTTCGCTTTTATTTAGTGATTTATGACCCCTGGAGATATTTGTTACACTCTCCTCTATGCAAAGTAAATTCTAAGCATGTTTTATTTTTATAAAGGCCATAATAATTTAGTTAAAGCTTAGAAGAGAAAACAAAAAGCTTACAAACTTTATGCATAAATCTGTTTTCTTTGCTGGAAAAATATTATGTTCAAAGAGCTCTTTTCTCAACAACAGAAACTTCAAGCAAAACAAATGGGACACACCATATTCATTTTATGACATTAGGAAAAACGTTTGGTGCTTACAATAAAGCTCACACATAGACATGCATAAAGGTGTGAGAAACTGGGATTTTGGAACAATAGTTCTGAAGCCGAAAGCTCTTTAGATTTTGGACTAAGATTCAGATCTTAGTCTTCTAAAATAAAAGGATTTTCACCCATGATGTTGTGAAGATAAAAATATTATGTTGTGAAGATAAAAATATTATGTCCTAGAAATCTTCTACCCATATTCTTTCAATATAACATCCAAAAAATATTTCCTTTTGTTTGGTGTTTTCTATCACCTTGCTTTGGTTACTTGTTGCTTCATTTTCCCTTGATTGCTGTGTTTTCTCCTCCTCTCTTGTATCTCACATAGTTTCCAAAAGGTGAAGAAAATTAGATGGACTTTCCTGCCACACTGAAGAATTTTCACTTGAAGTGAGAAAAAATATCTAATCCTTTTAATGTGTATATAAATCAGAGACCTAGAAAAGTATTGAGTTACACAAAGCACATAATCTTATAGTGCTATTTGACAGAATCCATTTTCAGAGTAGAAACACATCTAATCTTCAAAGATATCCAGACCCATTTATGATTTACTGAAAGATTGGTCCTGATAGTCTTGCTGGTCTTCATGCAAACTCCAAAGGAGGCATTAATTTCTATAAGTACCTGTAGATTTCTTACAGCCTCTTAACTTTTGTCATTGAGAAACAATTTCATCTGTGGACACTGTTCAAGAAAATGCTTGTTCTGAAGCACTCCACACACAAATTATTTTATTAAAACAAGAAGAAAAAGGTGTTCACAGCTGAGTTTGACATCTAAGCATCTCTCTTCCCTGGATATCATTTAGGAGAATATTCCTCTCTCTGTTCAACTGTGGCAGCAAACTGGGGAGCCAGACTAGGGAAGGAAGACTGGTGCACTCCAATATGTTACCTGCCCTGGATATTGAGCAGCAAGGTGTGCAGACACTTTGTTGAGCCCACTGCCTTGCCCCACCCTGTAAAAATACCCTGGCTGATCACTTAGTGTATTTTTCAGAGCTTTTCAGTTATTTTACTCATAAATTTCTAGTGCAGCATGACCATTTATAGAAAATCTAGCAAATCTGGGAGTCTCCATGTTCTTTTATTCCATGTTTTTCTTTCAGGTAGATGTTTGCTAAATACAACAGCTGGCTGGAATATCAGTATTTTATGCTCAGAATTACAGATTTAAAATTTTCTAAGCACAAGGGTTTTGATATACTGTTTCTGATGTAATGGAGCAAAAGAAAAAAAATTTAAGAGTATACTTCTCATTTTCTTAAGAAAAAATGGCCTTAGAGATTGTTCACAAAGTGGGTAACTTATGTAGGTTTTTTTTTTGTTGTTATTTGATAGTTTTTTCTTTGTTTATTTTTCTGATGTGTCATCACTGAAAGTATGATGAGCCCATGCACTTCTTTCATATTTTGAGAACTATGAGATGCAGGAGGGCAGCAGAGGTCACTGTAATCAGAGTAATATGGGACAACATCTAATACATTAGGCATTCTTTGAAACATAATAACTTCCACTTTTCCAATTTTTTTAAAACAAAGGCTTAAGTTAAGCAGTAGATGAAAGGCTGACAGCATTGCATGCAAGAGAATTGCACTTGTTTAGGATGAATTTAGTCCATTTATGCATGCAAAAAAATATTCCTTTCTCCTGACATATCACCTTTCAGACCTGAGAAAAGTTCTTATTTGTAGAACCTCGCATATTTCTGGTTATGAATTACCAACATATGGTGTTTGTAAATTGATTTCTGTAGACATTAATTTTATACAATTATTGAGAAAAGGCATTTTGGTCTCATTAGGATTTAAATGCTACATTCTCAGTATTAGCTTTTTTACAAGCTATTTTCTGTACTGGATTCATTTACCTCCATAATTCAGACTCTAAATTGCAATTTATATAGATCAGGGGCTGACTTGACAGTTAGAGATTGTGTTTCAGATCGTTAGATATTTTTCTTTACAATATTCATTTCAGCATTCGCCAAAATCCCTTTTTCTAAATATGTATTTTAAACCCATTCATTTACTGATTTACTTTTGGCTTCCTGTATGAATTCAAACTGCTCTATATGCCATAATCAATAATTCATTATTCCCTGGAGATGAATTATTTCTTTTTGGCTCCAAAAAGTTGCAATTGCAAAAATAAAATTAAATAAGGAGAAGGCAGATTTAGGGACCAAGACATGTTAATTGAAATTAGATTGTATTTTATTGAAACAATTCCTGTTCAAAGTTGAATATTCCCATGGCAGTTGAAATGGCCATACATATTAACTCTATATTAATATCATCCCTTTTATGGTAGGCTTGGCACAAAGTTGCAAAGCATAAGTACAATTTGGCTCATCTAGTTTGAGGAACCCATGCACAGTTTAGGGATTCTCTTTGACATAGGAGACTCTGTGTACTGTTCATGTGAACAAAAAACTCATCTGGAGGAAATTACAGGTCTGTTTGGTTCATCCATTTGGTGATCTTGGTCCAGTAAAAAATTGCAGGCCACAGATATTTGGAGTGAACAATCAGATTCCAGGAAAGATGTGTGATCCTCTGCCCATATGGCATCATGCTCAGGTAAAGAAGTCTTGCATCTGATTTCTAATGGTCAGATAGGCACACATTAGGTCACTCAATCAGTCCCACCATGTGCATCATCTGAAAACGGATATGCATGGCAGGGCATCTGAAAAGAGCATGAAGAAACAGAGCAGAAGGAAACCAACTGCACAGAAGGCATGATTTGGACTTCAAATTTTGTAGGATAAAAAAGATGAAAGCTGGAGATAACAGACTCTTTGGAATTACAAGTCTCAGAAAGCAAGCAATACTTAGGTGGTGATAATGTTAGTTTTCAGTTGTATATCCTTTAGCTTAAAAGTGATTATGTTTTGACACCTATATATTTGTCTTTGTTTGCTTCAGTTATGATGTATGTCCAAAGAGGGGAACTTTGAACCCTTATCTCCCAGGATACCTTCAAGGTCTCAGAAAACACACACTGAAGCTTCAGAACAGCCCACACAGCTCCTGAATGCCCTAAGCTGGTGATGTGCAGGATTTGGTGGTTCCTGTCATCACTGTCTGCCCTTCTGCCCCATGGTGCCTGTCCCATAGCAAGGGAATTGAGAATAAGCCACCTCCACCTGCCTCACACTGGAGCTTGCAGCCTGACACAGGTATACAAACACACATTGCCAGAGACAACCATGCCATGGAGACCATGTTGGGGAGGGAGGAAGCAGAGATGAAAGGCTGAAAACCTTGCTACCTCTATTACACATCTTGTTAATGCACTTTCCATTGTACATTAGGGCAGAGATTGCATCTCCTCTCAGCCCACGCTATTGCTGCTGCAGGATCACACCTAGACTTTTTTTAATTTTTTTTTTTTTTTTTTTTTTTTTTAGATTTTGTAAGAGAGAATCATGCTTTAAAGTTCCTCTTTGGCAGGCACAGCATCAATCATCCAGTGGGTTGTTTGCCTTCTCCTCACCAGTGACATGTTGAAAGGGATTCATCAAGTATTAATAAGTCCTCTAGGCTGCCTGACATGAGCTATAAAACTGCAGCATGTAATTCCATGCTTTGAAAAGAATGTATCTCTCTATTTCACTATATGTTAAAGGTGCTCTTCCAAATAATTAAAAAGCAGAAAGACAGGATATAGCCAAAACGTTAAAAATAAGAGCCCAGTAGCTACCCATGCTATTCTTAAATTACTTTGTGGAAATCTTTTGATATCTACCCATGATAACACCTCTACACAGATGTGCCAGACAACATAGCCTTGCCAGTGACAATATCTAAGAAAACTGTGAAATGAGTTGCTGAGAAGCAGCTCTAGAAATGCACTACCCAGTAGAAGAAAAAAATACGGTGTCAATGCATAAAAGATACAAAGGGTACTTGGAAAATATAGGCTTATTTGGTGTTTGATAAGCCTTCAAAAGGCAATTAAGAATTCTAAGATCCTCTGATAAATAGACTTGAAAAAAGCATTAATTCAAATATTATGTGTGAGCACGATGTGTGCATGCTCATATATGTGTTCCCGTACCACAGGAGAGGTGAGAAAAGCAGGTCTGAATAAAAAGCACTAGATGCCTTAATATCTCAAAAGCTGTAAGATCAGAGGGGAGGACATTAAGGACAGCAGAGGTAGTTTCTTTCTGTATTTGAGTACAATGTGGAGGTTGGAGTTGTGATTCTGGGATCAGAGCCATGGAGCGCTCTGGGGAAAATATATGTACTAGTGTAGCATTATTCAAGACCTTCCTGTCTCATTTAATTTGCAGAAAATATAAATGTAGACATATTAAACAACGTGCTCTTGGGTTTACTCTACTTATTTCCTTCCTCACAGAAAACTTACCTCAGTAAAATTGCTGTTTAGACAAACTGCCCCGAAGGAGCAAATCAGCCTACAGAGAGATGCACAGAAGGCAAGTGAAGTTTTAGTTTCTGATAGTTAAGTGATGCAAAACTCCTACTGCAACGTATTTTTTGCATATTGCAAAATAACTGAGGTAGCCAGCTACCAAGATTTTACCTGAAGACCAGAGTGAAGGGTAGAGATGGCAGCATAATATTTAGCATGCTTTATATTTCTTAGCAGCAGTTAGATTAATGCTCATATAAGATATTAATGCTCAAATATATGTCTGCTTATGTTTTCTTTAACTGCTCTGTTAGCACTTTCATTTAGAAACCGTCATCTGAAGCGGAGCCTTTGTAGAACAGGAGCAGAATATTCCTCACGCTAGGATCCAGACACTGGTATGAATATCCCATCATTGTACAAACAGCATGAGATGAGTCTTGATAAAATAAGAACACTCTGAGGATGCTCAGTAAATGAAAATATCTGTTGGAAAGCATATAATAATTCAGCCCAAATTACAGGTCTTGAGTTTATTTGCTTTTGCTGACTTAAACTTGGTGACAAAAATTGTGGGGGGTTTTTTCTTCATGTTTATGTGGTTCACATATCATTTGAAGTAGTCAAGAAATCACAAAATAGGTAATAAAATTACTAAACCAGCATATTGTTCATTTAATGCAATTTGTAAGTACTTTTCAAATTCTACACCATAAGCATGGCTATGGATTAGATGTTGTTTATTTATTATATTTATGGTCCTTTATGTGACTACATGACAACAGTATTCTAAAAATCAAATGTGAAATGAAAAAAGGAAAAAGCACCAAACATATTTTCTTGCTGTTGAACATTTCATTTGTGCTGTGAATAAGTTGCCCTAAGGCTTTCTTACTGTCCTCAGAAAGTCAACAAGTAAATAATTCGAAAATTTTTAGTATTTACCTTGCAGAATACACTGCAATGCTGATGGAATTCTTCTCTCTGCAGCAGAAAGTTATATTTATTCTTTTGAACAAAGAGCAATAACTGCAGTAGAAGTAAACCCAGAAATCTTGGTCCAGACTATTTCCCTTTTTAAAATTGCTCAAGCTACTTCTTTTCTTTTGGCTTTATGACTCTAGCTGAGAACAACTACTACACTCAACAGTCTTACTAGGGACTCAATCAAAGTTTAGTCAGGTGAACACATGAAGGAAAGATTTGCAGAAAGTACTGGGTGTCCTTGAGGCTGATGCTGATACTGAGTCCAGCATCTGTATCACTACACCTTGCTCAAGGTCCATTCAGCTACAGTGCTACAGGTACTGGACTTAGAATTGCACCATTGCAAATTGCCTCTGAATACAGCGTCAAAGGGTGTCTTTGAAAGGAGAATGGAGTTAAATGAGGGTCAGTTAGTCCCATGCTCAGGGCAGGAGGTGCAGAACTGAGTGGATGGATGTCCATAACTTCCTAGCTGGAAAAGCCCTTGCTCAACTTCCTACTGACTCAGCTGCCATCGCCAACACTGGTGCCCTAAGTGCAAACCCAGAGCCCACAGGGAAAGCTGAGAAACACTAAAGAGAGAACCGGGGTTCCAAAAAGCTTGCTGCTCTTGAATTAGCCCTGGGGGTGCCAGCAACAAGGATTCACTGTGTGGGTATGAAGTCTTTGCATGATCCTTGGCCCTGGCATGTTTCAGAACAGACTTCACTTGCCCCAGTCCTGGTAACTGAGAGGTTTTGAAAGTTTTTGAAAAATCCTGATATAGCTTGCCACAAGCTGTTTGTTTTTTCCCTCAGGAATACCGATGACTAGATAGCAGCCTGAAGTTTGGTTTGGCTAATTCATTTTCCCCTGTAAATTCTTTCAGAAGATAATCAGTTGCTTATAATTTAACTTAAAAAAGGTTTAGTTCAGACTCTTATGTTCCATGGAGTTCATTCATATCCCTTAGGGAAAAGGGTCTTGCTAGCATTACCAGCATGCATCAGTTAACTTCCGTCCTCAGTCAAAAGAAAAGGTGTAGACACAGTGCAAAGTCAAAGTAAAGAGAATATTCCCCCAGCTCAGCAAAAACCTTTCTCTTTGGAAATGGATTTTATCTGTGGGATTTTCCAATGTAATTGTAGATTTACTCAACCTTTGGATTGGATCACAGGTCAAGAAGTGCTACTAGCAGATAAGCTTATAGCAATTTTACAGTGACTATTCAAAAATCATACTGTTTATGAAGGAAGTATCCACTCTCCTTGACTTCTCTCTGGCCATTACTCATCTGTTTCCTTCAGGAAAAAACCATAAATTACAGTAGTAATTCTATAGCATTTTAATTTAATTATTCAAATGATTGTTTCAAATACAGTTGGTGGGAGACTTCACTGGTTAAAAAAGTAAAATGCTTGCACAAACAGTGAGTTTCATGCAGTTATTGCTGTAGTAAAAGCAGAGCACTCATTTATCCACTCCCTTTTCCATCCAACTCTGATTGAAAGTGTAACACAGCCAGTGAATTTATAGCTAATTTGAAAAGGAATCAGGTTTAATACCATGCCATATGTCTCTGGTTTGTTACATACATACAACCCTTTTCTTTTTAGTAACTCATAAGTTTGCTCTCTTATTTTCTACATTTTAAGACACTACTAGTGTTTTAAATATGTCATATTAGAATATTCAGACAGGTTAAAAAAATGTTTTCCATTTATTTGTCTACTAATTTAAACAAGAACAAATAAGCTCTTATAAAATGTTTAGTAATAACCATACTAAACTTGAAATTAACAAGAAAATTTATTTCTTTCCAAAGAGCTTACTGTTTTGTTATACCAACAGTATTATCAGCCTGAAATTAGTAATATCTAAAATATTAGATCACTTCAGGAATATTTCTGAGGACTGATGTACTTTCTTTTAATTTCTGGGAAATGAATAGTTAGGCACCCTCAAATAGTTAAACATCCAAACTTTAATGTTATTGTCACTGTTGATAACACCAGATGGCACTGTTACATATTGGTGTCCAAGCTCTTTTAGAGAACAAATATTGAATCTTGGGAGGACAGGCTGGAAGTTGCTGTCCGTTTTTGGTTTTATGAGTTATGTTATGTTTCCATAACATAACAAGACTATTATTGTTAAAAAGAAGCTGCATAAACAGCAGTTCACTCTCGGATAACACTTAGTTCTTAATCCAGTGACTGAGCATTGAAATAGGACCAGCGGAGATACTGAAAAAGGGTTTGTAAGTAGCATTTGTCCATTTCTCTTCCTGCGATGCGTATCTGTAACAGGGAAGTTATAAATAGAATATGTCTGATTCATAATTTCTCCTCCACTACACATTGCTTTTTGCTTGACTAGTTTGACTGTCAGCTTTAGACATTCTCCATGCTGAGCAAACAAGGCAAATGCCATCAGTGTACCTAAGGTCTTTAAGCAGAATTGTGTACAGTGCAACACCACAAAAACAGCTGTTTCTCCCAGTGCATCCATCAGTTGAGCACTGGTAACAGTGAAGACTCGGAATGGGCAGGGCTCAGCTGTGCCATGCACCCATGAAAACAGAGGAATAGTGCCATTTAGCTGTCATTCATCCAAATGGGAATTTCTATTCCTTTAGGAGGGGGTCTTTCACCAGCATTACTTCTTCCTTGGAATTTTGAGCATTTGCTCAGGCCTTCTAAGCTTGGTTGATATCCTTAATCAGGTATCTGACAGAGACAGACAAAAAGAACTGAGTAAGACTCACTAAATTCACTGTTTCCTCAGAAAACATCTGTAACATAGGAACCTAGTCAAAGGCAAAGCATCTGGCCTAAGTCCATACCAAATGCTCCTACTTTGCCTCAAGGTGTCGTGCTGACTGAGGCATAAGTACAGCTGCACTCACTGTAGCTGAATAAAGAATTAGGCTTCTATGGATGTTGTGAACAGCACCTTTCTCAAATCCTGGGGAATTTCAGTACCTGCTGAAATTAAAAGCCTATGCAGACAGTCACAGAGCTGACCTGACACAAGCAGAGTGATTCTTACCATCTCTTATACCTTACCAGATTTCTTGCAGTGAGCTGTGATCTCACTTTCTAGCAGAGTGAGGGAAGCTTTCCACTCCCAGAGGAAGCATGAATAAACTGATTCAAAGTGATCTTTCCATTGATCCAGTAGATCATGCACCTTGACACTCCACCTATCACAGATGTCATTTAGTTTAATACAAGCTACAGAAATTACATTTGGCCTTTAGAAGACTTTCCCAGTTGGATGTGATCTTCTGACGTGACACTATTCTAAACTTAAAGCCAGATGACCTGGCTTTTTATCTTAATGTTTATCCCTGATGACACTTACTGTATGGCAGATTCTTATTTGGCTTAAATGCTGCAAAAAACACCTCACATGTAATGTCTGATAGGTCTACTGGACAGTTGTCAGCACTGGTGGTCCAACAAAATATTGCTCAAAAATTAAAAGGAGGTGCAAATTCAGACTTCAGGATGTCAGAAAGCATGTAGATGCCTGACACCTTGGCTCCAATATGATCTTTACATTAGATTCTGTTGACTTATCTACTGGAATATCAAGGTTGGGCAAATGTTTTTACCAGCAGAGAACTGTTGCCTGTATCCCTTTTTCTATATATGCTTAAAAGTCTGTCAAATGCCAGTGACTTCTAATGTCCATTTGCAATTCTAATGCAACTGTTCATGTTGGTAACAAGTCTTTTGATCAAACCTGAGGTAAAGGGAGTGGAAAGTTTGGCTTCCACCCCCCTGGAGGGGTTCTAGGCCATATGAGATGGGGCCTTAACAACCTGGTCTAGTGGGAGGTGTCCTTGACCATGGCAAGGGGATTGGAACGAGGTGATCTTGAAGGTCCCTCCCAACCATTTTATGATTCTCTGAGTATATCACTGAGACATATGAAACCCAAAACCTGCTGTCTATAGCTCCTCTTAGTCATGTCAAGTTTCTACAGTGTAACTGGCTGGATGTCCCAAACACTTTCTACACACCTGTTAGTATAATCCAAAGTAATGATGACTGGTATTTCCAGGTAGTATTAGCAATAGCTACCACTTGTTAGCAAAATAGATGATTGTCTGCATTGCTAGTCTGAATCTTAATAGACATAGCACTAGAAAGCCACTCCACAGTGATCTGAACTGACCCTGGTTGGTCTGAAATCAAATGTTGATGAGTATTCTTCAGTAAATAGGGCCTTTAAATATGTAACAAGTCAGAAATAGCATTTTGGCATGGAGAGGAAGTAGAGCAGCCAAACTCTACTTAAGCAGACTATTTAAAGGACCTACTAACAGACCTGAGTTATTATTTCTGTGGGTTTCTCTTTTCAAACAGTAGTTTTCATCTATTATCAGGCAAATTTGTTTGAACAGGTGCTAATAAAATTTGGGATTTTTAAGTTGTCAGTAACAAATATCTCTTGAAAGGTCCTAGCTGACAGTTTTACATGAAATAGATGTACTTACAGCATTGTAAAAATAATGTTCAAACACTGGGGAGTTTAAGCACTGGGAAAAGGAGCATCCAGTCCAAAATTGTGAGCACCAAGTTTATTTTCATTTTCGTGTCATGCTTTCATTTTATGCTCACAGCATAAGTTATTCAGTCTATGATGGTGCCTTCCATACCTTTATAAACTTGTTTGAGAAGACTTTGAGATCTCAAATTCATAGATTTACTGTATTCAGAATTTATAAAAACATGAGCATTTTCTCAGCCAGTTCTTCATCATTTCCAGGCCAAGATACTTCAGTACTGAGTTTTCATATAATAAAAAAAAAGGTGGCAGCAGGTGTTCTGATGAAAGGCAGCCCAGACACCAGCTTTATATTTTGTGACTGATGTGCTTTCACCAGACTGGACTCATTGCAAGATCGTGATTATTTTCACCTCAGAAGAAAGTAAAATCTCCCATCCAGTTGAGCTACAAAACTAACAGTTTGGTGCTAATGATGCTTGACAGACACATTTTCATGACACGACCACACCAGGTATATATCCTACAGCTGGAATCAAAATACAGCAGACAAATTTTTTTCAGATCAAAAAAGTTACCATCTTCAAAATGGTTTAATTTAATTAATACTGTAATACTCTTCTTTTGTTCATATATCAACATTTCCAGTCAAAGATGTACAGGATAATAAGTTCTTGCAATTATATATCCAGTACAAACTAGGGGTGGTACAACTGGAGATACTACTCAAGTAGTATGAAATTAATTTTATTTGCAAATAAATACTAGTCATGGTACACAAATTATTAGCCATGATGCTTGTAATTCAGAAGTATTAGAACAATACTGCCCAAAGAGTAATGATAACTAGAGGCCAAGGCAAAGAAAAAATTCTTCTATTGCTCACTGCAGACTCAGCCCTGAGCAAAATCCAGAAATCTTGGGAAGTTCCTATTTGGTACTTGGAACAGGATTTTAGTTTTATGGGAATTTTACATACAACTGGTGTTTAGTTCATATAATGAACTAAATAAAATAAAATCCATTTTTTTACTGTTATTATTATTGATTCAGCTCAACAAATTAATCCATCTGTGGTGTCTATAAAGATGCTCCATGAAATGCCAGTTACTCAGTCCAAAAGTAATGATTATTTAGAACTGAATAGATGGTCACTTTCTAGATTCTCACCTTTCTAGAACCTCAGACTTTCAAACAAGTGAAATATTCACCATTTATTCTAATTTCTTTGTAGTGAAATTTCTTTGTGAAAAAACATGAAACACCATGGGAATTACTTTTCTTGTAGTTGAAAAAAAAACCTACTTGATATTTTAGTATTTAGGTTGTATCTTTCTTATTTTGTCAATGAAAATTCTAGTAGTCCATTAAATACAATACATGGTCAACAGTTTTATTTTTAATCTGAAATCATCCTTATAATAAAATGATAATATGAGTCCTCTGGTATCTCTTTTCACTCTGTTCTCGTGTTTGTTTAATTTTAATACTTTGTAGATACATACAGTAATATGCCCTTTGTTCCAACAGTCCAAGAACTTACAATTGGTTTTCTTCTTTTTTGTTTTTGAGAATTTTAGGTCATCTCTTGGCTAAAAGAGTGTGGCTAATAAAATGAACTCGGTTTTTCATGTGGGATCATACATGTTTTGCTTCTATATCATACTTCCCATTTAGTGCAAGAAACCTTGATCTTGAGATATTCTTGGATTACAGGTTGTATTTTCCTTCCACAAACTTCTCTATGTTCACATGGGGAGCTAATTAATAAGGTCTTCCAGATGCAATCTTTTGAAGCAAAATAGGTAACTTACTAGTAATATAGGTCTGAAAGGAAAATGGCACAAAAGCTTCTTTTTTCTCAACCAAATCATTGAAGCCTCCACACTGCCTCTCCCCAGAACCTAGAGCTTGTTGCCAGATGATGGCCTCTTTCAGCACTCTGAGGCTGAGTATTGCAAATATGGTTTGGGTAACCACAGCTATCAGTAATCCATAAACCTGACATCACCAGGTAAGCTTTTTGCAGCAAGAGGCTTTTGCTCCAGCCTCAAGTCTGTGCTTCCTGATCCAACCCTTGTTCTTATCATTGGCTTCTTAACTTTATGTCCCTATGCCATGTGCTCCTGGTCTGTGATTTGCCTCTTTTCTGAAGAGTGCTTCAGGCCTCTGAACAACTTTTGCCTTGACTTTCTGCTCTAAGCAGGACTGTTGCTTTGCCCAAGTATTAAAAACATTAAAAAAATGTTATTTGGTACAACCATCACATAAATCCATGAATATGCTTTAGCTGTCCATCACCATTTATTTCCTGAAATAGATTTAAAACACTACTTGGCCGACCTTTACTACATTTATATCTTAAAGAAAATAAAAATATTTAAATGAAATTTGTATATATTCTCATGCATATAATTTATACATACTTATGCAGGAAGGCTCTACTGAACCACTACAGCTCTCATTGGCCATCCTATCATAATTCTTTTTAGATATAGATCTGTTATATCTTTACATCACAGTTTTGCCTGGAGAATTTTTTTTTCAGGGCAGTAGTTCCTGCCAAATCTAATATGAAGCCAGAAAATAGAAATATTGTATATGCCTGTGAAATCTAATTTGCAGCAATTTTTTTTAGACAATGAAGCATTCCAATGCAATGGCAATTTGTAATTTTAAACCAGTTTTTAACACCCTGAAAAGTACATTCTGTAATAATATAAAATAATTTTTTCCCAACATTTGTAATTAGGACCTGTGTAGTGCTGAACAACTGCAGCATCTCTGATGAGAATCTAGATGAGTTCACCTTTGGAGGAAGATGATATTTTTTTCATTGCATTATGAACATGCACATTCAGTTTAACAGTTTTGTAATCAAATCTACTTCTGAGAATAAAATCACTATATCTGTCCTCACATGTGATTTGCTCTTGTGCCCCCATCAGAAAATTGAAGTTGGTTTTGTTTCTTTTTAAAGAGAAAGGAACTATGTACAAATGTTATTCACTAACAGCTCCTGAGAGAGCAAATAATTGCCCCAGGCTATTTCATCTTTCCTCAGCAAAGTAAATTAGGATACAACTCAAGTGTACAGGGGGTACTGTGATATTAAGGAAAAAATTATTTTCACAGCTTTTTAAAAAAGATATATACTAACATTCTTGAGGAAAAGAAGAATAAGTTTAGTGTTTAGAAAATATTCAGCCCTGGAGAATAAAGGCTTCATAATCAGAGATTAGGCAAAGTGCTCCTGTGAGATTATGAAATCTCCACTTCCTCAATATTAGTCAGCTTTCCCTGCAACTGGGAAATCACATCAAGAGATGAAGGGACCCCCTGACATTTAAGTTTCTCTGCTGCACCAGCCCTGAAGATGCCTGGTGTTTTAGCATTTCAGTAGTCTGGATATCTCTTGCCTGTACACAGGGGTTTGGACAAAGCCCACCAACCTTTTCTATAAAAGCTACTGAATAGTCAAGAGCAAAACTACTCAGTCCAAACCTGCCGTGTCAAACAGATATTGAATATGTGTGTGGGTGATGAGACATCCAGCACTACAAATCTAGGGAATCATTACTTAGCTTTACACACTTGGAGTGCAGAGCTCACTGGAGACCTGCCTCTTTTCCCCACGGTCTGACAGTTATAAAAATGCAAAGTACCAGTTGAACAAAAATTCACTTTTCTTCCCAGTTTGCCCTGGAAAGCATCAATCCAGGAGACATTCTTTTAATACTTGCAGTATTACTGATGCCTGCACTGGATCCATCTTTTTTTTTTTTTTTTTTTTTTTTTTTTTTAGGAGGGGGAGGAGGTAGTTAAGACTGTTGTGCCAGCCAGAACACAATTATTTCTATGCACATGGTTAATTCTAGTCCTGAGAACTGGCAGAAATTCCATCAGTTCTGATAATGAACCTCTTTTGATGAAAAATAGTATTGTTTGTCTGACTATTCCCTTCATCTCTCTCGGCTTGTCTCTCCACCCTTCCTGATGCTGCTCTTTTAGCATCACAGCAGTGTCAGCATCAGTCAGTAGCAGCCACTGCTACCTATGGCTCCCTCCCTTTCCCTTCCCAGTAAGTTTTCCTCTAGGGTCTGACTTGCCAGACCTCACGTACCATGTAGATAAAAGGCTGCTCTAGCATTCAGTACAGCACTACCAGCTGCAATACAGTCCACAGTGTTTTGCAGAGCAGAGCAGATAATCAGAGTTGGAAAAGGGCTGAATCGTACACAAAAGCTTTCTGTTTTCAGTCTGCCTCAGAGAAGGCTGAAAGAGGAATGAAGAGTTTTAATATGGAAACATCTCGACAAGTTGCTTATGTCACATTACTGTTAAAATATTACATTTCTGTCTTGAGACATTTCTGACACATTTTCACTCTTATTTTTTATTTATTTTAAAATTCTTTAGAAACATCCAAAGCTAAATGCCTTTGTAAACAACAAAATAGATAGATTAACACATTTTTTAGATTTTAAATTAAGATAATTACTATTTCTGCCCCTGCTGAACTCCCTAAAGACACTGTGAGGCAGATATTTCACAGCTTGAAAAGGCACAGTGAGACTCAGCAATGATCTTGGGGCAATACAGAACACTAATATGAGACAAAAGAGACAGTGAAATGTTTCCAAAATAAATGGAAAAGGAAAAGTGAGATAAGGACAAATATATCCATATAGATTTGACAGAATTGATATTAGCTGTTAACTTAATGAAATTGCTATTAGTTTTACCAGCCACAGTATCCCTGCAGGAGTTACTGTAAGCATCATCACTATGCAACTGAGCACCAATGGATTAATTACCAAAGCCAACTTTTTTAATTCCCCCACCCCCTCTTATAGCCAGACTTTCTCTTGTCAGTCTCATTAGAGAGGGAATTAGTCTTGCCACTTTCTCATCTCTACTAGGCAGAACAGGGCAGACAGAATAAGATGATGCTTTGACATCAGCTGTTCCCTGACAGTCTACAGGAACATGTCGTACACCCTTGTTCATAATCTGAAAGAAGAACAAATTGTTTTAGTGCTTATCTGAGGCACCATTCCCCCTGACTTTATTTGCCAGAGTGTGGAGGGTTCTGGGCTTCCTGCTGCTGGCACAGACACCAACAGGTTTATCAGTCACAGTAAGTTAACTCAGTGGTTTGAAAGAAATACTTTTGACAGCACCTTAGCCAAACACCTTTTGTGCCTAAAGAACAGCAAGAGCATTGCTGCCCCTGCCATGTGCTGTTCAGCTGAACTGGTTCATGTCCCTGGTTACTGCCCTCACTTCTCAGTCAGCCCCAAGGAAAGTGGTGGTGAGGTGGCCCTTACCTGCGTTTCCAGACCTCCTGTCCATCCCCACTGCCAAGTCACAGCCCTGGGAGACAGCCTGAGATCTGTTCTAGGTGCTAATCCCTCTCTCCCATTCCAGGTGTTAGCAAGTGCTGCACTTCAGCTGTCTGAGGGCAAGCTTGTCCTCTCCCTGTTTTGCCTTTCTGCTATCTACAAAAAAGCTAAATGGAATATCTTTTCACTTGTTCACTTGGAGATTCAGCTGTCATTCAACACCACAGAGTTCAAAGTGCTTTGATCTGTCTAAATTTATTAGTGTCAGTGATGTGGCAAATATGAGTGGCACTCACTGACCATCACTGTTATCTGTTCTGCCCAAAACATGCAGGGCACGATGACCTTAAATGAAACAATATGGGATATTCTTTTCTAAAATGTTGATTACAAAGAAAATTCAGCTACCTAGGTGTCAGATTAAAGTCACTTTCATACAGATTAGGTTTAACTCAATTTGTAATTTATACTCAAGGAGATCTCTCTTTTGTATTTAGATCAAGCCTTCACTTCTGAGTAAGAGGAAGTCTCATCAGACATCTGACAGAAGTCTCATCTCATTCTGATCAAAGAAAATGCAGCAGAAAAGTTAAACCAGACAAACTATAATTCATGGTGAATAATTTGGCTTTGATTACTTTTTTATTAATTATGGGGGTTTATTAGTAAAGATCGCTATGTATGTTTTAATTATGTGTACCACCCATACCTGTCATACCCACAATGTATTAGTGCATAACCCATTTACTATAAGCATGCTTGAAGGAACACTGCATAATCTGTTAATAATTCTAATTAAATCTCCATGTTTGTGTTTGGATATCACTATGTTCTGCGTCTGGCTGGGAGGGAGTCAACTTTCTTCAGTGTTATAAATGACCGAGACTCAATATTCTGTTAATGGTTTAATTTAATTAATAAAATTGCAATATGCAAAACAGCACTGGGTGCATGGGGAGTCTCCTCTCCACTCACACACACGCACTTAAAGCTCTGGAATTACCTTTTATTGATTACAATTCTATGCATATTCAAAAGGAGGTGGGTTTACATACATATTCATAGGATTACATCATACCATTATAATATTCATTATAGGTGGAGTCTGGGTGGAGTCTGGGTGGAGTCTGGGTGGAGTCTTCTTTTGGGGAGATATCCGGGGGTTGTCAGGGGGTCTTTGGATGAAGTAAGAGGTCTTCCTCAAGCTTGAACTTTTAACCTTTCTTGATTTCTCTGACTTCATAATGTTGTTACAAGACAATATCAGACCCTAGCCATCATTTTCCTCTTATCTGCTGGTTATGACATCTTTATGTTCTTCTTGTGCAGATGTTCACATTCCTTTGGTGCCTAGTTGGCCTTGGCAGTGCCTTGTTTTAAGAACAGGACCTACACTTTTAATTATCTTCGAGATAGAAGCTAGTCTTGTTAGTGCCTTGTTTTGTTCACACTGTTTCAGTGGAAAATTACATGTCTCAGCTGCTTTGCTTAGCCCCACATTCACTTCTTACTCAGTTTAATTCTTTTCCTGAATTTTACAGTTTAGGAATACAAATTCATCAACATACATTACAACAGCAGCCTGTATGGTGCCGTATTTTGGATTTGTGACCAAAATGGTGCTGATAGCAGGGTTTTTTTGGGTTTTTTTTTTGTGCTTCTCACCCCAACCTATCAGGAAGGAAGCCAGGCTTGCATGAGGAACTGGAAGGGGACACAGCCAGAACAGCTGATCCCAACTCACCAAATGGCTATTCCATATCAGAGGACACTTTGCTCATCAATAAATTTTTGGGAAAGCGGGAGGAAGTGAGAACATGGGCAGCTGTACCCCCAAGCAACCATTCCATGTGAAGGAGCCTGGCTTTCCTGGGGATGGCTGAACACCAGCCTGCTGATGGGAAGCACAGGATGAATTCTTTTTTCTGCTTTGATTGCACACATGGTTTGGCTTTACTTGTTAATCTGTTGACATAAATGTCAACCCATGAGCTTTCTCACTTTTATCATCCCACTGGGCGCGGTGGCTGCTTGGGGCTGAGCTGTAGATCAGAGCTGAACCATGACATGCTATGGCAAGAGAAACCCTTATTGAAGTGTATTTGATCTTTCTGTTGAGTTGGGGTAGGACTAATTTTAAAAATCCTTGTTTCATATATGGGTCTTGCAAGACACAAAGCACGAGTTTCCTTCTGGTGAGGCAGTCCCGTGGGACTTCTAAAAGGGCTTATAAAACAGAGGGATGACATTTGCTTGAACTTATGACTTCCTTGGAAGCTTATTGCTTTAGATATATATCTGTGTTTAGAAATGAGACAGGAGAGCCTCACCCCAGACTCTCAATATTGAGCTTTTCTTAATGACTTCTGGTCAGTGTCCCCCAACAGCAGCAAACACTGAACAGTCAACATGTGTTAAAACACTTCTTAAGCACAGATATCTGTGTCAGTAAGTAAAGCCTTTAAAGAATAGTGACAGTTTCTGCAAATAGTGCACCATTCTTGATTGTTGTCCCAAACTCCTTGTAACACATCTGCATGTGAACTACCTGCAAGGTTAGGTCTGCATTCAGCTGAACAGCTGTCAATGTGTTTCCATTCAGTATTTACCTATCACATTACCCTGCTAATTGGACTTTATCTCAAGTGTGCTTATTCCTAACAATTTGATACTACAGCCATCAGTAAAATCACTTAATTGCAATTTATTTTCTTCAAGCATAGCTTAGACTCAAGACTGCATTTTCTTTCTTTTTTTTTTTCTTTTTTTTTTTTTCTTTTTTTTTATAACAGAAGAAGTTGAAACCGCTTGGCTGTTAAAATTGCATTGCTAAAATCACTCCACTCTGATATGATTGTGGAGAAGAAAAGGCTGAAACAGGTGTTCATTCCTTTAGAAGGTTAATTTTCATTTATAAGAGAATCAGCAGTTCATGTGGGCAGTACAATAATTCTGTACATGTAAAACAGTCAGTCTGGGGTAAAGACAGTGTTTACACTGTGAAAAACAAATTTAAAAAGATGCTGAATCAACTCTCTGAGTACAGCAGAGCTGATATGATTATACCAAACTGGAAGGTGCTGTTGACTCTCTCAAGGGGGAAGAGACCTTGCAGAGGGATCGAGTCAGATGAGAGCATTGGCTATGAGTAATAGGATGAAATTTAACAACTCCAGATGCCAGATTCTGCACCTGGAATGGAGTGACACCAGGTACAAGTATAAGTTGGGAGAGGAGTGGCTGGACATCAGCCCTGAAGAAAGAGACTCTGGGGGTGCTGGTCAGGAGCAGGCTCAACATGAGCCAGAAATGGGCCCTGGGAGCCAAGAGGACAAACCTCATCCTGGGGGGCATCACACCCAGCAAAACTGAAGTCAGGAAAGGTGATTATCCCACTGTATTCAGGGTTGTGTGGTCTTACCTTGAGCACTGGGTGCAGTTCTGGGCCCCACCATTTAAGAGGAATGTGGAGGTACTCAAATATGTCCAGAGGAGGACAAAAGAGCTGGTGAAAGGAATGGAAATAATGGCCCGTGCAGAGCAGCTGAGGACTTTGGGCTTGTTTAGGGTGGATTAAAAGAGGTTGAGGGGCAACTTTATTGCTCAGCTTTCTGAGGAGGGGAAGTAGGAGGAGGAGGTCCTGAGCTCTTCTCCTTGGAATCCAGTAATAGGACATGCAGGAAGGGCTCAAGCACCAGGGGAGCTTTAAACTGGATACCAGGAGGCATTTCTTTACCAAGAGGGTGGGCAAAGCCTGGAACAGGTTTCCTGGAGAGGTGGTTGATGCCCCAAGCTTGTCAGTGTTTGAGAGGTATTTGCATAATGTCCTTAACAGCATCCTTTAACTTTTGGTCAGTCCTGAATTTGTCAGGCAATTGGAGAAGATTATTGTTGTAGGTCCCTTTCAACTGAATTAATATTCTATTTTATTCTACCATACTGTATCTAAAAAATCAGAAATAGTACTACCTGTATGCGCTTCTAAAATCAATAACCAACAAAACACACACAAAAATATTTTGTTGTTTTTCTGCTATTTCTGATCCAGTATTTGATAAGTCTCCTTCTAGAGTTAAAATAAACTTTGCATACTTATTATTTGCATTTTTTTTATTATTCTGGTGTGTGAGTTCCACTACTTAAAAACTAAGACTAATTTTTATTGAATGTTTTCTGTGGGTGTTAATTTTTCTGGATATGCAAATAAGCTTTTGCAATTTTTCTATTCAAATGACATGCAACCAGGTCTAGTTGCAGGCAAGTTTTATATGTTTGGTTTAATTAGCTTTCAGATTTAGGATAGATTATTATGAGTTATAAAATATTAATGCTTAGGTTCACTACATCGTATTTTGAAACACAGTATGGTCCTAGACCTGGAGGCCTAACCAGAGAGACTCAGCTTCATCACTGACTTCCCAGGAACATTATGACTGATGTTTTGATGTGCAACCAGAGGGAACTTCACATCTAGGTCATTGGAAGATATAAATGGCCAACGTGCAGAAGAGCTCCTCTCAATGTGTATGATGGGGAAGGGGAGTTCTTTTGGTACATTCTTTCTCACTAGCATCAGACGCAGGCCTACAAGGAATTAAGGAGAAATGGAAAGGTCTGTAGCCCCACCTGACAACCCTCTCCACGGACAAGTGACTTAGATGACACTGGCTGAAAGAGATCCTGGTCAGCTGTCTCCTCCTCCAGTAAAGTCCTCCCCCCATCAGGCTCTTTTATGTTCACTGACATGGGGGTGTAGTTCTACAATGTACAAAAATGTGATAATACAACTTGCTTGCCTTCCTATGGAGCAGAAAACTATATTTTGGGGTTCTGTGAGGTAAAAGCTGTGATTTAAATGCTAGCATAAGTAGAGCAACAGACGTGTTCCAGTAAATCATTAGTTTGCTTATGAAAAATTTGGATATTTCTCAACTGATCCTAGGGTATAATGCAATTTAAATATTTCACAAGCCTCCCTAGATCATTTGGAAAATGCATGCAATTAGTTTTTAAGTATCTGCAAGAAGTATGTGATTAATAGTTGGTAATTGTTTTCTTCAGCTATAAGATATACTTTCAAGAACCCTTAATCCTAATTAATTGTTGCTTGGAATGCAGATGCTTAATAGATGACAACTGCTGGATCTATTCCACTTATTTCACAGTGTAGAATGATATGCTGAAAGTGGCAAAGAGAGAAGGTGAACCTGTGTCAAATCAGTTTCTTTAAAACTCTGGGCCAAGAACTTACCAGGAAAATATGAAAAACTAGGACTTTGAAAAACAGCTTGAAATACTCTGGAGGTGATGAATAGGAAAGCACTGTAAAAATATTGTGGTGTGGGAAAACATGAGTTAAGATATTATGGCTAGTTATTGGTGAGGGAATTTTATGTGACTTATTAATTATCTATAGCTGAATAATGGCTACACTAACTGGTTGAAAGGAGAAATCTGAGTCTCTTAAGAGCCACAGTCCTAAGACAGGTGAAAGAAGAGATAACTGAGGAAAAAGTTATGTGAGATAGGAAGGGCCCATGCTTATTTTACTCTCTTGACCAGCTAGAAGTGTCATGGGAGCAAAACACTGGGAGACACAGGTGTTTAGCATTCATCTGGAGCAGAGAGTGTTTATATGTATGAAAAAAGCACACACATGCTTTCTCTACTAGAAAGCAAGTGGGACTGCATCACAGTGTGACTGTCAGAGGAGAACTGCACAACCTTTGTCCTCTCTACCTCTTTCCTGGCCCCAATATCTCAGTCTTTATCTATCCCAAGGAATAGAAGTTTAGCAGTGAATGACAGTATTAACTGACATTTAGTTGTTGGGGCACTTGAGACATTTTTCAGAATACATAAGAGCTGAATGGGAATTTTAGTGGTGTCTGAAAGTTGGATGCCCAGTGATGCTTTCATACCCAGATTTTCCTGTCAACCTGATTAATCGTTAGGTTGACAGGTTTCCAGGTGAATCCAGGTCTTGGTGGTTATGTCTATACTGTGATAGCTGAGAGCACTCCCAGACCCTGGGTCCAGGTGCAAGCAGTGGCCAGAAGCCAAGGTTATGTCAGAACAAGATCAAGCTAGCCCCATCCCTTCTCAGCCCACACCTTGCTTATCCTGAGGAAGAAGCCTGGGCCGTGAATATCTCCTGTCAGATTCCTGACAGGACAATAAAGACACCAGAACAACGGAGAGATGCAGTTTGAGTTACATTAGCCAGAGAACAAAATTACACACTTACTAATGCCTCTTTTAGATATTAGCTAAAAGCTATGATGGGCTCTTCTGATAAGTAGCTATTTAGGTAGAAAGCATGGAGTGACAAGCAAGAGGTCAGAATGTGTCCTCTCTTTTTTTTTTTTTTTTCAACCAGGTAAGTGGGATTGTGCTACATATGCCCTTTGAATTAAATTAGTATTTCACATTTCTGCAGGTTACACAGGACCTTGAGCACAGATGACAAAATGAAGCAACTAGCATGAAGAAGGAGATGAAGCTGAGTATTTAATTTTTAATTGTTCTCTACCTTCCATTTTTCTTTCCTTTAAGGCAAAGAAGTCACCTCTGTTTGTTGTGTGAAACAAATACAATCCAGACACAATGCTTGAGCTCATGGATGGCTTGAAACAGTCCCTTTGAGCAGAGAATTCCTATTCTTGGGTCAGAAGCCAGGGCCATCACTGCTGACAATATTATCAGTATATGACATATTTTCGATGACCCACAGGGCCACGTCCCAAAGATGCAAGACCCAAAATCCTGTATTCAAGAGAGTACATTTTTAAAAAATATATATATGTAGGTGTTATGGTAGTTGTGAAACACCTGAAGACGAGAAATAAGAGGTTCTTAAAAAACCATAAAGCTAAAAAGTAAAGTTAAAGAGCTTCGTTTTTTTTGGTGAAGGATTAGGAGGGGAATTGCGAAAAACTGGGATTGGCAACGTGGTCACACTGTGAACTGTTTCACTGTCACTTGCAATGGTTCTGGGAAATGAGAACAGCCTTTAAATCCCCATGACAGCACTTTGGTTTGTGGGTAATTTCATTTTCCTATGGGATGATTCAACATTCAAAGTCTGAAATGTAAAGCCTTAATTCTCATCCTGAAAGTAATGAGGCAACAAAAAACAATATTCTTTTAACTCACCCAGATTTTTCTCTTTGTCTGTGTTGTAGCCCTCTCTTTATTCTCCCTGTTCTTCCACAAACTTCTTTCCTCTGGAAGCCAGCCAAGTAACTCCTATATTCTTTGAACATCATTGTTTAATGCTCAGTGTTGCTGCACTCAGCTTAGGTCAGTACTGAAAGGAACAGGATTGCTTCAGATGTCTTGTTAGCTACAACATTTTATTAATCATTGTGGGTGATTAATCATATAGGATTTGCCTTTACACAATCTTTTTGATTCTTATTTAAGCTATGATTCATAAAAATTCTAAATATACTCCTGCAGAGCTCTAACTTAGTCCTTTGTTCCTTATATCTGTGCAGTTAATGGTTCTTAACCCAGTTCACCTTCTGGCATTTGGCCTTAATAAACAGTAATTTTTTTTCTCATAGCATTTTGCTGTTCATCAGGATCCCATTGAAGTCTAATCCTGTTTCCTAATGTATGCTGTCAGCTTATTGATGATCACTGGTGATCAACTTATTGGTAATCAGTACATTTTATGTTCAACCCTCTAGATCGTTACAGTAAATATCTGATAGTACCACTCCTGATCCCTGCAGCAGTATTCAGTCCTTTTCAGTATGTGTCTGAATTACTGTTAATGAATTCCCAAAAAGAGTTTTCCCCTGGCTTTGGCAACTGCTTCTTTTTTCTTTTTTATTTCATTTAAATTTTCCTTAGTTTGGCTATAATAATTTTATGTGAAAAGTCTTATAAAGGCCAGGGTATATGTCATGTATTGCTTCTCCACATTGTGTCACACAATGGTAGAGCAAAACTGATTTATTTAATATGATGTGTTTTTATGAAATTCACTCTGGTTATAACTTCTCTCATTGTCTTTTAGGTCCTTAAAAGTAGGCTGCATGCTAATTTGGTGTTTAGTTTCTGGTCCACCAGTAAGAACTCTTAGGAACTACAAGTTCCTATATAATTTCTGACACCTGGTTCCTGACAGCAGGCGCACAAGCACCTCTAGAAGCAGCAGCAGTGGAATCCAGGTTTCACCAGCTTGGACTGTGTGCAATTAAAACTTGATGATTAGCAGCACGGAAATAACCCCCTACCAGACATAAATGCAGCAGTAAAGATTTTACCATGTGCAGAACTATAACAACATTAACAAAAGAACAAGCAACTCACACCTAAAACTTCATTCTTTTTGTTCAAAGAAGAAATCCTTACTTTTTGAGAATGAAACTGGATCACTCCTCCATCCTCATGTATTCTTTTTGTTGTGGCCTGTCTTCCTCTGCAGAGGTTGATTGTTAATGCTGTTCCATTAACAAGTAGATATTCAAATTTTAAAAAAACATAAAAATAAATTAAAAAACCCTAAATGGCAATGCCTCCTAGGGCTGGTAGGTTAACAATTATTGTTTCTACTAATAGCCATTGTTTCTACTGCTTACCATTCTCTTAGCCCATATGGTGAACATGAATCATAAAACCTTAGACTGAGCCCTGATGATCATTTTCCTTTCTAACATTCTTCGTGTAGCCAAATGGTTTGCAATATTTTTAAAAATAAATATTAGGTTGTTTATTGAGGCACATAAGACATAAAATTATGTGTCAGGTAAAGGCGTTTGTGATTTCTTTTTAAGTCACGGGTTTTAATAAAATTAGAAGAAACTGTTTACCCAGAAGTATTCCTCATTCACTGCAAATTGATGACAGTGGCAGATATATGGCACAAGAGAGATATATTCTTGCTTCAGGTGTCTGAGCTAGAATGCACAAAGTATTTGAAGCTTTAGCTCTTAACATCATTGATTTTGCATCTGAAGCAAAGCATAGCTATTATGCACAAACAAAATATAATTCTTAAAGCTGGTATTTCCTGTCTTCTGAATGCCTAATGTTCAGGACTATTTTTCTTTTAAAAGGGGAATTGCTTTTTCTATTAATTTTTTTCTGTAGTTTATTATTTGAAAACAGTAAGATTTTGCAAAACAGTGATAGATTTCTGCCTGCCTTTGTTTTTAGCTATGTTTAGCTATATGCAAAGTTTTTAGCTATATTTTTCCCTGTAGATATATAATGTTTTTGTGTATTACATGTAAATGAGTATATGCTAGAGAAATATTTTGTAGACTCAAATTAAAAGTTATAAGCTTTCATTCTTCTAATGACTGCCACTCTCTCAACTGTAAGAAAAGAACAAGATAATTTTAAATCTCTAATAATGTTTGAAAAGTGCAATCTGTTGTGTCAAAACATACCATGGGATCTGACAGACCACACCCCAACTCAACACAAAGCTAGAATTTGGTACTCAGAAATTAAAGTTTTGGGTTCTTTAAATATAAATATGATTTCTAAAACATAAATAACTCTGAGAAAATTAATTCCAATGAATTTTATATTTTATACAATAGAATGACATGTATGGCTTGTGTAGATGTTCAATGCATAGATTCAACTTAATATTCATACAAAATGTGAGAAAAGTGTTTATTTACATGGTGAGACTGGAATGGATACTTTTAGACATTATTTTGTTGTTGGATTTGGTTCATTGTAGGTCAATATGACTCAAAATAGAAAAGGATATTACATTGTACTGACTTGATAAGACTTGTCACAGTATTAGAATACATTAGTTGCTCTTTAGTAATTTCAAAAGGATGTTAGGAAGTTACCTGGGAGACAGAAGATAAGATGTACATATCTCACTAAAACTGCCTTATCAGAACTCATCATTAGAGCTTTACATTGGCAAGCTAAAATGCTGTTTAGACCTACAGCTTTTGCTGTTCTGCAGCTTTTCTTTTTATGAGACACCCTGACAAGCTTATACTTCCTGACACCTTCAAGAATAAATTATCTACAGAAGAGTATATTCCAGTGCAAAAAGGAGAGAAAGCTGTTTCTGCTTGCCTTTCTCAGGTTAATTCTACAACATGTAAGGACACACTTGTCATCAAAATAAAGACCTCTTCATGGCAAACTGATGATATTGCACCCATTCCCACTGACTCTTACCTGGTCATGCAGCTCAAAGGCTGCAAGAAAATTTCAAGCCATTTGTGCACCCTCAGGTGTTAAAAGAACCAGAGAATGGTTTGGGTTGGAAGGGACCTTAAAGATCATTGAGTTCCAGCTCCCTGCCATGGGCAAGGACCAGGTTGCTCCAAACCCCATCCAACCTGGCCTTGAACACTTCCAGGGAGGAGGAAGCCACAGCTCCTCTGTTCTGTGTTGTGAAGGACCAGTGCAGAAGAACTGCTATCTCATCATCTGCCAGAGTGGGTAAAAACGCAAAGATTAGCTAAAACCTTAATATGGTACCAAAACTACTGTGAATAAGGAAAAGGCAGATAGGGAGCCCCTACAGACACCCTCCTGCCATGTGCAGAGGGCACATGTGGACACAGTTATAACTCTTGGCGTAAAAGCCACCACTGACAAAGGTTGACCAAATTCAGCTGTAGCTGTTGCTGTATTGACCTAGATGGTGGAAATTGTTTTCCTCATATATCTGGCTGAGATGTATGAGTCCAGCCAGTCCTTCCAGTCCAGCCAAAGGCCCAGGTGCTGTACTGAGCTCCTCTTTGGTGCTCTGCCAGGAAAAGCCGTGCCTGATGCCTGCACACACTTCTCCCCATTCAAGCAGAGGCTGCCTCCAAATACCCCACAGAAGAGTGTACCCATCAACCAAACTCCAAAGGCTCGTGGTGCTGGTAAAACTGCAAAGCAGATTCAGTATCAAGCCTGGAAGCTAAATGGCAATTAGAAACGTTGGAGGAGGGTGGGAGTTTTTCCAACAGGTGATTTACCAAAGTATTTACATATTTACAACTTTGTTTTGGCATTTAGCCTGGATTTTCTACTTTCCTCTCCGTTTTCCTTTACCTCAGTCATTTATTCCAGGCACTTCCTATAATTGCAGGCAGATAAACAAGCATACCTCAGTCCACCATGGTGCAGAAAGAAAGAATTTCTAAGGAACAGTTGTACAAAAACAATCCCCTTGTTTAAAAGTGAGCCTGGCCTCTAGATCAGCCTGTGAATAAATGGAATACCACACTCTTGCAATTACGTGTAGCCACATGGGCACAAGATAAAACTTGTTCTCCTGCTGTTTGTCCAGAGCAGGCATGTTCACTTCAGTTTTCTTCAATACCTTTCAAAACTGCCACATCTGTATTTGACTGTAGAGGGGAGTGCCCAAAGAATAGTAAAAGAGGACATGGAAACACATGCAATGTGGAAGACGTCAAGATTAAGGCTGTCTGCAACCTCACTGCAGAGCTTCTCAGTGATGTCCATTAGAAATGCAGCCTTCTTGCCCCCTCCCCAGCTTCTTGCCTCAGTCAGTGCAGCTGTAGTGCAATGCACTCACAGGGACAATAATCTGACACTGAGCTCTGGCATTTCCTTACTTGAAATATTGGCACTTGCTTGCACAAAATGTCAGTATTTAAACAACACCATTGCTGCAGTTCCCTAGGTTAAGACAGCTGAGGAGAAAAAAAAAAAAGATTCATCGTGTGACAGTGCACCGATTCCCAATGGACACCTCCACAAGTTTGAGATGGTTCAGAGTCAGCAGGATGTAGCTAACAGACTTACCCAAATGTATTCTTACAAACAGAGAGAGCTTTCTGACTGGTAGCTGGTCAGTTTGTCTCAGTTATGCAAATTACTCTTATAAAACAGTCCCCAAAAGGAGTAGAGAGCATCCCTAAGACTTCCTCCTGCTCTGATGCAAATTGGATGTCAGTGGCTTCAGTGGGTATTTTGTGGGTATGTAAAAATCTCGAGCTGGATGCAGGAAAAAATAACAGCACACTTGCCCCTGCCTTCTCTCCTTTCTTTTCTTGACAGCAGTGCCAACAGCACTCTTTCGACAAAGCCCAGGCTACATCTGACTCTTGGAGTATCTGTCACCCTGCAGACCTTCTTCCAGCACTGCCATCAGGGTCCACTGTGGCTCCTGCAGGCAATGGTTTGCCAGCACTGAGGCAGCTGCCAGGATGCTCATGGAGTCCAGATACCTTGTCACCTTAGAGACCACTTACATCTGGGCTTTAGAGTTTGTGAGAGGTTTCTTCTGTGAGGGAAAAGATTGCTGTTATCTCCCGTGTCCATGCATGGAGGATTTTTTTTTTTTTAACAAAAAAAAGCTCACTGCATAAACCTATGTAGTTATTAAATAGAAAATCTTTTTGCTATACTTGAAGTTTGAATGATGTACTCCGCACTTACTCTCTAAGCAGAAACATCCATCTCCTTCTCACTGTACATAAGATAGTTGGTGGGAAATGTTTATATTGTTTTTACATTGCTTAAGAGGTTCTAAGACTAAACAATTTACAAAAATACTAAAATGTTATATCACCCCTATTTATTGCTAATGGGATATTTGCACCATTTCAGTGAGTGTTCTTTCCAAGGCTTAGAGCTTGCATTCTTCTCCTATCTAATACTACTGGATTTTTTTCTTTGTGCAGGAAATTAAACATTCTCTCCTATATTTCATGTTCAGAGTAAAACAGGCACATGGATTCCTGGAAGTAAATGAACATCAAATGGCTAAATAGTCAATTACTGTAAGACATTTCAAGGTCTGAAAGGCCAAATCAAAAGATAATTATGAATTACAAGAACAGAGCAAAAAAATGTGATTCCCTGTTTAATTTGCAGCATATCATTAGGAGGGTTAGTGCCTACTAGGCTTTCTTCTTTATGACATGTGCTGAATTACCCCATTTAGAACAAGAAAGGTACTGTAAAAGTGAGCTCTGCACCTGTCATTCATCAGTGAAAATAAAAGAAATGTGAATTCATTGGATTTTGAGCAGGTGTAAGGGAACAGTGACTGCACTACTTATATTAACTGAGGCAGAAGTTCAGCTTTGTTTGCTGTCATAATTCCAAAGGCTTCAATAAATTTATGATAATTTTGACCTGAAAAGATTCTGCTTCAGTATTCTAACAGCAGAGACTTCGAGTTTTCTCTTAATACCATATATCTTTTATGGTTAAAATCTGAAGGAGCAATTTCATTTGCCTCTTTGACCTACTTCTCACTTTCAGTTTCTATTTTCAAATTTTTAAGGCCCTTTTAGAACAGAAAAAGGAAGGGAAAAGTGTAGGGTTGATGCTGTCAGATAGCCAGAGGTGAGTGAGGTTGCAGAGAATGCTGTGCCCTTCAAAGGTATTCTGGGATTCACATGACTCTATAGGTCAAAGAGCATCCTGAGAAAAAAAACTGAAATAAAGCATGTACCTACAGGTAATCTAACATTTTTTTCCCCTTTCTTGCATGTTCCTGTGGGAAGGAACAATCTGGTCTATTGAAACAAGTGTTCTTTTACTATCAACTACTCAGTAAATGTTTAGATAAAATTCCTTCACCAAAATGCAACCCATGAAGGAATGAGCACTTATCTAGTTCTTTGTAGCTGAGTCCAGTGAGTGTATACATGTAATATGAAGCTTAGTTACTCACAGAACATGTTGCTGCATGCTACTAATTCCATTCACAGAATAGGGGACAGATAAACAGAGAAGAAAACAACCCCCCAAAAAAGAGGCAACAGCACCAGAGGCTACAATTCTGTTTTAATGTTCTTCTTGCCTCTATCTATATAATTGGGTTTTAACTAATGAGGCTTCAGGCTCTGATGCTGTCTTGGGTTGTCCTTTCTGCTTGACCTTCGTGTTTCTCATTGGACTTATCCTTTGGTCAATTCCTTTCTCCCTTCCAGAGGGCCAAGCTAGAGCAGTGCTCCACTGATTCCTCCTGAATTTCACTCTGCTAATTGAGGATGTCACCTCAAAGGGCTTGGCAATATCAGTGCTGGTACAGCCCCAGATACTCCCTGGGCTACTCTTATGGGCTCATCACAGTAGAGGGGCTTGGCCCAGCAATAACCCCAGGCAGGGGATGGGACATGCACACCTGCAATGCCCACTGAGTGTGTGTACATGGCCTTTACATCTATGTCAGATTCAAAAGTATTGTGAAACATTTAAACTTCTACATTTTTAAGATTTATAGTTTTGACTGGAAATGTTTCTTTTACTTCTACATTGAACCATTTTGGTAAGTCTGCATTCTCAGAAATGTTTTGTTACATCACGTTTAATGAAACATCAGTTTTTTAAAAAAGAGGAACAAAAGAGAACTTTCCAGGCATTTGTACTGAAAATGGTGTTTATAAAATGAATAACATTAAATGGGTAATACTAAAAAATGAAAACAACATAATTATTTCTACAGGGACCCTCATTTAGAGGAGTAATTTGCAAGCCACGTGGAAGCATTTGATCTCTTCATGTGAGGAAGGGTAGGACTCTGTTAATTTCAAGCAGAGACAATCACATAATTAATTTAACCAGCAGGAAAACAGAGTTCATTGAGCAAGTGTGCCCAGAGCTGTCAGTGGCAGGGAACAACCTCTCACATCTGATTTTACACTGTAGTAACTACTGTCTCAGCTCTCGGCAATTGCATCTTTGTTCAGCAAACTTGAAGAGAAAGCACTTCTAATACTTGTAAGCCTAGCTTCTGTTTTGCTTCCTCCAAAAAACACCTGCACCTGCCACAGTGTGGGATTGGAAATTCCCAGAGAGGGATGTTTCCACTCCTGAAAATTTTCTTTTTGGTTTGGTTTTTTGATAGACACTGCTTCTTCAAGAACTGTACTGAGGAAAGGTGGTTACAATTTTTCCTCCTCTTCATAGAATCATAGAATCATAGAATCATAGAATCCTAGAGGTTGGAAGGGACCTCGAAAGATCATCTAGTCCAACCCCCCCTGCCAGAGCAGGCCCCCCTAGAGTACATCGCCTAGGAACGTGTCCAGGCGGGTTTTGAATGTCTCCAGTGAAGGAGACTCCACAACCCCCCTGGGCAGCCTGTTCCAGGGCTCTGTCACCCTTACAGTAAAAAAATTTTTCTGGATATTCAACTTGAACCTCCTATGCTCCAATTTACACCCATTATCCCTTGTCCTATCACTGGTCACCACTGAGAAAAGCCTAACTCCATCTCCCTGACACTCACCCCTTACATATTTGAAAACATTGATGAGGTCACCCCTCAGTCTCCTTTTCTCCAAACTAAAGAGACCCAGCTCCCTCAGCCTTTCCTCATAAGGGAGATGTTCCACTCCCTTAATCATCTTAGTAGCTCTGTGCTGGACTCTTCAGGAATTGTGTCACATTTTCTTCTTGTATGCTCTCCCTTGGCAAACAAATCCTTGCAAATAATTCTGATCCCATCTTACTCTGTCCCCAGAAGCCCATATTTTTTAGGTGTAGTGATCATCTTGACAGGAGCACTGGGTAAGAATACAGCTGCTTTCTCAAACTCTGATGTGACAGGAGACACTGCTTCTCCCAATCTTTGTAATCCACTCTCTATTTCCAGAACCAGATACAAAGTCAGACTGGGGGGTTACCCAGGCAGGCTATAGATGACAACTGATCACCTCAGCTTTCCACTTTGGGTTGTGGTTTTAATTTCTTCTTTAAATCTGTTGGTACATAGTCTGCTGGCTGAGCGATATTACTTTAATCTCACTTGGAGTAGTTTTTAGAAAATAAATATTCATGTTCAAAGCAGTGCCAGTCCCTGCATAGAGGTGGGAAAGTGTTCCTCCTGTGCATTATTATGCAACACAATAGACAGGTATAAAGAAATGCAACAAAGAGAGTAAGCAGAGAAACAATGAATTAGTAGATTAAGTAGTGCCAGAGGATATTCCCAAATAGATTACAAAACTTGAAAATAATTCTCTCAGACAACCCCCAGGTGTGGCTGGTGAGTTAGCATAAGCCAGAGAGACATTTCCAGTAGACAACAGGATGTCACCACCTTCTTTTAGAGAGTAGGAGTTTTCAATAATAGACATGAGCCACCCTTTGCTTTCACTGCCATGTATTTAATCCAGTACTATAGACATCATCTGGGAGTCTGTACACCAGCTTAGACTATGTTTGCCTATTGATTTGCCAGACAGTTGTAAGGATTTGGGAAGAATTTCCTCCAGGTCTTCCTCTGACAGGCAGAGACAGAGCCTTTCAGCTCTCCCCCTGTACTAGTAGCTCTCCTCTCTCTCCTGCCAGCCAACCACCATGGGCCTGATCCATGTATTAGAGACTCTCCATATCTCCTATCCTGGTGGATGGAAAATAGGTTTGAGTCCCAGTGGACAAAACCACCCCTTTTGCTAAGACAACAGCTCCAAATACAGGCAAATCTTCAGCTTCCCTTGGGCCTCCAGATGTCA
The DNA here is from genome assembly GCF_036169615.1 of Heliangelus exortis. NCBI lineage: Eukaryota > Metazoa > Chordata > Aves > Apodiformes > Trochilidae > Heliangelus > Heliangelus exortis. Next base: position 67,871,750 of record NC_092422.1, read on the forward strand.
GAAGACCTGCCTTTGACAGATCCTCCTGAGTTTTAAGCCTATATATCTAAGCCACAGTAGTAACCCTAGATCTCAGCCTCTTACACATGCATATGTATATTCAGGGACAAGACAGAAGCTGTGAAAAAGATACAGGAAATTTAATTTGGAAAATACATACCTTTATCCATGGTATGAGAGCTGACCCTTTTTTTCTAACAGCTCAAAGTTTAGTAAAAGCTGACAGAAACATAGGAAAGGGCCTTATATGCCCTTCAGCATGTTATGCCTTTAAGTTTTTCTTCTGTTGGAGAGTACCACAGAGATGGTGACAGCTGCAGAAATTCATAGATTAAGAAGATGTCCTTTCAATTTCTCTTTGGTTAAAAAAAAACAGTTCAAGCTCATTAAATGGTCATTAGCCTTTTTCACTGTGATCTCATTTTTGGGATCTCTTGAAGATGCTCCTTCCACAGGTATTACAGACTGTGTCAGAGGGCTGGTAAGATGAGACTACAGTGAGATATAACATCCACTTAGAAATGATAGATTGTAGTGACAAGCTGGTATCAATAGCTTGGGAGATAGTGAAATGAAATCTCTTCAGAAAATAGACTGCACAGAGCAGTTCTCTGAAAGCTACTGGTGCCACAGGATGACCTCACACATCTGATTCCCCACCAGTGAAGGCTGATGGGGTCACATAGTGTGCCCTGTGCACTAAGGTGCTTCCCTTGAATGATCAAATACATGGGCTGAACCAATGACTGAGGCAGAAAACTCTATGACAGTGCCACTCCTATCTGCAAACCATCCACAGAGGATCTCATGAAAAAAATGATCAGGAAGTAACAGAAATGTAAAAAGGAATGAAGATAATGATGCAGACTTCTTTTGCAGAGTGCTTTCAGACCATAAAAGCAACCCATGAAAGCTAAACAGAGTATTTGGCAAACTAATGGGTTACAACATTTTGAAAAGGGAAATTTTAGAGAGACTGCAACTTTTGTAAGGAAAAAAGCCTCCCGAGAGACAGGTACAGAGCTGCCCCTTGCTTGCTGAAGTAGTAACACTAGGAAACACTTCAGAAGCTTACTTCAAACATGCTCTTCGACATTGCATTAACTCAATTGCTTTTCACATTTTCTCGTCTCATTTTAAAATCATCTTTGAAATTAGGTGACATCATGGCTGTACCAGCTGTAGAATGGCACAAACAAAGCATTCTGGAAGAGGAGTGACAGACTGCAGGGCAGCTTTAATTAATAAATGGCTTGCCTTGCCAGGCATGAAGCAGTTGGGTATTGACCTGCCTGAGAAATGGAGCTTTTCCATGAGTAATACTCTTTATTTATGTATTTTGAGAAATTACATATAGGAGGCTGTCTGGAAGGATGAAGATTGTTGGGGTCTTGTTTCTTTGTTTACTGGTTCTTACTTTCTTCCTTTGCTGTGGACTTTTAAGTCCAAAACTGGAAGGGTGGTTGGTGGGCACTAATTCTGCTGCTGCAGTGAGGGGCTCTACCACAGTCCTCATTCCTGTGATGCCCTCATTCTCCGTATGCACTCGCTTAGAGAAAACTCCAGCACAGAGCACTGCTGAAGTAAAAAGCCTTGCATGAGGTGACAGGAGCTTCCTGGAGGCATATGTGTATACTTCACAGCACGATTTGTCATGAGGAAGGTTTATTTATGATGACCACACACCAGCTTCTGTTAAAGTGAACCAACAAATGACAAGATAGGATTTATTCCATTCTGTGTATGTTCAATTCTTCCTATACTTGGGAGAATCTACAAGTAATCATTAAATAAGGTGTTATTTGTAAAGTTTTTTCTCTCTCTCTTGTGCATCCACACTTCTTTGTTGTTAAACTTTTTCTGAAATTTTTCTGAGCATCATTAAGACTTCTCCTTTGGGAAAAACACACAACTTCTTTATTACATAAGAAGGACTGATTAGAAATTGAGAATGACTGGCTGAGAGTTGGGTGTTCAGCTTGATGATGGCTGGGAGGCAGAGATGCTATAACCAATGCAAAGTACAAACCAGCAGGTTTGATTTTGAGGCTACTTTGTATTCATAGATCACTCTTGAGGATCTTTCAGTTAGGAAAGCCTGAGGTCTATTATGTGTGAGCACTGGTATATAAAGTCTCAGGGAATCTCTATGATCTGCCTTTTTGATATTCACTATTTGTTCCAGAAAGTTTCATAAAGCTGGTTAAACTGTCCTTGCATCTCCGTGGGCCCTTTAAGCTCGATATTACCTACAGATCATGCATACACCTAAATGTTTACCTTGGCCTCTGCTCACACAGCCTTCTGGCAAGACTGCATCGATCTTGAGCTTTCTTCAAAGTCCTATTCCCATATCTCTCAAATATGCTAGTGATTTAGCAATACTCCTTTCTGCATCTCTGTCCACAGGCTGATCTGGTTTAGAGGTTGCTTGTTCTAGGAGAAACAACAGTGGAGGCAAATCGGTGTAAGAAATGCAGGGAGATTTTTCAATACAAAATGTGTTAAGGAAGTCATATGATGGCAAAATAGCACAATAGCAACAACAATAACAACATCAATAAAACCAGAAACAACTATAATAATGATGACAATACTTAATGACAATTATGATGATAATGAGGATGATAATAACATTAACAATAATGATAAAGATGATAATAACACTAACGATAATGATGAAAATAACATTAATAATAACAATAAAAACAGCAGCAGCAACAATAGTTATTATTAATATTAATAGTAATAGTAATGTTAATAGTTTATTAAACAATAAATTGTCCTGCTCTCTTTTTATTCATAACTAAAGTATTCCTTGGAGTTCGATCAGTCATCTTTCATGACTCCTGATCCTCTTGCTCTGGGGTTTCTTAGATATTTACCTATAGCTTAAGAACTTCTTGCCCTTTGTCCCACCTATAGTCAGCTTGCTTCGTCTGACAAAGCAATTTATTCACCAGTTCCATCACACCCCAGAAAGGGCTGCTTTGTTTCAACCCAAATACCTCTTATTTCTTGGGAGGGAGGAGTAGCTAACTCCTGGGTTTCTCCTTTCATGCCTGTACTACATGACCTGCAAAAGCTGGATTTTGCCAGGACACACTGTTGTCTTAGAATCAGACACAAATTTCACCTGTTCTGGAGATTCTTCCAAAGAGAACATGTGATATACATTTTTCCAAGTTCTAGCAGTGATTTACTTCCAACTAAAGGTTTGAGTTATGTATAAAATTTATAATCACAGATTGATAAAAGGCCTTTTGAAAACAACACAAAACACAACAGCAAAACACCTTCCCTTTAAAACAAAATTAACATAGAAAAAGACCTCCAAAATTCTACTCCCTAAATTATATTGTCAAATTTTAAACAGTCAGTTCTACAGCCTCATGTCACACAAGTGAGATTGACTGGGCAATGAAACATATGTTAGAATTACAGTTTTAGAGACTGGATTCATCCTGCTATCTGCAGTCATCTGCAATAGAGAGCTATTTGGTCACCCATAGGTAATTCTAGAGAGCAATCTACTTAATCTATTGCAGATATCTACTTAAATGACATCTTCTGTAAGTGCCACCATCCCTACCTTGAATATCTTGCCTCTGGGTGAGTGTCTCAGGAACCTCAGCACAGATTTTTATGACCGTCCCATGTAATTTCAAGGTTGCACAGTTAAAATTATCTGGGCTGATATATCCTGGCAATTATACTGGAATAATTATCAAGGATACATTTGCTTCCACAATTGCATTGGAATTACATTTCTGCCATAAAATTGGTCTCTGTTAAATGAGATTGTGACTTTCCACCTCCAAGGTGCTACCAATTTCCATAGCCTACTTTCTGAGTGAACAAATAAAAAAAAGTTTTATCATATAGACCATCTCAGACTCCAACAGCTCTGCTGTGTTTTTTTCCGTTCATGCATAAGCACCTCTGCAAGTTCTCGTTATCATCTCAAGATGGCAAATGGGGTTACAAAGGGAATGATTACAAACAATGGAAGGATAACAGTAACACAGGTACAATAAGATCTATTTTCATTTACAATGGATGCATGAAATGACAAGAACGTTAGTCAGAATAAGGCTTATCAGTTACAAGAAGCAAGGTAAGGTTTACAGAAAGATTGCATATCACATGTTCACAATTTTTCCTAATATTGTATTTTAAATACAAAGACCTAGAAGCTATTTCCACATATAGTTTGAATTTAGAAGAGGGCTTTTCTGTATAAAATATGGAAATTGAAATGTTCTTGTCAGATTTATTATGAAAGAAATACATCCTTGATGTTTGAGAAATACTTGTCCATTACTGAACCTCCCAGGCATGTTTATACCAGGGGATAGCATAAATCTTGCACTTAGAACAGAGAAACAACACCAAACATGTTAACTTAATATGTAATTTTAGCAAAAAAAATTACCATTTGTAAAAGCTTTTATCCACCAGGAAAAAATGGTACATATTGAGAACAAAGAAATAGTTTAATATTTGTATAAATTGTTCATTATGGCAAATTTGTAATTGCTGTTCCAAAGAGACACTTTGTCGTCATGGAGTCTGCTCTTGTGTCTTGTGCCCCAAGTGTTCTGGTTTTAGAATTAATGTGTAGAAAACACTGCTGAGGAGAATCAGTTTCTTAGGAAACTGGCACAGCGATTTCTAGTACACAAATTATTTGTTGCATATTTTTATCACAAACCTTTTAACGGATATGTAATAGGAGTGGGTCTGATTCTCTAACAGGATGGATTTGCTAGGAAAGCCTTGCATCCAGTAGCAGGTAATGTGGCACAACAGGAACTGATTTCTAGACCCTCAGTTGCCAAATTACATGCAATACAAGATGTCCTTTCTTTGGATTAACTCTAGGTCATGGTGTCCAAATAACCACTGAAGTGTGCTTCAGAATCCTCTTTTGTTTAAGTTTCACCTGAGAATAAGAGTCTTAGTGCAGTGAATAGTTTCTTGACAAGAACCAAAGTGCAGTGGATGGGAAAATTACGACTCACTTCCAAACCTCATTTCCCATTTGAACTGAACCCTGTAGCAGGTACATCTGGGAAGCAGTCTGCACAAAGGATAATTCAGCTGATCTCCCCAAACTCCTTCTACAATAAACTAAAGGGGAAGTACATGATGTCTAAGGTCCCTTCTGACTCAAACCATTCTATGAGTCTATGAATAAACTGAGTAGAAATTAAAATAGAAATTACAGTAGAAATTAAAAGTGTTCTTGAGCTTTATTTCTGGCTGTACCAGTGACAGTGTCCCCTCCATAAGGAGCAGAAGGCACTTAATGCACAACAAGCACAGAACAGTACTATTAAGACACACAGGAGTGTAAAAATAAACCTTCATTCTTACCCATAATACTTTATTATGGCTGGTTTTAGCAAGAGCTTAAAGTGTGCTGAATCCTACCTGTCACCTGTTTCTTTATCTGTACCCTGGATGACTTTGAGCTCATCCTGCAGCCCTTGAAGGTAACAGTAAGGGATCAGCAGGAGCAAAGTAAGGTCTGAAGCTCACAGTACATGAATTGACAGCTCATGAACTGATTCACTCATCCTCACACTACCCTTTGGCTTCAAGGACACTCCATGGAGAGGCAACATCCCTCCTTCGTGCTATCAGTGGCAGGATCATGGCCAGAGGCTTTCTGTAAGTGCTCTGGGCAAGGAAATGTCTCCCTTCATTTGTCTGAAAAGTCACATTAAAACACAAGGATGTTGTGGCAATGAAGTAATAATAATGTTGAATTTTAACTAGAATGCACGTTTTGCATCTTTTACCCTCCAAGTTCAGTGCATATTTTCAAATGCATTATGTGCAGACAAGTTTAAGCCTTTAGAACCTGCCCTTGAGAAATGTCTGCTAATGGTGTACTTTATCTCAGTAAAATTTACTTACAGAAATACACATCGTAAAGCTGCTGTATTCCTGCTATGTTTAAATTCCTGCATACAGTGAATTTTAATGCACTCTTCTTACATAATTAATTTATTTCTATATAATATTTTTCAGTGTTGGTCAAATTGATTCAAAAGTACTGAGAGATGCTGCATTATGGCATGGGTGCTTATACCACCAGCTTACATAAATTTCTGTTGATTTTTTTTTTTTAATTTGGCAGCAGAAATAAAAAATAAATAAAAATACGTGATTTGCATCTACATCAAATATTTTTTTTCTGAACTAAGGGTTAGGATTAGGTGTAGTGTATTTCTACCAGGATCACATGCACCTACCAACACCACTTTTCCAGTCTGTATAGGTTATTTATAAGCAAACTATTTAGTAGAGATTGAATTATTAGAATAAACAAAAATGGTTTTCATGCCTGGACTCAGCTTGCACAGATTTTCCGATCATGAGTAAGAGAAGAAACAGGATTTGGAAAATTCAGCCAGGCATGCAGATATGAAGATACATCATGGCTCTTTCATTTGTCTTACCCTGCAAAACAAGTGTTTCTTAATCTCCTCAGTGTAAAATCTTTATCTAACAACCCTGCAGTAAATTAGAAAGCATGGTCTTTAAAGGTGATCATTCCCTTAATAAAGGAGAGTAAGAAGCATGCCAGCAGGGACCCATAAATGTTGTTGTTGTTGTAATTATCTCTTATAAATATTGTTACTGCCGTTGATAAAGGTATTATAATATAAACCAATTAAAAAGCCTACTAGATTGTAGCATATTTGAAGATTAAGCTGCAGATGACATTTCTCTCACAACACACAGGTATGAAAAAATAGTATCTGCATCAGCATTCTGATGTTCCAAATCTAAGCCTAAAACCGTATTAAAAATTACATTTAAAAATGTGAGTATCTACCTCCAATTAGTTTTATGAATGCTGGGATCCAAACTATGTTAACTGGTCTGCTGGATACTGGAAACCTCCAGCAGAAACATGAAGCTGGAAAATTGCACTTTCGACTCAACAGAGTGAAGTGATTAAAACTGATGAGGGACATGAACATTAGTATTCAACTCTGAAGCTTTTAAACACCATGACACTGCACACTCCTGACATCTTACTTTTGAGGAAAAGTCCTACTCAGTTTAGTACTGACTGCAAAAATCTACTGCTGAAATTTTTATTTTTTTTTTCTTCCCCTCACGAAGGCAGCTGTTCCACATGATTTTTGGTACTAAAATCTACAGGCTGTCTTTTATCCTGAGAAAGTGAGGATATAGTTTCACATTCTCTGAATTGCCCTCTGGAGGAAGCTCTCTTTCTCAATTGGCTTGGCTGGTTGGGGAGATGAGGTTTAAAAAATTGAAGTAGTCTTTTAACTGTGCTCATAAGAAGCTTCACTTTCTAATTATTTTGCTCTTGGTTTTTTTGGGGGGGGGTTGGGTTGTGGTTTGTTTTTTTTTTTTCAGAGGATGACTTCTGGGACACATTCTTTCTAATGAAGACCTATGGCATAAGCACTTGACTTCCAATACAATCTGCACTGTTAGATGTACCTCATGCATCTTGATTTCCTTGAAATATTCATGCACTTGACTGTCTTTAGGCAGTATTATCTAAGTGAAAATATGACTAGAAATAAGAGAATAATATTTTAAGAGAGATTCAGAAATGTCTGCTTTAAGTTACAAATTAATTCACTTTGTCAGTCTGACTTTTTGGTGGGGGGGTTGGTTGTTTGTGAGGTTTTTATGGTTTTTTTGGTTTGGCTTGGTTTGGTTTGGTTTGGTTTGGTTTGGTTTGGTTCATTTTTTGGTGGGGTTTTTTTGTTCATTTTGTTGGGAGTTTTTGGTTGTTTTTTAGTTTGTGTGTGATTTGGGGTTTTTTTGTATGAATTTGCCAAGACCCATGATGGTAGAAATGTTGGCCAGAAAAAAAAAGCAGGTTGGAAATTAAGAACAGAATAAAAAAGAAAATTATTATCATATTTTAATCAAGGATACTCACATGGGAAATCCAAACCCATGAGGTATACTTAGATGTGAACATAAATACGCACAAGATCAGTGGAGCCAAACAGCATAATAGGAAACAGAATAGTCAATACCCCAAATGATTCTTTAGTTCAGGGATCTCAGAAATTGCTGGGGTGAGGTTCATCTCACTTGACTATTGTCATTAAAAATGCAAATATGTAAATCAGATCAAATGGCTCTTTACTTAGGGAGAAACTTCCCCTACTCTTCTGTTTGACAAGAATGTTGTGAGATTTCTAGACAGAGACTGGAGTGACTATTCACATTCAAAGGTTTTAGAAACCTAAGTGAGGATGTCACTAATAAATACTTTCCAGTAGTTCACTCATACAAGACTTGAAAACTGTAATTGGCTAATGATGAAAACCAGCAAGCTACAAGCAAGATCCAATCTCATCCACAGATAATGACAAGCACAGATCAAGAGGTAGAGAGGATGATGAGGAAATGATAACATAAGATAAGAAAGTCACAAGAATGGTAATAAGACCACAAATTATTTAAATAAATATAATCCCCTTTATATTATATATATATATATTATGCTATATATATATATATATAAAATATAATCCCCTTTGTCACATGATCCTGCCTTTCAGGAAGGGTAAAGATGCTCTTTCTACGAAGAATGTGAATTCCTATCTTACAGTGCAGAAACTTGGGTAGGGCTCAGCTCATAGAGATGAGACTGCAAGACAGATTGTTACCACTTAAAATCTCATTTTCATTTCTTGTTTCAGATAATATTGTTGGTGGGAACTATCAGCTGATATTGGATGACAACTAGAAAAGACTGGGGCAATGTGAAGGAAAAATGCTTTTTAAGATGCTTGTGCAGAAGCCTGAAATGAGTGGTAATCCTTTCCTACACACAAAATATGGCCAGTGTCACCCTCTTCTGACAATTCTATTTTCGTATAATTTCACCAAATGTTAAGTCTTCCCATTTCAGTCAGCCCATCCATTATAGTACCTCACTAAGTTCAACTTCTGTATATGGCCCATATAAAATTCACTGTTCCTTCCTGCCCACTCACATCCCTCCATGGCAGGCTGTCTGTCCTGACCTTGAAAATCTAGTTAAATCTGTCCACAGCCACATGCAAAAAAAAAAAAAAAAGACGTATTTGTTTTTCTCTTTTTAGAAAAATGAGCAAGATATAAAAGCTGAAGTTGTACAGTCATGAGGGGTATAGTGTATGCAGTGATAAATCTCGTTGCAATGTTTACTGTTGTACTGTGAAATTACCAAATGATGTTTTTCAATTAAAAACTTGATAGCTCCTTTGGAAGCAATATGAATTACATGCTAATTTTACAAATATTTCTTGTGATCACTGCAAAACCGTTTTTGCATAGTTTTCATAGAAGCAACATAGCAGAAATATAATTTCAAACTTCCTAGTCATTTATCTCCATTACTTTGTTACTATTCTGTTCCATTGCCACGTCTCCAATCAACCGAAAAATATTCTGAGTAGTAATAAGAGGATCAGCACCTTTCAAAATAATTGTCTGATCAGGTATGAAGAGTCTCTTTTATACAGGGTCTATATATTAATGACTGTGTTTAATTATACTGGTTGGAAGTCAGAAAGAAGCAATTCATTCTCAATATAATAAACTGCTAATTACCAGCTGCATGAAAAAGGTGTTGGGGATAAAGAGGACTTTTGCTACTAAGGCACATAGCAGAACAACTTCCATTCCCCTCACATTTCCTGCATTTATTACAAACCATTACAAGAGTCTTTCCAAGGCTTACTGGTATCCCTTTCACGACACAGCTCTGAGATAAAGCAGCAGTTTTAATGCCAGCAGTGTCATTTCCATTTACATAGAAGGAATAGAGGTATTTTAAGCAACATTCTTAAGACTGGTGATGATAGATCTTCAGAACTGCTATTTTGCTGCAATTTCTGTTTTCTTTCAGAAACCAAAACCCAGGCACTTTAAAATCTCCAGTAAGAATGCTATTTGCAGGCATTGTTTGGGAAATTCTCTTCTTTTCAAAACACTGACATCTGGGGGAAGAGTATGTCAGTAGTCAGTGATACTTCCTAGTACTTCCATGTCCCAGGTCACAAGAGCTCAAAGGTACTACAGTGACTGCTGAAGTCAGGAAAAATTCAGTGGAAACAAGGTTTCATCTGATACACACCAAAGCACAATTCCAGAAGTAGAGAGAAAATGAACATTGCAGGTGGATATTTTAGATGTTCATGTGCTGAAACCCAAGAAAGAAACGATCCATGTACAAAAGGTGAATTTTCCTTTGAAAATGTGGAGCTCTAGAGACAAGACATTAGGAAAACACTTTTTCAGTATAGGATTTTTTGCTATTTCTTCTTTTTTTAACTTTGTGTGTATGTGTGTTTTATTTCATACTTCTCCCAGTGTGCTGTGACACAGATTGCCAGCTAGCACTATCTCCCATTGGTACTCAGGGGGAATAGTATTCAAACACTACAGCTCAACACAGTGAACTCCAGCCCAGCTCAGACCCTGAAGTTCTCAAGTAATACAGAGATCTGCAGAAGGAATCTCACCCTAACACAGGAATGCAGCCACCCCCACGATGGTCATCTCTATCTTTCCTGCATGGGGATATCCCCTCTGCTTGCATCTCAGAGAAACATGTAACATGGCCTTTTCTCCTGTAGGATAATTAACACTATAAAGAGGCCTCAAGAGGTCTCTAGCTCAATATCCTGCCCAAACCTGGTTGAGCTCTGGAGTCAGACCAGGATGCTGAGAACTTAGTTCTGTCATGGCTTAAATCTCTCCAAGGATAGAGATGGCACAGCCTCTAAGGACAGCTTGCTTCACTGCTCGTGGGGGAAGGTCTGAACCAGTCTGAACCTCTCCTTTCAATCTCTGTCAGTTGTCTCTTGCCTTTTAGACATGCAGCACCTTGAGAAAGCAGGTTTTGTCATATCAAAAAACTCCTCTCAAGTATCAGAAAGCTGTCATTAGAGCCCACCTCATGCCCAGATAGTAAGATAAAGGAGGGCATACAAGCTCCAATGTTACAAATCTCTTTAACAACGATGATTTTTTTTTGGGGGGGGAGGCAGAGGGGAAAAGTTCCACAGTAAATTATGGAAGAGCAAACCACTCAAACAGGAGGTGGAAAACAGGAATATATCTAGAGATCTTTCTCAAAACACTAATTAGAATTATGGTTCTAAAATTAAATAATTGCACACATTGTAAATTTTAGTACAGAAATTAATTAAGAAGAGTATTCTGTGGATGTAGAAAAACATTAACACATTTCCTGTGTCTCATTCTTTCATGCTAAAATGACAGATTTCTAATGAACCTGTTTTTTTCCCAGGTGTCCATGAATTTGACTCTAATAATAAATTCAGATTAGTATGATGAATGCAGAAGCATTACTGATTTTTCATGAGTGTACATCATTTGTTGTGTAGCTTACTGTGCATCTAAGAGCTTAGGAAAAAGGCACAGATTAGTTGTACATTACTTTTGTAAAACAATTTTAATACCGGCACAGAGAAATGCATTGGAAGTTGTTACTATCTACCCAAGGCCTGGCTTTGTCTGGCCTTCGTCAGGTCACATCCAGATCAGAAAAGCTTTAGTTTTTTTTTGTTTTTTTTTTTCTTCAATTGATGTTGACAGCAGGTCCTAGAACATCCTCCAGCATAATTAAAGAATCGTATCTGATTTGTAGAAATTCACTGAAGTGCCTAGGCCACCTGAATGCAGCAAGCTTCAATCATACACTCTCTGCTTTCATGATCCTTCAGCCAAGTAGGCTGCCATATGAGAGGAAAGTTTTCCTAAAGAAAAGAATTTCTGGTATTGCCCTTTGGCAAGAAAACTGCTTTTATTGCACTGCTGCATCAGCTGCAATGGACTACAGCTTCTGACTGGATCAAATCGTATTTCCTTTAGGAAGCCTGCATCCCCCTGATTTATTATGTCTTGTTGCTAAGGTTTCCTTTGGACAAAGTATTCCCCAAGCCCTGTTAAAAGCTGACCAGTTGGATTCTAAGCATTGTCCTTTACTACGTTTAACTAGAACAATGGTTTAGAGCTCACTGTCTTAATTTCCTGTCTGATTCATGTCTGAAAATGTTCGAGGGACCAAATGGAAAATCCTTCACTTCCCGCTATTACCATGATTTAGATATGTCTGCTCTAGAAACTACTTTCATCTGTCTTTATTAAACACAGTATTTTTATTTAAAATATAGTCTCTCTTCCAACTGTTGCAGAAGTTTTGCTACTATAGTAACAAAAGCTGCTGGGGATGGGTAAGGGGTGGGGGAGAAGGTTGGGAAGTGAAAGAACAGCAACTAGTTCTTCGTGTTCCCACTGAGACATAGTATAAAGTCATAAAGGAAATCCAGGATATAAACTCCATTAGCAGACTGCAGGATTTATAGGTCTATCTCCCACATGCAGTGTTAAAAATATATCCTATTACAAAATGTCTGTGACTTTGCTGCTGAAAGCAGTAATTACTAAGGCCCATGATGAAACATAATAAGTGTCTAAAATGAATGGACATTGATTATATTCTTGTTCTCCAGGTACTTCCATTGGCTACAGCATCCTAATAGTACTTCCCATAAGACACCACGTTCTTGCCTCAGTGGAGCACAACAGGAAGACAGCCTTTGCTACCCATTTGTTTTCATTTCTTTTGTTCTTTAGTCCTGATGTAGAAAACCATTCTTCATGGGAATGACACAGATTTTAGAAACATGATAAGCAGGTAGACAAGTGGATAGATAGGAAGCATTTAGGGTTATGTGCAGAAAGCTCTGGGCAAATAGGTAAATGTCTGATAGCTGGTTAGAGGGTCATACTGCCTATCCTGATCAAAGAGGGCAGACAACATTCTAATACATCAAAATTCAGACAACTGTCTACTAACTTTACACACTTCAAACCAAACCAAATAGAATTCTTGGAATGTCTGACTGCAGTGGGTTTTATATCAAACCACCAACAAGGCTTCATGTAATTGGAAAACCAAACCAAACCAAAAACAACCAGCCAAAAAAACCCAACAAACCAACTAACCAAATAACACATAAAACCCCTTTAAATATTGTATACCTGCTGTATTTCTCAGTAATTCAGGTGTCTAGATGTCTTTATCACTGAGTTGGCTGTATTATGAGGATAAGCTCCAGCATGGCAGAGGAATTCAGCCCTCTGTCTTCAGCGGGCTGTGGAGTGATAAATAAAATTCCCTTCTTATGTCCCTGTTAAAACTGTTGCATAGAACTTGCTTAATAAGAACCTGGAGGGCTTTCAGCCATGGGACAAAAACTGGTAACACAAAGAGCTGTTAATGCCTCGGCCCACCACAGGCCACAGAGGCTCATCAGGCACCAGCATCCAGGCAAAGAGAAGTCTGTTGACAACTTCCTTTACAAATACTGTGACAGTGCACTTAAGTTGGACCGGCCATTTTAAAAAACATTTAAAATAATTGCAAATAGATTGTTTCATATATATATATATATATATATTTATGTATGTATATATGTATATACACACATCTGTATAAACATATGCATACAGAGATTGTACATATTTTTAATGCAGATATGTGAAAGCCGCCTTCATCTCTCTAGGTAAATATACATTTACATGAGAACTTATTTTAATCCTTATTTCCTCATACCTCTTTGTTTAATTTAGTGTAATTTTCTTCAGATAATTATGCCTATGAAGAGTTCTATTTTCCAAAATGTTTAATTCAAACTTTTCAGAGTAGAATTTTTCTCAGTGTAATCCAGCATCAAGGTTAATATTCAGGTCACACTTTCCTCACAGGGTCATTGAGTTCTGGGGATCTGTTACAGGATTACTCATGTCCCATGTGTTCTCCCTTGGGAGAGCTGTTCCTGCCCCTTTGCAACCCATTTGAAGTCACAGTGACTCACACTGAGGCAGCACGTCCTGAGAGGAACAACTCCTGTTAAAAGGACAATTTCTTCCAGCCAAACTTCAAGTGGGCAAAAAATGTGACTATTTTGTGATTTGTTAATGAGATTTATTTAGAATATGTCTGGTGTGTGTGCAGCCCTAACTGGGGCTTTCCTGGTTCTGGGGCTCTCACCAGTGGGCCACAAGTTTTAAGACTTTTGTACCCAGAGCCCACACAGGGCTTCTGGCTTGGGGTTTTAAGGCCCAGCTCTGGTGTGTATCAAAGTCCTACTGATGCAGCTATCAAAGTCCTACTGATGCAGAAGCAAGACATTTCCACGGATCCTATGTGAAGAAGTACACTGCAGGGTCTGAGGCAGACACCTCAGCTTCTCAGAAAAGCTCTATGGGGAAATACTCATGTTCTGGTGAAAGGTGCAGAACAAGACCCTAAAACACCCCAATTCCTTTTTTAGCAAGGATAAATGGTGGGATGTACAGACTTCCCATGCTTCCCTCCTAATTTCTGGTGGCCAATGCCTTATTGAGTATCATTTATTGTCCCCTCAGTGCCCATCCAGCAGAGCATCACCCGTGTTCTGAGCTCCAAAGGATCCTTTGTTACCTGAAATGGCCTGAAGTTGCACCAGGGGAGGTTTAGACTAAGTACTAGGAAGAAATTGCTTACTGAAAGAGTAGTCAGGCAGTGGAACCATCCCTGGAGGTATTTAAGAACCATGTAAATGAGGCACTTCAGGACATGTTCTAGTGGAATGGTGATTTTTTGTGGAGGGGCGCGGGTTGGGATTGATCATTGACACAGTGATCTTAGAGGTCTTTTCCAACCATGACAATTTTGGGATTTGATCCAGCTGATTTGTCTGTGACAGCTGTCCAGTCATACCAGCCAGCCTGCTCTTCACACACTTGTCTTCCTTGTGGTTTTTCCGTCACTTTCTATAAATGCTGTACTTCATTAAAACAGGGATTATAATTTGCAAGTACTTTGACAAGCACAGACCACACCATGTGTTGAATAACCACAAGCAAAAAGAATGGGAAGAGACATCAAGAGCAGAAAAAAAGGTGCTTGTCAGAAAAACTATTGAGTGTGCTAAACTTCCTTGTCTTCGAGAAGTCTGGTATTAGATTTTTTAAGGTTACGCTTGCAGTTCAGATCCCACTGAGATGAAGAATGAAGTCCAATTCACCAAAGCAAAAGTTGATTTAATTTTTGAAGAAGGATATGTTGTTTATGCTTCAGCTGAAATTCAGGCAATTTTTTTCTAGGTAGTTGTTCTCAATGATATTCTGACAGAATGAAAATTATTCTCTTAAACTACTTACACTGATGCAGAAGTCAGCAGCTTTCTGGAACTTCTCAAATACCTCTAATCTGGAAAATTACTGTAAAATATCATAAGGGATATTTTAATATCATAAGGGATATCATAATATCCCTTCCTCACCTTCTCAACTGGATTTCTGATATTGGCATAGTTTATATCTCACATCTTCAGAAACAAGAGGGCTTCTTACAGATGGTGAAAATGTATCATTTTGAAGAATGTCTAATAGAAGTATAAAGCACTTTGTTACTCAACAAGAAACTGTAAGTTTTATTTATTTTTTTCACATTATTTTTTCTTTTAAGCTAGGTACTAATGAGTTAGCTATTTCTTGGTTCAAGTATTTTAGTCACACAGTAGTAAGAAAAAAAAATCAAAAAGGAAAACACAAAACTAGAGGCTTAAAAAGAAAGCAATAATTTTTTTTCTGAGTGTTAGTTTCTTCCTGCATAGCTTTTGCTTTCTGCATAGACAGACATAATTTTTCCAAGGAAAAAGAATCTAAGAAGTTCACCAGTGAATCAAATCCTTTTAGTTCTCTTTTTTTATAGTAGACTTTAAGAGGAGGGAAAGCACAAAGTTCACCTTGTATAAAGGACATAGTGCAGTGTTTGGTGCATATCATTCCTCAGTGACACAAAGTAAAGATAAACAAAACTTTGGATTTGCTGGATCTTTTTCCAGCAACTCTTTCACAACAAAACGGGGACTCAAATGTTGCTGAATGGCAGTGCAACAACAGGACTCAGAAAATTCATCCCAGTCTGTTTAAGGTACTGCTCAATGCTAATTACAGTTATCTACATTTTCAGGTTGGTTTTTTTTTTCAGACTAAATAGACAGATGTTCTCATAAAAATTACTGACTGTATAAAGATTTTGCTGTGGCAAAAAATCAGGGTATAGATTATTTCAATTCAGAAATGCAGTAACTTGAACTGTTGCAGATGCTGTCAGCCTGCCTATTCCTATTACAAAAAGCAGGAAAATTTATAACAACCAACTTGAAGCTTATGTAGCTACAGGCAATGTAGTTACATAGTTTGAAGTGCAATGTAAAGTGTGTTCAGGTATTTTGAAAGGCCCAGAGGCCTGAATCTGTGCCACAAATCAGAAGAAGAAATTCTGCTACAGAAAATAGGATTCTACTTCAGTTTAGGTAACTCTCAGGCCTTTGCAATTTTTATCTCCATTCTTAAAAGAGCAACAGAAGATAGTTGGAGATTCCTCGTCATTACAGGACTGATGTGTGGGCTGTAAAGCCTATCATCATTATATCACACTAATTTAATGTGAAGACAGTGGCCACATTTGCATTTTCTGGATGACACATACAGTTTTTCTGTAACCAGAGAGATCAAATTAATCTGATGACATATTATTATTTGTGATATATTTACAGAAGAAGTATTTCTTGGTTTGTACCACAGTACATTCCATATATGATATTGCTGTTAAGCAACGGATTTTCAGTTTGCCAGAGAAGATAAAATTGACATCTGATAGAAAACCACCTCTTTATCAGATGAAACTTAGTATGTCCAAACTTATTTATTTTCCCAAATAGAAAAGTGAATTTCAAAGGCACTAGTGAATGTTCCAGGGAGGCAGTCATCTAAGGAAAAACATTTACAACATTTAGTGACTGCAAAAGAGTATATTTTGCTACCTCCAGGATGACTGAAACCATACAAGATCAGTTTGAACAAGAGTCTCAGTGGGACATAATTTAAACAACAGCAACAAACTCCTAGTGTATCTTCCACATAATTTAAACCATGGACTTCATTTTTATGTCTTTCTAGTTCCATTTTTAATTTTTTTAAAAAAGTTTTTAATTCAACATAAAATCACGAGAAGAGTTATGACAAGAAAAGTATAGCAAACCCTGTGTCCTCAAGCAGTGCCCAGGAGGGCTGGTGACATAAAAACACTATATAATTTTAACAATAACAAATATTTAGCAGTATTAACATACTCAGTTATACTTCCCCAAAATACTCCTCCCGTCTTCTTTAACTTGTGGCTCTGAGACTTCCTGAGCAGGGACACAAATTTTGCCTTTGGTAGTTGGTCATCATTACTGCATTTTTTGTCCCCTTGGTTTGTCCATCTCGTTCTTGACTTTATGCAGACTTCTAGCTACACCACATCCAGCTGTAAGATTCATGTTTTATATAAATAATGTGTTAAAACAGTTTCATTTTTCTTGCCTTAAATCTGTCCCTTGCTATTTTCATTATATCCCCCACTATATTATTTCCCCAATAGGGAAAATCCTTTCCTCATTAATGTTCTGATCAGTCAGAATATTACCTGTGCTGTGTCTCCCTCAATTATTTCTTTTCCCATCTGGTAAGCCCTTAGTCTATTTATTCATTCCTCATTTAAAAACAATCCCCTTCTTTGGCCATTCTCATTGCTTTCACTGGACCTTTCCTGCTTCTACTCAACATCCTCTGAGATGGAGACCTAAGATCTCTATTAAGTGCTCAAGATGCAAACAACCTGTAGATTTATTCTGTCTGGTGATGCTTTTTTGCCTCTTTTATTTTCCTAAAAATTCCTAACTTGATGTATTTTCTGGCAACTGCTGCTGACCTGGTGGTGTGAGATGACTGTCTTGGCAGCCCCAGCCCACTGGCCTGGGGATGGCAACTGCTTTAGTAGAGCCAGAGGTCATGTCCCTCTCTGTATTTAGGCAAGGATCTGCTGAAGGGCACCACTCATAACTCAGGACATAGGAACTGTTCAAAGACTCATGGAAATTGCTGACATTTTTTCAAAGACAGGATCACTTCTGTACCTGAAAGGTACAGAACACTTCTGTACCTACAGGCTGTGGAGGGACATTTCACATGTGTGTAGAGTGATAAGATGAGAGCCAATGGCCCTAAGCTGGGAGACAGTAGATATAGGTTAGACACAAGGAAGAAATTCTTTTATGTGAGGATGGTGAGCCACTGGAGCAAGTTGCCCAGGAAGGCTATGGATTCCTCCTCCCTTGAAATGTTCAAAGACAGCTGGGATGAGGCTTTGAACAACCTGGTGTAGTGGGAGGTGGATGGAATTAGAGGGTCTTTAAGGTTCCTTCCAACCCAAACCATTCCATTGTTCTACTATTCTATGAGCTTTTCCATCATATGGTTTTCTCTGGGGGAAGACATGGATTGAATTTTTGGCCAGTCCGTGGCCATGTTAGTAAAATTTCCTATCTTTGCCAGAACACTTAAACTGACAGCAGACTTGCCCACACCATCATGCTCTCCCAGACTTGTTGTTATAGCTTTAATTTAAAATGTTTTGTATTGGAGATATGTTTAATATTTTATACCCTAGTTACTCTCATTAAAGTGCTGTTGAGCACAGTGTGATGCTTATTATTTTAATCATACTAGGCCCCATTTGGGAACTAAATTGTGTGCAGTTATTGTGGGCTTTTTATCTTTTTATCTTTAGGTTTATTTTTCCCACCTCCTTTATGAGGATGTAGGGTTTTAACAAAGCAGCCTGTGCAGAGAGGGTTGTAATGGGCACTAGCAGCAAATCACTGTTCTCTTTCAGGACAAGAGACATGGAGCAATTTTTTATCTTAAGCAATACAATTATAGAGCTTGCACTCTGCTTTCAGGACTCCTGGACATTCACAAGCATCTGTTTTGAAATGTGAGGATCTAATCAAATTCCCTTCAGAAAGTATTCAGAGGGCTTAGGTCTGAAGAACAGATATGCAGATCCAGTTGAGAGATGGAATTAGGAAATAAACTGCACAACTGAAATATTCTAGAATCATGTAGCTTTATTTAAACACATAATTATAGCATATTATGTATGTTTAGAGATAACATCACCATCAATATGCTCTTTATAAAATAATATAATAAAAATACAGACTTTCATCCATTTGGTTTTCTCTGTTGGGCTTTGACTTGATCAAGAGTGATTTAAAAGCATAGCTTTGGCAGAAAGGGACTGAATTTTGCTTTATTACCCAATATAGGTAGAGAAAGAAATTTGAAAGACTTAAGGAACTCAGTATTCCACAAAACTAATCATTATTGTCCTTGAATGACAGGGGAAGTGTTAAACAAACACAAAGGAAAGGACAAAGAAAAAAGTGAGATTTGTTGCTGCATTTAATTTCAAGGATACTTGAATTTTTGAATGCCAGATATTACCTCCCATATTTGGCTCAGATGCTTTGCTTCATAGCTCTGATGAAGACATTTGAGAAGAAACATGGTAGTCAGCTAAAAAGGTATTGAAATCCAACCATGACTAAGTAAATATTGTTGATGTTTCCAAAAAAAACAGCATTTTTTCAGCCTTTTATATTCCTAACTCTTACTTTCTTCTTTTCATCTCACGGGTTTTATTTTTATGACTTGAATAGCAGGCAGGAAGGGACTGAGAAACCACAGCTGGAGATGGGACTTTCAGCAGCCAGGCCTGAATCTACCTGTGGTAAATGAGGGATGACACCATCAATCACTTGCCTTGGCACAGTCCACTGTGCCAGATTGACCCCCCCTTTTTGAAAAAATTAGGGAAGACCAAATAATACTTTGGGCTGGCATGTAAACATAATATAGATTAACTACTAATTAAAAAAAATATTGGCAATGCATTCAATTACAAAACAAAACATGAATCGGATCGGTGGGCTGGTTTCAGTATTTTTCAGTAACCTTAGGAAAAAAAATATTCAGCTGGAACAAATCTGATAATTTTCTTGACATCTATTACACATCTTAATAGTGACTAAAATTACAGTTCATTTATATCTGAATTTTACTTGGAATATTTATGAATATGAGCAACCTGGCATGGCAAAAAGCAACAGCAAATGATCAGGGAGAGTTCGATGCACTTTCAACAGGAAACCAAAATCAGTATTTTAGTTTTCTGTCACTTTAAAATGCTTCTTCTTCCCATGACAATCCTCTTTTTGTCTTTCACAAAGGCTTAGTAATTATGTGCCCAAGGCAGCAGAAGGCTCTCCATCAGTTTCAAAAACTAGGGCACCTTAATATCTCTGTGACTGTCATGAAAACAGGACATTCATGAAACTGGGCCACCTGCTGACCTTACCAAGGACTTATACTGAAAATAGTAATGTTAAAAACTGATGGACAATCTAGAAGTATCACATTTTTAGAAAGATAAAATTATTCCCCTGTAAGTGTTGGTAGGAATGAAATTTGGGAAGGTAATGCAGGTATAGTTGCATTCAACAAATGTTAGCTTGTGCACAAAAGAGGTGTTTCCAAAAGCTCGCAGGCAGAAAGACAACAGGAGTTTTCAAATGGCAAAGCGGCCATTTCTGCATTAGAAGAGCTGAAGTTGTGATACCCAGGGCAGCTGAAAACAAGGCATCCTTTCCCACAGGGACCAAAGTTTCCTGGCGTATCTCAGCTGCTCTCCCCCAGTCTCTCTCTCAGGACTCTTCCCCCAGTCCTTCTCACCTCTCACCAGCCCTTGCCCAAGTTTTGGCTAAGACAGAGCTAACTTTCTTCTTAGTAGCTAGAATAGCACTGTGTTTTGTATTTCATATGGGATTTGGCATGAAAAGAATATTGATAATATATGGATGTTTTAAGTTGTTGCTAAGAAGTCAAGAAATTTTCAACTTCCCATGCTTTCCTAATGTTCAGGTTCACAAGAAGATAGGAGGGAGCATAGCCAGAGTAACATCCAAATTTGCCAGAGATATTCTGTATCATGCAACATCATGTTCAGCATATAGATGAAGGCTGGTCTTGAAGCTCTCATTCTTCCTGGATTGCAGTTCTGGGATTTTCTCTCCTCCAATACCACAAGCTGGGAATGGGCCGGGTGTTGTTCAGTGGATGAGTGGTAAGCACTTGCACTGTGCATCACTTATTTGTGTACTGTTGTTGTTGACCCTGATGGTCCTTCTCTGGGCAGCCCCCTGAGCTCTACTCACATCCTTGTTGTGGGGACATTCTGAGGACCAGATCAGGGATATCTGAGTTGACTAGAAACATGTACAAGGACACTGGTTCATGGTGCAGCCAGAGGAGCCATGAGGCAACCCCATCAGCTAGGG
Organism: Heliangelus exortis; assembly: GCF_036169615.1. Classification (NCBI taxonomy): domain Eukaryota; kingdom Metazoa; phylum Chordata; class Aves; order Apodiformes; family Trochilidae; genus Heliangelus; species Heliangelus exortis. The sequence goes on from NC_092422.1 coordinate 67,893,058, forward strand.
TCCCTTCTGCAGTCACTGATCTGGATAGAACACATTGACTCTGTGACACCTGGTCCTAAGTGTTCTGCCCAACCTGGGACATGGGCCAGGCAGTGGGGTCATAACCCTTCCAACCTATGCCAGGGGAATTGTGGAAAAGAGGAGGCTGGGGATTCAAGGGAGAATCAAGCATAGCTCCTTCTGAGGAGTTGATTCACAGTAGTTTTCACCAGAATTTTCTCCTGTTGGTCATGACAGAGAGGAGGAGAAGGAGTCTGGGAAAATCTGCGTAAGTAAAGCTTATGCTTACCTAATTTATTAGAAAGCTACACTATTATGAGAGACCTCAATAAATATGAAATTTTGTCTCTGCCTGCAATGCTCTGTTGTTCATCAGCCAGGCAGGGAATAGCCTGATTAGCTATGAGTAGATACATCTTGTTAGTATGGAGAGAGCCACTATGGGGACAAAGTTTTTCACTGCAGAGGTTTAAAAAGACAAGAGAAAAGAGCATGAAAAAATGTTCAGCAGCAGAACAAGGCCTCCAAAGCACTCCCATTAGCTTTAGGGTGTTTTGTGTTACAGTTTCATATGCCCCTGAAAAAAGTAGCTGTAAAACACACTGACACCAGTCATTTTCCCAGAAAATTATGTGCTTGATTAATAAAAAGTCTTGAGATTCCCAGTCATGCCAGAGGCATGAAGCACGGATAGTTTTGATGAAGACTGTGGTGGTTTCACTTCAGGTTTCCCCCAGCATGTTTTTGTCCTGACTCCAGGGCAGGACAGTCCTGTGAGGATGCATGTGGAAGAAAAGGAGAAGAGCAAGCCTGCTTCTCTGGATGTGTAGGGCAGCTAAGGAGATCACCACCCCTTTCATTGAACTTTTAGAATATGTGTGCATAGTAAGGTAAAAGCTGAACATGGATGCTGGTGGTATTAAGCAAAATTCAAGCTCCTTCCTACTAATAATAGAATTTTCATAAAAGCACTTGAAATTTCAGTGTGATTTCCATATTCTCAAATGCACGGGTGAATCTTTTTATGGTTCTGGATCACTCCTCAGATTATTCCTGAGACAGTTATTCCTAAATTTTGTGGCATTTCAAACAAAATCCCTCTCTTTAATTTTTATGTTCTACCACATTTGAAGAACGTAGTCTCTTGGCACTTATATCTCTCCAAGGTACAGCTCCCCCCCCCTCCAAAAATGAAACAAAAAAGCAAAAAAAAACCCACACAAACAAACAAAAAAACCAACCCACATATCTTAAACAGGAGAAGAAATGGAGCTGCTGTTTTCTCGGGTATTTTATGTTTTGGAGATCTTACCAAGAAACTGTAGTGTTCTTGATGTATGAGTTCTTTGCTCTGTCAGCAGATTTGGCACCAACGATGAAGCTGGGATCTACTGTTCACAGTGTCCAGAAAAACTGCCTTTTCAAAGGTGAGTACAGAAATATGTCAGTCATTCCAGCACTATAATAGAGGTATTGTTCATTTAGTTTAAGGCCACTGGAACAAACCAGTGGCTTAAAACTGCATGTTTTCAAATGCCACTGTAGCATGCCACGTTTGATTAAAACACAGCAGCTGTGGTGGGACAATGCAATGGGGCATTAATCACTGCACCCTGAAAATAAAGCCCTGGTTCCCAATTACCTATTAAGTTTTGATCAGGATGCAGTGCTAAGAGAAGTATGCTGCAAGAGCACTAGTTCCCTTCTAGTTACCAGAGAGAAAAACTGGAGTGCTGTAGCTATTACTAGCTTGGATTTTGAGGTTGTCAGTGGCTGTCAAGTGTCCATTTTCTGCAGCTCTTCATCAGTGTCTGCTGGCAGAATCTGGGACCTGGAGCAGTGAATACGAACTCAGGAGCCCTACTTACAGCTTGTTCATACCTTGCTCTGAGAGTATCCATTTTAGAGGGCAGAAATAGCCTCATTCTTCCTCTCTCTTTTTGATGTTGGACACTGCATTTGCAATATCCATATTAATTTAGATCTCCAAAGGAAAATCAATTTTGTATATTTTACCATGAGAAAATTTGTCTCACTGACTTCTGTCTGAGCCCTCTCTTTTTTTAGTTCTCATTTAAATTCACACAGAATATTTATCACAAAGGTTATCCTAACATTTATCTTTTGTATTTGTCACTGGAACAACTTGTTCTTGTCTGTTGTATGAATATAGCACTCAGACCTCCTTGAAGATCTCCTTTTAAAGCATACTTCTTAAGAAGAGGAAAGAATTATTTCACTTTCAGCAGTGTCCATTTAGAAAAATAATTAAACTAACAAGCAACAAAAAATCACAAAAAACCAAACCAAACCAAACAAACAAAAAACAAAACAAAAAAACCAAACCAAACAAAAAAACAAACCAAATAACCCAGAACAAAACTTCATCATTCAATAGAGATGAGGTCACAGCCAGGAATAGCTTAAGAAAGTGACTGAACCAGACTTGCTTAATCTGCAAAGGGTGATGATGAACAAAACTTATGGAAGTCTGATATATTCTTCATATATGGTAGTTAATGCAGTGAAGACAGGGACCATGACAGACAGAAGCTGCCCCATGCTAGTGACAGGTGATGATAACAAATTCTCAAATAACAGATCTCCTGCTGAGGTTGTGGAAGAGGAACTTAGCCTCACTTAATGGCTTTAAAGAAAATAATTCATAATCTATATATGAAACTTTATTAAACCTTAGAATTAATGTATACAAAGAAATATTACCTACATAAAAATCATACATTGGTTAAACTGACCAAAGGTCTCCTTTTGTCATAGAGGATAGAAGTCATCTTCACAGATACCTAAAAATAGTTAGATTTTTTTCTGTTTGATTGGTAA